>NW_026705478.1:0-653532 GCF_029867415.1 Vicia villosa
CGGCCCCAGCTTCGTGGATCCACGGGCGTCCCAATAAGCAAATGTATGCAGGAAAGATGTCTATCACTTGAAAAGTAATCTTGAAGACAAACGGTCCGATACTAATAGGCAAATCAACCTCTCCGACCACTGATTTCTTCGATCCATCAAAAGCCTTGATAATCACATTGCTAAATCTCATTGGTGTGCCACCATAAGACAGCTTAGCAAGAGTATATTTTGGCATGACATTCAGCGATGAGCCAGTATCGATTAGCACATTAGACATTGAGTCCTCTTTGCAACTGACAGAAATGTGCAAAGCCAGATTATGATTTCTTCCTTCCTCAGGAAAATCTTCATCACTGAAGCTCAAATTGTTACACGCAGTGATATTAATCACAACCCCATTAAACTGATCCAGCGTCACATCATGATCCACAAAGGCTTGATCAAGTATTTTCATCAAAGAATCCCTATGAGCAGGAGAACTCGTCAGCAGCTCCAACCTAACACCCATACCCACCATTTCGGTGAAGTCTACAGGAGCACTTGCAATCATTTTCTCATAGTAAAACGGACCAAGAGTTTTCAGGAAAATCTTAGTCATCTGTTTTTCTTCCATCGGAGGAATCACTTGGGCGGCAACCACACGCCATCTCTGAGCATATTCCTTAAAGGATTCCTTTTATTTCTGCATCATAGCTCGCAATTGATCCCTATCAGGAGCCATGTCCCACATTATACTTGTATTGCTTCACAAACGCCTCAGCTGAATCATTAAAAGTGCGAATATGGGTGCTATCAAGGCCCATATACCACTTAGAAGCAGCTCCAGTCAAACTGTCTTGGAAATAGTGAATCAACAGACGTTGATCATCAGTTGTGAGTGGACATCTTCCTTACATACATAACCAGATGTGCCTGAGGATAGGAGTTTCCTTTATACTTCTCAAATTCAGGCAGCTTGAACTTAGCAGGTACTTTCACATTGGGAACAAGGCAGAGATCATGCACATTCTTTCCAAACAGTTCTTTCCCACGCAGGGCTTTCATCTCTTTCTGCAATTCTTCAAACTGATCTTGGAAACCATCCATTCTGTCATGAATTTCACTTGGAGCAGCATCATAAATGGGCTCTGGGACAAAAGGACCAGTATGAACAATAGGAGATGTGTTGACCATAACAGGAGTCAACGGACGAGTCATCTCAAGAACAGACAAATAACCTTCAGGCATACCCCAGGGATATCCATTAGGCATACGTTGCTGAGTAGCACCAACAGGAACAACAGGAATTGTTGTAGCAGCAATTTCAGAAACCACAGTAGCCTGACCCTGTGCTTGGGCATTGGGAGGAGGAACCTGATTCTGATTCTGATTCTGAGCAGCCATCAATGTCTCAACTAGAGCAGTGAGACGATCCACACCAGATCTCAAAGTAACAACCTCTTCACGTAGCTCACGATTCTCTTGTTCAAGACTGTAATACGGTGAACTGACTTTTTATAATCGAAATGTCGCGGTTAAGCAAGAGTCGCCACCGACTTTTATTTTATCCAAACAAATTCGGAAAGGCTAAAAGAAACAGAAAAAAACCTTTTTAAAGAAATCCAAGTTCGGGGGGTAATTTATGCAAAGGGAAGGTGTAAGGCACCCTTTGCATCCATGGTTTTCCATGGGCTCTTAATTGCTTTGCTTGCTCGTTTGTTTGATTTGTTTGAAAAGCGGTGTGCGAATAGTAAAAGGTTTCGTTAAGGACTTTAGCTTATAAATAAGCGTAGCCTTGTTTGAAATTATTTTGAAATAGGAGGTGTGAAAAGTAAACTTTGAAGAAGAACTTTAGCTTGTAAATAAGCGTAGTCTTTTTGAAAAGTATTTGAAAATTAATGGGAAAATAGTTTGATTTTGAATTTTGAATTTGAATGGAGCAAGCAATTACTAGCAACTTACCCTAAGTTTAAAAATTTGTTCTTTTAGCTTTTCGAGGCGAAAGGATCTATCCATGCCATAAGAGGACAGGAAGCCTTTCAATTGGATGTTTAAGGGTCATCGAGTAATCGTTCGCCATAAGACTGTCCCATGCCATAAAGAGGGCAGGTAGTCTAAGGGAAGGATATAATAGTCATTAATCTTTTTAGGCATCATGCGAGGATACCTTAGCAATTGGGACAATCATCATATAAGGCAACATCGAGGGACAAACTTGATGATGATAATGAACTTAGGGCAACATTTGTTTTGCTTTAGGTATCCTCGGAATCGAGGGACTTGACTATTTAGTACACTTAGAGGCAGCAAGGCAACAGGCAACAGAAGAGGTTACCCTAAAGGTGAGTGTGTGCAGCAATCACGTGGTTAACTTCGATTACATTTATCTTGTAATTAGGTGATCTATGTTCAGTTCATGGTTTGCACTCCCTAAATTACTAACCACGCAGTTAATATAATATAACAGTTTTAAGTGCCTTCAAGGCCAAACAATACAACCAGGGAACAGTTACATAATAATACGGGGAAGGGAACAATGAAACCAGCGGATCCCTTAATAGGGTTTGACATAAGTAATAATAAAGACAGAGTTTAGGGTTACCAACGTAGCTTTGGCAGTCTGACAAACTTTTATCTTTGATGGATGAAGGTTGATGGGCAGAGGCTAGCCTTGAGGCATGAAGCATTGACACTGACCAGATTGTGATGAATCCTAAAAGATGGGCATAAAGAAAAAGGATGCAGTGAGTGTATGGCTGACTCATTGATATTTAAAAGTAAATCATAATTTATTTTATAGGACAAAAATAATATTTAAAATAATAATCAAATTAGGGACTTAGCTTTTGATCTGGCGTGGCGCGTAGGCGGACGAACCCTGATGGTAACCCTGAAAAGAATTGACATGAAGAAGAGAAATGTTAGTGCATTAACTGATTTAAACGTTAATTGATTATAAACCCTAAAAAGTTTACGAACCCTAAAGGGTTATTTAAGAAAACTTATTGTGACCCAAAAGGTTTATAAGGCCTAACAATGCGTTAGTGGAGAACACCTGCCTGAAGATTTTAAGGTTTATAAATGAATCAAGGTTAACAAAAACTTTAATTATTAATTTTCAATTAATTAATTAATTAAAAATATATACAAAAATAAAATTTTTTATTGTTTTAAAAATAATTATTGATAAAATTAAAAAACGAGTTTTCGATTAAAATAAATAACTATGAAATTATTATATATAAAAACTAATTTGGTTAAATAAATAAAAATAAATAAAAGACAAAAAATTATACTAATAATAAAAAAAGAAAGGAATATATATAAAAAATTTCATGCAATTAAAATAAAAACAAAAAAAGAAACTTAGCTCAGATTGGGTGTTGTGCGCTCTTGAGAGTACATGGTGAGAAAGTGGCCAGCAAAATTGTTTGGCCAAAACAAGGTTAATGGCCAAAGGAAGTACCTGCAAACAAGGATAGTAATAATGTTAATAATAATGATAATAATAATAATAATAATAATAATAATAATAATAATAATAATAATAATAATAATAATAATAATAATAATAATAATAATAATAATAATAATAAGGGTTAGTAATGATAATAGTTACAATAATAAAATAAAAAATATTATAAAATAGGTTTGACCTCATATAATCTAAATTTTCCCAAAAAATAAAGAAAGGTTCAGAAAGTTAGATTATGGCTAAAAGGGCAAAAATTCTCAAAAGTAAAAAAAAAATAATTATGATTGTAAAAACATAAATTTAAACTAAAATGTAGCAACAATGACCAAAACAATGATTAAAAAAAACAAGCCTCATGTATCATCATTGGCCAAAAAAATTGTAATTCTAGATAAAGTATTTGAAAAAGGTTTTTTAAAAAAAGAGAGTTGAAAGAAAATGTTTCGAAACATAAAGAGGATGTCAAAAACATAAGAATTTTGATAAAAGGTGGCCTCAAGTATCATCATTAGCCAAAAACTAAAGTTAGTATAAAAACATACATCAAGGGCCTCATATGATAATCATTGGCCAAAAGGTTTTGAAAACAAAAGGTTTATTTTTAGTTTTGATAAAAAGATTTAGAAAAAGATTTTTTCTTTAAAAAAGAAGAAGATGAGGCCTCATACGAAATCATTGGCCAAGAACTAAGCAAAAGAAGAACAAAAGATATTGAAGAAACTTGGTGAATTGTTTTGTAGGTAGGAATTAGGAATGAAGAATAAGGTTGAAGGTGTTAAAAAAAATAAGGGTTTAGTTGTGAGAGAGTAAATTGAGAAATTTGTAATTGTTAGTTTTATTTATATATCATGAATTAGGTTAGAAAAAATAATTATAGTAAAACTATGGACCAAATCAAAGCCCAAAAATCAATTTGTTTTAATTTTAATAAAAAATTAAATCAAACTAATTTAATAAGATTGACTTGTTCTCTAAGTTATAAAAAGTGCTAAAAATAGGACAAATAAGATTAAAAACTTTTTTTTTGGATTTTTTTGAATATTTTATGATTTTTGATGATTTTTGACTAGAAAATACATAAAAGTGAAAATTTGACTATTTTAAAAAATGCATATTTAAATAGTGCGAAAATTAAAAATAAAATGATAAAAAAAATGATTTTTTGTGATTTTTTTAATAAAAATAAAATTAAAACTATAGTTAGAAAAAAAAGAAAAAAAAGTGTTAGAAGTGGGATTTGAACCCGAGACTTTGTACTTGCAAGCCTTACCTCCTTACCAACTATGTTATATTATTTGTTTGAAATAAAAGTCAATTGGAAGTGTATGAAGCATGAGAAAGCATTTTGCTATTTATTAAAATATAAATAATTTAAGAGTAAATTATTATATTTTAAAATAGACTTTAAATTGAATATTTATAAAATTCAAGACGTCAATGTGAATGACCTCAAAATTTTATAAAAAAAATCCAATTTTAAAATAATTTGAATATTTGAATATTGTGGGCAAATTTTGGGGTATGACAGCTGCCCCTGTTCAATCTTCTTAAACCTGAAGATATAGAGTGGTTTGTGTGCCAGTCGGTATCTGAAGGTGGAAGATGATTGAACACTAGAATACCAAGAAATTTGCCCTAGCTGAAGTAGGGACTTTTGTCGAAGATGGGCTTGAAGATGCCATCCAGGTGTTTGAAGTGTTTGAGAAGTGTTGTTTGTGTTTTGATCGTGTCATTACCGTTCGTAGTAGATGAATTAGATCTTTGAGAGTTTGATCGTGTCAGCACCGTTCGTAGTAACTGAATTAGACTTAGGAAATATTTGATCGTGTCCACATCGTTCGTGATGATGGAATTAGATCTCTTTAAAGGTTGATCGTGTCGGTACTGTTCGTAGTAACCGAATTAGATATTTTGTCGTGTCAGTACCGTTCGTAGTAGCTGAATTAGACTGGGAAAGTCAGTGATCGTGTCTACACCGTTCGTGATGATAGAATTAGATCTCTGAGAGTTGATCGTGTCAGTACCGTTCGTAGTAACCGAATTAGATCTTAGAAGCAGTTGATCGTGTCCACACCGTTTGTGATGATGGAATTAGATCTTGAGGAGATAATCGCGTCTACATCGTTCGTGATGATAGAATTAGATTCTCTTGTCGTGTCAGCACCGTTCGTAGTAACTGAATTAGACTTAGTTGGTCATTGATCGTGTCTACACCGTTCGTGATGATAGAATTAGATCTCTGAGCGTTGACCGTGTCAGTACCGTTCGTAGTAACCGAATTAGATCTTTTGTCGTGTCAGTACTGTTCGTAGTAGCTGAATTAGACTTTGAAAGTGATCGTGTCATTACCGTTCGTGGTAAATGAATTAGATCTTCGAGCGTTGATCGTGTCAGTACCATTCGTAGTAGCTGAATTAGATCTTGGAAAGTTGGAGATTTCGTTCATTTGTCGGTACCTGTATTCTGAAAAAGGTAAGGTTAATCTTTATGCAATGTCATGATGCATGAGTTATGTAATGAATCCCTCAAAATAAATGAGAGCTTTTGCATGTTATGTATGAGGTAATGTATGCAGTGTATGAATATGTTTATGACATATGATATGTGAATATGATTTATGTTGTCTTTGATTAAGAAAGTAGATCTTTATGTCCTTGTAATTGTACTGTCTGATCTTGTCTTGAAGATGCTCAGCTGGGAATTTATGATTGGAGATGATCAGTGACTTGATGTTCCCTGATTGGTGATAAAGATATTGATAAATCATGTTGGAGGAGGGCGACAGTGTTGAAGATGTAAACTCTGTTGGGCAGCCATGTCTTTATCGGGAGCGTTTGAAGATATCTTCTTAATGATTACTCTGTGGGGATATGATCTTGTGAACCCGGCTTTGTGGGGAGACATGGGTGAAAGTTGCCCCTAGCATTATAGTACCTGCTATTCCTGGATTTAGGACATGTCACTGAATGTTGATCAAGATGTCAAACTGGACTTGCATAGGTTTGCCCCCGCTAGTAAGAGCTTTGGAAAGATTCGCCTCACGAGGACTTTATGAGATGTGCGCTATGGGCGACATGCCCTTAGTAATCGTAAACTCAGGATGATGCCCCTGATTATTTTGGCATCCTGAGAGATTCTCAGAATCTTGACTTGATTGCCTCAGTTTGATCAAGAACATAGCTTGAAACCCACTTGAGGTGTATGCCTTTGATTGTTTGGCTTTTGAGATATTCTTGGAATCTTGACTTGATTGCCCCAGATTGATTGGAAAAAACGTATCATGCCCCTTGTATACGTAAGAGACATTGCTTCTTGGAGTAATATTGTCTGTCGGGATAACTTTCTGTCATTAGTTGTACCCTGTGCAAGTTCTTTCTGATGCTAACATTTGAAATTATATAGCAGAATATGCTTAATAATGAATTCATGAGATGCAATGCATATGTCTGTCTTGAGTTTGTTGAAAAACATTAAAACTGGATATGTAAAAGCATGATGTTTATAAAAACGTGATGTTTGTAAAAAACGAAGTGTCAACTCAGCATTTGTGGTAAACCTTAAGGAGTCAGGATACCTTTTTTGTGACAGTATGCTTTCGAACTAACCATGCTTCAGTTAGGACTTTTAAGGGTTGTAACGTGGCTTGGTTCACGGTTTAAGAAACGAAGGATAAAGGCTCAAAATTTGATTGTACCCACCCCTCTTCGTGATGATCTTCGATCCTAAGCTCAGTTAATTCAACTTATGCATTCAGGTTCCAAGAGACTTTTGGATTTGCACCTTTGATAATGATGATGGTTCACAAGCAAGGAAAGCTTTTGAGATGGCAGTCGCTTCTTCCTTTGGTAGTCACAACATTGTGTTGTATATTGACTTCTCTTTTTTCATCTTTTTGATATCCCTAACTTTTGCCTGAACTGTTTATTTCGGAGCTTACAGTCAGCGGGATGCCTTGATTTTGCCTAAGTCGTCTTTTGATTTTTGACTTAGCAGGCTTTTCTTTGTATATATATTTTTCATTTTTTCTTTTGAAGATATTGACTGTCTTGTTTGATGATTGACGAACCATCATTGTCTTTTGATTGACATCTCCAACACTTCTTTGATGTGTGCGGATGACCGTTTGTGATTGAAGCCTTTGTTGAAAGGTGTACTGAATGATTCTCTTAAACTAGAATGCACAGCCAAATTAACTGAGAACTACCATGCCTCAGGTTATGATCAAGGGTTTTAATTAGTACAAGAAATAAACTTCTACTTCTTAGGCTCAAAGGGGTTGACGAGGGATTAACATCCTTATATCTCCACTGTTTAGGAATTGAAACAATGCCTGTACATCGTCAGCATAGTCCGCTCAAAAGCATACTGTATGAGGTTGCGGTATCGTTTTCGTCATCCTCCCTCAAAAGGTATACAGCTTTAGCCAGAGTTGAGTATCATAAAACATATGCAAAGTAAAGACGTAATTTAAAATGAGCGATAACGAAATAATTTATTCAAGACAAATATATGCAATGCACTGATGATGATTATTAAAACAGATAATGTCTATCATAATTCGAATGTTTAAACAAACAGAGAAGAAACATGCAAATGAAAGTAGATCTAATGATCCAAAAGTTCGTTCGTCGAGATGTCAATCAATCTTGTCATGACTAGGCATAGGAGCGGTGATCACCACAGGGGTTTCAAGAGGGTTGGATTTGATTTCTCCGTCATTGATCAGATCTTGTATCTTATTCTTTAATGTCCAGCAATCGTTTATGTAATGTCCAAGACTGTTGGAATGGCACGCGCACCTCGCATTGGGTTTATAGTAGGTGTTAGAATTCTTAGGAGCATCCCTCAGAATAATCAATCTGATTTTCAACAGATGTTGTAATGCTTGAGCCAACGATATATTGATCTTGGTGAATTGACGCTTAGGTGCATCTGGCTTGCGTTGTTGTTGTGGAACTGGTGTAGGACATCAGAACGAGTTATTCATGAAACCATATCTGAAGAGGAATGCCAGAACGGGTCGTACATTAGACCATATCTAGAAGTAGGAAATCAGAACGAGTTATTCATTAAACCATATCTGAAGAGAACATCAGAACGAGCCATACACTAGACCATATCTGATGGAGGGTGTCAGAACGAATCGTACATTAGACCATATCTGATAGAGAATACCGGAACGGGTCGTACATTAGACCATATCTGGAAGTTGGAAATCAGAACGAGTTATTCATTAAACCATATCTGAAGAGAACATCAGAACGAGCCATACATTAGACCATGTCTGATGAAGGGTGTCAGAACGAGTCGAACATTAGACCATATCTGATAGAGAATACCGGAACGGGTCGTACATTAGACCATATCTGATAGAGAATGCTTGCTTGTTAGAGTCGATGAGTTATTCGACGAAGTTTTGGAATGTAAAAAGGCTTGTCAGAATGAATCTCCAGCTCGATTATATTTGAGACGAATGATTGTCGAGGCGGAACCTGAAAACAAAGTTAGAAATATGCAATGTCATGAATGCAAATGAAATGTTTTCAAGGATCTTTAAGGAATTTAGTTAGCAGCATTGGAGAGTGATTCGGTCGCATATTTGTTTGAAGAATTACGACTTTTGTCTTTGAACATCCTTCTTTGAGAATCAAGCTCACCATATCGAGTGGGTCATCGCCTCTGATTCAGGATACATGGCTAGAGGAAAATAAATCCTCTTGCCCCTTTGATGGGTACGGTGTCTTTGAATTGGAAGGTACGTGGCCAAAGGAAAGTAAATCTTCTTGCCCCTAGTTAGGAATTCCGTCCTTGATAAGAGATTGTGCACTTTGAATCCCTAAGATCCTTGAAAGGGTTAGTTTACAGGTGATGTTATGATGTTATGATGTCATGCAGATGCAATGCATTAAGTAAGGCATAAGGTCATAAGGACGAGACGTCCTACAGGAAAACCCTGCGAGGAAATAAAAGGTTAGAGCATAAGGTAACGAGGACGAGATGTCCTACAAGCAAATCTTGCAAGGAAATAGAAAGGTAGAGCATATGGTAATAAGGACGAAATGTCCTACAAGCAAATCCTGCAAGGAAACCAAAAGGTTAGATAACAAGCAAGTCACACAAGAGTCCTTAAGTTTAAAGGCTTGCATGAAGTATGACCAGGTGACTACCCTTCCCCCAAAGGTACTTCTAGGGATAAGGATGATATCAGCAACGGGTTCTACCAGGTGACCCAGAATTGTCAGCCCTTCTAAAGCACCCTCGAACATGGTACATGCATACCACGCAATGATACTTTGAGAAAGAACCTATCTGAGTTGTAGTATCGGGTAGCGACTATGCCCTTAACATGCATCAAGAGTAGTCCTCCCACTACGTTCCTAAAGGCCAAGATGGGTTGAAGGTGACTAAAGGTCCCTGAGCTCCGACGCACCCAAAGATACATGCGTAAACCTCTCTCATGCAAAAGAGGTACACAATAACCAATGGAGGCCTAACTCAAGCGCGAACTTCATTTTGACCAATCCCAAGCATGCACAAGGGAGGTCTCCATGACTATGCCGCTCCTATCTTAAGGTGCACTCGAATCCGGGTATAGGATTTATCTTCCATTCAATACCCAAAACAATCTTGGAAAATAAAGCAAACAAACAAACAATAAAGTGATCCTAAACTCTAAGGTAACCCCTCTTTTATTCGAAAGCATCCCCAGCAGAGTCGCCAGTTCTGTAATACGGTGAACTGACTTTTTATAATCGAAATGTCGCGGTTAAGCAAGAGTCGCCACCGACTTTTATTTTATCCAAACAAATTCGGAAAGGCTAAAAGAAACAGAAAAAAACCTTTTTAAAGAAATCCAAGTTCGGGGGGTAATTTATGCAAAGGGAAGGTGTAAGGCACCCTTTGCATCCATGGTTTTCCATGGGCTCTTAATTGCTTTGCTTGCTCGTTTGTTTGATTTGTTTGAAAAGCGGTGTGCGAATAGTAAAAGGTTTCGTTAAGGACTTTAGCTTATAAATAAGCGTAGCCTTGTTTGAAATTATTTTGAAATAGGAGGTGTGAAAAGTAAACTTTGAAGAAGAACTTTAGCTTGTAAATAAGCGTAGTCTTTTTGAAAAGTATTTGAAAATTAATGGGAAAATAGTTTGATTTTGAATTTTGAATTTGAATGGAGCAAGCAATTACTAGCAACTTACCCTAAGTTTAAAAATTTGTTCTTTTAGCTTTTCGAGGCGAAAGGATCTATCCATGCCATAAGAGGACAGGAAGCCTTTCAATTGGATGTTTAAGGGTCATCGAGTAATCGTTCGCCATAAGACTGTCCCATGCCATAAAGAGGGCAGGTAGTCTAAGGGAAGGATATAATAGTCATTAATCTTTTTAGGCATCATGCGAGGATACCTTAGCAATTGGGACAATCATCATATAAGGCAACATCGAGGGACAAACTTGATGATGATAATGAACTTAGGGCAACATTTGTTTTGCTTTAGGTATCCTCGGAATCGAGGGACTTGACTATTTAGTACACTTAGAGGCAGCAAGGCAACAGGCAACAGAAGAGGTTACCCTAAAGGTGAGTGTGTGCAGCAATCACGTGGTTAACTTCGATTACATTTATCTTGTAATTAGGTGATCTATGTTCAGTTCATGGTTTGCACTCCCTAAATTACTAACCACGCAGTTAATATAATATAACAGTTTTAAGTGCCTTCAAGGCCAAACAATACAACCAGGGAACAGTTACATAATAATACGGGGAAGGGAACAATGAAACCAGCGGATCCCTTAATAGGGTTTGACATAAGTAATAATAAAGACAGAGTTTAGGGTTACCAACGTAGCTTTGGCAGTCTGACAAACTTTTATCTTTGATGGATGAAGGTTGATGGGCAGAGGCTAGCCTTGAGGCATGAAGCATTGACACTGACCAGATTGTGATGAATCCTAAAAGATGGGCATAAAGAAAAAGGATGCAGTGAGTGTATGGCTGACTCATTGATATTTAAAAGTAAATCATAATTTATTTTATAGGACAAAAATAATATTTAAAATAATAATCAAATTAGGGACTTAGCTTTTGATCTGGCGTGGCGCGTAGGCGGACGAACCCTGATGGTAACCCTGAAAAGAATTGACATGAAGAAGAGAAATGTTAGTGCATTAACTGATTTAAACGTTAATTGATTATAAACCCTAAAAAGTTTACGAACCCTAAAGGGTTATTTAAGAAAACTTATTGTGACCCAAAAGGTTTATAAGGCCTAACAATGCGTTAGTGGAGAACACCTGCCTGAAGATTTTAAGGTTTATAAATGAATCAAGGTTAACAAAAACTTTAATTATTAATTTTCAATTAATTAATTAATTAAAAATATATACAAAAATAAAATTTTTTATTGTTTTAAAAATAATTATTGATAAAATTAAAAAACGAGTTTTCGATTAAAATAAATAACTATGAAATTATTATATATAAAAACTAATTTGGTTAAATAAATAAAAATAAATAAAAGACAAAAAATTATACTAATAATAAAAAAAGAAAGGAATATATATAAAAAATTTCATGCAATTAAAATAAAAACAAAAAAAGAAACTTAGCTCAGATTGGGTGTTGTGCGCTCTTGAGAGTACATGGTGAGAAAGTGGCCAGCAAAATTGTTTGGCCAAAACAAGGTTAATGGCCAAAGGAAGTACCTGCAAACAAGGATAGTAATAATGTTAATAATAATGATAATAATAATAATAATAATAATAATAATAATAATAATAATAATAATAATAATAATAATAATAATAATAATAAGGGTTAGTAATGATAATAGTTACAATAATAAAATAAAAAATATTATAAAATAGGTTTGACCTCATATAATCTAAATTTTCCCAAAAAATAAAGAAAGGTTCAGAAAGTTAGATTATGGCTAAAAGGGCAAAAATTCTCAAAAGTAAAAAAAAAATAATTATGATTGTAAAAACATAAATTTAAACTAAAATGTAGCAACAATGACCAAAACAATGATTAAAAAAAACAAGCCTCATGTATCATCATTGGCCAAAAAAATTGTAATTCTAGATAAAGTATTTGAAAAAGGTTTTTTAAAAAAAGAGAGTTGAAAGAAAATGTTTCGAAACATAAAGAGGATGTCAAAAACATAAGAATTTTGATAAAAGGTGGCCTCAAGTATCATCATTAGCCAAAAACTAAAGTTAGTATAAAAACATACATCAAGGGCCTCATATGATAATCATTGGCCAAAAGGTTTTGAAAACAAAAGGTTTATTTTTAGTTTTGATAAAAAGATTTAGAAAAAGATTTTTTCTTTAAAAAAGAAGAAGATGAGGCCTCATACGAAATCATTGGCCAAGAACTAAGCAAAAGAAGAACAAAAGATATTGAAGAAACTTGGTGAATTGTTTTGTAGGTAGGAATTAGGAATGAAGAATAAGGTTGAAGGTGTTAAAAAAAATAAGGGTTTAGTTGTGAGAGAGTAAATTGAGAAATTTGTAATTGTTAGTTTTATTTATATATCATGAATTAGGTTAGAAAAAATAATTATAGTAAAACTATGGACCAAATCAAAGCCCAAAAATCAATTTGTTTTAATTTTAATAAAAAATTAAATCAAACTAATTTAATAAGATTGACTTGTTCTCTAAGTTATAAAAAGTGCTAAAAATAGGACAAATAAGATTAAAAACTTTTTTTTTGGATTTTTTTGAATATTTTATGATTTTTGATGATTTTTGACTAGAAAATACATAAAAGTGAAAATTTGACTATTTTAAAAAATGCATATTTAAATAGTGCGAAAATTAAAAATAAAATGATAAAAAAAATGATTTTTTGTGATTTTTTTAATAAAAATAAAATTAAAACTATAGTTAGAAAAAAAAGAAAAAAAAGTGTTAGAAGTGGGATTTGAACCCGAGACTTTGTACTTGCAAGCCTTACCTCCTTACCAACTATGTTATATTATTTGTTTGAAATAAAAGTCAATTGGAAGTGTATGAAGCATGAGAAAGCATTTTGCTATTTATTAAAATATAAATAATTTAAGAGTAAATTATTATATTTTAAAATAGACTTTAAATTGAATATTTATAAAATTCAAGACGTCAATGTGAATGACCTCAAAATTTTATAAAAAAAATCCAATTTTAAAATAATTTGAATATTTGAATATTGTGGGCAAATTTTGGGGTATGACAAAGACCTTCCATCTTTTTCTTGCAATTAGCTCGAGTGTTATACAGGTGAGACAACTTGATTCTGTATGAAGAACACTGAATAAGACCTCGGGAATACTCTCGGAAGCAAGACCAAAATGCGGAATGATGCATGAAATGCAATGCAAATGATTTTTATTGGTTTTCAAGGAACTTTAAGACATTAATTGTAAACATTAACAAAAACAACATAAAACATAACATCATTCTTTCATTAGTAATGGAAAAGCATACAAAAGGATTCAAAGATCCAAGATTACAAAACAACGGAAAAGCTAAAAACTAGAAGGGAACACTTCTGATGAAGATCCAACTCCTTTCTGCAGCTTCCTACGGAGCTTCTCCAACTCATCTTCATAAAAGGCCTTCAAATGAGCATTCTCGACCATCAGCTTATCAGCAACTTCTTTCCATGCAACTGAATCTTCATGACTACCAGAGGAAAATAAATCCTCTTGTTGTCTCTTTCGCTTTTCACCATGTTGTTCAAGTAACTCTTCTTGATGACGGATCTGATCATCCTTTTCCATCAACCAACCATCTTGGATATCAAGCATTTCATCCTTTTCTTTCAAGTTTATCTTCAACTCTTTATTCTCAATTTCCGAAGCATGAAACTTCTTCTCCCAAGCATCTCTTCCATTCTCATCTTAGCCACGAGCTTTAGATGCTCCTCACTACTTTCAACAGGAGTAGTGAAAGATAATGGTGGAATAATGAGTAGAGAAGGCTCCTCGAGTAAATAAGGCATCTGAAAAGTGTGAGCTCTAGCTTGAACCCAATCAGTATAGTCTTTGAGAGCAACACATTGTTTCTTTCCCAAATGTCTCTTCCTATCGATATGGTGCCAAGAACGCACAAACCGATTTCTCATATCCAAATTTCCGTCTTGATTAAGATAGAAGATTCCCGACACAAGAATACTAGCAGGTCGTTCCTTCATGGGGTAACAAAATTGACGCCTTGCAAGAATGGGATTGTAGGTAATTCCTCCTTGTATACCAAGAAGAGGTACATTAGAGAATTCTCCACAACTATCAATAATCTCACCAATGTCATAAGCAGGATTGTACCAATGGATATTCCCATTAGTAAGAGGCATGATCTTCTGAGACCATGAGAGACCATCCGGATTACTCAAGAAATTCTTAGTCTGAGGTAAGTGCGAAATAAACCACTTATAGAGCAAAGGAGCGCAACAGTTGATAAGTCCACCTTTCTTATCAGTCCTATAGTGAATGGAATGATAAGTATCCCCAAGCAAAGTAGGCACAGGATTCCCAATCATGAAGATCCGAATAGCATTAACATCAACAAAGTTGTCAATGTTGGGAAAGAGTATCAAACCATAGATGAGCAAGGCCAAAAATGTCTCAAAAGCAATCATACTTCCTTTACTAGCCAGCATAGAAGCCTTTCCAATCAAGAACTTAGAAGTCAACCCCCAAATTCCTCCTTTTTTGGTCATATTTGCTTTCACATCTGATATCTTCAACTGGAGAAGCTCTGCTATCTCATCAACCTGAGGCTTTTTCTCTAAACCACTAAACGGTATATCATTCGTAACTGGCAAACCAATCCAATAAGAATACTCCTCCAAAGTGGGCATAAGCTGATAATCCGGAAAGGTAAAACAATGATAAACCGGGTCATAAAACTGCACAAGAGTCTCAAGAATCCCCTTTTCCACTTTGGTCTTCAAGATAGAGATCAATTTCCCATAACAGTTTTTGAAGTTGTCAAGATTAGGAACCAAAGTTGCTAGCTCTTTCAACTCTTTTGCACTTGAACTCCTGAAAGTGTACTTATTGATGCTTCTCTTTTGATCCATAGTACATGTGATGTTTACAAACAAAGTCTCTAAGTTCCTTGAAAACCATTTGTGAAGAACATTTTTATGAATGCATGAATGCATGGTTTATGCATCAATCACAATCAAGAGCACACAAGATCACATCAAATCACACAAAATCACACAGTCCAGGTTCAAAGGTTCGACGTCACGAGCATGGAGCCATGGGTCTACCCATCCCACAAGGTGTGTTCTAGGGAATTTTGTACCTGCCAATCGGGTTCTACAAAGGTTCCCAGAGTTTTCAATCTTCTATCGGATATTACCGGCACGCACAATTGCTCATGGGCGCCAATAATATGCCTAAAAAGACCTCGTCTGAGCGTAGTATCGCATGAAAACAAGCTCAAATTGGTACTTGATCTTGTTTCTGCACTACATCCTAAAAGGCTTAGATGGGTTTAAAGGGTTCTAGGCCATTCAGCTTCTACGGACACTCACTATTGAAAGTAATAGCGTTCTTACGATGGTTCGTAACAACATCTACTACCTTCCATGAGGCCTCCACTGATTGGGGTTCCACCATATGACGCTCATGGTAAGGATTGCTCCTGACATGCGACTATTGGTCTTACCACCTCCTATCTCAAGTTACTCACCAAAGTTCGGGTTAGAACTTTATCTCATCACAGAGGAACCATCGAGCACCAAAAAGAAAAAAGAAGATAAACACACAAAGCACACAACAATATATACATATAAAAACACACAAATAAACAAAAATAGGCTTAACACACTTAAAAAACTGGATCCCCAGTGAAGTCGCCATTTTTCTGTAGCGGGGAAAATCTGAGATCGAAGCCATAGGATTGACTCGACTCAATATTTCATTTGAATTCACCACCGCGCTTTATTGTTTCCAAAGGAAAAGGTAAAAGAACGTAAAACCCAAAGTTTGTTTTAAAAATAAGAAAGAGAACTCAGGTTCGGGTGTTGATTATACAAGGGGGAGGTTTTAAGCACCCCTCATATCTGTGGTATTTCCACAGGAACCTTTTTGAAAATCTGTGTCGTGTGTGCTAAAAAAAGGGTTTGTTTTATTTTTTAAAATAAGCTCAGCAAAGCGTTAAGCTTTGTGCCTATATACCTCCTCGGTGCAATGGAGAAGTCAGAGCTAATGTAGTTCCGCTTAAAGGGAAAACATTTAAAAAAAACGAATAAACACTTTATCGTCGTCGGAGAGAAATACTCAGCCATTGATCTTGAGCATGAGAACAAATGAGCTCTTTGCATCGCAAATGAAAGAAGGGCTCCAACTCGAATAAAATCAACGAGTATGCCACTACCTCTCTCACGCGGAAAAGATCTCATTATATCAATCAATTTCAAAATCGTGGGGTATAACCGCTCGTTTCGACAATTAACAGTGTCTAAACTTTGAAGAAAAAGCCACTAAGGGCAAAAGATATTTTTAAAGAAAAGGTTTAAAAAGAGGTTTTACAAACATAAGAAGGTTTTTGAAAAAGGGAGAAGATTTTGAAAATTAAAGAAGGGGAGGAGATGAAGAGGCTATCCTATTGCGTAAAATAAAAGCTAAGGAAAAGGACGGTCTAACCGAAGAAGAAGCCAACACTTGACATTATGAGTCAAGGTAGATTTCCCATCCTTTGGACTTATCAATACCAAACCAACACATTACCACTTGGGGATCCAGATGAACTTATTATCTTAGCACCACTTTGCATTAAGCACATTAAAATTCTGACGAAAATCGGGCAGAGAAACGGCTGTTTTCGGGTAAAATCCTTATCTCAATGCCTTGGAATTATCCATCAAGGACTTTCAAGGAAATATCTGCACACACAAACAGACAACAATCCAATGCCAAACAGACAGAATAACAACAGAGTAATAACAGAATAAGGGTCCAGAGGCACTAAGTCCATAAGTCCGAATCTCGAAAATGCTCGGGATAGTAACCAATAGTCCGAAAGAGAGCCTTAAACATTTTTTTAGATTTTTGTTGATTATTAGTGTTTTAGCATAAAAGTAAAGTATGGTCCAAGTGGACAAAGAGAAAATAGCGGAAACATAAATAATACGTCCAAATGGACAAAGAAAAAATAGCGGAATGTAAATATGATGAAATGATAAAATAAAGCGATAAAGCGAGAAATATAAAGAGCAATATAATAAATTGCGGAAATTAAAGTTAGTTGTTAGATGTTAAAGATAACCATCTTGAAACTTGTCAAGTATGTTATCAAAGTTAGTAAGGAAGATCGATGGTGAGTGAAGGATGTTCTTGGATTTAAATTCAATGGAGATTTATCAGAAGCTTGATAAAATCATAGCGACTACACGATAAACCTCCATAAGTCTTAAATCAACCGCATACAATTCTCTTCCATATTTGATCTTTTTAACGAGTCGGGACAAATGTAGGAGGATTCTCCATGTATCAAAATCATCAATCAAAAGAAATAAGAAGAAGAAGAAGAAATGATCTAGTCTTTATCAAGAATCCATAGAATTCTCAAGATGTTAAGACCTTCATCGATCGAAAGAAAATAAAAAGAAAGAGATAAGAATGAAAACATTAATTGATCTAGTCTTTATCAAGAATCCATAGAATTCTCAAGATGTCAAGACTTTCATCGATCAAAAGAAAATAAGATGAAAATAAGAAATAAGAAGAAAAATAATGAAAAGATAACATGATCTAGTTTTCATCAAGAATCCATAGAATTCTCAAGATGTTAAGACCTTCATCGATCACAAGAAATAAAAAGAGAACAATGAAAATTACACAAGCACATAATCAAGGAAGTATAGGAAGAAGAGATACCAAAACATGTTGAGAAAAAGGCAAAAAACCACATTCTGCCAGCAGGAAATCGATTTCATGCAGGGGAAAATCGATTTCCATAGTGCAGTTTTAAAAAAAAAACAAGTTAGGTACAGCATGAAATCGATTTCAGCCTTAAGGAAATCGATTTCACCAGTGCAAATTTCAGCAAAAACATCATTTAAAGGCATGAAACTTGATTTGAACAAATATACAAACACCTTATGGTCACACATCAACTTGAGCACGAAATTTCCATCACAAAACCAGCAAATATCATCAATGTAGCATCTAAGATGCATTAAACCAAAACAACAAAGATCTACATCATGGATTTAGCAGATTACCACTTCTTGAACAAAAATCTTGGAGTAGCTTCAAGAACAAGCACAAAGTGTGTAGATCCTTCAAAATTGGAGATGAACAAACAAAGAAAAGAGTGAAGTGTAGAAGGTTTAGTTCAAAATTAGTAAGATTCAATGTGAATCTCACTAATTCTATGAGAATGAACTTTGGGTGAGGGTTTTGGAAAGGGTGAGAAATGAATTTGCAAGCAATTTTTTGGCTCTCCAAGCTTGAGAAATGAGAGTGTAGAGACCTCTATTTATAGGATGCGAGCAAGAGTAGTGGCAATTTGGTCTTTTTGCTCTTGGTTAATTAACTTGTGTTTAATTGGTATTTAAATGGTATTTAAATGGTAAAAATGGTAAAATGGGGTTTAAGTGGGTTAAATGAAGAAAATTAATTTTGGTGAGGTAGAAAATTGGTAAAATGATCAAATAAAAAGGTGCCAAAATGATGTCAAGCTTCCCTCCTTATATTTTTGAATTTTCGCCTCAGGGAAATCGATTTCCTTCTTGGGTAAATCGATTTCCTTCTTCAAATTTTCAAAAATTTGCTTTCTTGCACTGTTTTGATTTTTGCCCGATCTTTTACCTGTAAAATATAAACAAAAGAGACAAAACATATATTTTTTGATTTTGGTTAGTATGAACAAATAAAAAGCTAAAAGTGCTTGATGATTCCCCTCAGAGACAATCACAGTATCAAAGACAAAGCCTCACAATGGTGCTCTTGCTTTATGATTAATATGCAATTGATGCATGATTTTAGGGTCAAAAATTGGGGTATGACACCATCCCCTTCATTGACCTCATTGACACACTCAGGTTCCCTAACATTAGAATCCAAGCTTCCCAGATCATGTTCCACAAATAAATTTCCAACAATATTCATTGAACTAAAGAATGATGCAAAATTGTATGCATCATCATCCTTTTTTATCAATATATATTCCTTTTGAATCTCTAGCACTTTAGTCCATAAACGGAAAGTACCTTTCTTATACCCCCACCCACTCACCAACTTCCATATACTATCCATTGTACAATTAGTAACTACAAGCCCAGTTACAGTCGAATCAACCCCTCCTCTATAAATAATTTCATCTCGATTAACCCTAATAAATTCTCCCCATGGTGAAACGTAGCAATAAAAGGTTCGAAATCCTTTGTATATATCTAAATAAGTAAGCATAACAGAAGCACCATATTATAGTTAGTAACTATGATGAAGTAACATACCTTGGACATTGCAGGCGTCGTTGTCGTCTTCGTCATCTACAGAGTCGTCTTCTTCACAAACGAATTGTTCTCTTCGCAAACCTTATTTTTTGATTTTGCAAAGGGGGTATAAAAGAAGAGATTATTTTGTTAATAACTTATGTCATCACTCAGAAAATAAAACAAAATGTCATGTGTGTAATTATAAAAGCCACCTATACATGGTTTTAAAAAGATTCAAAAGATTTCATGACATCTGGCAAATGGGGGAAAACAGATGGAATCAACATAAGATAAGGTGGAAAAAAAACTTTACGAGGGGCTAAAACCTGATTTCGCTAACTTTACAGGGGGTTTATATATTTAACCCCGACTATTATTTATCGCTTTCTACAATAAACAAAATGCAAATAACACTATTCTAAAGCAATCCTTAACTATCCTTGTGAAATACCCCATTTTTACCCTTTAATTTATCATTCGACGCATTAAAAAAATCAGTAACAAAAAAATCATTTATCTTATGCATTCACCATTTCATCTCATATTTCAAAAAATTAAAAATATATATAGCATTATTTGTCCATTTATATTTTTGCATCCATTTGAAAAAATAAAAAATATATATTCATTTTTATTAACCTTTGATTTAAATATTAATTTGAATTATTAGATTGAATTTTATTAAAGTTTAAATCAAATAAATTTTGTTCTATTTTAGTTGCAAATATAAAAAAGGAGTCCAACATCATCCGCAACAACTGAACCGTATTCACGTATCATGATGCAAACCGATTCACTCCATCATCATCATTAACTTAACAATACCGACGCAACATCCTTCGATCCAAGTCCTCAACTTAGTTTTCAAACAACACAAGCGCATCAACAATCTCCAACAAACTTCTGCAACACAACTTAAATGATCACAGCAGCGAACGAAACACATCACACCACACCTCGCTCGCTTCAGATTTGCAGAAAAGAGACCAAAGAAGAAATCGAAGCATATTGTAATACGGTGAACTGACTTTTTTATCGAAATGTCGCGGTTAAGCATGAGTCGCCACCGACTTTTATTTTATCCAATTGGAAAGGCTAAAAGAACAGAAAAAGACCTTTTAAAAAGATTTTGAGTTCGGGGGGTAAGTTATACAAAGGGAAGGTGTAAGGCACCCTTTGCATCCATGGTTATCCATGGGCTCTTAATTGCTTAGGTCACTTGTTTGTTTGAATTGTTTGAAAAGTGTCGTGTGTGAATAGTAAAAATATTTCGTTAAGGACTTTAGCTTGTAAATAAGCGTGGCCTTTTTGAATTTGTTTTGAAAAGGAGGTGTGAAAAGTAATTGAAAATTTGATTTGAATTTGAGCAAGCAATTAAGAACTATTTACCCTAAGTTTGAAAAAAATGTTCTTTTAGCTTTTCGGGAGAAAGGGTCTATCCACGCCATAAGAGGGCAGGAAGCCTTTCAATTGGATGTTTAAGGGTCATCGAGAATAATCGTTCGCCATAAGACTGTCCCATGCCATAAAGAAAGCAGGTAGTCTGAGGGAAGGATATAATAGTCATTTTATCGATTTAGGCATCATGCGAAGATACCTTAGCAATTGGGACAATCATCTTTATAAGGCAACCTCGAGGGAGTTTCAATAACTTTGAAGGCAACATTGCTTTAGGTATCCTCGGAATCGAGGGACTTGACTATTTTAAGGCATTATCAATAAGGCAACAAGGCAACAATAATAAGGCAACAAGGCAACCAGAGGGACTACCCTAAAGGTGTGTGGGTGCAACAATCACGTGGTTAACTTCGATAACATTTATCTTGTAAAGTTAGTGATTCTACGTTCAATTCATGGTTATCACTCCCTAAATTACTAACCACGCAATTAATATTACGGAAATTAAAGACAGAAGCAGAAAATAAATTCCTACGCTATTACAATAAACACCTGCGGGGATGGGGGAACTTAAAAGGCGAAAGAATAAGAGAAATCAATAATTAGTTTTATCATCCTGAACCTTGATCTTCCTCGAACCCTTGATTGATTCTGATCATCTGAGAATTAAAAAAAAACAATAGGGGTTAGTGTATTGACTATTCGAGGCAAACCCTATTTTGGGCAAAAGGCAAAAAGTAAAATAATATAAAATAAAATAAGGATTGGAAACTTAGCTCTGATGGTGCGTAGTCGGAGGATCTTGGCTAACCCTGAAAAATGAAGAAGAGAAAGGTATAAAACTTTTTGTGGCAAATACAAGGCATTGATAATAAATAAAAGATAAATTATGTGATTAAAAATAAAAAATATATATAAAAAATTAGAAGACTTAGCTTTTGGTCGGGCGAAGCGCGTGGCTGAAGAACTTGAAATAACCCTGAAAATTTGCGCCAAGAAGAGAAGAGGTTTTTAGTGTATGAATGATCTACAATCCCTAAAAAGGTTTACAAACCTTACCCCTGAACCTAACAAGTTTATTTAAGAAAATTTATTGTGACCTAAAGGGTTTGTAAGGCTAAAAATGCGCTAATGAATAACACCTACCTGGTTTATAAATGCATCAAGGTTAACAAACCCAAAAATTATTAATTGATAAAAACACATGCAAAAATAATAATTTTTATAGTTTAAAACAATTATTAATAAATTATGGAAAAATCGGGTTTACGATTAAAAGTAAATAATTATAATATTACTATAAAATAATTTATTAAGATAAATAGAAAATAATAATAATTAAAATAGACAAAAGGAAATAAGGAGATTAAAATATTCATGTAGTTAAAAATAAAAAGGAAAGAATTAGAAAAACAACTCAGCTTTTGGTTCCATGTGGTAAGCCTGGAGGTCCATATGATGAGTCCTCAACCCAGGCACGTTGGATATGGAGCGCTAATAATCTATTGGTCACAGCACGAGGGTGTATTGTGGATGCGCATTAGCTAATTACGTTGTATCTGCTGGGGAAACACATGCAAAAGAGTGAAAATAAACAAATGCAGGACGCTGGGATCGAACCCAGGTCCTGCAGGTTACCTGCGTTTCATTGCCAACTGAACCATCACAATTAATTGATAATAAAACGCAACGAAATGTATACATATAATTAAACTTTTTGGAATTTGTAAAACCTGCACGCGTGGCCCACTTCTTTGTTGACCGTCCAATCAGATTGAGGAGAGAGGAATTGCTTTTATTGATCAACCAATGAGGCTGCAGCGCGTGCGGTCAAAGGTCTGACCGAGTCCACTCTCTCACACGTCAGCCAATGGGGATGCTCCACACATCATCGTCTTCTTCAATGTTCCACACCTGGGAATTAGCTATGAATTCCCTACCAACTGGCTGCAGTTTCTGCAATTAAATTCCGTAGCGAATTCTCGCGATCTTAGAAACCTGCAGAGACAACATAAACAAAACGGGGGCCAACCTAGATCCACTAAACAGGGCCTCACGAACTCAATGGAGGTGGCCGTTTGGCCTGAAAATGCTTGTAACGTGGGCTACGAGGAAGGGACCTCCGAAGCCTTAACCATGGTGTTTCATATTCCGGCCGTCAAAGCTTACGAAGAGTGGCCCTATTCTTCTCTAATGGATCCCAGGAACACTTTAACATGATTA
Source organism: Vicia villosa (assembly GCF_029867415.1). Taxonomy (NCBI): domain Eukaryota; kingdom Viridiplantae; phylum Streptophyta; class Magnoliopsida; order Fabales; family Fabaceae; genus Vicia; species Vicia villosa. Next base: position 23,502 of record NW_026705478.1, read on the forward strand.
GTTTCAAATAAAACATGATAAAAAAAAGGATTCGATCAATATGAAGGAAGTGCAAACCGAGTTCCTGTAAGTCGTGATTCACGGTGTCAAGGCCATGGACAATGATTCGTTCTCACCCTATTATTCTTCAGGAGCATGATGAAACACTTGAACGCACTTGGGAATGGCTGGAATTAGGATTTCGGTGGTGCAACTCTTCTTTGAATTTTTGAGATAAAACCCTAGCTCCTTGGTTGCTCTCCTCTCCCCTATTTTCGTCCAAAAAAAATCCTCCCTCGTTTATGGTCTTGTTGTCCTTATATAGAAGATCAAATTAGGTTAAGAAAATTGCATTGAATCATTAATTTGCTTTTGAGAAAATTTGATTTGAAATATGGTTCCAAATCTTTCTACATTTGGCCAAATATGATCTTAATCTTTGCAAGCTTGAGGAGCACGAAATTTGATTTATTTTTGGAGTTAATGTTGATTGGATTTGATTAGGACCATGAGCCAAATTAAATCTTTAATTTTTCCCTTGATTTATTTGATTTTAATCACTTTTTTAAATGAATAAAAATCCATAATAAATCAAATAAATCAAGTAAATTCGTGGAAATTGGACTTTGGGCTCTACATATCATGAGGATGGAGATTGGGCCAAGAAAGATCGGGTCTCTTTCCAAAAAAAATCATTTTGAGGCCTTTTATTTCACATTTTCCGTCTCAAAATTGCCCAACTTTGACAAGGCATATCTCCCTCAATTTTTAAGGTATGGAGGAGTTCTAGAACTTTTTAGAAACCTTAGAGAGTCCTCTAACCATTGTCTTTGGTCTCATATCAAAATTATTTTCCATGCTCCTTGTGTGTCCTTTTGAAAAAAGTGACTTTTTGTTGACTTTTGAAAAGGACCTATAATGTTTTGGTCCATATCTCTCAAATGAAGAATTTTTAGACTTGGCATGTGAGAGACAACTTTGGGGAGAATTCAATTTCCTTCAAAATGAGCTTTGGATGGAAAATTTTGGATGTTCCATGTAAGAGTTATGGCTGGTCAAAGTTCAGTTGACTTTTCCTTAGAAACCCTAATTTAGAAACTCAGTTCTTTGATGATTTTGGAGCTTTTCTTGATGAACCATGATCAATCCTTGATCAAATGGTGAAAGATACTTCAAAATGAGGATGCTGGCAAAAAAATCAGGAATTTTGACTGTACTTTGACCATAATTAGACTTTTAGGTCAACTAGTCGATTATTGATCGTTTGGGCCATTGAGTGAGCAATCTTTCGGATCAGGGCTTGAGACTTGGCATGGGGATACTTTGAATTATATGGGAGGCCATGGAGTCATTGATTCACTGATTTTCCTTTGAACAAACCAAACCCTAGTTTCTGAGCCTTGTATAGGAGAATGTGTCTTGGATCTTTGTACTTTGATTTGAATGTGAATAGGAGAAATGGTATGGGCAAATTTTGGGGTATGACAGCTGCCCCTATTCAATTATCTTAAACCTGAAGATGTAGAGTGGTTTGTATGCCAGTCGGTATCTGAAGGTGGAAGATGATTGAACACTAGAATACCAAGAAATTTGCCCTAGCCGAAGTAGGGACTTTTGTCGGAGATGGGCTTGAAGATGCCATCCAGTAGTTGTTTGAGTGTTGATCGTTACGGAACCGTCCGAGGTTTCCGCTTTAGATTTTGAAACGTTGATTGTTTAAGGAACCGTCTGAGGGTAGATTGTTTAAGGAACCGTCTAGGGTATCGACTTAAATCTGAGGTAGATCATTAAGGAACCGTCCAAGGTATCGACTTAGATCCGAAGGTAGATCATTAAGGAACCGTCCGAGGTATCGACTTAGTTCCAAAAGGTGGATCATTAAGGAACCGTCCAAGGTATCGACTTAGATCCAAAGGTAGATCATTAAGGAACCGTCCAAGGTATCGACTTAGTTCCGAAAGGTGGATCATTAAGGAACCGTCCAAGGTATCGACTTAGATCCAAAGGTAGATCATTAAGGAACCGTCCAAGGTATCGACTTAGATCCAAAGGTAGATCATTAAGGAACCGTCCAAGGTATCGACTTAGATCCGAAGGTAGATCATTAAGGAACCGTCCAAGGTATCGACTTAGATCCGAAGGTAGATCATTAAGGAACTGTCCAAGGTATCGACTTAGATCCGAAGGTAGATCATTAAGGAACCGTCCAAGGTATCGACTTAGATCCGAAAGGTTTTGAAGTTGTTTATTTGACTGCAGCAGTAACTTGAAAAAGGCAAAGTTAGTTTTTTTTATGCCATGTCATGATGCATGTAATGCGTTTATGTGACGGGATTCTCAAAATAAATGAGAACCTTGCATGTTATGTACGCATTTGTCGCGATGCATTATGTATTATGTATGGACATGTATGCAATTGTATGATGTATGGCGTAATGAGTCCCTCAGAATAAATGAGAAACTTTGTATGAAATGTATGCGATGTATGAATATGTTTATGATTTATGACGTATGACTATGATTTATGCTATTTGACACATCTTGATTGAGAAGGTGGATCTCCGTGTCATTGTAATTTTGATGTTTGATCCTATCTTGAGGATGCTCAGCTGGGGATTTATGATTTCTGCTTGGGGACGATCAGTAACTTGATGTACCCTGATTGGGGATTAGAGATATTAATACACCATGTTGGAGAAGAGCAAAGTGTTGGAGAACCGGTAGCGTTGAAGGTGTAAACTCTGTTGGGGAGTCATGTCTTTGTCGGGACGAGTATGTTTGAAGATATCTTCTTGAGAATTGCTCTGTGGGGATATGATCTTGTGAAATCGGAGCTGTGGGAAGGCATGGATGCCTTGAACATTGCCCCCCGTATTATAGTAACTACCATTCCTGGATTTGATTAGGACACACCGCTGAGTATTGATCAAGATGTCAAACTGGACTTGCATAGATTTGCCCCCGCTAGTAGAGACTTCGACAAGATTCGCCTCGCGAGGACTTTATGAGACGTGCACTATGGGCGACATGCCCCTAGTAATCATAGGCCAAAGACAATATCCCATGTTGGTTGGGAAGTAGCTTCATATCTATTTGGATGCATGCCCCCTGATTGTTTTGGTGCCCTTGAGAGATTCTTCGAATTTTGACTTGATTGCCCCAGATTGATTTGGGCAAAGCGTGCCATGCCCCTTGTATACGTAGGAGACATTGCTTCTTGGAGTAATCTTGTTTGTCGGGATAACTTCCAGTCATTAGTTGTACCCTGTGCAAATTCTTTCTGTTGCTAACATTTGAAATTATGTAGCAGAATATGTTTAATAATTAATTCATGAGATGCAATGCATACGTCTGTCTTGAGTTTTTTGAAAAACATTAAAACAGGAGATGTAAAAGCGTGATGTTTATAAAAACATGATATTTGTAAAAACGAAACATCAACTTGGCATTTGTGATAAACCTTGTGGAGTCAGGATACCTTTTTGATGACAGTATGCTTTCGAACTAACCATGCTTCAATTAGGACTTTCAAGGATTGTAACGTGGCTTGGTTCACGGTTTAAGAAACAAAGGATAAAGGCTCAAAGTTTATTTGTACCTGTAGCAACCTGCCTAAAAATTTATAGCTTAGAGAGTCGCCACCTATTCTACCAAGGCGAATAGGAAACTTTTAATAGTTAAGAGATTTAGGGTAAGATACTATATTCGGGTTAAGGGAAGGTGTTAGGCACCCAAAACCCTTTCCTAAAGGTTAACATTGCAAAGATGAAGGTTATGGCAAAAACATAGAGAAAGGCAACAGATAGTTAATAGGGTTAAAGGCTTAATTATTTACATGATTAAGATTTGGAGGAGGGGGACTCGCCTTGTTGCCAAGTGCCTACGTATCTCCTTATGGAGAATCAGAGTCAACGTAGTTCGGCACACGGGTTGTACGCCCTTAAGGTTTGAAATTTGATTTGATATGGTTGTTTGAAGTTGTTTATGCTTGGAAAAGCGTTTTGAGTTGCCTAATTGATAGGATAAAAATCCGTAGTTTGATATTCTAGTTTGAAAGGTTTGAAAAGTGCTTTGAAGTTTGGGCGTACAACCCGAGTTTAATTTTTGCACTATTAACCGCAACGATCAATAGATTCGATCGCCATAGTTAAAAGATTTGAAGTTGCACCGTTACCAATTTTTAATCAATTGATTTGATTATTATTAATAACGAATTAGGATATTTTTAATAATTTTAGTAATTAGTTTGCATCGTTACCCCTCGTAATCGATTGATTCGATTAAAAAGAATAACGAATTAAAGTTAGAAAAAGAAAAGGTTAATCATCACAACTAATAAGATAGTTGCAACCATTTAACCAAATAGAAATTAAATTTATTTTAATTAAATAGCATTTTAATTAAAATTATTGTTGACCATAGCGATTAATTGATTTAATCGGAACAAACAACAAATTAGAACTTTTAATATAAATATCATATAATAATTTATTTAAAAAAACAATTATTATTATATTAATAAATATATTTAAAAGTATTTTAATTTAAACAAATAAATAATTAAAATTATTTAATATATAAGGGTTATGATTTAATAAGGTTAGGCTGCAGGTGCATGGTATAGAGATTAATTCTGGATCCTTGGATCTAGCTTAGTGATGATTTAAGGGTTAGATTTTGAGGGAGCATGGTAGGCTACACAGGTGGCAGCGCATGGGATTATGGGGTCGAACATTTTATCAAAAATAAGGTTGGAGGGGAGGCTCGAACCTGCGACCTCACCCTCCCATACGCGCTTGCCAACCAACTCAACTGAGCCAATAATCTGTTTAACAAACGCATTCAGAACAATACTTACTAAATTAAAACACGCTATTGGAAACGCGCGCCAATTTTTAAACTGGCGAACCAGACCATGACAACTCATCATCTCCTACCTCCAGATCTGTGAAACCTGCATATTTAGCTACGACGTTGCTAGAGATATTTCGTAGCAACCACAAACCAGAAAAAATAACGAATAGCTTATAGATGCAAATAAATATGGCGCGACCCCCTAATTCCTTTCGTTTAGACCATACGATCCTAATGCTAGCCTTGTTTTATCTTAATTTTAACCCTAGTGAAAACCCCCAAATCCAAATCAAAAAACCCTAACTCGGCCTCCAATGGCCGAATACGATTCACACACCAAAACTCAAAGAAAGCAATCCAGAAACGTTCAACACCTCCTTATCGATCAAAATATGCAATCAATTAACAATAATAGCGTATGAATCATGCTAATCGATCATGTTTTAGAAACTACATACCACGGCTAATTGGAGGATTATCTGGGGGTGTTGATGTAGTGTGCCAATCCAAACACGTTCAGAATCCTTCAAGGAGTCTTTTGCAACCTTTAGTTCTTGTTGAAACCTCTTAAAACTCAAAAACCGAATTCACACTTTTGAAGAATTTTTGAATTCTTGAGCTTGTGCCTCTGCTCCAGAAATTCGTCCCCTAGTCCTATGCCCTCTATTCACTACTTATAGAAGAGTGAATTAGGTTAAGAATTATAGCCCAAGGCCTCTTGAAATCCAATCTTGCAAAGTTTGTAAAATTGACTTAAATCTTGAATGAAAACTTTCTATTTTGGCCAATTCTTGTATCAATCTTTTCCCAATCAATATACCACGAAAATATATTATATTTAACCATTAATGTTGATTGGAATTAGCTTATGTGAATATTTTAACATAATATTTGATTTTTTTTCTTAATTAAATCATTAAAATGACATAAAAAATTATATTAAATCAAATATAATGCTAAATTTTGTGGCAAGTGTTTTTAGGCATGCTAATGACTTGTGGACCAAGATTGCATCAAAAAACCATAGGCCCATTTGCAAATTTTCTCAATTTGAACCTTCTTTTTTCATATTTGGTCCTCCAAAATTAACCAACTTTGATCAAGCATATCTCACTCAATTTTTAAGCTATGAGGGAGTTATAAGACTTTTTGGAAACCTCAAGAGGTCCTCTATAAGCCACTTTGGAATATATTTTTCATTTGGAGCTTTTATCTTGATCATATCCTCTTTGACAAAAAACTACTTTTGAAGGATGCCTGAAAATGACCTGTAATCTTTTGCTTTGTACCTCTCAAATGAAGCATTTCTAGCCTTGGCTTGTGAGAGACAAAGTTGTAGAGAATCCAATTTCCTTCAAAATAGGCTTTGAGTGGGGGATTTTTGATGTTCCATGTGAAAGTTATGCCCAGTCAAAGTTGGGTTGACTTTCTCCTAAGAAACCCTAATTTGAACCTTTGTGTATTTGTTCATCTCTGAGTTTCTATTAATGGAATCATGATCAATATTTGATCAAATGATGGTTATACTCTTATTCACTTTATGTTGACCTAAAATTGAGAGTTTTTTGACTGTGCTTTGATCATGGTTGACTTTTAGGTCAAACCAGTTGACAGTGGGTTACCTGAATCATTGAGGGAGCAAAGCTTTGGATTTGAACTTTGAATCATTGTGAATGGAATATGGAAGGCAAATTTTGGGGTATGACAGCTGCCCCTGTTCAATCTTCTTGAACCTGAAGAGGTAGAAGATGATTGGACACTGAAATGCCCTGAAATTTGCTTGCGTAGGGAAGGAGTTCTGTGGGAGATGGGCTTATAGATGCCATCTATTTGCCTGGAAGGGTACTTGTCTAAAGCATATGCTTTCCAGACCTGGATCATTTGATTGTATCTGAGGAGAGAGGAAGTAATGTCTTACATAAGACTACCTGAAGAGGTTCCTGAATAGGGTATATCGAAGGTTGATGCGAAGAAGCTTAGGCTTTGAACAATGCTTGGGAAGAATGTCTTGGAGAAGACTAACTGAGGAGTTCTTTAAAAGAACTAAGTGTGTCTTAGAAAAGATTGGATAAACATTTTAAGAAGGCTACCTAGAAAGGCATGATAGGTCTTAAATAAGACTCACCTAGAAAGGCTCCTAAAAAGATATGAAACGTCTTGAACAGGACTACCTAGACAGGTTATGGTACGTCTTAAACAGGACTCACCTGGAAAGGCTCTTAGATAGGATACGGGATATCTTAAACAAGACTTACCTAGAGAGGTTCCTATAAAGGGAACGATACGTTTTAAACAAAACTATCTAGAAAGATTCCTATAAAGGACAAGATATGTTTTAAACAAAACTATCTAGAAAGATTCCTATAAAGGGCATGATACGTTTTAAACAAAACTACCTATAAAGGTTCCTATAAAGGATATGGCATGTTTTAAACAAAACTACCTAGAAAGGTTCCTATAAAGGGTACGATACGTTTTAAACAAAACTACCTAGAAAGGTTCCTATAAAGGGCGCGATATGTTTTAAACAAAACTACCTAGAAAGGTTCCTATAAAGGACAAAAGATGTTTTAAACAAAACTACTTGGAAAGGTTCCTATAAAGGACAAAAGATGTTTTAAACAAAACTACCTGGAAAGGTTCCTATAAAGGGTACGATACGTTTTAAACAAAATTACCTAGAAAGGTTCCTATAAAGGTCGTGGAATGTTTTAAACAAAACTACCTAGAAAGGTTCCTATAAAGTGTACGATACGTTTTAAACAAAACTACCTAGACAGGTTCCTATAAAGGCACGATACGTTTTAAACAAAACTACCTAGAAAGGTTCCTATAAAGGCACGATACGTTTTAAACAAAACTACCTCGACAGGTTCCTATAAAGGACATGAAACGTTTTAAACAAAACTACCTCGAAAGGTTCCTATAAAGGACGCGATATGTTTTAAACAAAACCACCTAGACAGATTCCTATAAAGGACATGAAACGTTTTAAACAAAACTACCTAGAAAAGGTCAGGATATGTCTTACACAAGACTGCTTGGAAAGATTAGGATAATTGTCTTGGACAAGACTACCTGGAGAGGTAAGAAATTCTTTGGTTGCTTCTAGATTGTCTTTGAAGAGAGACTTGGAATGAGGTATTAGAATTGTATCTGTTAAGATTTAATCGTTGATACGATCGTATTTGCGCTGTGATTGGATGATAACATCCTTTTGATTATGAAGTGACCTGAAAAGGCAGCGTTAGTTTTATGCAATGTCATGATGCATGTGTCATGTAATGAGATTCTCAAAATAGATGAGAATTATGCATGTATGCCGATCCCACACTGCAGGATGTAAATAGTACAGGCGTGGGAAGATCAATTACGCAGCAATGCTCCTTGTGTGATACTAGTGTGACTTCCCGAATATCAGAAATTTTGAGAGACGTGCCCCCCTTAATCTGAAGGAGGGACCTTTAGAAGGAACTCGAGTTTCACCATGTCTTGCCTGATATACATTGCCCCAGTGTTTGAATTCTTGAAGGATGTGCCCTAGTTAATAGGATCCTTGCTTGTATGCCCCTGTTTTAGGAAAATCCTCTGAACGTGGTTTCCTCATTCAAGGGTCTTTATCAAGAATGATTGTCTTTGATTAGACCAATTTCAAGGTCTCCTTGATGCTAAGTGTTGATTTGAATGTGAAGCAGATGCTTTTCAGAATGAGTTGTGATGGACAGTGATTTGCTGAGTACTCATAATGAGATGATGTCTCTTTTTTATAAGATTACCTGAAGAGGTCCTTGGAAAGAATGGGAAATTGTCTTAAACAAGATTGCGCTTCAAACAAAGCTCAAAGGGATGTGTTTGTGCAGAGGGTCAAAAATATTCCTATAGAGGATAAAGACTGTTTTAAGGAATGTGGGGTTTTACACAAAACTTAGGAAAAAAACATCTTGAAGAAGATCACCCTAGAAAGGATGGTGAACTGTCTTAGAAAAGACTCTGTACTTTAAACAAAGTTTGACAAGGTTCTTGAAAGCATAAGAGAAGTTTGAATATGTCTTAAAAGACTAACTAAAAAAAGTTAAGAGATGTCTTACAGAAGACTACCTAGAAAAGGTTCTTGGAAATGAATATGTCTTAGAGAAGACTGTCTGAAAGGGTTTGAAAATAGAAAGGATAGGAAGATGGGTCTGTAAAAGACTGTCTGAAAAAGGCTCCTGGAAAGGGTAAAAAGTATTTGAACATGTCTTAGAGAAGACTATATGGACAGATTGAGAAATATCCTAAAAAGGTTCCTGAAAAGGATGTGAGAGTGGCATTGACACCATCTGTCACTGAGTGAACTTTGCAACGTGCCCCCAGGTAATGGGCTTGCCCCATGGGCTATTCAGCGTCCTTGAGAGATTCCATGGATCTTTATTAGATTGCCCCATGTAAATGGGATAATGACGAGTTATGTTCTGTGTACCCATTAGCCATCCCAGTCATGCGTAAGGGATGTTTCTTCTTTTGACAAGCTTTCAAAGCTACTTCGTCAGTCAGTAGGATTTTTAGCCATTAGCCATGCCCCATGCAACTTCTCCCTGATGTTTAAACATTTAAATCCACATAGACAAGTGTGCTTTATAATGAAATTCATAAGATGTGAATGCATATGTTTGTCTTGAAAGTTTTAAAAACATTTTTTGAATAAAACGAAGTTTTTTTTTGTTTGTAAGAAAGTGATATCAACTCAAGAGTTATAGTAGACCTTAAGGAGTCGGGATAACTTTGGTAACAGTATGCTTTCGAACTAACCATGCTTCAGTTAGGACTTTTAAGGGTTGTAACGTGGCCTGGTTCACGGTTTAAAGAAACAAAGGATAGAGGCTCAAAGTTTATTTGTACCCATCCCCATCTTCGTGATGTTCTCCAGTCCTATGCTCAGTTGACTATGCGTTTAGGCTCCAAAAGACTTTGGGAATTATAACATTGACATTTATGGTGGTTCAAAAACCGAAGGTTTATCTGCAAAGACAGTCATCCTCCTTCTGTAATATTTTCCTTTTGTCAAGGGTATATAGTGACCCCTTTTTTACTTTATTATCCCTAATTTTTGCCTGAACTGTTCGTTTTAAAACTACAGTCAGCGGGATGCCCCAATTTTGCCTAAGTCTCCTTAATAGGTTTTGACTTAGCAGGCCCTTGCATTGCTTTCTTTTTCTTTGCGGACATTGACTGCCGGACTTAATGATGACGGAGAACCATCGGTGATTATGTTCAAAGGAACAACTTGGAATAATTAAGTTAACTGAGCAACTACCCTACCCCAGGTTATGTATTAAGGGTTTCATATGAAGGAAAACTCCTACTTCTTTAGGCTCAAAGGGGTTGACAAGGGATTAACATCCTTATATCTCCATTATTTGGGAATTGAAACAATGCCTGTACCTCGTCAACACGGTCTGTTCTAAAGCATAGTGTATGAAATTGTGGTATCGTTTTCGTCATTCTCCCTCTAAAGGTGTATGACTTTTAACGAGAGTTGAATATCACAAATGAGAAAACCGAGTAAAAACACAGTTTTAAATATAGTGAGAACACTAGGAGTAAATCAAGAGACAAACGTAAGCAATGCATTAATGATTATTGTAAAGTATACAGCATATGTCGTAAGACTAATGTTTAAACAAACGGAAAGAAATTGCAAATGGAAACAAAACTAATGATCTAAGAAATCCTCCTTCTAGCCACCTATGGTATTATACTTGCGAGGATCTTCGAACTCAATGAGCCCTTCTTCAATCAAATCTTGGATCTTGTGCTTCAATGGCCCACAATCCTCTGTATCATGGCCAGGACTATCTGAATGATAAGCGCACCTAGCATGATGCTTGTACCCAGGAGCGGGGTTAGCTGGAGCTGAGTATGGAGGCAGCAGAGTTACCAGGTTCTGGCTGAGCAGACGTTGCAAAGCTTGAGACAATGGCATGTACAACGGAGTGAATGATCGTTTTGGCTTGGGCCTCCAGGTGCGTTGGCCACCCTGTTGCTTTTGCTGATCCATTGATCTCTTCTGCTGAAATCTTGTTGGATAATATGGTCGGGATGTTAGGTTATCCTTCCCAATGGTCCCTTGTTATGGAGATAGAAGAGGAATCTTCTCTTAATGTCATGAAAATGATGTGTATGCCATGCATGATATGTATGATATCTTTTTTCTTTCTTTTTTTTGAATAAAATATGATGCAAGAATGCCCCTGATGTATGATGAATGGAAAAAGAAATAATAAAAAAAAATGATCAACACATATATATACATATAGCACATAATCACATAAGTTCATAGGTTCGATGTAGCGGATCTTGGGAGCTAACCTTTTTATGGGGGGTTCTAGAAGGTCTCATGGGGTCGTTCGTAGCCTCCGAGACTTTTTGTCTCTTCGGATTTTAGAACAACTCATTTTATCCATGAGGTTCGAATTTTTGGGGTAGGTTCTCGGAGAGATCAGCCAAGTATCCAGTCCTGCCCTCAACAAAGTCAAGCCTCGTTTTGGACATTTCCGAATACTCAACCCACTCCGAGTGGAGTTATCAATGAGACTCGTAGGCGATTCATGTCCCCTATTGATCTCAAAGTTAACTCCCACACTTAGGGTTTTAATATTACATAATATGTCAGCAGTGCATATAAAAATATGACAATTAGGCAATTAAATATAAATATATTAACATAAACAATTAAATATAAACATATTATAAACAATTAAATATTTTTTAGATAAAAACAAATAAACAAATTTTTTTTAAAAAAATAAAAAAATAATTACAAACCCTAAAAAAGGCGAATTAGCCAAACCCTAAAAAGTTGTCAAACCTAAACCCTGCCAAAACCTAAAACCTATAGGAGCATAGTATTCACCATTTAAGTTATCCCCAGCAGAGTCACCAGCTGTAGAAACCTGCCTAAAAATTTATAGCTTAGAGAGTCGCCACCTATTCTACCAAGGCGAATAGGAAACCTTTAATAGTTAAGAGATTTAGGGTAAGATACTATATTCGGGTTAAGGGAAGGTGTTAGGCACCCAAAACCCTTTCCTAAAGGTTAACATTGCAAAGATGAAGGTTATGGCAAAAACATAGAGAAAGGCAACAGATAGTTAATAGGGTTAAAGACTTAATTATTGACATGATTAAGATTTGGAGGAGGGGGACTCGCCTTGTTGCCAAGTGCCTACGTATCTCCTTATGGAGAATCAGAGTCAACGTAGTTCGGGACACGGGTTGTACGCCCTTAAGGTTTGAAATTTGATTTGATATGGTTGTTTGAAGTTGTTTATGCTTGGAAAAGCGTTTTGAGTTGCCCAATTGATAAGGATAAAAATCCGTAGTTTGATATTCTAGTTTGAAAGGTTTGAAAAGTGCTTTGAAGTTTGGGCGTACAACCCGAGTTTAATTTTTGCACTATTAACCGCAACGATCAATAGATTCGATCGCCATAGTTAAAAGATTTGAAGTTGCACCGTTACCAATTTTTAATCAATTGATTTGATTATTATTAATAATGAATTAGGATATTTTTAATAATTTTAGTAATAGTTTGCATCGTTACCCCTCGTAATCGATTGATTCGATTAAAAAGAATAACGAATTAAAGTTAGAAAAAGAAAAGGTTAATCATCACAACTAATAAGATAGTTGCAACCATTTAACCAAATAGAAATTAATTTTATTTTAATTAAATAGCATTTTAATTAAAATTATTGTTGACCATAGCGATTAATTGATTTAATCGGAACGAACAACAAATTAGAACTTTTAATATAAATATCATATAATAATTTATATAAAAAAACAATTATTATTATATTAATAAATATATTTAAAAGTATTTTAATTTAAACAAATAAATAATTAAAATTATTTAATATATTAGGGTTATGATTTAATAAGGTTAGGCTGCAGGTGCATGGTATAGAGATTAATTCTGGATCCTTGGATCTAGCTTAGTGATGATTTAAGGGTTAGATTTTGAGGGAGCATGGTAGGCTACACAGGTGGCAGCGCATGGGATTATGGGGTCGAACATTTTATCAAAATTAAGGTTGGAGGGGAGGCTCGAACCTGCGACCTCACCCTCCCATACGCGCTTGCCAACCAACTCAACTGAGCCAATAATCTGTTTAACAAACGCATTCAGAACAATACATACTAAATTAAAACACGCTATTGGAAACGCGCGCCAATTTTTAAACTGGCGAACCAGACCATGACAACTCATCATCTCCTACCTCCAGATCTGTGAAACCTGCATATTTAGCTACGACGTTGCTAGAGATATTTCCTAGCAACCACAAACCAGAAAAAATAACGAATAGCTTATAGATGCAAATAAATATGGCACGACCCCCTAATTCCTTTCGTTTAGACCATACGATCCTAATGCTAGCCTTGTTTTATCTTAATTTTAACCCTAGTGAAAACCCCCAAATCCAAATCAAAAAACCCTAACTCGGCCTCCAATGGCCGAATACGATTCACACACCAAAACTCAAAGAAAGCAATCCAGAAACGTTCAACACCACCTTATCGATCAAAATATGCAATCAATTAACAATAATAGCGTATGAATCATGCTAATCGATCATGTTTTAGAAACTACATACCACGGCTAATTGGAGGATTATCTGGGGGTGCTGATGTAGTGTGCCAATCCAAACACGTTCAGAATCCTTCAAGGAGTCTTTTGCAACCTTTAGTTCTTGTTGAAACTTCTTAAAACTCAAAAACCGAATTCACACTTTTGAAGGATTTTTGAATTCTTGAGCTTGTGCCTCTGGTCCAGAAATTCGTCCCCTAGTCCTATGCCCTCTATTCACTACTTATAGAAGAGTGAATTAGGTTAAGAATTATAGCCCAAGGCCTCTTGAAATCCAATCTTGCAAAGTTTGTAAAATTGACTTAAATCTTGAATGAAAACTTTCTATTTTGGCCAATTCTTGTATCAATCTTTTCCCAATCAATATACCACGAAAATATATTATATTTAACCATTAATGTTGATTGGAATTAGCTTATGTGAATATTTTAACATAATATTTGATTTTTTTTCTTAATTAAATCATTAAAATGACATAAAAAATTATATTAAATCAAATATAATGCTAAATTTTGTGGCAAGTGTTTTTAGGCATGCTAATGACTTGTGGACCAAGATTGCATCAAAAAACCATAGGCCCATTTGCAAATTTTCTCAATTTGAACCTTCTTTTTTCATATTTGGTCCTCCAAAATCAACCAACTTTGATCAAGCATATCTCACTCAATTTTTAAGCTATGAGGGAGTTCTAAGACTTTTTGGAAACCTTAAGAGGTCTTCTATAAGCCACTTTGGAATATATTTTTCATTTGGAGCTTTTATCTTGATCATATCCTCTTTGACAAAAAACTGCTTTTGAAGGATGCCTGAAAATGACCTGTAATCTTTTGCTTTGTACCTCTCAAATGAAGCATTTCTAGCCTTGGCTTGTGAGAGACAAAGTTGTAGAGAATCCAATTTCCTTCAAAATAGGCTTTGAGTGGGGGATTTTTGATGTTCCATGTGAAAGTTATGCCCAGTCAAAGTTGGGTTGACTTTCTCCTAAGAAACCCTAATTTGAACCTTTGTGTATTTGTTCATCTCTGAGTTTCTATTAATGGAATCATGATCAATATTTGATCAAATGATGGTTATACTCTTATTCACTTTATGTTGACCCAAAATTGAGAGTTTTTTGACTGTGCTTTGATCATGGTTGACTTTTAGGTCAAACCAGTTGACTGTGGGTTACCTGAATCATTGAGGGAGCAAAGCTTTGGATTTGAACTTTGAATCATTGTGAATGGAATATGGAAGGCAAATTTTGGGGTATGACAGTACCCACCCCTCTTTGTGATGATCTTCAGTCCTAAGCTCAGTTAATTCAACTTATGCATTCAGGTTCCAAGAGACTTTTGGATTTGCACCTTTGATAATGACGATGGTTCACAAGCAAAGAGAACTTTTGAGATGGCAGTCACTTCTTCCTTTTGGTAGTCACAACATTGTGTTGTTCAGGAATTTATATACTTCTCTTTTTTCATCTTTTTGATATCCCTAAGTTTTGCCTGAACTGTCTATTTTGAGCTTACAGTCAGCAGGATGCCTTGATTTTTGCCTAAGTCATCTTTTTGATTTTTGACTTAGCAGGCTTTTCTTTGTATATATGTTTTTTCATTTTTTTTTCTTTTTGAAGGATATTGACTGCCTTGCTTAATGATTGATGAACCCTCATTGGCGTTTGATTGACATCTCCAACACTTCTTTGATGTATGTGGATGAACGCTTGTGATTGAAACCTTTGTTGAAAGGTGTACTGAATGATTCTCTTAAAAAATAATGCACAGCCAAATTAACTGAGAACTACCCTGCCCCAGGTTATGATCAAGGGTTTTAATTAGTACAAGAAAGAAACTTCTACTTCTTAGGCTCAAAGGGGTTGACGAGGGATTATCATCCCTATATCTCCACTGTTTAGGAATTGAAACAATGCCTGTACATCGTCAGCATAGTCCGCTCAAAAGCATATTGTATGAGGTTGCGGTATCATTTTCGTCATCCTCCCTCAAAAGGCTTACAGCTTAGCAGGAGTTGATTATCACAAAACATATGCAAAGTAAAGACATAATTTAAAATGAGTGATAGCGAAATAATTTATTCAAGACAAATATATGCAATGCACTGATGATGATTATTAAAACAGATAATGTCTATCATGAGTCAAATGTTTAAACAAACAGGGAAGAACTTGCAAATGAAAGGAGATCTAATGATCCAAAAGTTCGTCCGTCGAGACGTCAATCAATCTTGTCATGACTAGGCATAGGAGCGGTGATCACCACAGGGGTTTCAGGAGGGTTGGATTTGATTTCTCCATCATTGATCAGATCTTGAATCTTATTCTTTAATGTCCAACAATTGTTTGTGTAATGTCCAAGACTGTTGGAATGGTACGCGCACCTCGCATTGGGTTTATAGTCAGGAGTGTAGGTGTTAGAATTCGTTGGCTCGATTTCCCTGAGCGTCTGGATCATATAAGCGAATTGATTATTGTGACTCAGTTGTCGTGATTCCATTATCGTGACTCAGTTGTCGTGACTTTGTTGTCGTGATTCCATTATCGTGACTCAGTTGTCATGATTCCATTATCGTGACTCAGTTGTCGGGACTTCGTTGTCGTGATTCCATTATCGTGACTCAGTTGTCGTGATTCCATTATCGTGACTCAGTTGTCGTGATTCCATTATCGTGACTCAGTTGTCGTGACTTTGTTGTTGTGACTCAGTTGTCGTGATTCCATTATCGTGACTCAGTTGTCGTGATTCCATTATCGTGACTCAGTTGTCGTGACTTTGTTGTCGTGGTCTTTTCTGATTTGAGTGTCATGATTAAATCTTTAATCGCACGCTTCAATGGCCTACCATCCTTTACACCATAACCAGGATTGTTCGAATAATAAGCGCATCTCGCATTGTAATTGTACCCCAAGAATAGGAGTGCCTTCAATTCTTCTTGCCCCTTGGGTTAGTTCAGAATCAAAGTCTGGGATCGGGTATTCCGAGCCTGGAGGTGTTTGACTGATTGCTCGAAATCCATTTATGTTAAAGTAAACAACAAGAGAGGATGAGATACCTGTTGTGAGAAACCTGTTATGCGATGTTATGAATGCAAATGCAATATTTTCAAGGATCTTTAGGCATTTAGTTAGCAACATTAGAAAATGATTTGGTCGCGCCTCTGTCTGAAGAAATATGACCTTCGTCTTGGAACGTCTTTCTTTGAGAATCGAGCTCACCATATTGAGTGGGTCATCGCCCCTGATTCGGGACATTTATACTTTTGAATTCGAAAGCACATGGCTAGAGGAAAATAAATCCTCTTGCCCCTTGATAGGTACCGAGTCTCTGAATTGGAAGGTATGTGGCCAGAAGAAAATAAATCCTCTTGCCCCTATATAGGTATTCAGTCCTTGATAAAAGCACCTGAAATTGCGCGCCCTAAATTCCTAAGATCCTTGAAAGGGTTAGTTAATTATGTTATGCTCAGGATGTCATGATGCCATGATGTTATACGAATGCAGTACAATAGGTAAAGCATAAGGTAATAAGGACGAATGAGTCCTACAAACCATTCCTGCAAGGAAATAGATGGGTTAGTAGCATATACAAGTAACAAGCAAGTCACACAAGTGTCCTTAGGTTTAAAGGCTTGCGTGAAGTTCGTAGGCAAGTGTCATACCCCAAAATTTGCCCGATCATTTATGGTCTAATAATTTATCAAGGGAATTAAAATTAAGAGTCATGGGGTTTAACATTTCTATTGTTAAATCCATTCTCTTATAAATTGGAATAGGGGTGTGGATAACAGGTATTTTAGGACCCAAACAGTTGAGCCCAATTACTACAAGGGTGCTATCATTTTTGGATATAATTGCTTTTTAATAACATTTTGTCTTTTATTATTATTGTAATTTTATTAAGTGTTGCGACTTTATTTACTAACATTATTAATTAATATTATTTAGATTATTGGTATAATTAGAATTATTATTATTAACCTTAATATTAGTCTTATTAGGATTTTTATTTAAATTATTTAGTTGGGCAATAGGTCCATTAAGAGTAGAAAACCCTAAGTGTAGCATTATAAATAGATAAGTTTTGTAACAATTAGGGGAGGCCAATTTTCTCCACTAACAAATGCTAACCTAACGTATTGGCTCTCTCACACGTACATAATTCCACCACTTTCCAACACAACCTTTAGCCAATTCTCAGTAACAATTCTCACATATACGCACTGCCAATTTTTGAAATCAAACTTATTCGCCATAGCCATGTTTTACTAACAAATAAAAATCATAGCAATTTCAAAATCCGGCATTACCAAATTCAATCCAGTACCACAGTAAAATACCAGCGTTGGAAACAATAGAACAACATCAGTTTCCTTGTTTTGAGTTTTTTTACAGATTAAAGAAAAAGGAGATTCAAGAGTGGCAACGAGATCAAATTCGCCGGCCACCACACACACTCGGTTTGGCCATTGGAAACGCAAAGCCACTTTTAGATCGGCGAAACCGTGAACGAAGCAACCACGCTCATCCGACGGAATACCACTCAACTGTTTCAGCAAGTGAACACCCCACCCTTACGCTTGCTCACGTTTCATTTTTTTGCCTTATGATCGATTACGCTCGTGGAGGTGTCATGAACAGGTTTCAATTACATAATTGTGTTTAGATTGATGATAGGATTGTTTCTGTATCTTTAATTTGATTCTTGGTGTGCTTTGAACAATCCACCATTATTGGTGTTCTTAAGGTTTAAATTGGGGGATATCGATACAGATAGAATTAGGAATGATTACTAGTGCCATTGAATTCAAAACGTAATTTCTATGCGATTTATGTATTTGGATATGGTTTATGTTGCATTTTGGTTGAGTTTGATTGTGGTAGTGATATAACTACACCTGAAAACCGTGGGCATAGGTGATTGTTTTTTTGCAGAAAATGCAAGGTTGAAGAAGACCTGGCTGGGCGCATGATTCAGTTCTGTTTAAATAATTTGTTTTTTACATATTGCATTCGTCTCACTAAACTAACAATTAATCACGCTAGCACAGTTGGCAAAGAATGTTTGAACATAACTTTCACTAAACTTCAATTTTTCATGATTTTCTACATAAACAAACCTTGGGATCTAGTGCCGCGCATCAACGTACGCCTGTGATGCACCCTCATAGAGACACCGTCGGATGCGTGCCCAGCCAGATCCAACGCAGCGAGATTGATGGCACACCATAGGTACTCAGCAATGCACCATACAAGATCGGCACCCAGGTTTCTTAGTTGTTTTTTTATTATTTATTTGTTTAAAGGTTAAATAAATTGATATATTTTTATGGTATATGGTTTGATTGCTAAATTAACTTAATAGTATCATTAAACTAGGATTAGGATAGTATAATAAGGGTTAGCCTAATAATTGGGATTAATTATTTTCCCGACTTTTTTCTTCAAAGTTATTCGATTTAATTTATTCCAATTTTAATGATTAAATCACAAAAACCCTTAAAGGTTAAAGGTATTAGGGTTTACTCCATCCCATTTGCCCAAAGTATCAAAGATATTGGGATTTAATTTATTATTCGTTTCGACTAAATCTATTGGTCGCGATGGTTAATAATCGATTAATTTAATTAATCAAATCCTATAAATTAAAATTCAAATAAATTTATTTTGCAAAATGGTTTTAACCATCTTATTGGTTATGATGATTAGCATATTTCCCCTTATCAATTCGTTATTATTTGTAATCGAAACTATCGGTTATGAGGGGTAACGATAAATTAATAAATTAATAATTAAAATACATCAATTTGCTAAAAGTGATAATCGAATCAATCGATTAGAATTTCCAGCAATCCTTTACTAATCTGTTAACTATGGCGATCGAATCTATTGATCGTTGCGGTTAATAGTGCCATATTAAATCAGGGTTGTACGCCCAAAACATCTAAAATACACTAAACCACGATACTACAGGATTTTTATCCTGGGCAACTCAAAATGCCCTTTCAAATCAAATTCAAACTACGATAGGCCATTCAAAGCCTTCAAACCTTCAAATCAAATTTCAAACCTTAAGGGCGTACAACTCGTCCCCCGAACTACGTAGACTCTGATCCTCCATAAGGAGGTACGTAGGCACTTGGCAACAAGGCGAGTCCCCCTCCCTAAAATCTCAATTTTTCCCCTATTCAATTCTTTAGCTATTAAACCGGAATATTTTAGCCATAAACTTGACCCTTAGATTCAAAGCCAATAGGAAAGGGTTGAGGGTGCCTAACACCTTCCCTCGACCTGAATATAGTATCTTACCCTGATCTCTATACTGCGTAGGGTTTCCTATTCGCCCTTCAGAATAGGTGGCGACTCTCTAAGTCTAATTTTTAGGCAGGTTGCTACAGCAAGTACCCTCCCCATTGAAGTTTAGTTGGTTCAACCTGTCCTATATAAAGATCGGGTTCTAGGGAGCTCATATCATTGACCTTTCTCGAAGGCGCTTATCTCAGTTCGGCAATCGAATCGCCAACCAAGAAGGTCCTGAAAGTCCAGTCCATATGAGTGTAGCTTCGAGTATCAACCAACTTCAGTCGGAACCAAAGCCAGCCACCTCGCTACTTTCTAATAGGCCAAAGTCAAGTTCAACTAGGGTTCTAGGGGCAAATTAGTGCTTAATGACACCACGCAGCAGCCAAGTGTTTCCTCAAGTCGGATCTCAAGGAACACCAGGACAAACAAATGTGTCACACTAATGATTGCCACCAGATCAACCACATCAGTATACGCTGTGCAGTCTCCTTGGTCTCATGCCATTTACCTAAGGTTCTCAAATCCGGGTTAGGATCTTTCACACAAGTAAATACCCAAAACAGCCTTTGAAATATAAAGCAGACAAATCAAACAATTAAAGTGAATCCTAAACTCAAAGGTAACCCCTCTTTTAATCGAAAGCATCCCCAGCAGAGTTGCCAGTTCTGTAATACGGTGAACTGACTTTTTTATCGAAATGTCGCGGTTAAGCATGAGTCGCCACCTACTTTTATTTTATCCAATTGGAAAGGCTAAAAGAACATAAAAAGACCTTTTAAAAAGATTTTGAGTTTGGGGGGTAAGTTATACAAAGGGAAGGTGTAAGGCACCCTTTGCATCCATGGTTATCCATGGGCTCTTAATTGCTTAGGTCACTTGTTTGTTTGAATTGTTTGAAAAGTGTCGTGTGTGAATAGTAAAAAGATTTCGTTAAGGACTTTAGCTTGTAAATAAGCGTGGCCTTTTTGAATTTGTTTTGAAAATGAGGTGTGAAAAGTAATTGAAAATTTGATTTGAATTTGAGCAAGCAATTAAGAACTATTTACCCTAAGTTTGAAAAAAACGTTCTTTTAGCTTTTCGGGAGAAAGGGTCTATCCACGCCATAAGAGGGCAGGAAGCCTTTCAATTGGATGTTTAAGGGTCATCGAGAATAATCGTTCGCCATAAGACTGTCCCATGCCATAAAGAAAGCAGGTAGTATGAGGGAAGGATATAATAGTCATTTTATCGGTTTAGGCATCATGCGAGGATACCTTAGCAATTGGGACAATCATCTTTATAAGGCAACCTCGAGGGAGTTTCAATAACTTTGAAGGCAACATTGCTTTAGGTATCCTCGGAATCGAGGGACTTGACTATTTTAAGGCATTATCAATAAGGCAACAAGGCAACAATAATAAGGCAACAAGGCAACCAGAGGGACTACCCTAAAGGTATGTGGGTGCAACAATCACGTGGTTAACTTCGATGACATTTATCTTGTAAAGTTAGTGATTCTACGTTCAGTTCATGGTTATCACTCCCTAAATTACTAACCACGCAATTAATATTACGGAAATTAAAGGCAGAAGCAGAAAATAAATTCCTACGCTATTACAATAAACACCTGCGGGGATGGGGGAACTTAAAAGGCGAAAGAATAAGAGAAATCAATAATTAGTTTTATCATCCTGAACCTTGATCTTCCTCGAACCCTTGATTGATTCTGATCATCTGAGAATTAAAAAAAAACAATAGGGGTTAGTGTATTGACTATTCGAGGCAAACCCTATTTTGGGCAAAAGGCAAAAAGTAAAATAATATAAAATAAAATAAGGATTGGAAACTTAGCTCTGATGGTGCGTAGTCGGAGGATCTTGGCTAACCCTGAAAAATGAAGAAGAGAAAGGTAGAAAACTTTTTGTGGCAAATACAAGGCATTGATAATAAATAAAAGATAAATTATGTGATTAAAAATAAAAAATATATATAAAAAATTAGAAGACTTAGCTTTTGGTCGGGCGAAGCGCGTGGCTGAAGAACTTGAAATAACCCTGAAAATTTGCGCCAAGAAGAGAAGAGGTTTTTAGTGTATGAATGATCTACAATCCCTAAAAAGGTTTACAAACCTTACCCCTGAACCTAACAAGTTTATTTAAGAAAATTTATTGTGACCTAAAGGGTTTGTAAGGCTAAAAATGCGCTAATGAATAACACCTACCTGGTTTATAAATGCATCAAGGTTAACAAACCCAAAAATTATTAATTGATAAAAACACATGCAAAAATAATAATTTTTATAGTTTAAAACAATTATTAATAAAATTATGGAAAAATCGGGTTTACGATTAAAAGTAAATAATTATAATATTACTATAAAATAATTTATTAAGATAAATAGAAAATAATAATAATTAAAATAGACAAAAGGAAATAAGGAGATTAAAATATTCATGTAGTTTAAAATAAAAAGGAAAGAATTAGAAAAACAACTCAGCTTTTGGTTCCATGTGGTAAGCCTGGAGGTCCATATGATGAGTCCTCAACCCAGGCACGTTGGATATGGAGCGCTAATAATCTAATGGTCACAGCACGAGGGTGTATTTTGGATGCGCATTAGCTAATTACGTTGTATCTGCTGGGGAAACACATGCAAAAGAGTGAAAATAAACAAATGCAGGACGCTGGGATCGAACCCAGGTCCTACAGGTTACCTGCGTTTCATTGCCAACTGAACCATCACAATTAATTGATAATAAAACGCAACGAAATGTATACATATAATTAAACTTTTTGGAATTTGTAAAACCTGCACGCGTGGCCCACTTCTTTGTTGACCGTCCAATCAGATTGAGGAGAGAGGAATTGCTTTTATTGATCAACCAATGAGGCTGCAGCGCGTGCGGTCAAAGGTCTGACCGAGTCCACTCTCTCACGCGTCAGCCAATGGGGATGCTCCACACATCATCGTCTTCTTCAATGTTCCACACCTGGGAATTAGCTACGAATTCGCTACCAACTGGTTGCAGTTTCTGCAATTAAATTCCGTAGCGAATTCTCGCGATCTTAGAAACCTGCAGAGACAACATAAACAAAACGGGGGCCAACCCAGATCCACTAAACAGGGCCTCACGAACTCAATGGAGGTGGCCGTTTGGCCTGAAAACGCTTGTAACGTGGGCTACGAGAAAGGGACCTCTGAAGCCCTAACCATGGTGTTTCATATTCCGGCTGTCAAAGCTTGCGAAGAGTGGCCCTATTCTTCTCTAATGGATCCCAGGAACACTTTAACATGATTAGTTTCAAATAAAACATGATAAAAAAAAGGATTCGATCAATATGAAGGAAGTGCAAACCGAGTTCCTGTAAGTCGTGATTCACGGTGTCAAGGCCATGGACAATGATTCGTTCTCACCCTATTATTCTTCAGGAGCATGATGAAACACTTGAACGCACTTGGGAATGGCTGGAATTAGGATTTCGGTGGTGCAACTCTTCTTTGAATTTTTTAGATAAAACCCTAGCTCCTTGGTTGCTCTCCTCTCCCCTATTTTCGTCCAAAAAAATCCTCCCTCGTTTATGGTCTTGTTGTCCTTATATAGAAGATCAAATTAGGTTAAGAAAATTGCATTGAATCATTAATTTGCTTTTGAGAAAATTTGATTTGAAATATGGTTCCAAATCTTTCTACATTTGGCCAAATATGATCTTAATCTTTGCAAGCTTGAGGAGCACGAAATTTGATTTATTTTTGGAGTTAATGTTGATTGGTTTGATTAGGACCATGAGCCAAATTAAATCTTTGATTTTTCCCTTGATTTATTTGATTTTAATCACTTTTTTAAATGAATAAAAATCCATAATAAATCAAATAAATCAAGTAAATTCGTGGAAATTGGACTTTGGGCTCTACATATCATGAGGATGGAGATTGGGCCAAGAAAGATCGGGTCTCTTTGCAAAAAAAATCATTTTGAGGCCTTTTATTTCACATTTTCCGTCTCAAAATTGCCCAACTTTGACAAGGCATATCTCCCTCAATTTTTAAGGTATGGAGGAGTTCTAGAACTTTTTAGAAACCTTAGAGAGTCCTCTAACCAGTGTCTTTGGTCTCATATCAAAATTATTTTCCATGCTCCTTGTGTGTCCTTTTGAAAAAAGTGACTTTTTGTTGACTTTTGAAAAGGACCTATAATGTTTTGGTCCATATCTCTCAAATGAAGAATTTTTAGACTTGGCATGTGAGAGACAACTTTGTGGAGAATTCAATTTCCTTCAAAATGAGCTTTGGATGGAAAATTTTGGATGTTCCATGTAAGAGTTATGGCTGGTCAAAGTTCAGTTGACTTTTCCTTAGAAACCCTAATTTAGAAACTCAGGTCTTTGATGATTTTGGAGCTTTTCTTGATGAACCATGATCAATCCTTGATCAAATGGTGAAAGATACTTCAAAATGAGGATGCTGGCAAAAAAATCAGGAATTTTGACTGTACTTTGACCATAATTAGACTTTTAGGTCAACTAGTCGATTATTGATCGTTTGGGCCATTGAGTGAGCAATCTTTCAGATCAGGGCTTGAGACTTGGCATGAGGATACTTTGAATCATATGGGAGGCCATGGAGTCATTGATTCATTGATTTTCCTTTGAACAAACCAAACCCTAGTTTCTGAGCCTTGTATAGGAGAATGTGTCTTGGATCTTTGTACTTTGATTTGAATGTGAATAGGAGAAATGGTATGGGCAAATTTTGGGGTATGACACATATAACTTGATAATTTCCGAGAAATACTACTCCTATAGGTGACTCGATTCACTTCTGCTTGTCTTCTTTAATCGACTTCATTATTTCCGATTTTTGCAACTGATGAACGATTGAACTTCGCAAGTGTTATAGCTTCATATGTTGTGTTTCATCATTGTTGTTGTGTGAAAACTGTGGAATCTCGTTTGGTTTCAGCATGGTTAATTAGCAAGAACAGAGGATAGAAGAAGATGTATAGAAAGAGAGAGAGAGAGTATTGAGAACAGACGATAGATTTGACATAGATGGACCGTTTGACATGTGGAGATGGGAGAGAAAGAATGAGAATAGGGGAGTATGTTGAAACTCGGTCAAAGAGGAATGAAGAGGAAAAAGTTGAGTTGAAGAAGAAAGTAGAGAGAGGCGGATTCACTCTCTTTCATATTTAAGGTTTTCTTAATTTTTGCCTTGGGCTAAGTGAATTGAAGCCCAATCCCGTTTCCTTCTGCACCTTTACGTGATATGTGATCTCCCTCCTGGGGTTGATTCAATATTTTGGGCTTCTCTTTACAGCCCAGTTCCGAATTGCATTATGCAGCCCCTTTACTGGCAGCACACCCTCCCTTTGGCTAGTACACTTACACTTTTAATTACATCATTTTCATGTTTATTTTTTTACGCTTGCTTGTATAGACTTGTACGGACTTAGTACTTTCATTATATCCCCATTTGGCAATTTGTTCCCCCATTCCCGAAGCCTTATAATAATTTGCCCGCTTCCTTTACTTTCTTTACTTTTATTTGCTTGCTTGCTTGTTTGCATGAATAAATTATTCATCACCGCATCCTTGGTCGATATACCAAGCCATAGCCCAATCTTTGTAAGCAGATTGCCTTGTGCATCGCCATCGAACTTGTTTTTCAAACTTCAAACTCTTTTCACAATAAACCTTGACCTTTGTTAAGTGACCTCAAAACCCCTTTTTCATTAAAAACAAATAAAACAAACCATGTTTCATCTTGAGAATAACTATAAATGCCCTGACTTCTCCATTGCACGGAGGAGAAATATAGGCACAAGATGCAATGTCTTGCCGAGCACAATAAAAAATAACAAAAACATTTCTTTTCTCATCTCTCCATTATGTTGCAAACAAAAACCACCTTAGCCTAAAAAACACAGATTTTCAAAAGGTTCCTGTGGAGTACCACATATGTGAGGGGTGCTAATACCTTCCCCTTGCATAATCAACCCCCTTATCCAAATTTCTCTTAGTGCGTTTTATCGATATTTTCCCCTATCCTCTTTTTGGAAACAATAAAGTTCGGTGGCGACTCTTGCTTAGTGAGTTAAGTTAATGAATAGCTTAATCTCCTATTTTTCCGCCACTACACCTTGGATCCAAATTACCCTCGGATCCCAGCCAGACAATGAAGATGGTTGAAAAAGGAACAATAGTATACTAAAAATCCTAAGCATGCAAAGGTAAAAACTGAAAGACATATATGAAAATTTGGTTTACAAATCGAGGCAGAAAGGCCCGGTCAAATATTACAGGAGCAAATAACAAGAAAAAGAATAAAATGACGCTCAGATGTCAGCCCCTGGCCCCTTGGATCTAGGACCACCTTCAGTATCCTTCTTAGGAGAATCTACCAAAGGGTCTAGCTGGTCAACGGTGATAGCAAGATCCGGACAAAATAACCGAGCCTGCTCCAACATCTTATCCTAGACCATGCACACAGTCTCTATTGCCTATTGAAGAGATTCTCGAGATTTTTACTGAGCAGCAACCACCTTCTCCTCAAGAGCCTTCAAAGAATTGGCCAGGTCATCCTGCTTCTGCCGAAGAGCTTCCCGATCCACTTCGAATGCCCGACAGGCTTCAGCCTCACCTTCACAAACCTTCTTGCAGCGCTTTTTCCCATAAGAAAAGAAGGCCTTCAACCTTTCTATCCAAGTAGTCAAAATAAATGGTTGGCCATACCAATCTACCTCTTCCGCAAAGAGCTAAGAGCATCAACTTTTTTCCAAATCTCGGCCAATTCCTTCTTAGCATCAGGATTTTGTTGCTCAAGGACTTCATACATATCCCTCAGCTCATCTCGGTCCCGTGAAAGCTCTCCGAGCCTAGAACATCGTCCAGGCCAACAAGTAGCAACTACAATGGAAACAAGAGACCCGTCCAAGAACAAAGCACAAAAAACATCTGCAAAAGGCTCTTGCCTATCAATCATAGATGAACCCCAAACAAATTCCAGGTCCTCAGGAACCATGGTAGTAGCAAACTCCTCTGGCGCGCTAGGTACCTAGGAAGTTAGAATAGTAGGAACCCAGAAGAAAGGAGTCAGAGATTCCTGTTCGCCACACTCCACCAAGCGAGCCCATTTGGGAGAAACTCCTTCAACAGGTATGGACGAACTATCACCCTGACCTCTCTTGGAAGGGGAAGGAGAAGGTGCAACAAAAAGGATAATGAACTGGACATGGTTTCACAATCAAGGGTTACTTGTAGAAGAAGAAGAAGAGATAAAGATCATGGTGTAAAGAAGAAGACACTAAAAAGAGAATACAAAGAAAAAACCCAATGTCTCTATGGGTAACACCATAGGTTTCACGCACTTGTTACTTTCATCAAAGAAGTTATTTATATGAAGTGTGAAAAATGGGATTTTGAAGCAATGATTAAAATCAAGGGAAAAGCCTGATTCAGATTAATTTTGAACCCATAAAATTGATGATTTGTATCAAGTTAAAACTAAGATTCAAATTAATTTGAGCAAAGGCAAAATAAAGCTTCAGTAGCATAGATGATTCGAATCGTCATTTGTACATGATTATGATCACATGATGTTATGATATGAATCATTCGTGTTTTCTGATTCTAATCAATCTTGGCAGATCCAATCCCTACTTTTCACATAGCTTATTATTCGAATCCTGATTTGTTCTTGATTCGAATCAAATGACTGAAATTTCAATTTTGATAACTTTAACTTGTGATTCAAGCTAAGCGTTAGGCATGGCAACGGGGCGGGTCGGGGACAGTTTTTACCTCCCCCAAACCCAAACCCGAATCCCCAATCAATCCCCGTTACCCGCCCCAAACCCAAACGGGGATGGGGAATTAAAACCCAAACACGTCCTTAACGGGTTCGGGTTGGGTTCGGGTATCCCCGCCCCGCCACCATGTATTTCTTAAAATCAATTTTTTAATAAAAATATTTATTTTTTCGAAAATCAAATTACATTATAAATAACAATATAAAACAATCTCAAAAAAATTTCATACATATATTTCAAATATTTAAAATAATAAATACAAATCAAACTATTAAAACATTAGCCACATATTTAATAATATAAATTATGAAATATAAATAATAATGTACATATTGAAATAAACGGGGCGGGTTCGGGGACGGGTTCGGGGTGGGTACTAGTGTCCCCATTACCCGACCCATCCCCATGTTTTCTAATCGGGGAAAACCCAAACCCGAACCCAAACCCAATCAAAGCGGGTTTTCCCCGTCAACTTCGGGGTGGGTTCGGGTGGGTACCCGTGGGTCTGGGTTTTATTGCCATGTCTACTAAGCGTATGGAATTGACATGAGAGTAATCTCATAGGCTAAAAAACATAATACTAACAAGGATAAAAGTAGATTTATTTCATTAAATGAAGAGGGTCTTATTGGTACACATCTAATGGACGAAGCAATTACAAATAATAAAAAGTTACAAGCACACTGAAACAAATTGGATTCAAATTAAAAATATGCAAATCAAATATGATAAACAATAATCGAATGACAAATCATCAAAACACAAACAACACTTAAAGCACGTAAAAGGTACCACATGATACTTAGTGCTTTCAAGAATGTCAGGGGCTAAAGTAATAAGTGGCATGGGATTCAGGGGGATTAGTGGGTTCAACACAAGCCTCCTTATGAAACACTTATGACAACTGTTAACATATTCATATTCCTTATTGTCTAGGGTGTTCAAGAGCTGATACTATCTGAGGAGCTAAGTGTCTGATGCCACTATTGGTTTCTCTCTAAGTTATGCTTGGAGGAGCATTCTTAGTGCCAAAGAATTGGTTTCGAAGGGTGTTAGAAAGAGAATTGGAAATGGAGAGAATGTTAGAATATGGCATGATAATTGGCTGCCAAACTCCATTGGTTTCAGATTTCAAGCTCCTGTTAGTGTCTTGGATCATGAGGCAAAGGTGTGTGAGTTAATTGATCAAGATTTTGGTAGTTGGAAGACAATCCCAGTGAATTTTTTTGATCCTTTGAATACTATCCAAATTCTTATCTTGTCCCTATCCTTTAGAAGGCCTCAAGATGAGATGATTTGGCACCATGAGAAGCGTAACGCCCCAAAATTTAGATTAAATTATTTAATTAATTATTTGTAAATTATTAGTGAATTTGGGTGACGTATGATGATATGTGTAAGGTATGGTGTGGGGTAGTAGTGGATTAAGGTGATATTTATAATTGTTTAGTTTAAATAATTGAGTTTATAGTATTTAGATTGATTGTAATAATAATAATAAAATAAATAGTTAAAGAGAGTTGAGTGAAGGCATAATGGAAATAACATAACAGGGGTCTAAGGGGTAACAAAGTAAAAGAGAAAAGTAAGAGAGAAAGCGATTATTCTGTGCGATCATAAAATTGGGAAAACGCAAAGAAGAGGCTTGGCCTCAAAGGGGAATTTTGTAGAATGCGGAGGAAGAGACAAACTTGCTAGGAATTTGAGGTAAGGGGATGTAATCGGGTTTATTATGATTGATATAAAGTTGCGGTAGATGTAGGTTTATTGTATGTGTGGGTTTGATTGATGAATAACATGATGTATGTGTTGAGATGTTTAATATGCCATTGATTTGATGTTGGAAGGTTGTGACCTTAAGTTTGTTAATAGTGTCTTAGAGATGATTGTTGCACCCCAAAATTTGTCCTATTATTTTTTGTACAAGTTATGATATACGTTTATTTTGTCATTCAAAAATCAACAGAAAGCAACAAAGAGTTTTCGTTGTTCCAAGACAATTTATTTCAAAAGTCTGCTTTTACGGTGCAAGTGCAAAATTTATAGCTTCCGACTGGAAGGTCATATGGGCTTGGTCCTCACGCTCCCAAGACCTTTTCAGAATTATCTACATCTTTCGTGTTCGGGTCGAAAGCCAATTCTTTGAGGAAGATGTTTGAAAGTGAAAATTACCCGAGATTCAGATTTATCGTTCAACTGTTTGTCGGAGGTTCAAAAATTCATAATTGTTGACTAGAGCATCATTTTGAAGTGATCCATATGCCAAAAGAACCGTCTTGAGGTATAATATAGGGGTCGAGAATTTTTTCTTTGAGGAAGGTCCCCGAATTCGCAATTTACCTGAAGGTATACAGTGAAAAAGTGTGTTGAAGTGATGTTTCTCGTACAATCAAAAATTCATAACTCGCGCACCGTTTATTGGATCTGGCTGAAATTTTAACAAAAATTCCGTCTCAACGTCCCCGACATCTCGTATGTTCGGACCGTATTCCAAATCTTCACCAAATATTTCAGAATATTGCGAAAGCATCTTGATTTAACTGTAGAAACGGAGTTTCCAGCACTGTGCGACAAGATTAAAAAATGCATAACTTCCTCGATTTTTAACGGATAGGGCCCATTCTGGAGGCATTCTTTCATAAATTTTGTCGGCTATAGTTGCTCTTCAGACCCTAAGTTCAGATTTTAATCAAAAGATTGAGTTTCGTCGCATTCTTTGAGTGGTACGCACGAAAATTTGCATAGTTAAGTTTTCTGCCTCAAATGACCAGATGATTCTCGCCGTTGAAACGCGCATAACTTCTTCACCATTTATCGGATTGAATATGCTCTGGCAGCAACGATTCATAAATTTCATCATCTTCGATTTTTCTGTTGGTCTCAATTCAAAATTTCACACCGAAACACGTTTCCTCGAAAACGAAGCTCAAAAAGCCATTTTGGCGCAATTTTTAAAGTTCAAAATTAGGAGACATTTATATTAATTTTCCCCCCACTTTTTCTCATTAACTCATTTTCACCCAAAATCTCAAAAAACACTCTCTCATTTCTCTCTCCTCTTTTTGTGAATCAAAACCCTCTTTTCTCAACAACATGTTAGCAACTTCATAGGTTTTCCAAGAACACACATTCAACTCAAGATCGAAAATTCCAAAGTTCTTCAAATCTTCATCTCCTTCCTCTCTCGCTCACCGGATTCTTCTTCGATCACCAACCTCCATCTCCGGTCTTCCTCACTCGCCGACCACCCCTCCACGGCCAAGCTCCGTCATGCATACTCCTTCCGTCTGGCCTACGACTGCGAATTCTCTCCATTCACCTTCGTTCCGGCCGCACGACCTTGCTTCCTTCTGCCGCTTCCGAATTATGGTGTCCTTCCTCCTCTTCGCAAAGCTTTCGATCATCTCTTCTCCGATTACATTTCTGGTAATTCTTTGAGCCTTGATATTAATTGTTGTTACTTGAGTTCAATTGATAATGATATTTGTTGTTGAGATTTGAAATTGTGGTGGAGGATTGAAAATTGAATTGCATAATTGATGATAATGATTTTGAAATTGCTTGAGGATAGTTATTGTCAATTAATAATGATTATACTATTGTTCGAATCAAGTTTGTTGATGATAAAATTATTGTTGTTGTTAAAGTTGTTTGATAATTGATGATGATTTTTAGCCATGTCGCGTTAGTAATTTTAAATACAAGAAGGAGAAATTTCACAAAAGAATAGGGGTGACCGCTTAAGAATAAAGAAGAAGGTAAGTCTAAATGGAAGCAACTGTAGTTCTAACTATATTTATGTATTAATAGTGTAGAAAGAAAGATGTCCTATCAACAATCTTATCACTCGCATGTAACACTTAAGTATTTTAGTTCTTGAGAAAGATCATAATTACGCCTCTGAATAGATGTTTGATGTTTCGAACAATGGGGGCACGAAAAGGGTGGTCGATAGTCAAAAACTAAAATCTCCAAACCCTCACCTTAATATTCAAACATGAGGGCTTAGGGGGCAACTGTTCTGAGCAGACCATGTCTCTCTTATCCAACCACCTTGAGACATAATGCTCTGCATCCAAACGTGTCGATCAGACACTCAATCGGATTCTGGAACATCCTCCTTACCACTAAACTATCATACACCCAATTGCAGAAGGTTCATGCCCCAAGCACATCAAATGGTCCCCTATATTTCACGCCGAAAGATAGCAAGGTCGTTAATCCCCTTCCCTACATATATGAAACGACGCCATTTCAATAACAAGTTTCAAAAAAAATTGAATATTGTATACTCATTCACATATGGACTTGAGTTTTGGAGTGCTAACCTTGCAGGTACATCCCTCGCTCACTCGCACCACAAGTTCTACTCCGCCGTAACTTCCGCAACTCTCAATATTTTTGTTTTCAGAACTTAAGAAAAGGTAACTACTTTTAACTTATTTCATGTTATTTATACTATCTCTTTATTTATTTAAAAAATATTTAATGAAGATAGTTGATAATAAAATCAATTTAATAAGTTTGTTTATATTCTACATGAGATCTATTAAATAAATTGCACTTAAATGCATTTCTTAGCAACAGGTAAAAGTAGATTTCTTTTTGTTCATAATAGTGATCGAAGAGAGTATTTCTTATTTTTGTTAACTTAATACATGTTACTTTTTTTATTATCAAGATACTAAATATTCACATTTAATTTCAAATAAAAAATATGTTAAATAAAAGAGATTTTTGTTTGGCGGACTTACTCATCGTTCTACCTATAGGTAGAGCATGGTGAAATTTTAAACCTAACCACTTTTGACTCGTATCATTTCGTCTTATTTTTCGGCGAATTTAAGTGGAACATGCCTAAACGGAACAAATTTCTCATTTTACCATTTTTATTAATACCTAACAAAACTCTAAATGTTAAATAAATATTTCATATGTTTATTTTAGGATGTCACGAGACTTCTGTAACGGCTCGCCACGAGTAATTGGTGTATATATCATTTTTTTCTTTATAAAATAGTTGCTAAATTAGTATAAATAGTCGTTTCGATTTCCAAATAAGTGAACCATTATCACCATGATTTTTTAATATATTGAAGTTACGAGAGAGAACTCAGATTCTCATCCTACCGTCGTCATCATCTGCAAGGTCGTCGGTGTTTTTCAAGGTCCGATAAAGATCTGGTTGTTGTACTGCTCGAAATGTTTCTTGATGGTGGTGGTGATTCGATTCCTATTGTTTGAATCTGATTTCCTCCTTCGTGTCGATAAGATTGGTTGTTGTCTTCAAATTTCATCCTCATCTGATTCACTCTTATTGTTAGAATCCAGTCTTTTACGCTCGAAAAATCTTGTATACTTATTATTGTCGTGATAGAAAGTTGAAGATACATAAATCGATTCTGCATTAGTGATCGATGCTAGTGTTTAAAACTCAGATTAAAACTCTTAAAAAAAAAAAACTAATAAGAACTACCCCCATTGTCTCAAAAACTAAAACTTTGATTTGTCTAATTAAATTCATTTTCACATTAAATAAAAGAAGAAAAAAACAAAAACAAAAAACAAATGAAAAAGAGAGAACCTAATATTTGAACCGTAGAAGAACCGGATCCGGTGATTCAAATGCCACATTAGAATTCCGTGTTTCGAGAAAACTGGAAATATCTTTTCCTCTTTCTTTCACCGTGTGTGTGACTTTTAGGTCAGTATAAAAAAAAAAAAAACTGAACACAATAAAATCAAAACCCTCACTCGCTCCATCTTACAAAAAAAAATAAAAAAATCGCTAACTTCGTAATTTCAACTTCATCGTTTTCTCTTTCACTCGCCACGCTGCGCTTCTCAACTGAGGTATCTTCTATCTCTATCTATCGCTCCTTCTCATTTTCAATTTCACTCTTCGTTTTTTTTTTAATCTGTTGTTTATTATTTGTGTGGAAATTGTATTTGTTACTTCAATTGTTCGGTAAATTCAAGATCTGAAAACTTAATTGAGGATTTTATTGCGTGGATATGGAGTTTGTTTTTGAATCTGATCCTTGTTTTCTACATTGCTGTAGTTTGGAATTTCATTTTCAATTGGTTTGTGTTTTGAAGAATTTATAGTTTTGTAGTATAGTGGAAGAATGTGTTGTTATTGTCGTTGATTTGGCAATAACAGTTTATGTGTAATATGTTTCTATGTAGCACCGACACCTTTGAAAAAACACGCCTCCGTCTCCGTGTCAGACATGACACTTACACTTTAATTAAGTTCAATTTCATTTTTTGGTTTTTTTTAATCTGTTGTTTATTATTTCTGTGGAAGTTGCATTCAATTGATGGGTAAATTCAAGATCTGAAAATTTAATTTTTGATTTTGTTGTGTGGATATGGATTTTGCTTTTGAATCTGAGCCCTATTTTCTACGTTGCTGTGAATTTGGATTTTCTACATAATTTGTCTTTGAAAAAGGAAGTGATAGTTTGTTGTTTTTTATTTGTGTTTTTGAAGAATTTATAGTTTTGTAGTATAGTGGTGGAACATATATTTAATAGTGGAACAATGTGTTGTTATGGTCATTGATTTGGAAATAACAATTTATGCTTAATATGTTGCCACGTCGCACCGACAACTATGAAAAAATACATGTCCATCTCCGTGTCGGACACGACACTGACACTTGTGATTAAGTTCAATTTCATTTTTTGGTTTTTTTTAATCTGTTGTTTTTATTTGTGTGGAAGTTGCATTCAATTGATGCATAAGTTCAAGATCTGAAAATTTAATTTCTGATTTTATTGTGTGGATATGGAGTTTGTTTTTGAATCTGAGCCTTGTTTTCTACATTGTTGTGGTTTGGAATTTTGTTTTCAATTGATTTGTGATTTGAAGAATTTATAGTTTTGTAGTATAATGGAAGAACATAATGATGGATCAATGTGTTGTTATGGTCATTGATTTGGAAATAACAAGTTATGCTTAATATGTTCCTACGTAGCACCGACACCTATGAAAAAACTCATGTCCGTCTCCGTGACGGACACGGCACTTACACTTGTGATTAAGTTCAATTTCATTTTTCGGTTTTTTTTTAATCTGTTGTTTATTATTTGTGTGGAAGTTGCATTCAATTGATGGGTAAATTCAAGATCTGAAAATTTAATTTCTGATTTTGTTGTGTGGATATGGATTTTGCTTTTGAATCGGAGCCCTATTTTCTACATTGCTATGAATTTGGATTTTCTACACAATTTGTCTTAGAAAAAGGAAAATGATAGTTCTGGTGATAGTTTGTTGTTTTTGATTTGTGTTATTGAAGAATTTATAGTTTTGTAGAGTAATAGAAGAACATAAATTTAATGGTGGCGGAACAATGCGTTGTTATAGTCATGGATTTGAAAAAATCAAACAAAGTTTCTCTAGTGATATATGTTGCTTTGAGTTCCGGTTTATTTTCGGTAGATGTTTTGATTTTTCAAATTCCGATTTATGCTTAACATGTTCAGTTATTTTCTGTAATATTTTTGTTTTGTTTTGGATTGAGTAGTGAATTTTATAACATTCCGGTTTATTTTCGGTAGATGTTTTGATTTTTCAAATTCCGATTTATGCTTAACATGTTCAGTTATTTTCTGTAATATTTTTGTTTTGTTTTGGATTGAGTAGTGAATTTTATAACATTATTTGGTGACTTGATATGGTAGATAGAGCTCAGTGTTCCGCCATTTTGACTTTATGTTTTGTTTTTAACTCACTATTCCTGCTGGCTTTTTAAGGTACAGAACAGAAAAAGGGTATGGTAATTGATAAAAGCATTAAATTGTAATAACCAACGTGGCAACAAACTCGTTGTAAAAGGAGTTTTGTTGGTTGATCTTACTGACACTACTGATATTTATTTGGATTTTTGTTGTGTTTAATAGTTCAAGACGTCATCTGAAGATCTGTGATGGATTTGGATAATGATTTGCACGAGGCGCCAGCTTTGCCTGATTTGTCAGGTTCCCAAAGCAATGTAGATGATAAATCGACAGGGAAAAAGAACAAGAGAAAAAGGGGGAAGACTAAAAATAATGCTGTCAAAAGTGATGCTAATGGTGGTGGCACTCCAGAGAATACTATTCAATGCGTGTCTACTGATCCGTTAATGAGTCAATCTTCTGTAGAAGCGGATATTTGTTTGCACGGGAATGAAGAAAAAAAGCAGAAAATTCTCAGTCAGGCTGCAGAAAATGGGAACGGGGAGAGTGAGATCCAAGACAAAGCAGACAACTGTAAGTCAGTTGTAGCTGATGCAGAGTTACTTGCTAAAGAGTCTGTGTTAGAAGTTGTAAAAATGGATGTCGAGCAAAGTATAAATGAGAACAGTTCCAATCATGAGGAAACAAGTGATTCTGGGAAGAATGGAAGTCCGGTAAACAATCCTGATGAGGATTTAAAAATTCATGATTTGTCTAATAAATCTGAGAGCATGAAAACCTATTCAAGGAAAAAATTAAACGATGTTAATTGTAAGACAAAATTGGAAAGCCCAAGTGCTGAAGATTCTAACAAGGAGCCAATCATCCAGGACCATCACAATGATGATTCACATGAAGTTTCTGATGGACAAATGACAGTTGGCTTAATGGAAAAAAAGAAAGAACATTTAACCGATCAGATCAAAGTTGAAGCGGAGGAAATGGAGTTGATAGCAGACAACAATGATGATTCACATGAAGTTTCTGGTGGACCATTGACAGTTACCCAACATGAAGATACAAATGCTAGACAGGAAGATCATGATGAGGTTACAAGAAATGGTCTGAGTTGTCCAGCTGATATTTCTGATTTAAGCTTCACCGTAAACGGTGATAGTTCTAAGATATCACAATGCTCAGTGGACAAAACTATTATCAGAAACTCAGAGAAGAAGCTTCTCATTCTTGATGTGAATGGCCTTCTTGCTGATTGTGTCAGTGATGTTCCTAATGGGTATTATCAACCGGAACCAGATTTTTGGGTTAGAAGGAGAAAAGGTGACATGGTCAAATATCAATTTTTCTCATATTGTACAATCTATATCCTACCTTGGTTGAATTTGACAGATTTTACTTATGCCTTTGCAGTGTATAAGAGGCCCTATTGTGATGATTTTATAAAGTTTTGCTTTGACAGATTTCATGTGGGCGTTTGGTCATCTAGAACCAAGTATTTGCTAATCTGTGACTGATTTTATTTTATTGCTTGTGTTTATTAATTTGACTAGGGTTTACGATGCATAATGGGATCAATTGTTTGCATTTCCAAATTTAGGCTTTATACAATTATTTTTACCGTGCCTTGATGTATGTGTATTCTGGCAGGTCTAATGTTGATGATGTAATCAGACTTCTTTTGGGAAAATCTGCATCCAAACTGCTCTTTTGCTGGGTAATTTATTCTAATTCTTTAAATTTTAGCACAGTTTTATGGGATTTTGGTTAGGCTAGTATGTTTCACTATAAATAGTTTCTATATTTCAATGCAGAATTGGGTATATTATATATCTTTTACTAGTCGTACTTGATTAACAATGGTTAGTGCCTATTTAAGATTTAGTTATATATGTTCACCAATGTATTTTGAATGATAAGAATTTTTGGTGATCAACAAAATATTGTAGTATTGTGTTGCCTATTTAATGTTATGATACTATCTATTTATTTGCTTGTCATTGATTAAGTTCCTATCTTTTTAAAGTCTTGGGTGTTCTTATGAAGCATGTTCAAGAGCCAACACTAAGATGTGCTTATATTTTTAGATGATATAGTTCTACTTGGAGAGTTAAGAGAGAAAATAAATTGGAGGTTAGACTTGGAGACAAGCTTTAAAAAGCGTATGTCTTCTGCTTAAGTAGAAGTGAGAAGGGGCATAAGCAATGTAAGTTTAAAAGGAAAAGCACCCTTAGCTTAGATGTGAAAGTTGGATAGCTCAAGTCACAAGATTTAAATATCTTGGATCTATCTATTGTACAAATAAAGGAAGATTTAAACTTTCGTATTCAAGTGGTGGTTGAAATTGAGTAAGGCCTCGAGGTCAAATGAAGGATAACCCAATTGCTAGAGATGGAGGAAGGCCAAAAGATCTATAGGAGAAACCACTAGGAAAAAAATTAGAGGTCAATGTCTTGGCTAGAACTAGAAATATGTTTCATGATGGAACATTGTGGCACCATTTGGTCTATGTAGCCGATTGCACCTAAGTGAATAAAGCTTGTTTTTTTGTAGTTGTGTATGCTTCTGCTGCAGAGACATTTACTAACTACTACTGTTACTAAAAAGAAGCAATAAATTTTATATAGGGATTTTATTTTGAACAAAATAGATTTGGATTTGATATTGCTAATTATAATAGTATTATAGTAAAATAGTTTGTCATATTACAAATTACTAAATTAAAGATGCAGTTGAAAATGATTACTGCTAGAAATTCTTTCCTACTTGGAATTTTTCTATACACTAATGAATCTTTCTATTATGTTTTCTGTAGAATCAATCCCACTGTACTACAACAAAATTCAGTACTGTTGAGAATAGAGATAAGCCCCTTGTGTTGAAGGAACTCAGAAAGTTATGGGAGAAGCTGGAACCTGGTCTTCCATGGGAGAAAGGAGTGTTCCATGAGTCAAACACACTATTACTCGATGATTCCCCTTACAAGGCACTTGTGAATACTGTAAGCTCAGTTGTTTTCCTTTTGTTCATTTGGCGTTAAGCTTTGCTTTCTTGTGTTAGTTTACATTGTTTTTTCAACTACTTGATCACTCCACCTATTGGAATTATTTCAGAAGCATACGGCTATATTCCCTTACTCTTACCGGTACCACTACACTAAAGACTCTGGTTTAGGTGCAGTCTTCTTCTCATCTCTCTTTCTTCAGACACTTTACTTCTTTGCATATTATTGGCACTATTAAT
Organism: Vicia villosa; assembly: GCF_029867415.1. NCBI lineage: Eukaryota > Viridiplantae > Streptophyta > Magnoliopsida > Fabales > Fabaceae > Vicia > Vicia villosa. Next base: position 61,972 of record NW_026705478.1, read on the forward strand.
TGACTCAATTCCTGTGCTTTGAGCATATTGATATACTTTTGTCTAGGACTGTTTATTGGTTTACCCACCTATTCCTTTTTATAATTATTAACAGGACCTAAAGGTGATCTTCGGGGTTATCTAGAAAGGCTGTCGAAGGCAGACAATGTTCAAGAGTTTGTGTCGGCGAATTCATTTGGCCAGCGGCCCATAAGAGAAGCAAATCCATCCTGGGGTTACTATCTCAAAGTTATAGAATCAGTTAAGTGCAGTGAAAATGATTGGCCCTCAGCACCATATAAGGAGCAAACCTCGGCAACAGATAAAGAGAAAACCTCAGCACCATTTAAGGAGCAAATCTCAGCACCAGTTAAGGAGCAAACCTCAGCACCAGATACAGTGAAAACCTCAGCACCAGATACGGAGCAAACCTCAGCACCAGTTAAGGAGCAAACCTCAGCACCAGATAAGGAGCAAACCTCAGCCCCGGTTAAGGAGCAAACTGCTTAAAGAAGAATGAAGTATGGAAACCATAAGGTGAATATTGATGCACACCATTCTAATTTTGCAATGTGTCTGTTGTGTGCTACAAACACATAACAGACATCCTAGGACACAGATATGACAAGGGAAGTCTTTTTTGGTATGTTGGATTTTTGTTGCACACATTGAGGACTAAAATTGTTTGCCTCAAAAGAACTAAATAGATAGATACGGTAAGTTAAGTTAAAGCACAAATACTACCTGGCCAAATGTATGTTCAAAGCATTTGAAATGCCAGTACAAACGTTATTACGAGCTGGCAATGTTTATTAAATGTTATGCATGCACACGCATGTTGTTTAGGTGAAACTAGCTTTGACATACGTGATTAACGTCTGCTTCAGGGTAACCGCACCTACCTATTGTGTTTATTATCTTCCTTATTGATGCACACCATTCTAATTTTGGAATGTGTCTGTTGTGTTTATTATCTTAATACTGGTGTTTTTTATGTTCGATAGAATTATAAGTTATAATTAACAATGGTTTTGTTGGTGCAATTTATGTGTATTGCTTTCAAACGCATGTTACTATTGACTGCACCTTCCACAATGGTTATGAGAGACAGGAGCAGCACCTGTTTTCTGCTATGCCATTATTTCTCTCATTCTCTGTCTTGCTCTTCCCTCTCTTGTTCTACCTTGGTACATATCCGATGTCAAAGCTACATATCCGATGTCAAAACTACGTTATTACCCTCGATTGGCAAAGCCAACTTAGTTGACAATGACTATGAACATGGCCCATCCCTAATCTCACATTCTTAGTTATTGTCTTCTTTACTGTTTATCCATGTGTTAGAGCTTAGAGGTGAAGTTATGGTTGACAACCTTGCCAATCAAATCTCAAGGATTTTAGGGGAAAGGAAGAACATATAAAAGCAACAATATTTGTTATTTAGAACATCGGAACTGCTTAGAATGAGAGTTTTGAAGGGACAATGATCTATATAACCAGAATACTATTGAGTCACACGATTTTTTTAACCCTAGTTTCTTCTTTTACTTTCTCGCTTTTAACCCTATATAATCCGATATGTATGGTTTAAGGCTATTTTTTGGTTTGGAATCACTCTTTCTCGTCCCAGGGTGGCGTTGTTTATTTGTGCCTTGAATACAACAATTTTATTTTTTCGTCTTTGTTGTGGTGTAAACTCATGGATTTACTAAATTCGATTGTAAGTTTAATTAATTAATAATTTGGACGTCAATGTTACATATCTGAATGCAATATTTCAAGGAATTTTCTTTACCCACCTCCTTACTTTTTTGGTCACTCATGGTGAAATCTCCAAAATACCCCCTGTTTCAGAAATGCATTTCCGAAACCTTGTTTTTTTGGAAAAAAAAGGTGGTTTCGGAAATGTATTTTCGAAAACGTGTTTTTTTTTTTAATGAAAAAAACTGATTTCAGAAATGTACATCCGAAATAATATTTCTTTTCAGAAAATAGGTGAATTCGGAAGTGCATCTTCGAATACACCCCCCGTTGGAAGAATTCGGAAATGTACTTCCGAAATAAGGTCTTGACAGAAGAAAAATAACAAACAACAACGACTCGATTTATTTAACGGATAAAGATTACATCGATCACTTTAAATAAGATTAAAGTTACATATTGTTAAACACGGGTAGGTGAGGGTGAGTCAACATTTTGATAACGTCGGCCCCTGATCTTTAAAGTTTCGCATCCAATTCGATCGGACCCTTCGAAGAAAATCGGTCGAAAGTTGTCCACAAAATCGCTAAATCTTCGTCGTTCTTGATCTCAAAAGTTGTGAACTCAACGTCTCCGTCGTCGTTAAGCGATGGCGAGCGGTATTCGAGCTTGATAACCTTCCGATTTTCTGGATATTGCAATAGCGTGTTGAGCGACGTTATCAAGTCCCCAAACGGCGTGTCGCGCGAGAAGCGGAATTGGAACGACATCGGGTAGCCACTGGTGAAGTAGACGAATGCTAGGTGGGGGTAGGTTTGTGTCATTTGTGTTTTGTGGTGTGAAGAGGATGAAGAAGAGTGTGTTGTATTTATAGACTTATTGGAGTAATAATGGCCCAACAAACCTTATCCTGCATTCAGTGGAAGTTTCGGAAATGAACTTCCGAAATTGGTCTGAAAACATGTATATTTCGGAAGTTCATTTCCGAATTATGCAGAAATAGAGGTGAATTTTGCATTTTGTGCATTGCATTCTGTTTTGTGTTAACTATACCAAAAGCATACAAAATAGGCATAAAATAGGCAATGACAACATAAAACATACTTATATTATATATGTATTGAATTGGTCCGATTTTACATGGTAAACGACAATACATACAAAAAAGACACGCACCGGTCATTACAAACAAAAAACGGCCCGGTAAAAACTAAAATTCGCCGAACCAATCGGTGGCGCCTAAATCTAAAATAGGTATGTTCTTCGACCGCTCTCTATTTTGCTCACGCTCTTGACTCATCATTTCTTCAAACTCCGCCATTCTTGAAACGAAAGGATCCGGCCAAGTCTCCGCCTCATTTGAATGATGTGTCCTCCATTGACAAGAAGTAGTCGGTATAGGACACCCCAGTTTCAAAAAAACTTGCACGAAGTGCCGCAATCTTAGATACCCGATGCATATGATGCGGCTCGACGCGTCCAATGGCGGTCAACTATGAAGTGGAAAGAATGTCTCACATAGTCCAAATCTCGTCAAATCGACACACACCCGATCATATGCACTTGCTATTAGATGGCCCATATCGGGGAATGACATCCACTTCGAAACCGGAGCGATACCGGTTAGTGATGGAACAAGTGAATCATGAACTTTCTCAAAGTTTTCTTGATTTTCATATAGTCGGGCGTAGATGTCCCGATGCGAAGTTAACTCCGAAAGAAGTTCCCGTCGAATTAAAGTGTGATTTTCTTCCCCTTTACCGAGCAAACCCGCAACGGACCAATATCCACAATTGGCGTCGCCTCCAACATCAACTATGTTATCGATATATTTGTGCATAAAAAGTGGCATCTCATCAATGTAGATAATGGGTGATTTTTTGATCGGCGGTGTGCGAGGCGGCTTCGAAATACGGGCTCCTTTGTTACCACTACACTTGGACTTTGGTGTCGGTGAATCCGGGAATAATGCATCAACATGTTCAAAGTAGGAAGGAGATCGTTTTGTTGATGTGTCTTGTGTATTTTTGGACTTTTACGGTGCACCTTTCGTTTTAACCGGTTGAGATGGCGGTTTTAAATCGGTGGTCTCCGGAAATGCAATTTTTCGTAATTGTTCTTTTATGTGCATTTTCGTTGTGTCATCCGCTTTAGCAAACTTATCCATTATCACTTCCAACTCGTCGGAGATGGTGATTTTGAAATCATTTTCTTTCGGCGGGTCAAAATCATCAAAACGAAGCTTCTTCCAATGGTCGATTATCTCATCCATGCGTATCGGTGAATTCAACTTCATTTTTTTTGAAAGTATACAAGCACATGGAAGGCCGTATGTCTTTTTAATGGTGCACCCACATTTAGAACTATCCGGACCTGTTGTCTCCGTCCGGTTCGCTTCATGAAACATAAAATTCAAACCCGAATGGGATATGTTGTAAATCAATTGGAAGAATAGAATTTGGACCTTAAACCGATGTTGCATAACCGTCTTGCTCCGACCGAACGATGTTTGAATTTCATTGTGTTGATTTTGGAGCATTTGGTTCACAGTGTCCCATCCCCGACACAAATCTCCCTTGCTATCACCCAACCACCTCTTCAAGACTGCATGTGCGGATTCAACTCGGTTAGTCGTGGTGCAACCAAGATGTCTTACTCGATCCGTCCAAGCACAAACAACTTTTTCCTTTACTTTGTCAAGGATGGTGGATTCGACATAATGACAAAAAGTCTTAATGGAAACGCACAAAGACCTAAAGTGTACCAATTTATCGGTATACACCTCTTCGGAGTGTGCATCTAAAACCTCCCTCCATGCAGCCATAATCCTATCCACCACAACACCAACTTTGATAACTTTACCGTTTTCATCCGGCCTATCTTTTGTCTCAACTGCGGGTTTGAGCTTACTTCTCACGTTGCAAGTTATGTGATATCAGCAAAGTAATGCCGTCGATTTCGGGAAGACGGTATCGACCGCATTCATCAAAGCATTGTCCCGGTCGGTAACAATGACATTTGGAATAACCTTTTGATCAACCAACAAAGACTTGCATATTCCTAAAGCCCATGTAAAGTTATCTTCTTTTTCACAGTCCAAAAAAGCAAACCCGACCAAATATGTCTTGTCCGTCGAGGTCACACCGACAATCTCTAGAAGAGGAAGCCTATACTTGTTGGTCTTGTACGTCGAATCCATCACAAGAACGGTTGGAAATGTGTTGAATAATTTGATACTTTCGGGATGAGTCCAAAAAATGTCACGCACTGTAACTTTGTCCTCGGACGTTCGGAAGCTTGACACATATTGGTTATCGCCTAATAGTTTCAAAAGTTGTTGCATTTCCGACCGAGGGCCCATTTTCAAGATTTTAAGATTGTGTCATTCATTGTAAACTTGCTTGATATTTGAAACGCTATCCGTTTTTTTTCCGCTTCAAATCGGCATGTATGTTGCGAGGCGCCACTTTGACTATCGTTAAATCCGAAATCACATTCTTCTTTTCGCGGGACAAACGACATGCCATTGGATGCCCGTGTAACTTGGCATCCAAGGCATGATTATGAATTCCACAAATGAAGCTTAAACGCCACAAATCATCAACTCTCCGAGTCACGCGCAACTTAAACGAACACCCACACTTTCTCGATCCCGTGTCTTCGTGTTTTAACACCCGACTTGTTTGGACATAACTCCCACCCCGCTCGCAATTCAAAACGACAAAAGATTTCCGTCTACTATTTCCATTGTCAGACCTTAAAGTAACTATGCCAAATCCAAGTTTACTAGCTTCGCTACGAACCCAATCAAGCGATTTTTCACGACAAGCGAAGCTCCGATCAGTTGTAAAATGTTGTCGTACATCTACCGCATCGATCATGGATTTAACGTTGCTAACCGGATCGTTATTAACGTTAACATCTTCCGGAACTACTACGTCATGGTCGACAATGTTGTCCGGATGCACCATACCTAACATATGCAAAAATTAGCAAAATTGGCCAAAACTATTTTTTTTAACTGCCAGGGCTTATTTCGGAAGTACATTTCTGAAATTTGTTAGGTAACTTATTTCGGAAATGTACTTCTGAACCATCACAGTTTTCAACACAAATTTCTTCAATCAATGTAGTGAAATAGGGGATGAAATGAGAGATGTTTACCTCAAATTGTTGCTTTCTATGCTCCCTTTAACGTGATCAACGGTTTGAAACTTGATTTTGAGACGAAAAATGGATTGAGTTTTGGAGAGGGTTTGGAGGAGTTTGGGAGAAAAATGATGAAATAGTGAAGGAGGAAAAATTGTATATGCAGATTTATTTTCAAAAATGAACTTCCGAAATATTACCTGAAAGTAAAAAACAACATATTTTTTGAATTTTCATGCATTTCGGAAATGCATCTCCGAAAACACCAATTTTTTGGTGTTTTCGGAAATGCATTTCTGAAGTCTAAAAAAAAAATTTACTTCGGATATGCATCTCCGAAGCAGGGGCAAATGGGGGATTTCGCTGGGGGTGACCCCCATAGGGAGATGGGTAAAGAAATTTTCTATTTCAATCACTTAGTTTTATCATATTTGTAAGCATATGTCGCTTTATCTTATTTTGTAAGAATATGTCGCATTATCTTATTAATTTGGATATTATGATTTTGTTTGAAAATTATCTATTTTAATTTTTTTGAGTATAGTAATCACATTCAATCTTTGTCACAATCGGTTATCAATTATTAGTATTATTACTCCATCTGTCTCATAATAGGTGTCTTCTTTTCAATTTTTATTTGTCTCAAATTATTTGTCCATTTAAAATATTAATGTAATATTTATTATTTCTTTCTACTAACTTACCCTTATTTATTGTATTTTAATTCATTTAAGTACTCCACTACCTATTATTAATAAGGTTATTTTAATAAATGAGACTCATTTTATCATTAAAATAAACATAATTAATCATTTTTTTTAAAAGTGTGAAAATTTCAAAGAGAACACCTATTGTGAGATTAATAAGGTTATTTTAGTAAATGAAACTTATTTTATCATTAAAATCAATATAATTAATCTTTTTTTTACAAAGTGAAAATTTCAAAGAGAACATCTATTGTGAGACGGAGGATGAAGAAGTATTATTTTTGAATGTATTCCACCAATCACACGTCATTGTTTTGAGAAACATATTAATTTAGAAAACAAAAACATTATCTCGTCAAAATCTCTCATTGAAATAGACCACCAGAAATATTTTTAAAATCCCAAAATAAAGAGATAGCAAACCTAGTTACATACCAAAATAAAGAGATGGCAATGCTCCTTACATAGTTTTGTCGCTATTGCTATTAGCAAGCGCAAGGCTAGTTAGAGTTTTTCTAGAGTTGTCGCTATTGCCATTAGCAATAGAAAATTTTTGGCAATTTTTCATTGCACCTTCGTACACTCTCCTAGACTCTGTGCGAAATGTTTAAAATGTTCATTGTTTTCGGAGATACGTCTCCGCACCAAATATAATTTTTTTATGATAAAATTGGGAGATACATCTCCAAAGTCCTTGTTTTTGGAGATACATCTTCGCATTAAATATAATTTTTTTATAATAAAATTGGGAGATACATCTCCAGAGTTATTGTTTTCGGAGATACATCTCCGTATTAAATATAATTTTTTTATAATAAAATTGGGAGATACATCTCCAGAGTCTTTGTTTTCGGAGATACATCTTCGCATCAAATATAATTTTTTTATAGTAAAATTGGGAGATACATCTCCAGTCTTTTTAAGGATGCATTATGAAATATATCTCCATACATAACATGATTCCAAATATAAAAAAATCACCATGAATGAAAATAAAAAACAAACCAACACTAACATCAATATTGCAATAAATAAAAATATTCATTACATAGGTAGTCATAAAAATAAATTCAACATTACATAATCAATTCATCAGGATATTGCAACATAATGATTATATTTTCGACGGATCTTTGAGTCTTCGCTTCCACTTCAATCGGACCCTTTAATTTATAACGGAGAAAAATACTCCACATAACATTTAAATCTTCATCCATCTTTAGTTCAAGGTTGGTGAAATGGAAATTCTATTCGCTGTCAAACGAGGATGACCGATACTCGAACTTGACAACTCTGCAATTTTCTGGAAAGCTCGGCAAAATATTCAGTTTGGATATCAGATCTGCAAGAAATGTTTTCCCGGCTGACCCTAAACATAAGTGATAGTTTTATCACGGACCATCAATCGTGGTTATATCTCTTTCTCAACCATTGTGAAATGTGTTAATCGAAGTAGTGTCGTAATCGTTTAGACACATCAATCGTGGTTATATCTTTTTGACGCAGTCGAAAGCCGCCTAAAGAAATAGCAAGCGCTAAACCTTGAATGACAACAGGGTTGCAAGCGCAAGCCCTATAGATAAGCTTTGGAGTCCACCGGGAATATAGAAAATTTTGGATTCTATTATAATAAAAGAGATAATCTTTATGGCCATGTCAAATGTCTTTAAATATAGAAAACAAAGAAATCCTATCGGGCGTTATGGGCTTTTAATCCAAAACAAAATTAAATAAAACAAATAAAATAGAAATTAGATAAATATTAAAACTAAAATTGCTTAAATATTAAAATGCTTTTCAACATGCGGTTTCTTCTTTGATACACACAATCCTCCTACATCAGTCTCCTTCACTTCTGAAGAACTCGATCCCGAGTTCTCTTCTTGATAAAGAACTTCATTTGGCAGCTTGCTGTAACTGTAAGTACCAACTGAAAACCTCTCCTTACGCCAAAACGCCATTGTCGCGGGTCAAAAAATCATCGCCACGAAATTGTAACAAACAGAGTCGCCACCAAATTTTATTTATTCCAATGGGAAAGGGAAAATATTGATAAAACCCTTGGGAAATGAAAACAATGGATAAGTTGGTCTTCGCAACCAAATTCGGGTTCGGGAGTCGGTTAAGCAAGGGGAAGGTATTAGCACCCCTTACCTCCATCGTACTCGATGGGACCCATTTAGTTGTTTCGCAATCGAGAGTTAGCTTAAGTCTACGTTTATTTCATTAAGAGAAAAAAACATGTTTTTGGTTTTTTATTATGGAGGAAAAAGAAAAGATTTTTTTTTATTATTATGCTCGCCAAGGCTTTTGTGTCTTGTGCCTACGTATTCCCAATGGGGAAAGTCAGAGCAATCGTAGTTCGAGGCTATGAAATTATATATTTTTTTATTTAGGGTGCTCGCCAAGACGTTTGAGTCTTGTGCCTACATATCTTCAATGGAAGAATCAGAGCGATTGTAGTTCGAAAGAACTACGAATTTGTATTTTTTTTAGGATGGATGTTTGCGGACGTTTAGTAAAGTGTTTGAGCATGGGTGTTCACCTAGCGCGTCCTTTACCCAAGGTATTCAACAGGAGCGAGCCCTATTGTCACTTGTTGTCCAAGTTTGGATTAATGTATTTTAATTCAAAAGGTCAAGGTATTCAAGAGGTGTTCACTTCTTGTCACTTGTTCTCTTGATTTGATTAATGTATTTTTATTCAAAAGATCAAGGTATTCAAGAGGTGTTCACTTCTTGTCACTTGATCACTTTGATTTGATTAATGTGTTTTGATTCAAAGGATCAAGGTATTCAAGAGGTGTTCACTTCTTGTCACTTGATCACTTTGATATGATTAATGTGTTTTGATTCAAAGGATCAAGGTATTCAAAAGGTGTTCACTTCTTGTCACTTGTTCTCTTGATTTGATTAATGTATTTTTATTCAAAAGATCAAGGTATTCAAGAGGTGTTCACTTCTTGTCACTTGATCACTTTGATTTGATTAATGTGTTTTGATTCAAAGGATCAAGGTATTCAAGAGGTGTTCACTTCTTGTCACTTGATCACTTTGATATGATTAATGTGTTTTGATTCAAAGGATCAAGGTATTCAAAAGGTGTTCACTTCTTGTCACTTGTTCTCTTGATTTGATTAATGTATTTTTATTCAAAAGATCAAGGTATTCAAGAGGTGTTCACTTCTTGTCACTTGATCACTTTGATTTGATTAATGTGTTTTGATTCAAAGGATCAAGGTATTCAAGAGGTGTTCACTTCTTGTCACTTGATCACTTTGATATGATTAATGTGTTTTGATTCAAAGGATCAAGGTATTCAAGAGGTGTTCACTTCTTGTCACTTGATCACTTTAATATGATTAATGTGTTTTGATTCAAAGGATCAAGGTATTCAAGAGGTGTTCACTTCTTGTCACTTGATTACTTTGATTTGATTAATGAAAGGTTTTAAAAAAAGGTGTTAATCCAAAAGAATCGAGGTATTCAAGAGGTGTACACTTCTTGTCACTCGATCTTTCGGTATGGTTAAAAAGATTTTTGTAAAGAAGAAAATTCGACGTTGGGTCGAGAAATTATTTGGCGACTTGGCGTTGGACCAAGATTTATTTATTTTTTTGGAATGAGATGAATATAATGTGTTTTTTTTTGTTTGAATTTTTTAAATAATAAAAGAGAAAATAAAAGTCTAATTAAGACACATTTATTTTGTATTTTTAATAAGAAAATAAAAATCTAAATTTTGAAAGACATCTTTTCGTATTTTTATACTATATTTATAAACAATTAATAATAAAACTAAACAAAAGACAAACAATGGACTAAAAGAAAGATAGCAAAACAAGGGGTGCTATAAGGAAATCGTGTGGGCTTGGATTGCTTAGGCCCAAAATGAGATCAATTAAAAAAATGCCAAACAATCTTATGGGCCAGGACCGGATCAAACTTGAACCCGGTTGACCAACCAACAACACAAAAACGGGTTATGAAACCCTAGGAGCCGAAACGATGCTTCATATCTGTGAAGAAAAGAGAAAAGAACGCTCTTCCTCTCAATCAACGCTCTCTGTTCTCACGACTTCTCTTTTCCAATCTCTCTGCTAAATTTTCTATCTCACTCTCTCAGACTCTCGCATCTGCTTTTCGATTCAACCCTCTCGCGATTTCTCTCTCAATCGATTCAATTTCATCGTTTCCAGAAAAAACAACTTACGAAATCTACTTCTAAACATGAGTATTCAAGCAAGATATATAGCAAGATCTAAATCCCAAATGAACCCAGCCCCAATTTCCGCTTCACTATGATTCGATTACAGTTACATGGAAATCAGATGTAGAGATTGATAAATAGGAACAAGAACGAAAAATATCAGGTATACCTCTATGCTTTACGATTTTATTTCTCTGATTTTTGCCTTGTCCCGTGTTTTAAAACAAAAGAAATTCGATCTTTCTGGTCATCTCTCGCTTCTCTGCTCGAGTCTTCTTCTTCTGAACTCTTGTGTGTTTAATTGTTGCTGTTGTTCGACGATGAATGAAGCTTGTTTGTGTAATGACTTGTGGTTCTGATTCGTTTTATGGAGAGTGAAAGTTAAGCTGTGAGGCGAGGGACTTTGAGTATGATGGTGAGGTGAGGTTAAGGTATGTTGTGAGTAGTTTCGAAAGTGGGTGTGAATTTGATGAGTTTTGTATTGTTGAAGGTTAATATGAGAGTGAAGCTGTTTGAAGGTTTGTGGTGAGTTTCGGTTGAGGGATGAAGATAATGTTTATGTGAGAGGTTAGTGAAGGGTGGTATGCTGTTTATGGTGAGACTCGGTTTTGGATGGTTGTGTGAGTTGAATGTATTGAAGGTGAAATTTCGGTTGTGAGTTGAATTTGAAGTCAGAATTTTGTATGTGACTGTTGAAAAATGGGCAGAGGTTTAGATGATAATTGTTGGTGGCTCCCCTTTATGTTGCTGTTGAATGGTCTCTTTATAGATGAACTCAAGGGAATTTTGGGGGGAACATTTGGGAAATTTGAACATACTTGTTAACTGTTGTTTGTGCTTTCTCCACACAGATTTTATTATGCCTTTATTGTGTAATTTTTGGACTGTATGGTGCAGGTTTTTGGCAGCATTGAGGTGCAGGTTTCTTGCAGGTTTGTGGAGATGGAGCAGCTTTATATTTGTTGTTTTGTGAAGGGGTTTTCTAAACTGATGATGGTGATGCGCATGAGAGCATGGAATTCAAATTTGAAGAGTCCTCTTTTTTATTTTTTGGTGGTCACTTAGAAACTTGAGATATCCTTGTATAGGATCCCAAAATAATGTACTATACTTTGTAAAAGTTAAAACTACATAAAATAATGTATTATATTTTTTTATTTTTATAACAAGCTTATCTACTATCTACTATCTATCCATTATTAATCAATTGGCTAAACTGTCAATTATACCCTTCTCACTAAAAAATATTACACTACAAATTGGATATTTTGGTAATTAACAAATTAACCATTCACTTTAAATTTAGACTAATGAGAGCATGACAAGTGGTGCATTATGTCAAAGAATAAGTGTTTGGCCACATCTCTTTTCTTTTCGTCGCACTCTCCTTTTCATCTCTTCCCAGTTTCTGTTGTACTTCATCTCATAGGGTTTGGCCTTTCTTTCCCCAAACCCTAAACCGCCGTCGCCGTCGCCCATTCGTCATTCTCCTCTTGGCAACCAAAAATCTCGTCCTTCTCCTCTTGACAAACCCCCATCTGCCTCATCCCGCGAACTCCTCAAACCAAAAGTCTGAAGAAGATGAAAATTCATGTGATGTGAAGATGTTGTTGATAGAGGCTGATCCGAAGAAGAAGCACATGAAGTTCATACTTCATAACCTTTAGATTCTGAATCTAATTATTCAAGTAAGACTCTTTCAACTTCATACTTTCATTATCCATAGTTTTTTAAAAAAAATCATTGATTGTTTGTTTCACTCTAATAGATAGTTTGTTTCCCTCTAATAGATTGTTTGATTCATTCTAATTTTGTTTTTATTTTAGGGTTTATTTTCTTCCTCATGGAAATTATTAACAGGTAGCTTCTGTTCTTTTTTTTTTGCTAGCTTCTGATGTTAAAAGGCTTATAATTTTGAGTTTTTAAAGGGTTCAAGTACTTTTTTTATTGTTTAAAAGCTTCTAAAGCTGAGTTTTTTTTGCAGGTGTCTTTGAAATTGGGTTTTTCCATATGGCTCTAATGGTGTTCTTTTTGTGTGGTAAGTAGGAGGTCAGTTATTGATTAATCAATTTGATCACTTGCTTATTATGGTTAGTTAGCACTAATGTTTGAATAATTTTGGTTTTGTTTGTGCCATTCAACTTTAGACTTTTATGACATTTTGATATCTTTCATGTACTGTTTTGTGTTTTTAAGGTGCTTGAATTATCTTGGGGTTATATATAATGAAAAAGGAAATATTTCAACCTATCCTTTATTTTTTAATATATATGCGTGTAACTCCCCCGACACCTTTCACTGTCAAATTTTAGGTATCTTGAGGTACTTCAGATTCTGCAGATTAAGCCTTTGAAGATGTATCTTCCATGTACTGCTTTGTTAAATTTCTGACCAACAAGGTACTTGGATTAGCACTTTCTTCTCACCATTTGTGCTCCATTTTCCTTTTCATCCATGTTGATAAGTAGTTTATTAGAAACCATTTGAATTTTCACTAGAAGATTGTACCTTTTTTCCAAGTGAATGATTTGTTCTTAGTTTTTAGTTTTTCAGTGTGTGTTTTATGAACTGATATTAATCTTATGTTTCAATAACTTGCTTACTCGGTTGTATTTTTATAGATCCAGTTTTTTGGTGTGAAGATGGTGTGAAGACGGTTGCAGCCATGTCTGAACTTGTCTGAAAGAATTTGATGGTAAATGTTAGCTGTTTGATTAAATGTCTGAAAGAATTTGATTGAGCTGTTTGTTGAATTGTCTCTGTTCTCTGTGAAATGTTGGTTACAATGATATTGTTTTTGTCTATACGTTTGAAATAATCTATGTTGTATTTACCTTGCTAAACGTAGTCAAATTTGCCTAACTATCACTTTTTTTTGTGTGCAGAAGTTATCATGCAAACACAATCTTATTTTGGTATAAAGTAATGCATGTTGCAGCAGATTTATTTTTCAGTGGACAAGAAGTTAACAACTGCCAATAACTAGCAATGTAGGCTAGGTATGTTTTTACCCTGATGGTATACAATCATACATTTTGATTCCTATGAATACAAACGATATAGGATAAATTCATATATTTTGAATCCTATAAATGCAAGCTACTATTATGTTCTTTATACTAAGGATGATGCTTTTATAGAAAAAATTGAACTTATGTGTAAAATTCTATGTTGGGAGTAATAACTAGAAGCCGCCATTGTTATTTATGTTCAATACTGTTGAGGTAAACATTTCAAATTAAGATTATTTATACATAATATTTATACATAATTATAGATTCTGAAATTTTTAATAAAGATTTTCCATACATAATTTTCATATAACTCATTTAGATGTTATGTTACAGATTGAAAAGTTACAGCATGAGAATCAAGAGTTAGAATTTGTCATAGACATGTATGGCGGGTGATTATCATAAAAGCATGCCACAGTTGCTTTTGAACAAAGGCTTTCTGCCACAAAAATTGAAATAGAGGACTTATGGTCCAACATGATGCAACTTAATGAAACAAATTGAAAATTGTTGAGGCTATTAAAGTTAAATAGTCTGAGATGAAAATCATGTGATGAAAATCATTTAACCTGACCTCTTTCAATATCTCTTTATACTTTTTCCTTACGCCTAATATGTGATGAATCATTTAACCTTTTTAATATCTGATGTCTACAGAGCACCTGCGTATTGTAGCATCTTCGCTAAAGATCCTTCGAACTACATTCGCTCTGATTCTTCCATTGAAGATATGTAGGCACAAGACTCAAATGTCTTGGCGAGCATCCTAAATAAAAAAATATAATTTCGTAGCCCCGAACTACGATTGCTCTGACTTTCCCCATTGGGAATACGTAGGCACAAGACACAAACGTCTTGGCGAGCATAATAATAAAAAACCTTTTCTTTTTTTTCTCAATAATAAAAACCTAAAAAACATGTTCTTTCTCTTAATGAAATAAACGTAGACTTAAGCTAACACTCGATTGTAAAACAACTAAATGGGTCCCATCGAGTACGATGGAAGTGAGGGGTGCTAATACCTTCCCCTTGCTTAACCGACTCCCGACCCTGAATTTGGTTACGAAGGCCATCTTTGTCCATTTCATTTCATTTGTGGGTTTTATCAATATTTTCCCATTCCCATTGGAATAAATAAAATTTGGTGGCGACTCTGTTTGTTACCTATTTCGTGGCGATCATTTGTTGACCCGCGACAACTGCTGGATTAAAAGTGCTTGACAAGGGATACACAAAGGCTGATCACGTCAAGAAGATCATCAAAAGCTTGCCCAGAAGATGGGGCCCAATGGTGACTTCATTCAAGATAGCAAAGAATCTGAATGAAGTCTCTTTGGAAGAGCTGATCAGCGTCTTGAGGAGTCATTAAATAGAGCTAGATGCTAATGAACCTCAAAATAAAGGTAAGTCTATTGCTTTAAAATCTTTGAATAAAAAATGTACTAACGCTTTTCAGACGAAAGAAGAAGATTCTGAAGAGTCAGAATCAGAAGAAGAAGAAGATGAACTGTCCATGATCTCCAGAAGGATAAACCAACTCTGGAAGAGCAAACAAAGGAAGTTGAAAGAGGAGAATCTTCTGGTCTCAGAAGATCTGACAAAAAGAAGGTCACGTGCTTTGAATGCAAGGAGCCATGTCATTACAAGAGTGAGTGTCCAAAGCTTCAGAGGGAGAAGCCCAAGAAGAAGTCTCAAAAGAAGAAAGGCCTTATGGCAACTTGGGACGATTCAGATTCATCAGAATTAGAATTTGACTCTGAAGATGAGCAGGCAAACATTGCGCTCATGGCCACTGTTGATGATGGATCAGAATCTACATCAGAATCAGACTCAGACTCTGAAGAGGTATTTTTTGAACTATCTAGAGATGAGCTAGTTTCCAGCCTAACTGAAATTCTGGAAATCAAGGCTAAGCTTAGTATCAAATACAAAAAGCTGAGAAAGCTCTTTGCATCTGAAACTAAGAAGCTTGAATTAGAAAATTCTAAACTCAAAGAAAAAGTTTTAAAACTATCCAAAGATGCTGAGTCATCTTCTGGTTCAGAAAAGTCTATTCCAAACTTGAACAATATTCTCAAGGAATATGACTTGAGTTTCAGGACGTTCTTATCTAGAGGTATTGGAAGAAGTCAACTCCTCTATGATATATGCAGTTAGTGGAAACAAGAGAGTTGGCATAGACTATGAGGGTGATACCCCATACAAACTTGAACCTGTAGATGATATGAAAATCACATACAAGCCCTTGTATGATCAGTTCAAGTATGGCCACTCCCATGATATTAGGCTCACATCACATGCTAAAAGTTTTCACATTACACACACTAAGAAGCGTGTGACACAATATAGAAAATATCATGTTGCTCAACCTAAGGAATATCATGTTGTACCTCCTGTTGTTTATCATGCTAAACCCAATTTCAATCAGAACTTGAGGAAAATTAACAAGAAAGGACCCAAGAAAATGTGGGTACCTAAGGAGAAGATAATTTCTATTGCAGATATCCTTGGCAGCAAAGAAGACAAAGCAAAACATGTCATGGTACATGGACTCTGGGTGCTCGCGGCACATGATGGGAAAAAGGTCTATGTTCCAAGACCTGGTGCTTAAGTCTGCTGGAGAAGTCAAGTTTGGAGGAGATCATAAGGGCAAGATAATTGGCTCTGGAACAATAAGTATTGGTAACTCTCCTTCCATAACTACTGTACTTCTTGTAAATGGATTAGCTCATAACTTATTATCCATAAGTCAATTAAGTGACAATGGTTATGACATAATCTTCAATCAAAAGTCTTGCAAAGCTGTAAGTTTGAAGGATGGCTCAATCCTATTTACAGGCAAGAGAAAGAACAACATTTACAAGATTGATCTTCAAGATCTTAAGAATCAGAAGGTAACTTGTCTTATGTCTGTTAGTGAAGAGCAATGGGTCTGGCACAGAAGATTAGGCCATGCTAGTTTGAGAAAGATTTCTCAAATGAACAAACTTAATCTGGTCATAGGACTCCCTAATCTGAAATATAAATCCGATGCTCTTTGCGAAGCATGTTAGAAAGGGAAGTTTTCCAAACCTGCATTCAAGTCTAAGAATATTGTTTCTTCCTCTAGGTCGTTAGAACTTCTGCACATTGATCTATTTGGCCCAGTCAAAACAGGATCTGTCAGAGGGGAGAAATATGGATTAGTCATCGTAGATGATTATAACAGATGGACATGGGTAAAGTTCTTGAAACACAAGGATGAGTCTCATACAGTGTTCCTTGACTTTTGCACTCAGATTCAATCTGAGAAAGAATGTAAAATCATAAAGGTCAGAAGTGATCATGGTGGCGAATTTGAGAACAGATTCTTTGAGATTTATTTCAAAGAAAATGGTATTGTCCATGATTTCTCTTGCCCTAGAACTCCACAGTAAAATGGAGTTGTAGAGCGAAATAATAGGACTCTATAAGAAATGGCCAGAACCATGATCAATGAAACCAATATGACTAAGCATTTCTGGGCAGAAGCAATAAATACTTGTCACTCGGTGAACTGACTTTTATTTGTCGCGGTTAAGCATTAGTCGCCATCGACTTTTATTTTGTCCAATTTTAGGAAAGGTAAAAAGTACAGAAAAAGACCTTTTTTAAAAAGAAACGGGCTAGGGGGTAGGTTATGAAAAGGGAAGGTGCAAGCACCCTTTTCATCCGTAGTTATCTACGGGCTCTTAGTTTGTTTAGCTCATGTTTGTTTTCGTTTGTTTGAAAAGAGTTCTTTTTCGAATAAAAGGACTTTAGCTTAAAAGCGTAGCCTTTGTTTTTGAATGGAGTGTGAAAATAATTTTGTTTTTGAGCAAGCAATCTAAGAGTACTACCCTAATAGTTGGTCTTTTTCTATGCTTTTTAAAGTTCCTAGGACTATCTATACTATGTAGAAGTAGGTAGTCCTTGTTTATATTGGACGTGCGGGTCATCGAAGGGTCATCGTATGGTCGTTGAAGGCAACAAGTAGAGGTACCCTTAGCAATTTCGAAGGGACGATCGTCACTTTTTCGTAGGCAATGGTGGGTCATCGAGGGACTTAGTGACGATTTTATATCGAGGGACCTTTGCTAATGGGTACCTCTACATTTCGAGGGACACGACCTTTATTCGTAAGGCAACCAAGAGGGGCGTGCCCTAGGGGTGAGTGTGTGAAGGGAAGTGTGTTAATTCAAATATTTATCTTGAAAATTAAGGTTATTCTATGTTCAGTTTTATCTTGCCATACAAGCCTATTAACATACATCTAAGCAGTTATAAAGTGCGGAAAGTAAAAGCAGAAAATAAAATCCTACGCTATTACATGGCTTCGGGATGGGGGTACATAACCAAAAACGGGGATAAAATTATTACAAGTCCAAATGCAAAGGAAGTAAACGTTTAAATGCACAACTATTCACAAGAAATATCTCAAATCTCCAGAGATAGTACCTCGCAAAATTCAACAAAGTGTTAGTACGGATGTAGGAATATGACGCATTAAAAATGATAAAGAAATATTAACAATTAATCAAGAAAGTAAAAAAGAAATTAAAGTCTAAAGGAAGAATTAACTAAAATATTTTAGGGATTTTTTTTTTTTAATGAAGAAAAAATAATTAATTTTAAACATATCTTTTTGGTATTTTTACTATGAGAAACAAAATTCTAAGCACTAATATTTTTTTAGATTTTTTTTATGTTAAAACTAACTAAACTAAATTAGTCTAATAATTAAAGAAACTAGTAAACTAAAAGAGCTATATTTGTGTTTCTATATCTTTAAATAAAATAAATAAAATACATAAACAAAAACAACATGGAAGGACACTAATGTCACGTCTCTTTTATCTCAGTAATCTACAATATAAGAAAGTTTACTGATCTGGAAAATACATTATTGCCCCTTTGCTTCTACAATCTGCCACGTGGACACGTTCCTTGCCTTCCTTTTTCGTTCTCTGCTTTTCTAATTTTCTAAAACCTTTTTCTACCTTTCTAAAACATATCAACACACGTGAACTCAATAAATCCAACAACTACCTTTTTCCAAATATTTGAACTATCTTTCTTGGAAATAGAGATATGGCTTTTCTCCTCCTCAGACTCTAAAGTATTTCATTTCCTTTCACTCACTACCTTTCCAGATCTCTCTCCAAACCCTTTTCCATCTTCAACATTCCTCGGTCTTCAACCTTCCTTTCCTCCTCCCTTTTCATTATTCATTCGTCTTCGACCTTCGAAATCTCTTTTCTAACTCCTTGCCGTCTTCAACCTCTGTCCGATGGCAACATAACTCTTCTCTCTCCGATGGCTTTTTCGTTTCGTCTCTCTTCTCTTCCGATTCACCTTTCATTTTCTGTCTTCGCATGCGATGGTGATTCTCTCTTTTCCGGCGAGAGTCCAGTTGTGTTGTTGTTGATTCAGATGCGGATTTGAACGTTTGTTGATGATGATGTTGTTGTTCGTTGAACATGATAATGAACAGTTTTGATGGAGGGCTGAGTGGTTCATGATTTTAACCTTTCTGGTGAGATTGTTCAAACCCATTCTCTTTTAATCTCTCTTCTTCTATCTCTTTACTTTCTGAAGGGTTTGATGTATTTGGAAAATTATGAAAGGAAATATTTGGGTTTTTGTTTGATTTTTGTGTATCTGGCTTTTCTGGTGAACATGAATAATGCTCATTTTCTTCTGTTACAACCGATTTCTGAAGGTTTTTGGTTGTTTTGAGAAAGTGATGATTTAGGGTTCTGGTTGTTGGTTCTGCGGTTGTGTATTTTGCAGATGGTGAAACAAAGAGGAATCCCTTCATAACTGTGTAAAATGATTTTCTTTAGCGCAACTGGTGTCATGGAAATCAGAGATAATGAGGCGGAACTATGTAACTTACTGCAACTGGTGTGTGTATAATTCTGAAATAATTTGTTATAAAACTGGTGCTACAATTGATAACTATATGTATGATGTAAAACAGGTCAAGGGAATTTTCCTATAAAAGAGTATCATCAGAGCTGGATGAGTCGCAGAAGAATGCAACAGCTCAAAAAATGTTTCTTGCCTCATACGGGATGGAGACGTTGTCTAAATTCATGGCGGCGGAAGGAAGGCATCGTCGTGCTTGCCGACAGTGTTGGATTCAACAGGAACTGGTGTAGCTGGCTGAACACAGTTGGGACTGATGGAAAATGGTATGAATAAACAACTGTGTAAACGTAACATGTCCCATTTGCATCCTCTCCTACAATTTGAGTTTGTGTTTGTGATTTTTCTCATTGTTATTTACCTGTTATATCAATACGTTTCTAGAATTCTAGATTGGGTTTCAAGTAGGATATTGAGGTGTTATGGGTGAGTCATTGATGGCAATTTGGTTTCACTCATGCAGGTTTGATTAATGATTTGAAGAAAAACAGAGTGTTTGATATTGAAAGAAATAAAGGGAGAGGGAGGTCAAAGGGAGCTGACTCTGAATAGTGTATGTAATTCTGATTAACATATTGGTTCATCCTGCATGATTCACCGTCCTTCCTTTTCTACATATTGGATATCAATGATAAACCATCATGGCATTTTTGCAGCTCTGAATTGGCTCGGTTTCAACGGGAACCAGTTTGTTATTCGTTTCGGTTGAGCTTTATGCAAGGCTGCAGTTCTGATATGGTTTATTTTTTCCAGTATGAATATGCATGGTAAATGGTTGAATGGTATTTTGGCTTAAGTGTGGTTTAGTGGTTCTGAATTTGTATTGTACTGATGGGGTCACGGGTCTCATTACCTTATGAGGTTACATTTCGATCGGTAAAGTGTGAATGAGTCTTTTCCTTGAATGCCTAATTGTGAATTTTTGTGAATTTCTGTAGCACTTAGCAATTTGGTGCGTTTTGTTATGTCAGCTTAAAGGCGATAATATTGTTCTCAAGTGTGATGGCTGATATTCAATACAACTTCATACTTAATCATGTCCTGTGGAGGGTGACGATTACTATTCCGAAACAGATTGATAAACATGTAAGTATTTATTAGATTTTTCGTTTCGAAATTATTTACAACATTGATTTTTAGGATGCGGGTTTATCATTTGGTTAATGTTGAACTGAATTGTTCTTTAGATGCAGATATAATGTTGAAACAAAGAAAGAACATGTCTGCAAACTCGACAATTTATGAAGTTTATACTTAAGTTTTTGTTTCGTGTGACAAACTCGACGATTTGGTTTAAGTATTGAAAATTATGATTTTATGATTTTAGCAAACACAACACTTTTCAGTATAACACTTCTCAGCACGTCAACATGCTGGTATTTAGAATTCTTTGCATTTACTTCAACATGATGGCTAAAATGATGTTTTTCTTTGCATAAATCTGGTGCTAAAGTCTTTTACCTGCTTCTGGAACAACTGTCTCTCATGTGTCTAATATTATTGGTCCAGTCGGTATTAATTAAATATTGTGTATTTTTAACAATTTGTGATTAAGGATTGATTAGAATAATATTTTCTGTTTATGTAGACTGGAGTTGTGTATGCAGTAGAGTTCTCCCACCAAAGTGGGCTCAATTAAATCATGAAACTTATTTGTTGTACAGTCAGACATTGGCGTGAGGATATATTATCCGGTTTCGGGGTCGAATTCGTATAATTATTCCGCAGTTGTCTGGTTGTTCGAATGGTGTTTCCGACCTGCTGATGGAAAAGATTGCGTGCTCCGTTGTAGATTTGGCACTGGTGGCAAATCTTGAAACATTTAATTATTTCCAGTGGTTGGAATTTCGAAAACTCTTGATAATGAAATTTTCTGCATTTTATAGTTACTGTGAGTTTTTTCCAACAAGTCAGCTTTTGCCAAGTATATATAAATACAAATTTGGTTCAGAAGCTTGCAGTATTTGGGTGGACCCGTCAAAAATCTTGAAAGTTTGTCGAAAGCACGGCGAAGTCTTAGTTATAGTCTGAAAACAACTCTCGGTAGCATGGTTTCTCACTTGGTTCTTTGACTATTGGATTAGCGCGACATCAACGATTGTTATTTAAGGTAAATATCCCACCATTGTTAGATCATATTGAAAGAAAAATTATAACAACTATTACCTAATGTTATTTTTGTTATATTTTAGTTTCAAAATTTACCACTTTTATCCTAAATGCATGTTCTATTGGATCACATATTGTAGTAGCAGCTACTGATGCAGTTAGCAGCTATTGAATTATACATGATAAATATAAAATAAAGTACATGAAATTAGTTTTGCTAACTATCTTTGTATGATTAAATTGAATTATGCACAGTGACCTCATAGATGATTGGGTGAAAAAATGTTTTCCTGCTAAAGTTAAAGTGCTGAAAGAATATCCAAACCATGATTTCAAAGAACAATGCAGACTCTCTGAAGTAGTTAGCTAATTATGTTGGAGAATATCCAAACCATGATTTCAAAGAACAATGCAAACTCTGTGAAATGGTTAGCTAATTATGTTGGAGAATATCCAAACCATAATTTCAAACAACTATTTTATTTGTATAACTAATATTATTTATAATTGTTGATATGTGGATGTCGGGATATCTGATGTGTTGGATTCAATTCATTGAGGTCAGAGTCAATGTCCGGTTGAATCTTGCATGTCAGGGTGGTTTATTGTTGAAATGCATATATAATAATGAATCATTTTATCAGTAGGTTTCTGGTTTCTTTTTGCAGTCACGGGTGCTTCGTCTTGGTTGTGTTATTGTGGTTTCAGTGTTCTTAAAGGTGATTATCTTCTATTGTGTTTCCTTCTGGTAGCGCAACATGTATGATTTGGGCCTTCAACATGTTGTAGTTTGTAAATCTCTTCCACCTACCTTGAGATCGGCGGCTTTATCGGCGATGTCAATTTGTTCCGTCGATGCCTCTGTATAGCAACTCAGCACTATTGTGTTTCATTACTGCTTGAGCATTTTTTCTAGATGTGCAATATTCTCCTCATGCACTTCACTCGGATGGATATACTTTTACATATGTGCATGTCTTATGTTTAAGAATTTCATGTTTTAGACGTGTCTGCATTGCATCTATACGCTAAAAATATAATTTAGGAAGGTTTAAATTATCTTCAGCATTATTAAATCCCACTTTAATATTACTAACATGGAAAATACCTGCATCGATATTGAATCAAGATTTTCCTGAATTGGATGTTGCAGGCGAAGAATGTAGCGAAATGAGTTGGATTGAGTCAATTGTTTTCTTTTCTGGACTAAAATTTTCTGGACTAAAAGATGGAAGATAAACAATATTTGGTTTAGAAACTGCATTGGATTGGATGGTCTAGAAAAGGAGCCTAAATGGTCTGTTGTTTTGGACCCATATGGTGGGATTATGAATAATATAAGCAGTGATTCCATTGCTTTTCCACATAGAAAAGGAAAAAAACCAGTACAAACTGATGGTGAAGTTCAGAATCATGTGAGAATGTAAGTGATGGAATGTAATCAATTTTTGTTGTTTTAAATAAGTACATGAGTGATGAGTCTAAAAAATACATGTGAGTCTTTACTATTTTTTATCTTAAAGTTAGCACTCTAACCACTCATAATATAATGTGGAATAAACCAATCGTAAATTCTATTTCTTATATAATCTTTTGGATCCATGGGTGGATAAAATAGTAGCGCTTCATTTAATATTTAGAGTATACAGCAGCACATGATTAAGATTCAAGGAAAATGAGATGCAAACAAAATTATTTGATGCCAAAATTCAATATTATAATTTTCATATATATTATTATTTGGTGCCATTTAAACCATAGATTCATTATTTATTTTTTAATATCATTTATTATTTGTAATTTAATTAATAAAATAAATTAATAAAATAATTATTGTTGCATTAAACTCTAAAATTGATAATTATTAAGAAAAAATATTTGTCAGAAAAATATTTAAAAATAAATGGAAAATATATATATATTATAATAACTTATAAATTTTACATAAAATAATATACTTTTTTTAATATTTTAATATATATTATATAATATAACAGTTTTTGTTAAGAAACATCCGTTTGTTCAAAGCTCATACCTGAAAAGAAAAAAAAAAGAGCAGAACGAAGACACATTAAAGGGAGCAGGCCTAAAATCTTGCTTTGTCCCGCAAAAAAATACAGACAAAACGGACATATCCGACGGACCGGACCTGTTTTGTTACCCCTATCAGTATCCATGTGAACGCACAAATATTTATACCATAATCCATACGAATTTACGGGTTATTAAATTTTGTCAATAAAATTTTTATTTTAAAATTATTTTTAATTTAAGATAATATATAGAAAAGTAAGGTATATATTATTGATATAAATATTTTACTATTATATGCTATTAATAAAAAATGTTACTTTTACATTATTGAATAAATCTTAATTTTTCTTAAATGCGAACAAGTTTTTTTATTTAAACATTTTTATAAATATATCAAAACAAATAGGTACAGGTTTATTATCTCTTTTAAAAAATAATAAATTCATTTGGTTTGATAGTTTTATCTTTTTTTTTTTTATATATTTTAAACCATAGTCCAAATTTTAATAAATAAATATTAAACTTATAAATCTTTTTATTATTCCAACTCAATCAATCTTAAAACTTTTTCTTCTATTTTTCACAATTGATTTTTTACAAATTTTGTATTTAAAAGTTTTTCTTAACAGTAGAAGTTTTAGAAAACTTATACAATTATTTGGAGTCTATTTTTTTCTTTCTTTTTTCAATAATATTTTGATACTTTCTAATTTGCTTGATTTCTCTTGATAACGTGGTGACATATCAGCGGTCCACACCAGAATCTCTGCGGATGCACGAGTTTCTATTAATATATACTATTTTTGATATTTTTTTTCAATTTACTATTTTTTGTTTAAACAAATAAAACATTTATATTTCAATTTCATATGAGAACACTTTTCGATTTTTTTTATTTTGGACTATATGTATCTAATAAACACAGTCCAACCCACACCAGAACCCGTGCGGACGCACGGGTAACACAACAGTACCGTGTAAACGCACGGGTACCAACATCCGTGTGAACGCACGGGTAACACAATAGTACCGTGTAAATCCACGGGTAATCATACCAACATCCGTGTGAACGCACGGGTTATTGCACATTTTTTACAATCAAAGAAAATAAAACTCAGATGTACTACTAACTTTTCATTTATTTATATTTTCAATCATAACCTAAAATTTAATAAATACAATATTAAACGTAATTCTTTTATATCATTCTCTTTTTGGATTTTTATGTAAAATTATGTTTTTAATGATTTTAAACTAATTTTAATTTTGCAATATTTATTTGTCTTATTTATTAAACTTTATAAATCTTTTTATTATTATAACTCTATCAATCTTAAAAAAAACTTTTTTTCTTCTATTTTTTACAATTGTTTTTTTTACAGAGTATGTGTTTAATAATTTTACTTTTTAATCAATTTAATAGTTTTGTTTAAACAATATAATTTCTATATTTCAATTTCATACACAATTTTTTTTCGATTTTTTAACTTAATACTATATATATTTGATAAACACAGTCCAACCCACACCAGAACCCGTGCGGACGCACGGGTTTCCTACTAGTTAGAAAAAGAAAATGTTAGCTTATTTTTTAAACTAAGAAACTATCCAACAGCGTTATGACATGTGTCTTCAATAAAAAGAAAGGTCAAAATCAAACATGAATATAGATCTACACTTTCAGCCTAATACCAATTCTAACAACCCTTCTTATTTCTACACAAACCTGTTTTCCATCGAACCAATAAAACTCAGAAATAACAATAAGAAAATCTCATCCTCTCTCTCAAGCATACACCACTTTCTATTCATCTCAAGTAAGACTTGGCCTTAATTAATAGAAAGGAGCATACCTTATGATTTTGGACAACGGTCGAAGGGTTGGTTGTGTCGTGGCTGGAGTCGCAGGTGCGGGGCTGCTTCGGGGCCGTTCCGATGTGGCGTGCGGCGGTCGGTGCTGAGCTAAGCGATCTTCAGCGGCGGCGGTTGTGCAACGGTCTTCGTCAACGGTGGTGATGTGATAGATCCGGTGTTGTTTGTAGACCGGTGGTGCGGCTGTTTCCAGCAGGGTGCAGATCGGAACACACTGTACACAGAGGCAGAATGAGACATGTCGCGGAGGATGGACGGAGGTCGGTCGGATCTGCGAATGCTGTTAGAGAAAAAAAAAACATAAAGAACAAATTAACATAGTGTTTGTTTTTTCCTTGTGTTGTGTTTGTTGATTTGATTAAGAAAATTGTAGAATATATTTTATGTTATATGATGGCCATTGAAGTAGTGTGTTGATGATGTTGTTTGATTTTAAACAAATGATTTTGAAGAAAAATGAGATTATTGTTTATTGAAGGTGCGCTGAATTGTAAACAATATAATGATATTTTCTAATAACAAACACCATCAGACTAATACTTGTTATATGGTTAACAAAAAAAAAAAGTTAATAAAAAAAAAATACATTGTTAGCATGAATTGTAAGACTGAATAGAAATTGGATAATTATCGATAAAAAAAATAACCAACAGATACATAATATGATTTGAACAGTGTATAAATAAAAATTAAAACAAACGATAAAATTGAAAATAAGAGGGTGGACTTATTGTATAGAATATGGTTAATTGTTGGTATTTGTGGTAATGGTATAGTGATGAGTGTAAGAAAATGTATGTGAGAGGATGAAAAGTGTATAAGAAAATATGTAGAAATTGGTAACCATGAAAAAAATTGTATTTTTGTTGGTATGTACAGCAAGGAAAAAAAGAAGATAAGGATTAGGGTTAAAATTTGTTAGTGAGAAAGGAGAGTGTAGAGATGCCATTTTATAGACTGGAAATTAGGTCAAAACAATCCTAAAAAGGAAAAGATCCAACCCAAAGGCTCATGGACCTTCTTCGTCCCCAAGATTAAGAACTTGGACGTACTTGTGTCCAGGTGCGTCATGGTGCAAAAAAGATTAAAAAAAATAGTGGAAATTAGGTCAAAACAATCCTAAAAAGGAAAAGATCCAACCCAAAGGCTCATGGACCTTCTTCGTCCCCAAGATTAAGAACTTGGACGTACTTGTGTCCAGGTGCGTCATGGTGCAAAAAAGATTAAAAAAAAAAGCTTTAAAAAAATAGTTAAAAAACAAGAAAATGCACCAAGCAAGAGTTGAACCCGTGACCTTTTGCTTGATAGCCTTACTTCTTAACCAACTCAGCTATATTATTTATTTGAAATAAAGAGCCAGTTGAAAGTATGTGAATCATTGGTCAACATTTCTATTTATTAAAATATAATAATTTAATATTAAACTATTATATTTTAAAACAAATTTTAAATCGGATATTTATAAAACTCAGGATGTCAATGTAAATGAACCCAAGATTTTATAAAAATCCAATTTTGAAAATAAATTCGAAAATTTTTGTCACTAAAAAGTGTGGGCAAACTTTGGGGTATGACAGCTTGTCCTGTTCAATTTTCTTAAACCTGAAGAGGTAGATTGGCGTATTCGCCACTCGTGATCTGAAGGTGGAAGAGGATTGAACACTAGAATACCCAGAAATTTGCGCTCGCTGGTGCAGGAAGTAATATTGGAGATGGGCTTAAAGATGCCATCCAGAGGTTTGACAGGATGTTTGTCTAAAGCAAATGCTTTTTAGAATGGCTCATATGCATTAATTATATCTGAAGGAGAGATTCATCAAGATGAAGTAATGTTTTACAGAAGACTGTCTGAAGAGGTTCCTGAATAGGGTAAGTCACTGACTGATATAAAGAGGATTAGGCTTTAAGCAAAGCTCGGGAAGAACTGTCTTAGAGAAGTCTGACTAAAAGCTCCTTGAAAGGGCAAGAGATGTCTTAGAAAAGATTGGACAAATATGTTAAGGAAGATTACCTGAAAAGGTGGAGATATGTCTTAGAGAAGACTACCTAGAAAGGCTTCTAGTAAGGATATGATATGTCTTAAACAAGACTACTTAGAAAGGCTCATAGAAAGGATATGCATGTCTTAAACAAGACTATCTAGAAAGGTTGATAAAACGTCTTAGAAAAGACTACCTAGAAAGGTTGATAAACGTCTTAGAAAAGACTACATAGAAAGGTTGATAAACGTCTTAGAAAAGACTACCTAGAAAGGTTGATAAACGTCTTAGAAAAGACTACCTAGAAAGGTTGATAAACGTCTTAGAAAAGACTACCTAGAAAGGTTAATAAACGTCTTAGAAAAGACTACCTAGAAAGGTTGATAAACGTCTTAGAAAAGACTACCTAGAAAGGTTGATAAGCGTCTTAGAAAAGACTACCTAGAAAGGCTGATAAACGTCTTAGAAAAGACTACCTAGAAAGGTTAATAAACGTCTTAGAAAAGACTACCTAGAAAGGTTGATAAACGTCTTAGAAAAGACTACCTAGAAAGGTTGATAAACGTCTTAGAAAAGACTACCTAGAAAGGATATGAAACGTCTTAAACAAGACTACCTAGAAAGGCTGATAAACGTCTTAGAAAAGACTACCTAGAAAGGTTAATAAACGTCTTAGAAAAGACTACCTAGAAAGGTTCCTATAAAGGATGAGAAATTCTTTGAATTATCTTTGGAGAAGGACCTGGAATGAAGCATCAGAATCGTATTTATGTCTTGAATGAGCGTTAAGATTGAATTGTTGATACAATCGTCTTTGCACTGTATCTGGATGATAATGTTCTTTTGATTATGGAATGACCTGAAAAGGCAAAATAAGTTTTATGCAATGTCATGATGCATGTATTGTGTAATGAGGTTCTCGAAATAAACGAGAATGTTGTATGCTATGTATGTAATGTGAATCATGCATGGATGGACTATATAGTCGAAGTATATTGGTAACTTTATATAGCAATTGCTGGTTGAGAAAATAAATCTTTGTATGCTGCTGGAGATGATGACAAGGTGATTGTGTTGAGACTTCCTGTCTTCCATTCGAGGATATCCAGCTGGGGATTTTTATTACCGCTTGGGGATGAAAGTAGCTTGAGTGATTTAATACTGATGTATCCTGACTGAGGATAAGAGAGATGGATAACTGACCAAGTTTCCACTGTGAGTGCCAACTTTACTAGGAACAGTGAGTTTGACTAAACCATGTTGGAGAAGAAGATTGTATCGGAGAGCCTGTAGTGTTGGGGAGCCAAGTCTCTGTTGGGAAGAGATTACTTGAAGATAACTCCTTGAGGATTACTCTGTGGGGATATTGTTGTGAAAACAACTTTGTGGGTAAGATCCCTTGAGATTTCAATTTTCATTGCCCCATGTCTTTGGGTACTTGCTGTTGAAAAACAGTTTTTTAACCATATATGGTCCTTTGCTTGTGGGAGTCTACCTGTCCTTGAATTCAGTAACTTGGTATGCTTGATGATTGAGATTACTGGAATTAGAACTTCGAAGGAGAGACAGATAATGACACCACCTGCTACTAGTAGCTAAACAACTCTTGCTGGAATTTGTGACTAATGCACATGCCCCAAGTGATAGGCTTGCCTCTCTGACTGTTTAGTGCCTTTGAGAGATTCTCTGAATCTTGACTTGATTTCCCCAGATGAATGAGATAATAACATGTCATGCCCCTTGTATATACAAACTTTTGACTGACTGAGTCAGGCATACGAGACGTCTTTGCAGCTTTATCTGTCAGGGGGACTTTCTGAGATTCGTGCTATCATAAGCAACATGCCCCTGTATCATGAACTTAGGAATCATGCCCCTGGTTGATCAAGGTTGGAGGTAATTTAAACTGTGCTTGGGTGAAGGCTTCTGGTTGTTCAGCAGTTTTGAGAGATCCTTTGAATCTTGGCCTGATTGCCTCAGATACCTGAACGCCTACTCCATGGAGTATTTTGACCGCTTTTGTGCCCCTGAGGATGATCATAATTTGAGATGTTCATGCTCGAACTCAACGGAGTTTTGAAGACATCTTGTCCCTTGAGAGGATTAAACTTTTCATCTGCAGCTCATGATGGAAGCTTTCCTGGTGTCAAGTACTTGTTCATATGCAAAGAATGTTTAGTATGAGAAATATAATTCTAATGCAAAGTTCATGTTTGTCTTAAAGTTTAGAAGAATAAATTTTTGAAAGGATGTTAAAACATCGATTTTTTTTTTGTGAAAAGTGGTGTGATACCAACTCAAGCGTTTAGCGAAAACTCCTAGGAGTCGGTTTACCGTATTCTCGTTACAGTATGCTTTCGAATTAACCCTGCTTCAATTAGGACTTTTGAGGGTTGTAACGTGGCCAGGTTCACGGTTTTTTAGAAAAAAAGGATTTTTAGGCTCAAAATTTTATTGGTGCCCACCCCCTTCGTGATGTTCTCCAACCTAAGTTCAGTTAACTCGATGCGAGCATTCATCCTTCAAGAGAAGTTTGAGACTATTGAGGAATTGATGGCAGTCACTTTACCTTTCATATTTTGTGTCTGATCACACGACTTGTTCTTTGAATTTATAGTCACACGACTTTGCCCTTTTGATAAGAATCTCCGTTTTGTTTCCCTAACTTTTTTTTTTTTGGACAAATTCTTTTGAGTTTTGATTTTGATGTCCAGCGGGATGTCCTAATTTTTGCCTAAGTCACTTGTTTTCAAGTTTGTTGACTTAGCGGGCTTTCTTTTCTCTTTTTTTTTATTCATTCATTTTTTGAACAAATTGTATGATCCCAAGATGTCTTTGATTCGTTGGAAAGATTGTGACTACCTTATTTCTTGTTCGACAAGGGATAATCGTTGTGGTATCGTCATATTTTGACCTCCTAATGTGAGGGATGGCCCTTGCAGTTTCGACTTTCCTCAACCTTTTGAAGGATAACCATTGTTGTATCCTTAGATGCGTGCTCCTGATAACTTTTTAACGCTCAATCAGGTTAACTGAACACTACCCTGCCCCTAGGTTAAATGTGAGGGTTTTTCGTATAGAAAAGAAACTCCTACTTCAAGGCTCAAAGGGGTTGACAAGGGATTAACTTCCTTATATCTCCAGTGTTTGGGGATTTGAAACAATGCCTGTACATCATCAACAGGGTTTTACTCGAAAGCACACCATTTGAGATTATGAGTATTATATGCTCGTCATTCTCCCTTCGAAGTTACCATGCTTTAGCACCGAGAGTTTGGTATCACCAGCAAAGAAAAACATGTTAGAGTGAGAGCGAATGAATTTTTTCAAGACAAACATATTCAATGCATCATTATTATAGTTCAAAAACAAACAAGTATGACATATAAGCAGTATTGAATCAAAACAAGAAAGACTACGCATGAACATGCATGATGATATAGAGATTGCCAACGTTGAGGAGATTCTCTCTGTATGGACTTATTGCTTCAGAAGATCCGTTGAGTCAAAGGAGAACTTCAAATCTGGCTTGCAGGTGCGAATGATGATAACCTTTGTGTCGATCAGGCTTTGAACCTTGTCTCGGAATGGCTGACGATCATCAATCGAATGGTCAAGTGCCCCAAGTGGAAAATAAGCCAAGCGTTAGTGTCTGAGCCTGCAGGACACTTTAGATTGCTTCTAGGAAGAAGATTCCGGCGAAGTCACATAAGAGTTGTAAGTTTCCAGCTTTAGGGATAGTAAAAATGAGAAGCTTGTCCTTTGGAAACTTTGGTTGCAGCTTTGTCTGAAGAGCTTTGACTTTTCATCTTTGGACGTCCTTCTATAAGAATCAAACTCACCATATCCAGTGGGTCATAGCCTCTGATTCGGGACACTTGTACTTCTGATTTGAAGGTATATGGCTAGAGGAAAATAAATCCTTTTGCCCCTTGACAGGAACTGTGCCTCTAAACTGGCAGACATATGGCCAGAGGAAAATAAATCCTCTTGCCCCTTGATAGGAATTCAGTCCTTGATAAGAGCACCTAAAATTGTGCGCCCTAAATACTTGAGATCCTTGAAAAAGGTTAGTTAGGTGATGAGGACGAGTAGGTCCTACAAAGAATTCAAGTTGTTAGCGTACACACAAATCGTGCAAGGAATTCAAGCTGTTAGCGTACACACAAATCCTGCAAGGAAACCAAATAGTTAGGGTATAAACAAATCCTACAAGGAAATCAAACGGTTAGGGTATAAAGAAATCCTGCGAGGAAACCAAACGGTTAGATAATGAATACAAACAAGTCACACAAGTAGCCTTAGGTTTAAAGGCTTGCATGAAGTCCATAGGTAAGTACCCTCCCCACTGAAGTTAAGTTGGTTCAACCTGTCCTATATAAAGATCGGGTTCTAGGGGGCTCATATCATTGACCTTTCTCGAAGGCGCTTATCTCAGTTCGGCGATCGAATCACCAACCGAAAAGGTCCCGAAAGTCCAGTCCATACGAGTGTAGCTTCGAGTATCAACCAACTTCAGTCGGAACCAAAGCCAGCCATCTCGCTACTTTCTAAAAGGCCAAAGTTTAGTTCAACTAAGGTTCTAGGGTCGAATTAGTGCTTAATGACACCACGCGGTAGCCAAGCATTTCCTCAGGTCGGATCCCAAGGAACACCAGGACAAACCAATGTGTCACACTAATGATGGCCATCAGATAAACCACATCAGTATACGCTGTGCAGTCTCCTTGATCTCATGCCATTTACCTAAGGTACTCAGATCCGGGTGTAGGATCTTTCACACAATAACAAACTCAAGCATTTCCCTTAAAAATAAAGCATACAAACAAACAATTAAAAACATTTACAATGAACTAAGCCATAAGGTAAACCCCTCTTAAAGAGTCCCCAGCAGAGTCGCCAGTTCTGTAACTCGGTGAACTGACTTTTATTTGTCGCGGTTAAGCATGAGTCGCCACCGACTTTTATTTTGTCCAATTTTAGGAAAGGTAAAAAGTACAGAAAAAGACCTTTTTTAAAAAGAAACGGGCTCGGGGGGTAGGTTATGAAAAGGGAAGGTGCAAGCACCCTTTTCATCCGTAGTTATCTACGGGCTCTTAGTTTTCTTAGCTCTTGTTTGTTTTCGTTTGTTTGAAAAGAGTTCTTTTTCGAATAAAAGGACTTTAGCTTAAAAGCGTAGCCTTTGTTTTTGAATGGAGTGTGAAAATAATTTTGTTTTTGAGCAAGCAATCTAAGAGTACTACCCTAATAGTTGGTCTTTTTCTATGCTTTTTAAAGTTCCTAGGACTATCCATACTATCTAGAAGTAGGTAGTCCTTGTTTATATTGGACGTGCGGGTCATCGAAGGGTCATCGTATGGTCGTTGAAGGCAACAAGTAGAGGTACCCTTAGCAATTTCGAAGGGACGATCGTCACTTTTTCGTAGGCAATGGTGGGTCATCGAGGGACTTAGTGACGATTTTATATCGAGGGACCTTTGCTAATGGGTACCTCTACATTTCGAGGGACACGACCTTTATTCGTAAGGCAACCAAGAGGGGCGTGCCCTAGGGGTGAGTGTGTGAAGGGAAGTGTGTTAATTCAAATATTTATCTTGAAAATTAAGGTTATTCTATGTTCAGTTTTATCTTGCCATACAAGCCTATTAACATACATCTAAGCAGTTATAAAGTGCGGAAAGTAAAAGCAGAAAATAAAATCCTACGCTATTACATGGCTTCGGGATGGGGGTACATAACCAAAAACGGGGATAAAATTATTACAAGTCCAAATGCAAAGGAAGTAAACGTTTAAATGCACAACTATTCACAAGTTGTATCTCAAATCTCCAGAGATAGTACCTCGCAAAATTCAACAAAGTGTTAGTACGGATGTAGGAATATGACGCATTAAAAATGATAAAGAAATATTAACAATTAATCAAGAAAGTAAAAAAGAAATTAAAGTCTAAAGGAAGAATTAACTAAAATATTTTAGGGATTTTTTTTTTTAATGAAGAAAAAATAATTATTTTTAACATATCTTTTTGGTATTTTTACTATGAGAAACAAAATTCTAAGCACTAATATTTTTTTAGATTTTTTTTATGTTAAAACTAACTAAACTAAATTAGTCTAATAATTAAAGAAACTAGTAAACTAAAAGAGCTATATTTGTGTTTCTATATCTTTAAATAAAATAAATAAAATACATAAACAAAAACAACATGGAAGGACACTAATGTCACGTCTCTTTTATCTCAGTAATTAGAAAAAGAAAATGTTAGCTTATTTTTTAAACTAAGAAACTATCCAACAGCGTTATGACATGTGTCTTCAATAAAAAGAAAGGTCAAAATCAAACATGAATATAGATCTACACTTTCAGCCTAATACCAATTCTAACAACCCTTCTTATTTCTACACAAACCTGTTTTCCATCGAACCAATAAAACTCAGAAATAACAATAAGAAAATCTCATCCTCTCTCTCAAGCATACACCACTTTCTATTCATCTCAAGTAAGACTTGGCCTTAATTAATAGAAAGGAGCATACCTTATGATTTTGGACAACGGTTGAAGGGTTGGTTGTGTCGTGGCCGGAGTCGCAGGTGCGGGGCTGCTTCGGGGCCGTTCCGAAGTGGCGTGCGGCGGTCGGTGCTGAGCTAAGCGATCTTCAGCGGCGGCGGTTGTGCAACGGTCTTCGTCAACGGTGGTGATGTGATAGATCCGGTGTTGTTTGTAGACCGGTGGTGCGGCTGTTTCCTGCAGGGTGCAGATCGGAACACACTGTACACAGAGGCAGAATGAGACATGTCGCGGAGGATGGACGGAGGTCGGTCGGATCTGCGAATGCTGTTAGAGAAAAAAAAACATAAAGAACAAATTAACATAGTGTTTGTTTTTCCTTGTGTTGTGTTTGTTGATTTGATTAAGAAAATTGTAGAATATATTTTATGTTATATGATGGCCATTGAAGTAGTGTGTTGATGATGTTGTTTGATTTTAAACAAATGATTTTGAAGAAAAATGAGATTATTGTTTATTGAAGGTGCGCTGAATTGTAAACAATATAATGATATTTTCTAATAACAAACACCATCAGACTAATACTTGTTATATGGTTAACAAAAAAAAAAGTTAATAAAAAAAAATACATTGTTAGCATGAATTGTAAGACTGAATAGAAATTGGATAATTATCGATCAAAAAAATAACCAACAGATACATAATATGATTTGAACAGTGTATAAATAAAAATTAAAACAAACGATAAAATTGAAAATAAGAGGGTGGACTTATTGTATAGAATATGGTTAATTGTTGGTATTTGTGGTAATGGTATAGTGATGAGTGTAAGAAAATGTATGTGAGAGGATGAAAAGTGTATAAGAAAATATGTAGAAATTGGTAACCATGAAAAAAATTGTATTTTTGTTGGTATGTACAGCAAGGAAAAAAAAAAGATAAGGATTAGGGTTAAAATTTGTTAGTGAGAAAGGAGAGTGTAGAGATGCCATTTTATAGACTGGAAATTAGGTCAAAACAATCCTAAAAAGGAAAAGATCCAACCCAAAGGCTCATGGACCTTCTTCGTCCCCAAGATTAAGAACTTGGACGTACTTGTGTCCAGGTGCGTCATGGTGCAAAAAAGATTAAAAAAAAATAGTGGAAATTAGGTCAAAACAATCCTAAAAAGGAAAAGATCCAACCCAAAGGCTCATGGACCTTCTTCGTCCCCAAGATTAAGAACTTGGACGTACTTGTGTCCAGGTGCGTCATGGTGCAAAAAAGATTAAAAAAAAAAGCTTTAAAAAAATAGTTAAAAAACAAGAAAATGCACCAAGCAAGAGTTGAACCCGTGACCTTTTGCTTGATAGCCTTACTTCTTAACCAACTCAGCTATATTATTTATTTGAAATAAAGAGCCAGTTGAAAGTATGTGAATCATTGGTCAACATTTCTATTTATTAAAATATAATAATTTAATATTAAACTATTATATTTTAAAACAAATTTTAAATCGGATATTTATAAAACTCAGGATGTCAATGTAAATGAACCCAAGATTTTATAAAAATCCAATTTTGAAAATAAATTCGAAAATTTTTGTCACTAAAAAGTGTGGGCAAACTTTGGGGTATGACAGCTGCCCCTGTTCAATTTTCTTAAACCTGAAGAGGTAGATTGGCGTATTCGCCACTCGTGATCTGAAGGTGGAAGAGGATTGAACACTAGAATACCCAGAAATTTGCGCTCGCTGGTGCAGGAAGTAATATTGGAGATGGGCTTAAAGATGCCATCCAGAGGTTTGACAGGATGTTTGTCTAAAGCAAATGCTTTTTAGAATGGCTCATATGCATTAATTATATCTGAAGGAGAGATTCATCAAGATGAAGTAATGTTTTACAGAAGACTGTCTGAAGAGGTTCCTGAATAGGGTAAGTCACTGACTGATATAAAGAGGATTAGGCTTTAAGCAAAGCTCGGGAAGAACTGTCTTAGAGAAGTCTGACTAAAAGCTCCTTGAAAGGGCAAGAGATGTCTTAGAAAAGATTGGACAAATATGTTAAGGAAGATTACCTGAAAAGGTGGAGATATGTCTTAGAGAAGACTACCTAGAAAGGCTTCTAGTAAGGATATGATATGTCTTAAACAAGACTACTTAGAAAGGCTCATAGAAAGGATATGCATGTCTTAAACAAGACTATCTAGAAAGGTTGATAAAACGTCTTAGAAAAGACTACCTAGAAAGGTTGATAAACGTCTTAGAAAAGACTACATAGAAAGGTTGATAAACGTCTTAGAAAAGACTACCTAGAAAGGTTGATAAATGTCTTAGAAAAGACTACCTAGAAAGGTTGATAAACGTCTTAGAAAAGACTACCTAGAAAGGTTAATAAACGTCTTAGAAAAGACTACCTAGAAAGGTTGATAAACGTCTTAGAAAAGACTACCTAGAAAGGTTGATAAGCGTCTTAGAAAAGACTACCTAGAAAGGCTGATAAACGTCTTAGAAAAGACTACCTAGAAAGGTTAATAAACGTCTTAGAAAAGACTACCTAGAAAGGTTGATAAACGTCTTAGAAAAGACTACCTAGAAAGGTTGATAAACGTCTTAGAAAAGACTACCTAGAAAGGATATGAAACGTCTTAAACAAGACTACCTAGAAAGGCTGATAAGCGTCTTAGAAAAGACTACCTAGAAAGGTTAATAAACGTCTTAGAAAAGACTACCTAGAAAGGTTCCTATAAAGGATGAGAAATTCTTTGAATTATCTTTGGAGAAGGACCTGGAATGAAGCATCAGAATCGTATTTATGTCTTGAATGAGCGTTAAGATTGAATTGTTGATACAATCGTCTTTGCACTGTATCTGGATGATAATGTTCTTTTGATTATGGAATGACCTGAAAAGGCAAAATAAGTTTTATGCAATGTCATGATGCATGTATTGTGTAATGAGGTTCTCGAAATAAACGAGAATGCTGTATGCTATGTATGTAATGTGAATCATGCATGGATGGACTATATAGTCGAAGTATATTGGTAACTTTATATAGCAATTGCTGGTTGAGAAAATAAATCTTTGTATGCTGCTGGAGATGATGACAAGGTGATTGTGTTGAGACTTCCTGTCTTCCGTTCGAGGATATCCAGCTGGGGATTTTTATTACCGCTTGGGGATGAAAGTAGCTTGAGTGATTTAATACTGATGTATCCTGACTGAGGATAAGAGAGATGGATAACTGACCAAGTTTCCACTGTGAGTGCCAACTTTACTAGGAACAGTGAGTTTGACTAAACCATGTTGGAGAAGAAGGTTGTATCGGAGAGCCTGTAGTGTTGGGGAGCCAAGTCTCTGTTGGGAAGAGATTACTTGAAGATAACTCCTTGAGGATTACTCTGTGGGGATATTGTTGTGAAAACAACTTTGTGGGTAAGATCCCTTGAGATTTCAATTTTCATTGCCCCATGTCTTTGGGTACTTGCTGTTGAAAAACAGTTTTTTAACCATATATGGTCCTTTGCTTGTGGGAGTCTACCTGTCCTTGAATTCAGTAACTTGGTATGCTTGATGATTGAGATTACTGGAATTAGAACTTCGAAGGAGAGACAGATAATGACACCACCTGCTACTAGTAGCTAAACAACTCTTGCTGGAATTTGTGACTAATGCACATGCCCCAAGTGATAGGCTTGCCTCTCTGACTGTTTAGTGCCTTTGAGAGATTCTCTGAATCTTGACTTGATTTCCCCAGATGAATGAGATAATAACATGTCATGCCCCTTGTATATACAAACTTTTGACTGACTGAGTCAGGCATACGAGACGTCTTTGCAGCTTTATCTGTCAGGGGGACTTTCTGAGATTCGTGCTATCATAAGCAACATGCCCCTGTATCATGAACTTAGGAATCATGCCCCTGGTTGATCAAGGTTGGAGGTAATTTAAACTGTGCTTGGGTGAAGGCTTCTGGTTGTTCAGCAGTTTTGAGAGATCCTTTGAATCTTGGCCTGATTGCCTCAGATACCTGAACGCCTACTCCATGGAGTATTTTGACCGCTTTTGTGCCCCTGAGGATGATCATAATTTGAGATGTTCATGCTCGAACTCAACGGAGTTTTGAAGACATCTTGTCCCTTGAGAGGATTAAACTTTTCATCTGCAGCTCATGATGGAAGCTTTCCTGGTGTCAAGTACTTGTTCATATGCAAAGAATGTTTAGTATGAGAAATATAATTCTAATGCAAAGTTCATGTTTGTCTTAAAGTTTAGAAGAATAAATTTTTGAAAGGATGTTAAAACATCGATTTTTTTTTGTGAAAAGTGGTGTGATACCAACTCAAGCGTTTAGCGAAAACTCCTAGGAGTCGGTTTACCGTATTCTCGTTACAGTATGCTTTCGAATTAACCCTGCTTCAATTAGGACTTTTGAGGGTTGTAACGTGGCCAGGTTCACGGTTTTTTAGAAAAAAAGGATTTTTAGGCTCAAAATTTTATTGGTGCCCACCCCCTTCGTGATGTTCTCCAACCTAAGTTCAGTTAACTCGATGCGAGCATTCATCCTTCAAGAGAAGTTTGAGACTATTGAGGAATTGATGGCAGTCACTTTACCTTTCATATTTTGTGTCTGATCACACGACTTGTTCTTTGAATTTATAGTCACACGACTTTGCCCTTTTGATAAGAATCTCCTTTTTGTTTCCCTAACTTTTTTTTTTTTTGGACAAATTCTTTTGAGTTTTGATTTTGATGTCCAGCGGGATGTCCTAATTTTTGCCTAAGTCACTTGTTTTCAAGTTTGTTGACTTAGCGGGCTTTCTTTTCTCTTTTTTTTTATTCATTCATTTTTTGAACAAATTGTATGATCCCAAGATGTCTTTGATTCGTTGGAAAGATTGTGACTACCTTATTTCTTGTTCGACAAGGGATAATCGTTGTGGTATCGTCATATTTTGACCTCCTAATGTGAGGGATGGCCCTTGCAGTTTCGACTTTCCTCAACCTTTTGAAGGATAACCATTGTTGTATCCTTAGATGCGTGCTCCTGATAACTTTTTAACGCTCAATCAGGTTAACTGAACACTACCCTGCCCCTAGGTTAAATGTGAGGGTTTTTCGTATAGAAAAGAAACTCCTACTTCAAGGCTCAAAGGGGTTGACAAGGGATTAACTTCCTTATATCTCCAGTGTTTGGGGATTTGAAACAATGCCTGTACATCATCAACAGGGTTTTACTCGAAAGCACACCATTTGAGATTATGAGTATTATATGCTCGTCATTCTCCCTTCGAAGTTACCATGCTTTAGCACCGAGAGTTTTGAAGGATAGAAAAACACTTAGAAAGGGGGGGTTTGAATAAGTGTAGCTTTAAAAACTTGACAGATAAAAATAAATTGCACAGTTATTTTTATCCTGGTTCGTTGTTAACTAAACTACTCCAGTCCACCCCCGCAGAGATGATTTACCTCAACTGAGGATTTAATCCACTAATCGCACGGATTACAATGGTTCTCCACTTAGTCAGCAACTAAGTCTTCCAGAGTCTTCTGATCACACACTGATCACTCCAGGAACAACTGCTTAGATACCCTCTAAGACTTTTCTAGAGTCTACTGATCCACACGATCACTCTAGTTACAATCTGCTTAGATAACCTCTAAGACTTCCTAGAGTATTCTGATCCACACGATCGCTCTAGTTCCTTACAACTTAATGTAATCAATTCTAAGAGTATTACAATTGCTTCTTAAAAGCTATAATCACAAACTGTGATATTTCTCTTAACGTTTAAGCTTAATCTCACTAATATATTACAACAGCAATGTAGTGAGCTTTGATGAAGATGAAGATTCTGAGCTTTGATTTGAACAGAGTTTCAGCAAGTTAATATGAGTTGTTTTGTGCAGAATCGTTAACCTTGCTTCTCATCAGAACTTCATATTTATAGGCGTTGGAGAAGATGACCGTTGAGTGCATTTAATGCTTTGCGTGTTCCGTACAGCATCGCATTTAATGTTATCCGCTTTTGTCAACTACCTCGAGCCTTGTTCACGCTGTGTCTACTGACGTAGCCTTTAATAGCTTTTAACGTTCCTTTTGTCAGTCAGCGTAGCCTGCCACTTGTACTTCCTTCTGATCTGATGTTTGTGAATACAACGTTTGAATATCATCAGAGTCAAACAGCTTGGTGCATAGCATCTTCTGATCTTCTGACCTTGAAGTGCTTCTGAGCGTGATACCATCAGAACTTCAGTGCTTCTGATCTCATGTTCTTCTGATGCTTCCATAGACCCATGTTCTGATACTGCTTCGACCATCTTCTGATGTCTTGCCAGACCATGTTCTGATGTTGCATGCTGAACCCTTTGAGACAAAGCTTCTGAGCGCTGAATTATGCATACTCTTTATATATTTCCTGAAAAGGAAATTGCATTGGATTAGAGTACCATATTATCTTAAGCAAAATTCATATTATTGTTATCATCAAAACTAAGATAATTGATCAGAACAAATCTTGTTCTAACAATCTCCCCCTTTTTGATGATGACAAAAACATATATAAATGATATGAATTTGCGATCAGAAAGAGCAGACGGCAAAAGACAAATTACACAGCTATAGCATAAGCATATGAATATGTCTCCCCCTGAGATTAACAATCTCCCCCTGAGATAAATAATCTCCCCCTGAAATAAATACTCGAAGAACTTTAATAAAAGACTTCCCTGATTATTTCGGTAGAGACAATCACATAAGCTTCTGTCTTTAGAGAATTCATAGCTTCTGACTTCTGCTTCCATTGGACAGCTTCAGAACTAGAATTTCTTTAGATCCCTAGAACACTCACAGCTTCTGATTCCTGCTTCCATCTAGGACAGCTTCAGAACTTGAATTTCTTTGATCTTCAGAACATTCACAGCTTCTGATTTCTGCTTCCATCTAGGACAGCTTCAGAACTTGAATTTCTTTGATCTTCAGAACATTCACAGCTTCTGATTTCTGCTTCCAGTTAGGACAGCTTCAGAACTTGAGTTTTCTGGATCTTTGGAATATTCACAGCTTCTGATTTCTGCTTCCCTCGGATAGCTTCAGAGCTTGAATTTCTACCAACATCACTTCATGCTAGATTTGTATCAGAACATTGTTGAATGTACCAGAGCATCATCAGAGCATCTCTACATCCTGAAATGTTACAGAACAAAAACTCAACGACAAAAGTCAGCATGAACGAGTCAGAACATAAAATGTATATTAAAACACATGATATGTATCAGAGCCATATATATCAGAGCCATATAGGCTAAAATAGTGTATCAGAGCAAATAGAATTTTGTCAGAGCAAATAGACAAATATGGATCAAATTCTATTGTCAGTGCTTCTGATTCATTCTTCTTTCTGAAGCTTGACAGCACTCAGCTTGCTTCAGTTTCCATGAGCTTATTCTTTTTACAGAATAACACTTCTTATGGTTTTGCTTCTTGTGTTTGCTTTGAAGATTCTCTTCACTTCTTTATACCTGCAAAACACTTAAACCATATAGAACTTGCAGTTCTTGTTAGAAAATGTGTGGGAGCTTTACCCAGCAACTGATAGATTAATCAAATCATTTATCATTTATCTTTCTCCCCCTTTTTGTCATATCATCAAAAAGCAAAAAAAAGATTCAGAGACAAAACGAAACACCCGGAGGAAGAAGATGATTTCATTGAAGTTCATACAGCAGGTACAGAAGTACATGAAGATAAGTAAGATCAGATGCACAAAGACAGATGCAACGAAAAGAAAGAAACAACACAGACTCGATCCAAGATGGCCCTAGCCTTGACAAGATCTTGGCCAGCATCTCTTTAACCTCATTGTTATGTCCTTCTTGCCTCACCATGAAAGCGCTATATTCAGCATTGAGTGAGCTTTGCTCATCCTGTCTCTTCTGAATTTCTTCCAGAGTCCTTGCAAGACGAGAAGATTCATCAGAAGAAGCTTCACCGCTTTCAACCACAGGAATAGCAACTTGATCTGTAGCTTCCATGGATAGATCATTTGCAGGGATCTCCTCAACAGGATCTGATTCAGCAACATGATCTTCAGCATCTGCTTCTTGCATAGAAGCATCTCCATATTCTGCAGCAGGAATTTCCGAGTCTCCATTCTCAAGTGCCTGAAGAATGGCAGCTAGATTCCTGGGAGCAGAAGGACCTTCAACTTCTGGTGGGTCAACAACTTCTGGAATGACCAAGCTTGGGTCTTTCTCAGAAGGGTTTTCCCTCAGATAGTCAAAAAGGGTCTTGAAATCTCCGAGCAGAACAGGATAATCAGGAATAAAGATAACAATATCCCTGCATGGATTTGCTTCCATTTCAGCAGCCAATCTTAATTGTTCCATTTCATCCACAAAGGGCTTCTCTTCCAAAAGATGTCTTCCTCTGAGACGAACAAACCAGAAGTCTTCATAGTTTCTCAGAATTCCACGAGGCCGTGGGGCAGCAGCTACACAGGCTTCCTGAAGTTCTAAAAACAGAGCATCTGATTCTCTGCGAAAGATCCTCCAGTAGTTCCGCATAGCAACATCATTCAATCCAGAACTTTCAGCAATTCTGAGAGTATCAAAGATACTTCTGAGATTCCTCTTTATGTTTTCAAAAACTACACCAATAGGGTATACAGGGCGGAATTTTATTTGGGTTTTTGAAAAGGCAGGGTTGGAAGTGAAGTACGGATGAGGTTCTCTATCCAACCTATAAGAAGATTCTGCTTCAGTATCAGAATCTAACACTACCACTTCAGCTTCAGGACGAGGCTTGGGAGTGTAGTTGCAATCACGGAGCAACTGCTCATGTGATGCAGAGGTTGGAAGAGGAGAATCACAAGGATTGTTTTGAGAGGTGGAGGGAGTATGTTCAAAGGTGGCATTGAGAGAAGGTTGAGATGGAAAGAGAGTTTGAAGGGGTGGTATATCCAGAACATGATCATCAGCAGCTTGGTCAGAAACAAGGTTAGTTGAGGGTGAAGGAGAAAGGATGGAGACATCTGGAATTGGTGAGAGAGGAGGAGAATTGGGTTTGGTTGCATGAGAAGATGGAGGTGTAAGAACACGGACAATTATGGGTGAGTCTGGTGTGGCTTTTTCTGATTCAGGGTTAGGGACAACCTCTATTGGTGCAACTTCTGAACGAACAGCAGGAACAGAATCAGGTTCAGAAATGCATATACCTTTGGAACCTCTCAGAAAAGCTTTGGCCACATCCTCAGTCTTCTTCTGCTTTTTACTCTTCGGCTCTTCAATAATCTTTGCTTTGCCTCTAGAGATTTCTTTCCTTCTGACATAAGCCAGAACTTCTGGTTGATTCTCAGCCTCTTGAGCAGCAATTTCTTCATCTGAGCTTTGAATAATCATCTTCCTTTTTCTGGTTATCTTCTTCTTAACAATTTCAACAATCTCATCATTGTTATTTGACTTCTTCTTCTTTTTCTTCTTCTCAGCTTCCTTCTTATTCTTCTCAAAATCAGCAGATACGGCCTTAACAACTTTTGCAATCACTTCTTCTGGGACTACTTCATTTTTAGTGGTAGCAGCAACTTTCT
Organism: Vicia villosa; assembly: GCF_029867415.1. Taxonomy (NCBI): domain Eukaryota; kingdom Viridiplantae; phylum Streptophyta; class Magnoliopsida; order Fabales; family Fabaceae; genus Vicia; species Vicia villosa. Next base: position 105,725 of record NW_026705478.1, read on the forward strand.
TTGCAACCTTTACTTGATTAAAGGAGGGATGATCAAACTTTCTTTTGGTTCTTTCTTCCTTCTTGCGATTCACTTTAATAGGAGCACCTTTGTCTTGATCTTTAAGACTCTTATCCTCTTTTTGTGACTTCAGATACTTAGTTCTGACATCAGGTACCTCACTATTGAAGAAGGTTTCAAAGTCAGCTAGAACTGGTTTTCTTCTGATTCTTGTTCCAGCTAGAGGTTGAGGAACTTTGAGGATAGTGTCAATTATTTTCATCTTCTTTAAAGAAAAAGCATTCAGACAGGCTCCAGAGGTGACAACAAGGTCTTTGATAATACCTTCAGACTCCAGACTCTCAACAATCTTGGAATGCACCAGAAGGTTTGTAATAATTCTACCAAAAGGAATGATTGTTCCACCATTTTCTTTTCTGAAAGCGTTTCTGGAATCCTTTACTGCTTTCCACATATGGTTGAAGATAATGTAAATCGCATCAACCTTCTTCTGAGTGGCAATGCAATAAAGAATATACCTTTGATCATTATTGATGAAATCCGAGGCATGTGTTCCTTTCCTATGGTAGAAGCACCCAAGAAGGATTTTTGTCCAGATTCTGTAGACATCTCTCAAATCCTTGACATATTTTGTTTTCTTGACATTTGGGTAGAGAGTAGATAGAGCATCTCCCAAATCTGCCCTTTGATCAAACTCAAAAACCCCTTCAGGGTTTTTCAGATCAAACATCATTCTTAGGATGTTTTCAGTAATAACAACAAACTTTCCATGGACGAAAGAAAGTATAGATTTTGGAGCAACCACAGCATGTGCCCAGAACTCCTTGACAAGATCCGGATAAACTGGACCAACGAACTCAGCAAACAACGAGGTCCATCCTTGAAAAATGATGTCTTCTTTAAGGTGAAATTGGTTTTCTTCAATGTTGTCAAAGTCAACCATGAGTTCACACAGAACTTCCAATTCATCTTTAGGAATGGAGCATGCAACAACAGGGGTGAGTTCCTGGTTTGTTTCATTACGAATATGGAGAAGAGTAGATGAACCAACAATTTGAGATGAGGAAGCAGCCATTGAAACAGAACGAACAACTAAGAGGAACAAATTCTGGGTTTTCGGTTAGGGTTTTAGAAACGACTAAGAAGATTTCAAAAGAGAGTATGCAAGAAGAAGGAGAGACACGGAGCAAAAAAAATATATGAGATGATTTGAAAAGAATATATAGAGACGGATTTGAAAAAGAAAAAAATCAAAAATATAAACTGAACAGTTCCAGAATCAAAAGAAATCAATTTTATTAAATGATGAGTGACGTAAGGAGAGAGAACGTGGTAAATGAAATGATTTAAAACAGTTACCTAGGTCGGTGTCTTTTCAACTGCACGCTTTGTACTAACCGTACAGACACGTGTTCACCATCAGATAATAGATGACAGCTGTAAATTTCAGAATAGACTTTACGCCTTCAGATTCTGATCACTGCTTCTGATCTGATCAAGTTTCTCTTCTGGAAACACTCCTTCTGAAGTGCTGATATAAATCTGAATGATCTTCTGATCCATTACTTCTGATATACACAGCTTCTGGAGATTCACTTCTTTGTTTTGCAGCTTCTAATAAGATAAAATTGTATCTGCAGAAATTCTCAAGCAGAACTTAGAAGACAGTCCTTCTTCCCTTCAAGTGTTGAGACTAACTTGAGTCCAGGTGACATGACATGTTGACTTTTATCTTCTTTGTCGCCAAGAGAATCTGCAAAAGAAATAGTCTTTTTCTTTGGTACCCACATCTTCTTGGGTCCTTTCTTGTTAGTTCTCCTCAAGTTCTGATTGAACTTGGGTTTAACATTGTAAGCAATAGGAGGAACAGCATGATAATTTTTAATGTGAGTTTCATGATATTTCCTAGGTTGTGTCACATGCTTTTTGGTGTGTGTTATGTGAAAACTTTGAGCATGTGAAGTGTGCCTAATATCATGGGAGTGGCCATACTTGAACTGATCATACAATGGCTTGTATGTGAATTTCATTTCATCAACAGGTTCAAGTTTGTATGGGGTTTCACCCTCAAAACCAATGCCAACTCTTTTGTTTCCAGACACAGCATATATCATAGAAGCTAGATGACTTCTGCCAATACTTCTAGATAAAAACTTCCTGAAACTTAAATCATATTCTTTCAGAATATGGTTTAGACTAGGAGTGGATTTTTCTGAATCAGAAGGAGATCCAACATTATTGGATAATTTTAAAAGTTTTTCTTTTAATTCAGAATTTTCCAACTCAAGCTTCTTTGTTTCAAATTCAAATAGCTTTTTCAGCTTTTTGTATTTGAGACTAATCTGAGACTTGAATTCCAGAAGTTCTGTTAGACCGGAAACTAACTCATCTCTAGTAAGTTCAGAAAATACCTCTTCAGAATCTGATTCTGATGTAGATTCTGATCCGTCATCTTCTGTCGCCATCAGCGCACAGTTAGCCTGCTCATCTTCAGAGTCTGAATAATCTTCTGACTCATCCCAGGTTGCCATAAGACCTTTCTTCTTATGAAACTTCTTCTTGGGATTTTCCTTCTGAAGTTTTGGACATTCATTCTTGAAGTGTCCAGGCTCATTGCATTCATAGCACATGATCTTCTTCTTGTCAAATCTTCTTTCATCAGAAGATTCTCCACGTTCAAATTTCTTTGAACTTCTGAAGCCTCTGAACTTCCTTTGCTTGCTCTTCCAGAGTTGGTTTACCCTTCTGGAGATCATGGATAGTTCATCTTCTTCTTCAGATTCTGATTCTTCAGGATCTTCTTCTTTAGCCTGAAAAGCGTTAGTGCATTTCTTGATATTGGATTTTAATGCAATAGACTTACCTTTCTTTTGAGGCTCATTTGCGTCCAGCTCTATTTCATGGCTTCTCAAGGCACTGATAAGCTCTTCCAGAGAAACTTCATTCAGATTCTTTGCAATCTTGAATGCAGTCACCATAGGGCCCCATCTTCTGGGTAAGCTTCTGATGATCTTCTTTACGTGATCAGCCTTGGTGTATCCCTTGTCAAGAACTCTCAATCCAGCAGTAAGAGTTTGAAATCTTGAAAACATCTTTTCAATGTCTTCATCATCCTCCATCTTGAAGGCTTCATACTTCTGGATTAAAGCGAGAGCTTTAGTCTCCTTGACTTGAGCATTTCCTTCATGAGTCATTTTCAAGGACTCATATATGTCATAGGTCGTTTCCCTGTTAGATATCTTCTCATACTCAGCATGAGAGATAGCATTCAGCAAAACAGTTCTGCATTTATGATGATTCCTGAAAAGCTTCTTCTGATCATCATTCATTTCTTGCCTTGTCAGCTTTACGCCACTGGCATTTACTGGATGTTTGTAACCATCCATCAGAAGATCCCATAGATCACCATCTAGACCAAGAAAGTAACTTTCCAGTTTATCTTTCCAGTATTCAAAGTTTTCACCATCAAATACCGGCGGTCTAGTATAACCATTGTTACCGTTGTGTTGCTCAGCAGAGCCAGATGTAGATGCAGGTGTAGACTTTTCAATTTCACCAGCCATCTTTTACTGAAGCGTTTTTCTCTTCCTGAATCTTTTCTAAACACGGTTAAGTGCTTGCACCTTAGAACCGGCGCTCTGATACCAATTGAAGGATAGAAAAACACTTAGAAAGGGGGGGTTTGAATAAGTGTAGCTTTAAAAACTTGACAGATAAAAATAAATTGCACAGTTATTTTTATCCTGGTTCGTTGTTAACTAAACTACTCCAGTCCACCCCCGCAGAGATGATTTACCTCAACTGAGGATTTAATCCACTAATCGCACGGATTACAATGGTTCTCCACTTAGTCAGCAACTAAGTCTTCCAGAGTCTTCTGATCACACACTGATCACTCCAGGAACAACTGCTTAGATACCCTCTAAGACTTTTCTAGAGTCTACTGATCCACACGATCACTCTAGTTACAATCTGCTTAGATAACCTCTAAGACTTCCTAGAGTATTCTGATCCACACGATCACTCTAGTTCCTTACAACTTAATGTAATCAATTCTAAGAGTATTACAATTGCTTCTTAAAAGCTATAATCACAAACTGTGATATTTCTCTTAACGTTTAAGCTTAATCTCACTAATATATTACAACAGCAATGTAGTGAGCTTTGATGAAGATGAAGATTCTGAGCATTGATTTGAACAGAGTTTCAGCAAGTTAATATGAGTTGTTTTGTGCATAATCGTTAACCTTGCTTCTCATCAGAACTTCATATTTATAGGCGTTGGAGAAGATGACCGTTGAGTGCATTTAATGCTTTGCGTGTTCCGTACAGCATCGCATTTAATGTTATCCGCTTTTGTCAACTACCTCGAGCCTTGTTCACGCTGTGTCTACTGACGTAGCCTTTAATAGCTTTTAACGTTCCTTTTGTCAGTCAGCGTAGCCTGCCACTTGTACTTCCTTCTGATCTGATGTTTGTGAATACAACGTTTGAATATCATCAGAGTCAAACAGCTTGGTGCATAGCATCTTCTGATCTTCTGACCTTGAAGTGCTTCTGAGCGTGATACCATCAGAACTTCAGTGCTTCTGATCTCATGTTCTTCTGATGCTTCCATAGACCCATGTTCTGATACTGCTTCGACCATCTTCTGATGTCTTGCCAGACCATGTTCTGATGTTGCATGCTGAACCCTTTGAGACAAAGCTTCTGAGCGCTGAATTATGCATACTCTTTATATATTTCCTGAAAAGGAAATTGCGTTGGATTAGAGTACCATATTATCTTAAGCAAAATTCATATTATTGTTATCATCAAAACTAAGATAATTGATCAGAACAAATCTTGTTCTAACAAGTTTTGTATCACCAGCAAAGAAAAACTTGTTAGAGTTAGAGCGAATGAATTTTTTCAAGACAAACATATTCAATGCATCATTATTATAGTTCAAAAACAAACAAGTATGACATATAAGCAGTATTGAATCAAAACAAGAAAGACTACGCATGAACATGCATGATGATATAGAGATTGCCAACGTTGAGGAGATTCTCTCTGTATGGACTTATTGCTTCAGAAGATCCGTTGAGTCAAAGGAGAACTTCAAATCTGGCTTGCAGGTGCGAATGATGATAACCTTTGTGTCGATCAGGCTTTGAACCTTGTCTCGGAATGGATGACGATCATCAATCGAATGGTCAAGTGCCCCAAGTGGAAAATAAGCCAAGCGTTAGTGTCTGAGCCTGCAGGACACTTTAGATTGCTTCTAGGAAGAAGATTCCGGCGAAGTCACATAAGAGTTGTAAGTTTCCAGCTTTAGGGATAGTAAAAATGAGAAGCTTGTCCTTTGGAAACTTTGGTTGCAGCTTTGTCTGAAGAGCTTTGACTTTTCATCTTTGGACGTCCTTCTATAAGAATCAAACTCACCATATCCAGTGGGTCATAGCCTCTGATTCAGGACACTTGTACTTCTGATTTGAAGGTATATGGCTAGAGGAAAATAAATCCTTTTGCCCCTTGACAGGAACTGTGCCTCTAAACTGGCAGACATATGGCCAGAGGAAAATAAATCCTCTTGCCCCTTGATAGGAATTCAGTCCTTGATAAGAGCACCTAAAATTGTGCGCCCTAAATACTTGAGATCCTTGAAAAAGGTTAGTTAGGTGATGAGGACGAGTAGGTCCTACAAAGAGTTCAAGTTGTTAGCGTACACACAAATCGTGCAAGGAATTCAAGCTGTTAGCGTACACACAAATCCTGCAAGGAAACCAAATAGTTAGGGTATAAACAAATCCTACAAGGAAATCAAACGGTTAGGGTATAAAGAAATCCTGCGAGGAAACCAAACGGTTAGATAATGAATACAAACAAGTCACACAAGTAGCCTTAGGTTTAAAGGCTTGCATGAAGTCCATAGGTAAGTACCCTCCCCACTGAAGTTAAGTTGGTTCAACCTGTCCTATATAAAGATCGGGTTCTAGGGGGCTCATATCATTGACCTTTCTCGAAGGCGCTTATCTCAGTTCGGCGATCGAATCACCAACCGAAAAGGTCCCGAAAGTCCAGTCCATACGAGTGTAGCTTCGAGTATCAACCAACTTCAGTCGGAACCAAAGCCAGCCATCTCGCTACTTTCTAAAAGGCCAAAGTTTAGTTCAACTAAGGTTCTAGGGTCGAATTAGTGCTTAATGACACCACGCGGTAGCCAAGCATTTCCTCAGGTCGGATCCCAAGGAACACCAGGACAAACCAATGTGTCACACTAATGATGGCCATCAGATAAACCACATCAGTATACGCTGTGCAGTCTCCTTGATCTCATGCCATTTACCTAAGGTACTCAGATCCGGGTGTAGGATCTTTCACACAATAACAAACTCAAGCATTTCCCTTAAAAATAAAGCATACAAACAAACAATTAAAAACATTTATAATGAACTAAGCCCTAAGGTAAACCCCTCTTAAAGAGTCCCCAGCAGAGTCGCCAGTTCTGTAACTCGGTGAACTGACTTTTATTTGTCGCGGTTAAGCATGAGTCGCCACCGACTTTTATTTTGTCCAATTTTAGGAAAGGTAAAAAGTACAGAAAAAATCCTTTTTTAAAAAGAAACGGGCTCGGGGGGTAGGTTATGAAAAGGGAAGGTGCAAGCACCCTTTTCATCCGTAGTTATCTACGGGCTCTTAGTTTTCTTAGCTCTTGTTTGTTTTCGTTTGTTTGAAAAGAGTTCTTTTTCGAATAAAAGGACTTTAGCTTAAAAGCGTAGCCTTTGTTTTTGAATGGAGTGTGAAAATAATTTTGTTTTTGAGCAAGCAATCTAAGAGTACTACCCTAATAGTTGGTCTTTTTCTATGCTTTTTAAAGTTCCTAGGACTATCCATACTATGTAGAAGTAGGTAGTCCTTGTTTATATTGGACGTGCGGGTCATCGAAGGGTCATCGTATGGTCGTTGAAGGCAACAAGTAGAGGTACCCTTAACAATTTCGAAGGGACGATCGTCACTTTTTCGTAGGCAATGGTGGGTCATCGAGGGACTTAGTGACGATTTTATATCGAGGGACCTTTGCTAATGGGTACCTCTACATTTCGAGGGACACGACCTTTATTCGTAAGGCAACCAAGAGGGGCGTGCCCTAGGGGTGAGTGTGTGAAGGGAAGTGTGTTAATTCAAATATTTATCTTGAAAATTAAGGTTATTCTATGTTCAGTTTTATCTTGCCATACAAGCCTATTAACATACATCTAAGCAGTTATAAAGTGCGGAAAGTAAAAGCAGAAAATAAAATCCTACGCTATTACATGGCTTCGGGATGGGGGTACATAACCAAAAACGGGGATAAAATTATTACAAGTCCAAATGCAAAGGAAGTAAACGTTTAAATGCACAACTATTCACAAGAAATATCTCAAATCTCCAGAGATAGTACCTCGCAAAATTCAACAAAGTGTTAGTACGGATGTAGGAATATGACGCATTAAAAATGATAAAGAAATATTAACAATTAATCAAGAAAGTAAAAAAGAAATTAAAGTCTAAAGGAAGAATTAACTAAAATATTTTAGGGATTTTTTTTTAATGAAGAAAAAATAATTAATTTTAAACATATCTTTTTGGTATTTTTACTATGAGAAACAAAATTCTAAGCACTAATATTTTTTTAGATTTTTTTTTATGTTAAAACTAACTAAACTAAATTAGTCTAATAATTAAAGAAACTAGTAAACTAAAAGAGCTATATTTGTGTTTCTATATCTTTAAATAAAATAAATAAAATACATAAACAAAAACAACATGGAAGGACACTAATGTCACGTCTCTTTTATCTCAGTAATTAGAAAAAGAAAATGTTAGCTTATTTTTTAAACTAAGAAACTATCCAACAGCGTTATGACATGTGTCTTCAATAAAAAGAAAGGTCAAAATCAAACATGAATATAGATCTACACTTTCAGCCTAATACCAATTCTAACAACCCTTCTTATTTCTACACAAACCTGTTTTCCATCGAACCAATAAAACTCAGAAATAACAATAAAAAAATCTCATCCTCTCTCTCAAGCATACACCACTTTCTATTCATCTCAAGTAAGACTTGGCCTTAATTAATAGAAAGGAGCATACCTTATGATTTTGGACAACGGTCGAAGGGTTGGTTGTGTCGTGGCCGGAGTCGCAGGTACGGGGCTGCTTCGGGGCCGTTCCGATGTGGCGTGCGGCGGTCGGTGCTGAGCTAAGCGATCTTCAGCGGCGGCGGTTGTGCAACGGTCTTCGTCAACGGTGGTGATGTGATAGATCCGGTGTTGTTTGTAGACCGGTGGTGCGGCTGTTTCCAGCAGGGTGCAGATCGGAACACACTGTACACAGAGGCAGAATGAGACATGTCGCGGAGGATGGACGGAGGTCGGTCGGATCTGCGAATGCTGTTAGAGAAAAAAAAACATAAAGAACAAATTAACATAGTGTTTGTTTTTTCCTTGTGTTGTGTTTGTTGATTTGATTAAGAAAATTGTAGAATATATTTTATGTTATATGATGGCCATTGAAGTAATGTGTTGATGATGTTGTTTGATTTTAAACAAATGATTTTGAAGAAAAATGAGATTATTGTTTATTGAAGGTGCGGTGAATTGTAAACAATATAATGATATTTTCTAATAACAAACACCATCAGACTAATACTTGTTATATGGTTAACAAAAAAAAAAGTTAATAAAAAAAAATACATTGTTAGCATGAATTGTAAGACTGAATAGAAATTGGATAATTATCGATCAAAAAAATAACCAACAGATACATAATATGATTTGAACAGTGTATAAATAAAAATTAAAACAAACGATAAAATTGAAAATAAGAGGGTGGACTTATTGTATAGAATATGGTTAATTGTTGGTATTTGTGGTAATGGTATAGTGATGAGTGTAAGAAAATGTATGTGAGAGGATGAAAAGTGTATAAGAAAATATGTAGAAATTGGTAACCATGAAAAAAATTGTATTTTTGTTGGTATGTACAGCAAGGAAAAAAAAAAGATAAGGATTAGGGTTAAAATTTGTTAGTGAGAAAGGAGAGTGTAGAGATGCCATTTTATAGACTGGAAATTAGGTCAAAACAATCCTAAAAAGGAAAAGATCCAACCCAAAGGCTCATGGACCTTCTTCGTCCCCAAGATTAAGAACTTGGACGTACTTGTGTCCAGGTGCGTCATGGTGCAAAAAAGATTAAAAAAAATAGTGGAAATTAGGTCAAAACAATCCTAAAAAGGAAAAGATCCAACCCAAAGGCTCATGGACCTTCTTCGTCCCCAAGATTAAGAACTTGGACGTACTTGTGTCCAGGTGCGTCATGGTGCAAAAAAGATTAAAAAAAATAGTTAAAAAACAAGAAAATGCACCAAGCAAGAGTTGAACCCGTGACCTTTTGCTTGATAGCCTTACTTCTTAACCAACTCAGCTATATTATTTATTTGAAATAAAGAGCCAGTTGAAAGTATGTGAATCATTGGTCAACATTTCTATTTATTAAAATATAATAATTTAATATTAAACTATTATATTTTAAAACAAATTTTAAATCGGATATTTATAAAACTCAGGATGTCAATGTAAATGAACCCAAGATTTTATAAAAATCCAATTTTGAAAATAAATTCGAAAATTTTTGTCACTAAAAAGTGTGGGCAAATTTTGGGGTATGACAATACTGCATGTTATATTCAGAATAGAATCTCTATAAGACATATTCTTAATAAGACTCCTTATGAATTGTGGAAGAACAGAAAGCCCAACATTTCTTATTTCCATCCATTTGGATGTGTTTGTTATATTCTGAACACTAAAGATCATCTGCATAAGTTTGATTCTAAGGCACATAACTGTTTACTTCTTGGATATTCTGAACGCTCAAAAGGCTACAGAGTTTACAATACTGAAACATTGATTGTTGAAGAATCAATCAATATCAGATTTGATGATAAGTTTGGTCTTGAAAAGCCAAAGCTGTTTGAGAATTTTGCAGATATTGAAATCTCTAACTCAGAAGCTGAAGAACCCCGAAGCAAAGTGTCAGAAGATCAAGTTGTTGCCTCATTAGAGAATCTCAGAATTTCTGAAGAGCCAACTATCAGAAGATCTTCTAGACTCAACTCTGCTCACTCGGAATATGTTATCCTTGGGAAGAAAGAAGATCCTATCAGAACAAGAGCATTCCTTAAGAACAATGCAGAATGTCAATTTGGTCTTGTATATCTTATTGAGCCAACTTCTGTTGATCAAGCTCTGGAGGATGCTGATTGGATAATTGCAATGCAAGAAGAACTAAATCAGTTTACAAGGAATGATGTTTGGGATCTTATTCCTAGACCAAAAGGACTCAACATCATTGGAACTAAGTGGGTCTTCAGAAACAAGCTAAGCGAAAAAGGAGAATTTGTAAGAAACAAAGCCAGACTGGTTGCTCAGGGCTATAGTCAGCAAGAAGGTATTGACTATATAGAAACCTTTGCACCAGTGGCCAGGTTAGAATCTATTCGCTTATTGATTTCTTTTGCCACTCAACATAACATCACTCTGTATCAGATGGATGTTAAGAGTGCCTTTGTTGCACCCCAAAATTTGCCCATCTAATTTTATTTCTTATTGGCTTAAGCATCACATTCATCTGCATATATCAACTAGGTCATCTAACAAATCATGCATCAGTAATCAATAGAATTGGCATGGGATCAAGGTCACACATAAAATTGGAGCTTCACATGGTTTGGAGTTCATACCTCACGCAAGTTTGTTTCTATTGAGATTTTCTATTGATTATGGATTAAGGTTCGTGTCTTAAATATAAAAGGCTCTTTTGGTGCATGGTTCTTTGCTCAAGGCATAAATTATCTCTTTGGCTCTCATACGAAGGCTTGAGGCATCATGGTATAAAGGATTACCAGTTGAATTTAGAATACAAGATTAAGAGTTTTGACTTTGTTTTCCTTTTTTATTTTATTCATAACTTTCTTTTCATTCTTTTTTGTCTCGTTCGGGAACAAGTTGTAGGACTTTGGTGATTGACTTGATGAAAAGGTTGTGACTGCCTTCTTCTTAGTGCATGGGAGACATCCATTGTGGATTGTGCTCTTCTTTTGTGAGATATGAGATATGATTGATCCTCTGGTGGAATACCTGAAAGTTGAGCGCTCGGTCGCACTAACTGAAGACTACCCTGCCCCTGGTTAAGATTGAGGGTTTTGTATATTTTTTGAAAAGAAACTACTACTCCTTAGGCTCGAAGGGGTTGACGAAGGTTTCACTCCCTTATAACTCCGGTGTTTAGGAATCGAAACAATGCCTGTACATCATCAGCAGGATCTTTGTTCCAAAAGCATACAGTTAGTAGTTCATGTGTTTTTGATTTTTCATCATTCTCCTTTTTTAATTGCTTAAGACAAATGAGTTGAATACCAAACATGAAAATGAATGATTCAAAATATAGTGTGAAATTGAATTAAAAGGTACTATTTATTTTTATGATTTTTATATGAAAAAGAATTCAAAACCAAGCAAAAGAGAAATAAAATAATTAGCCTAAACTAATATTTTTTTATGAACATTTTTATGTCAAAAAAGAATTCTAATTAAGTAAAAATGAAATAAAATGATTAGCCTAACAAAGAATTATTAAGAAAAATTAGCAATTTAATTACTCAAAGAAGATGGTAAAAACTAATTAATCCCAATAACAAAATGATAGAACCAGGGGGGTGCAAAATGAAATATAGGGTGTGAAGAGCAACTGGGCGCAGGGCCTACTGGTACAGACCCAAAGTGAGTATTTTTTGTCAGATTTACTTAGCCAAAAAACGGTATTACGGGCCTAATGAGGAGGTGTGACCTAGCAATTCAGTACAGGCCCACAGATGAGTTTTTGTTGCAATTTTTGTTACTGTCAGAAAGAGGATAACGGGCCAAAGTGGGGTTGAGAATAGAGATTCGTGGCCCAATGTTATTTGTAATCCACATTTACACTTTCAGAATTTCTAATGCCAGATTTCAATCCAAACTATATATTAATATCAATTAAATCTAAACTTAATGCACATTCAATTCACGTTAATTTTAATTAACAAATTCTTAAGCTTAATTAACGTTAACTCAGTCAATAAGAGAAAGAAAGGGGAATTAGGTTAAAATTGAAAATAACCTTTGGACTTCCACCGAGGCTTATCTTCTCTTCTCTCAGCGAAAGTCGGCGGCGGCGTTCTTGTTCCTTCCTCCGATCAACGAAGACGGCGACGGTAGTCCCTCCGTGCGACTCAGTTCGTTCTTTTTCTGTTCAAGATCGTATAGATGAAAAAGATGATGGTTGCGAGACTTGAAGATCGTCGGAGATGCGGTGGAGCGATGATGAAGCAGTGGTGAAGGTTGGAGGAGATCTGTTGATTTGCAGAACCGATTGGGATTGGAATTTTGAAGTTGCGACGAGTGCGATGTTGCCTTGACGTTGAGAAGAATATCGCGGTGGTGATGATTGGGAGCAGAAATCCGTGGAGACCTCAAGAATCCAGGTAGTTTCGTTCCATTTTTTTTTTATCTCTTCTTCTTGCTCTCCCGTTCTTGCGATTCGTTTTCGGTTGTGAACACCTTGGGGCGTTGTTGCTGATGCAGGTGTGCGAGGTTGATGATGATGAAGTGGAAGAGATTGCAGGTGAGGTTCTGTGTGGAGTTGAAGGGAAGATGAAGAAGATTATGGTGATGATGAAAGAGTAGAGAAGGAGATTGATTTTTGTGGATTTTCTACAGAGGTTGAAGATTGGTGATGAATCGCAGAGAGTGTGTTGATAAGGAGAAGATGATGAATGATTTTCAGAAGGGAAGAATGGTGAGGTGATGATTATGGAGAGTGTGAGGAATGGTTCTGGAGGAGAATCGGTGTGGTGAGGAGAATGAACAATGGTGGAGTGAGAGTGTAGAGGGAATCGAGAGAGTTGAAGTGTGGAACAGCATTCTGCTTTATAGAAATTCCTTCAGGTTAGTTACACACTGACTTTCTGTTATCTCTGGTATAAGTTTGTAATGGGACAAAGTAATAACTTGTAATTCAAGTAATGAAATAAACACTTTCTCTCTTTAATTTGAAATTCCAAATATTTCTTTCAAACTTTGTAAATGTGTGAATGGATGACATAAGATAGCTCCAAAAGCAAAGTCAAAACTCTTAATCTTGTATTCTAAATTCAACTGGTAATCCTTTATACCATGATGCCTCAAGCCTTCGTATGAGAGCCAAAGAGATAATTTATGCCTTGAGCAAAGAACCATGCACCAAAAGAGCCTTTTATATTTAAGACACGAACCTTAATCCATAATCAATAGAAAATCTCAATAGAAACAAACTTGCGTGAGGTATGAACTCCAAACCATGTGAAGCTCCAATTTTATGTGTGACCTTGATCCCATGCCAATTCTATTGATTACTGATGCATGATTTGTTAGATGACCTAGTTGATATATGCAGATGAATGTGATGCTTAAGCCAATAAGAAATAAAATTAGATGGGCAAATTTTGGGGTGCAACAGCTGCCCCTATTTAATCATCTTAAACCTGAAGGTGAGATTGACGCTCAGCCTTTCGAGCATTCAAGGTGGAAGAAGATTAAATACCAAGTGAACCTGAAAATTTGCCTGATGAGAGATAGGAACCCACTGGAGGAAATAATTGGTGCCATTTTATTGAGGAAGGCCAACTCTGGGTTGAACAAATTAACTCTGGGTTAGGAATGGAATGAACATCAACTCTGGGTTGAAGAAGAAGAGCAGGTCAACTCTGGGTTGAGGAATGGAAGGAAGTCAACTCTGGGTTGAATAAGAGGTAAACATCAATTCTGGATTGAGGATGGAAAAGGAGATCAATGTTAATGGGATGAGATATAGGCATCAACTCTGGGTTGAGCAAGGGAATCAACTCTGGGTTGAAGAAGAAAAGGAAGTCAACTCTGGGTTGAGAAAGAAAGAAAGAAGATCAACTCTGGGTTGAGAGGAGGTGATTGGACTATGAATCGAAAGTGGAAAGACGAACAGTTAGAGATAACCATCAACTCTGGGTTGAATGGGAAAAAGAAAATTAACTCTGGGTTGAAAACAATGGGTGGACATCAACTCTGGGTTGAGAGAAAGTAATTCAACTCTGGGTTGAAAGAGGGAAGATAGACAATTAGGAGTAACCGTCAACTCTGGGTTGAGTGGGAAAAAGAAAATCAACTCTGGGTTGAAAACAATGGGTGGACATCAACTCTGGGTTGAGAGAAAGTAATTCAACTCTGGGTTGAAAGAGGGAAGATAGACAATTAGGAGTAACCGTCAACTCTGGGTTGAGTGGGAAGGAGAAATAAGATCAACTCTGGGTTGAAATAAAAGAAAAGATAACCTTCAACTCTGGGTTGAGAGGGGAATAATAAAAGGATCAACTCTGGGTTGAGAGGGGAATAAGAAAAGGATCAACTCTGGGTTGAATAAAAGAAAAGATAGCCTTTAACTCTGGGTTAAAAGGGGACTAAGAAAAAGATATCCATCAACTCTGGGTGAGAGGGAAAAGATAATTAACTCGGAGTTAAAGGATGAAGGGAAAGTCAACTCTGGGTTGAACACAAAAACATCAACTCTGGGTTGAAGGAAGATGGACATGATTGGCTTTGGGAGATGACACCACAATGGTAACTCTGAGTGATCCAGTGGAATATCAATTGATTGCTTGTAGGGACCTCATCTGATGAGTAACTTGGCTTATGCTTCACATGCAAATGTTTGATTTATTTGTGCACTTCTGGAGATGCTATGCAATGATTGCTATATGCAGTGTACTGATTGATTGTGTTTTCTGCTTTGTGGAATAGATTAGGTGGAGTTCTGAAACTCTGTTTGAGAATCAAGGTGGGGTGGATGCCCCTGATTTGTTGATGATTGGATCATGCGGGAAAAATGATAATGAAAATGCAATGATATGCATGATGTATGTATGATTATGAATGAAATGATTGTTTCCATGATATTAGGAGTGAATGGAGGGTTCCTTGCAGGAAGGTTGTTGCTTGAAGGATAGAATTTGTGAAGGTGAGGTGTTTGGCTTTGATTCCTCAACACCTATCTCGATATCTGACACTTGATTGAAGATGAAGAGATGAATTATTACTAGCTTGCCCCAGCCTGTATGATCTCTTGAGAAAGAACTTTGATATGCTTGAATCATGGAGATTTGTAATGTTCTGCCCCAGTATTGATCACAAAATGAATGCCCCAGATTGAAAGGAACTATTCCACCAGATGGATGCTCCAAGTATTTGCTCAATGGATGACCAACCTTTGCCCTTGTAAGCCTACTCGATGGAGTTTCAATGTTGAACTTTCCTTGGTATCAAGTACTTACTTTCAGGTTAGATACAATTCTGTTTTGAAAGAGATAATGAGAATGCAATGCACATGTTAATCTCAAAGGAAAAAATTTTATTTGTCAAAATGTTGTACTGATACTAACACACGTGACAAGCAACATTAGGAGTCAGTTTTGACATGATTTCACAGTTTGTATGCTTTCGGAACGAACCCTGCTTCAATTAGGACTTTTGAGGGTTGTAACGTGGTCAGGTTCACGGTTTGAGAAACAAAGGATAAAGGCTCAAGTTCTACTTAACCCACCCCTCTTCGTGATGTTCTCCAGTCCTACGTTCAGCTAGTTTGACACGAGTGTTCACCTTTCAGAAAGGATTGTGATGGATGAGGATCCTTTATGGCTTTGGCGGGGGTGGCAGTCACCCTTTGGTGCTTTTGTCGATGGTCACAACAACTTGTCCCTTGGAGGTTTTTTTTCTTTTTCTTTGCTTTCTGCTTTCCCTAACTTTTGCCTGGACAAAAAGTTTCTTTTGAATTTGATTTTTGTTGTCCAGCGGGATATGCCCTAATTTTT
This sequence comes from Vicia villosa, assembly GCF_029867415.1. Lineage (NCBI taxonomy): Eukaryota > Viridiplantae > Streptophyta > Magnoliopsida > Fabales > Fabaceae > Vicia > Vicia villosa. Next base: position 121,668 of record NW_026705478.1, read on the forward strand.
GCCTAAGTCATTTGCTTCAAAGCTTTGTTGTTGTTATTTTTTGACTTAGCGGGCTATTGCTTCTTTCTTTTTTTCTTTTGATCATGATTCATAACTTTCTTTTTTCTTTTTGTCTCGTTTGGGAACAAGTTGTATGACTTTGACGATTGACTTGTTGAAAAAGTTGTGACTGACTTTTTCTCAATGAATGAGAGACATCCATTGTGGATTGTGCTCTTCTTCTTTGTTGTGAGAGATAGAATATGATTGATCCTCTGATGGAATACCTGAAATTTGAACGCTCGGTCGCACTAACTGAAGACTACCCTGCCCCTGGTAAAGATTGAGGGTTTTGCATTTTTTGAAAAGAAACTACTACTCCATAGGCTCAAAGGGGTTTACGAAGGTTTCACTCCCTTATAACTCCGGTGTTTAGGAATTGAAACAATGCCTGTACATCCTCAGCAGGATCTTGTTCCAAAAGCATACAATTAGTGATTCATGTGTTTTTGATTTTTTATCATTCTCCTTTTTTTAGTTGCTTAAGACAGGTGAGTGAAGTATCAATGAACATAATGACAAAGATGAAATGATTTGAGAAAAACATGTATATTGCATTATTTTTATTTATTCAAACAGAATGAGTTTCTTACAATGAGAAGTACTTGATAACAACAAAAGTAATACAATTGAAAGTACATGAAGTAATCTAGACAATGGCAGGCTTGGCCTTATTTTGATGCAAATGAAATGTTCTCTGACAAACACAAAGTCTTTAGGCTCCAATGGTGGAAGGTACCTTCATGAGGAGGCATGATTCTCTGATAGTAGCTTGATCTTGTTTATAATCCCCCATGATTCTTTGTTCTGTGAGCTTTTGTCAGATATCGGTGTGGAGGAATCGTTTTGACTGATCTGATGGAGAGGAAGAGTGTAAGAGTCCTTGGTAACCATGGATGCAAATGCATGAATGCACAAATGTTAATGGAGATGCAAATGCAACATAAATCAGGATCAAGGATCAAGGCCTCTTGGACAACAACTTCTCATGGCCAATAAGATATGGTCGAATCCTCCAGATTCAGAGGTTCGACGTTGCTTTGATAAATAACTTGTGCATAAGTCAAGGATGGTCGAACCCTCCAGATTCAGAGGTTCGACGTTGATTCTGAATACCCTCTGCATAAGTCACATAAGGTCAAACCTCCAGATTCAGAGGTTCGACGTTGATTATGATAGATAACTGATGTATAGCTTCTGTATAAGTCAAATTTCCCAGGATCAAAGGTTCGACGCCTTTTTAAATACCAAGAGAACCAATAGTCACCAACAGGACATGAATAGTCACCAACAAAACCGAGTCACCAACGGTACCTGTCATGTATATCCCTCCCCACTCACGGGTGTAGTCTAGGTCAGGGTAGGTCAAAATGGCAACCAGCGTTATCAGTTCTCCTGAGATACCACCATTGTTGCATCTACATGCCAACGATGATACCCCATTTGAACCTCGACTGGGCGTGGGTCTCATGATCGCACTAGACAAGACCTGACATCTCATCGGCGTCATGACTATCCACTCTATCCTAGGTATCCTGTGTGTCTCTCTGGCCTGGGTATTGGGCCTTTTACCTCAAATCAGAAACATCCCATCCCAACAGAAAGCAGAACAATAATCCACAGTATAGGAAAATAAAAATGCGAAGCATAAAGAAAATAAAGCAATGAGCAATAAAGAAATAAAGTAATAAAGTAATAAATCAATAAGGCAATAAAGCAATAAAGCAATAAAACAATAAATAAACACCCAAAGAAAAGAAAACAAACGTAAGCTAGGATCGACTTGCTAAGAATGGACCAGCACAGGTCTATCACATCCCCAGCAGAGTCGCCAGCTGTCGCACGCTCGCGAAAATGTGAACAGAGTCGCCACCAATATATTTATCCCAAAACGGGAAAGGAATATCAGAAAACCTAGAATAAAGAACGAGGTCTTTCGACCAGAGATAGGGTACGGAAGTCGGTTACGCGAGGGGAAGGTATTAACACCCCTCACGTCTGTGGTACTCCACAGGATCCACTTATGTTTGTTCTATTCTAAGGGTGTATAAATCTAAGGCTTAATTACTAAGGGAATGCATGCAAATGAAAGAAAGGAAACACGGGGAAAATAAGGTTTATAAATAGTTGTGCTCGCTTAGGCCCCGCGACCCAATGCCTACGTATCCTTTTCAGGAATCAGAGCGCCGTAGTTCGGCTCTTTAGTTTTTGTTTGTTTTTGTGTTTTTTAGTTGAACAGTTACATTCACACTCCGCTGCTCGACCTCTGGAGTCTTAAGCTGGGAATGGAGCGGAAATAACGTGTCCGATTAAAGAATGCCTCGGAGGCAAGGGAGAAAAGAGATTGGTTTGTGTCTTTTATGTGTGATTTCATGATGGACGAAAACCTACTACAAGGCATCGCATCACTTCCTCACTTTGATTAGCTCTGAGCCTTTATTAGATATTTTGAAGTGTTTTTGTTTAGGTGTCTTTTAAGGGAAATTAATTTGTGACTTGAATCATGCCATAAAAGAGAGTTTTTGTATATTTAGAGAATGCACATCGAGGCCTACGCCACAATCGTTTCTCTAAATGAAATACAGTTTTTGAATAATTAGAGAATGCACATCGAGGCCTACGCCACAATCGTTTCTCTAAATAACGGTTAAGAAATACACCGAGGCCTACGCCTCAATCATTTCTCTTCCGCTAAGTGGGAAAGAACATACATCGGGGCCTACGCCCCAATCATTTCTTTCACACTAAAAAAGGCATTTAGCATGATTCGCGTCGTCCTTTATTAATGTTTTAAAGTTGAAAAGGAAAAGGAAAACTAGCCTAAAATGAAAACTAGCCTAAGTATGAAGGGAATTTCTACCTAATGTTATCATGGTTTCTACCTAAGGTTAGGATAAAGGAACATGAAAGTAAAGTCACGATTATAAGTCATAAGATTGAGTAAGGATACATTGGCACAAAATTATACACAAGCATGAAGTAGCAAGTCAAAAATATAGTACAAAATGAAATAAAATACTACTATTTTTTATATTGATTTTTATGGAGGAAATTGAATTACAAGTCAAGCAAAAGACTAAAAAACAAATAGCCTAAAACTAATATTTTTATGATTATTTTTATGTCTAAAATTGTGTATTGAAATCTAAAACAATGAATGAGAAGAATTAGCATTTCAATTACTCAAAAAATGGTAAAAGTCTAATTAAAATCTAAATTATAACTAATGGACCCAGGGGGGTGTAATTATGAATTTACGGGTGCAAATAGCGATTAGGCGCATGGCCCAGCCCAAGGGCGTTTTGTAGAGTTTTTGTTACAGCCAAAACCTGATCGTGATGCTGGGCTTAAGGGGGGTGAAGGATTAGCGAATCAGGCCCATAGCTTGTGATCCACCAGACTTAACTAATTGGTTTCGGTCCATTTCATTTTCTTTTCAGATTTTTATCCAATTAATGATAATTAGAGGCCATACTTAATGTTAATTAAGAAATAATTAAGTTGACAATTAACAAAAATGAGAAAGGGGAACTAGGGTTGGTTCTAATGTGACTCTCAGACTTCTCGAGCTCTCTCACCCTCGCACTCTCGTCTTTCTCAATCAAAACAGCCGCCGGAAATCGCTCCGCCGTGCCGGAGGCGGCGGAGCTCAATCAAATCCCTAATTGGAGCCCTATCCTCAACCTATGATCTACCCCGAACATTAATCCCACTCCAATTTTGCTCGTACACGGTTTCAACACTCTCAAATCGGAAAGGGGATTAAGAACCCTAAATGGTGAAGTCGGTACAATCGAGAACAAAAAGAGGAGCGAAAACATTATGATGTGACAAAGATGCAGAAAAGATCAAAGTTTGGAAGATTGAAGAACTTACCTGGTGTGCCGAAGGAGGTGAAGCTCGAACAGAGATGAACGCGGTTGAGAAGAGATATTGGCTCAGGTAACTTCGAATCTTTACTCTTATTTGATTTTCTGCTTCTTCTTCTTCCTTGAGTGTTTCTGTTCTTTCGTCTTCTGGTTCTTTGTTGAGCAATCTTTCTGACTGTAGCGTGAGTATGAGTGATGAGAGAATTGAATTGAGGTTTAGCTCGGTTGAAGGAGTTTCAGAGGTTGAAACTCCAACAACGATGATGGTGAGCTTTAGTATTAGGTTGAGAGAGATGAAGTTGCAGGGAATGAGATTGAGAAGTTGAGGATGGAGTGGTGATGGAGGAGAGAAGTTGCAGAATGGACTTGAGATGAAGGTGGAAGAAGGGTGTGGTGGTTATGGTGTGTGTCTAGAAGCAGAATGATGATAAGTGAAGCAGAGAAGTGATGGAGGATTGGTGAAAATGGCGTAGGAGCTTGAATGAAGGTGGAGAAAAGAATATATAGGTCGAGTTCTGAGATTCAGTTGCAATTGAATTTCCCTTAAAAGACACCTAACCAAAAACATTTCAAAATATCTAATAAAGGCTTAGACCTAAACAAAGTAAGGAAGTGATGCGAAGCCTTGTAGTGGGTTTTCGTCCATCATGGAATTACACCTAAAAGACACAAACCAAATTTTCTCTCTTCTCTCTCTTGCCTCCGAGGCATTCTTTCTCTTGCCTTCAGGGCATTCTTCCTCCTAATCGGACACGTTATTTCCGCTCCATTCCCAGCTTAAGACTCCAGAGGTCGAGCAGCGGAGTGCGAATGTAACTGTTCAACTAAAAAACACAAGAACAAACAAAAACTAAAGAGCCGAACTACGGCGCTCTGATTCCTGAAAAGGATACGTAGGCATTAGGTCGCGGGGCCTAAGCGAGCACAACTATTTATAAACCTTATCTTCCCCGTGTTTCTTTTCTTTCATTTGCATGCATTCCCTTAGTAATTAAGCTTTAGATTTATACACCCTTAGAATAGAACGAACATAAGTGGATCCTGTGGAGTACCACAGACGTGAGGGGTGCTAATACCTTCCCCTCGCGTAACCGACTTCTTACCCGATCTCTGGTCGAAAGACCTTTTCTTATCCTTTCTTTATTCCAGGTTTTCTAATATTCCTTTCCCTCTTTGGGATAAATATATTGGTGGCGACTCTGTTATTTTTTCGCGAGCGTGCGACAGCCTTCTTAAATGGTTATATAGATGAGGAAGTCTATGTCCACCAACCTCCTGGTTTTGAAGACTCTAAGTCTCCAGAACATGTTTTTAAACTAAAGAAGTCATTATACGGATTGAAGCAAGCTCCTAGAGCTTGGTATGAAAGATTAAGTTCTTTCCTTCTGGATAATGGTTTCACTAGAGGAAAAGTGGATACTACTCTCTTTTGTAAAACCTTTAAAAAGGATATTTTAATTTTCCAAATATATGTTGATGATATTATCTTTGGAACCTCTAATGCTACACTTGGAAAGGAGTTTGCTAAGTCTATGCAGGCTGAGTTTGAAATGAGCATGATGGGAGAACTCAAGTATTTCCTTGGGATCTAGATCAATCAAACTTCTGATGGAACATATGTTCATCAGACCAAATATGTGAAAGAATTTCTGAAGAAGTATAATCTTTCAGAAAGCAAAGAAGCAAAAACTCCTATGCATCCAACGTGTGTTCTAGGTAAGGATGAGGTAAGTAAGAAGGTTGATCAGAAGCTCTACAGAGGTATGATTGGATCTCTTCTATATCTTACTGCTTCTAGACCTGACATTTTATTCAGTGTTTGTCTGTGTGCAAGATTCTAATCAGATCCTAGAGAATCTCACTTAACAGCTGTTAAGAGAATTCTGAGGTATCTAAAAGGTACTACGAATGTTGGTTTAGTCTACAGAAGATCTGAAGAATACATCTTAATAGGATTTTGTGATGCTGATTACGCTGGAGATAGATTTGAAAGGAAAAGTACTTCTAGAAGTTGTCAATTTCTTGGAAGTCACCTGATCTCCTGGTACAGCAAGAAACAAGCTACAATTGCCCTCTCTACAACAGAAGCAGAATATGTTGCTGCTGCTGGATGTAGTACACAAATGCTCTGGATGAAGAGTCAGCTAGAATATTATCAGATATATGAGAGTAACATTCCTATCTTCTGTAATAATACTTCTGCTATCTATTTATCTAAGAATCCAATCTTACATTCTAAAGCTAAACATATTGAGATCAAACATCATTTCATTAGGGACTATGTTTAGAAGGGTGTTCTATCTTTAAACTTTGTTGATACAGACCATCAATGGGTTGATATCTTTACAAAACCCCTGGCTGAAGATAGGTTTAAGTTCATTATGAAGAATATCAGTATGGATTTATGCCCAGAATGAAAGGATGAGAAGTTCTGATATATGGATTAGATTTGAAATGATCAGTTTTACTTTTTTATAAGAAGTTATGATTGTTGATCAGTTAGATATTCTGATTCTGTTATTGATAATGTTTCATATGTCTAAGTTGATTCAGAATCTCTTTTAAAGCAAAACAACTGTCACCAGCTATTCCAGAAGATGAACACGTGTTCACTCTAATTGGACAAGCGTGCATGCAGTTGATGAGACGACTCCCTAGGTAACTGTGCAAATCATTTCAAATATCACGTTTTACCCTAACGTCACTCAACATTAAATGCATTTGATTTTCTGCATTTTGTAACTGTTCATTCTCAGAATTTAATTGCATTTAGTTTTCAAATCCGTGTCTATTTAAACCGCCCTCATCATCTCATTTTCTCTTTTCACACATTCTTTCCTTTTCTTGTGTATGCATTTCTGCAATTTTTTTGCCCTATTCTCTTACCCTAAAAATAAAACCAAGAATCTCAGCAAAGTGTCAATGGCTGCTTCTTCATCTCAAATTGTTGGTTCTTCGTCTCAACAACAACAACAAGAACAGGAACAACAACTCATTCCTCAGATCACTTGCTCGATTCCTAGAGATCAGTTAGAAGTTATTTGTGAACTGATGGTGGATGTTGATAATCTGGAAGAACATAATGTTCATATCAAAGATAACATGGTCTTTCAAGGATGGTCGTCTCTGTTTCTTGAGTTCTGTGGACCAGTCTATCCAGACTTGGTGAAGGAGTTCTGGGCTTATGCTTTTGTTATTCCTAAAGCAATAGTTTCGTTTGTTCATGGAAGATTCTTTTCCATCACTGAAGATACATTGAGAATGTTGTTTGATTTGCTGAAAGCTGAAGGTGAATTTGAAGCAACTAGTAGAACAAACTAGGAAGCTGTCTTTGCTGAACTCTACACAGATGTGAAGAAAACAAAAGATGTCAAGGATCTGAAGGACATATACAAAGTATGGACCAAGATTCTTCTAGGTTGTTTCTATCACAGAAAATCAACCAGTTCGTCCAACTTCATCAACAAAGACCAACAGTACATCATGTATTGCATTGGTACTCAGAAAAAGGTTGATGTTACCTACATCATTTTCAATCACTTGTGGAATGCTGTAAGGGACTATAGAGATGAGAGCAGAACAAAGAAGAAAGGAATTGTTATTCCTTTCGGGAGGATTATTACCAATCTTTTGGTTCAAACCAAGATGGTTGAAGAACTGGAAACTGCTGGAGTTATCAAGGATCCTTACACAATCATTGGAAGTACCTTGAATGCTACTTCTTTGAGGAAAATGGGTCTAATTCAAGCTATTGAAAATGCTCCTCAGGCTATTCCAGGTGTTAGAAACAGAAGAGGTCCAATTCTTTCTGAATTTGAGATGTTCTTTCTGAATGAACAACCAGATATTAAGGTTCGTTACCTTAATCTTCTCAAACAAGATGGTTCTATTGATGTTCCTCTTGGGGTCTGCAAGCAGAAGCTTCCGACTACTAAGGATGGTATCGTAGAAGTTTTACCAGAAGCTGCCTCTCAAAAAGAAAGAAGGACAAAGCGTAAGCAAGATGTTTCTTCTATCAGTAAGGAGAAGAGAACTGAAGAAAAAGGTGCTGAAGAAAATAAAGAAGTTGCTGTTGAAAAGGAAAATACAGAAAAAGAAGATGTAGTCATCCAGAAGAAACAGAAGAAGAGTGAGAAAGAGGATGATACGAAAAATGATGAGAAGGAAGTTGAAAAGAAGAAGAAGAGGAAAAAGACTGATAAGACGGATGATGAGAAGGAAGATGAGAAGGTTGAAGAGAAGAAGAAAAGTAAGAAAGATAAGAATAAGAAGAAAAAGAAAGTAGAAAAGAAGGACGTTGAAGGAGAACAGAAGAATAATGAAGAGGAAAATAAAGAAGAAGCAAGGAAGAAAGAAATTTTTGCAGGAAAGAAGGTTGAGATTCAGAAGAAGAGGAAAGAAGTTGAAGCTGATTCTGAAAGGCCTACCAAGAAATCTAAAGGTGTGTTTATTTCTGAACCCAATCAAACCCACAGCATCAGAATCTCCAAATTCTGATTCGTTAAAAGAATTATTCCGTGCCTGTGACTTTACTCCCAAACCTCGTCCTGACCTTGCCTTTGTCAACCTAGAATCTGAGGATGAAGCAGAATCATTGCTCTCTCTTGATGGAGAACCTGAACCCTACTTCATTCTGAATCCAGATTCTTATTCTACCCAATTCAAAACCCCCAAACCTGAACTTTCTGTTGGTGTAAGTTTTGAATTTCTTAAGCTGAAGGTACAGACAGGACTAGAAGCCCTGAAGGCTGCACATAATGCCAGGACGAATTATGTTGCTACCAGGAGTCTTTGGAGAGCCTTCAGAAGGGAGATACATTCTGACTTTCTGAAGCTTCAGAAAGCTTGTGAAGCTGAAGCTCCTGGTCCTTTTGGTTTCTTAAGGGACTTTGAAGATAGCTATTTCTTTCTCATCAGGAGCTGGAAACCTCTTGAAGAGAAGGAATTTTCTGATGAGCTTGAGGAAGTACATCCACTTGCTATGGTTGTGTGGAAGCCTCACTATCATGTTCTGACTGACCACCTTCAGTTCATATTCAACTGGTTAAGGGAGAATCCCTCTGCTAAGGCACCAAATATGGTATATCTAGAAGTTTAATACCCATCAGAACCTGCTGCTCCTACACCTCCAAAGAATTTGGCTGAAATTCTTCTGGCCCTTGAAAATTCAGAAGCTGAAATACCTTCTCCTGTGTTTGTTGAAGCTGCTTCTGAATCAGAAGCTGATGTTGGAAACCATGATGCTGAAACTCAAGATGCTGAAACTCAAGATGCTCAGAATCATCCTGCTATGCAACATCCTCTTAAGGAAAATCAAGCCGATGTTCTCATGCTCGATGCTGCTGCTGAGACTCCTCTTCTGGACAATAGCTTTGATGCTTCTTCTACTGGACCTTCTATTTTGATGAACACCATGAAGGCTCTTCACCAGAATCAAGATGATCTTGCTTCTCGTCTGGACAAGCATGAGGAAACTCACAATGAGTTCAAATCTTTTATGAAGACGCAGTCAGAAAGCACTGCTGAGATTCAAAACCTTCTGGCCAAGATAGCTTCTAAGCTAGGCTAGTCGTAGTGTCTTAGTCTTAGATGTTTTCTTGTTTCTTGCATCTGTTTCTTGCATCTGCTTCTATCCCTCTTGTACTTCTGATATATTTTGTTAATCAATGAAATATTATTTTCTTCACTTTATGTTGTTTTATCATCTGAATCTTTTTAATGCTTTTTGATGTTATGACAAAAAGGGGGAGAAACATGATAATTGATTTGGTTTATTATATCAGTTGCTGGGATTAAGTCTCAACATTCCTAACATTATTTGCAAGATCTATGTCTTTGAGATTTTTTTGCAGGATTGAAGATATTCTGAAAAAGCTCAACATGAGAAGCAAATACATGGGAAAAGCAATTCTATAAAGAAGCATGTTCTTGGAAAATTGAAGCAAGCTTAGTGCTGTGAAGCTTCAAGATCAGAAGCAAGAAGAATGTTCTGATATTCTCGTGGCAGAATATGCTCTAATACATTTTCTTCTCTCATATGCTCTGATACTTGCTTCTTATTAAGAATCTATCAAGAATGCTCTGATACATGCTATTCATTAAGAATGCTGTGATACATTCTTGATTCTGATATTTTTGTCTAGTATGTTCTGAAATATTTCAGGATGTAAAGATGCTCTGATGATGCTCTGATACATTCAAGAATGTTCTGATTCAATCAAGCATGCTATGACAACAAAGAAGAAATTCAAAGCTCTGAAGTTGTCCTATGGAAGCAAGAAGAAGAAGCTCTGAATGTTCTGAAGTTCTAGGCAAAGTGAACGTCTCTACCGAAATGGAAAATACTCAGGGAAGTCTTCTATTTATAAATTCTTCTAGTATTTATTTCAGGGGGAGATTGTTAATCTCAGGGGGAGACATATTCACACACTCTGGTTATATGCTTATGCTATATCTGTGTAACTGTCTTTTGTCATCTAATATTCTGATTGCAAATTCATATCATTTATATATGTTTTTGTCATCATCAAAAAGGGGGAGATTGTTAGAACAAGATTTGTTCGGATCAATATTCTTGTTTTGATGATAACAATGTATATGAATTTTGTATAAGACAATGTGGTACTCTAATCCTTTACATTTTCCATTTCAGGAAATATATAAAGAGTATGCACAATTCAGCGCAAGAAGTACTGACTCAGAAGGTTCAAGATTGCAACATCAGAACATGCTCTCGCAAGACATCAGAAGATGGTCAAGCAGAATCAGAACATGGTCTATGAAGCATCAGAAGAACATGAGAACAGAAGCAGAAGCACTGAAGTTCTTATGGTATCACGCTCAAGCACTTCAAAGTCAGAACACAAGAAGATGCTCTGCACCAAGCTGTTTGACTCTGATTATTCAAACGTTGTATCTACAAACATCAGATTAGAAGCAAGTACAAGATGACAGGCTACGCTGACTGATAAAAGGAACGTTAGAAGCTACTAAAGGCAAAGTCAGTAAAAGCAGCAAAAGCAAGGCTCGAGGTAGTTGACAAAAGTGTGAAACATTAAATGCAGAGCTGTACGAAACACACAATGCATTAAATGCTCCCAACGGTCATCTTCTCAAAACGCCTATAAATATGAAGTTCTGATCTGAAGCAATATGAACAACTCTTGCAAACTTACTGAAACGCTGCTGAATTCATTACTCACGAACTTCATCTTCAACCTCACAACTATTGTAATATTTAGTGAGTGTTAAGCTTAGAACTTAAGAGAAATATCATAGTTGTGATTATAGCTTTCTAAGAAGCATTTAAATACTCTTGCAAACATTTATTTTACATTGATTTGTAAAAGGTTCCTAGAGTGATCAGTGAGATCAGTAGACTCTAGAAGACTTAGAAGTTTCTAAGTGGTGATTTCCTAGAGTGATCAAGTTGTGATCAGTATACTCTAGAAGACTTAGAGGGTATCTAAGTGGAAAACCATTGTAATCAAGATTGATTAGTGGATTAAATCCTCAGTTGAGGTAAATCACTCTAAGGGGGTGGGCTGGAGTAGTTTCGTTAACAACGAATCAGGATAAAAATATTGTGTTCATTGTTTTTATCTTAAGAGTTTTTAAAGATACACTTATTCAAACCCCCCATTTCTAAGTGTTTTTCTATCCTTCATCTATTATAATAAAAAAGATAATCTTTTATGGCCATGCCAAATATCTTTAAATACATAAAACAAAGAAACCCTATTAGACCTTATGGACTTTTAATGTAAAACAAAATTAAATAAAACAAGGATAATTATGTTTTGAAGAAATTTAAAATAATTTAATCTAAATAAAGATACAAAATTATTAACATGATAGAAATTTATAAAATATTTTTATCTAAGTTAAATTTATAGAATTTCAAATGACATATATAAAATAAAGAATTTGAAATTTCTCTCATCCTTTATACAATATCCTTTATACAATATGTGAATGTCATTTTTTTTAATAAAAATTGTTCATTTATAAATTTCAATAATTTATTTACATCAATTTATTTACATCAATGTATAATTATAAATAAACGGCACCATAATAAATCCTGAACCATCAACTTACACATATAAATATTAAATCATTATTACTGATCTTTCAAAATTTATAAGTTGATCTCCAAATTTTTTTTAAAAAATTTCAAATTAACCCTCATAATTTATAAAAAAAAAATTGTAAATTAGTCTCTGGTAATTTTTATATTTTGCAAATTGGTCCATTGAATTTTTCAATAATTGATCCTATTTTAAAAAATTTTATTTTTAAAAAACTAGCAACTTTTATTCATCTGCAAAGCACCTTTGGTATGAAACAGCAGATTTGAATTTCTGAATCGATTAGCTTAAAAAGTGATAGCAATAGGATCCTCCAATGGCAGTTAGAAGAAGAAACGCGCTTATTCTCATAAGCACTTTTTCAACCAATTTCTCCACCATTTCTCATCATCATCATCACACATCTCATTACAGAAAACAAATCTCCCTCGCTAATCTCTTCCAATCCTTCGGTTTCCCCTCCTCCAACCTTCACCATTTCCTCTCTCATAACCCATTCCTTTTCAACTCCGATCCATCACACCTTCGCAAATCACTCTCCACTCTCTTTTCCTTCCGAATCCCACAGAAAACCCTAATTTCACTCGTTCACGATTGCCCTTCTGTCTTAGAACCCCAATTTCTACACAATTGGGAATCAGCTTTTCCAAAATTCAAATCCAACGCTTTCAACCCTTCCCCGCTGATGATCGCGAACTTGTTGCGATGTTCTAGAAAGTTCCATTTAAATCCCCTTCAACTCTCGCAAAAAGTTGAGATTTTTAAGGGTTTAGGGTTTTCCGACAATGTTACAGCTAGGGTTTTGGAAGAATTTCCCAGCGCGGTTGTAATGACTGAGGATAAAATTGCTGGGGTAATTGATTTTCTTGTGGAATTCGGTGTTCCTCGAGATGAAATCGATAGGGTTGTTAGATTGTATCCTAGGGTTTTGGGATTTGGAGTTGAAGATAGGTTGAAGCCGCTGATTCATGAGATGAGGGGGTTGGGATTTTCTCGACGGGAGATTAAGGCGGAGGTTGTTAGGGATCCGGGTATTCTAGGAATGGAGATCGGGGAGTTTTCGCGGTGTTTGAAGCTGTTACAGAGTTTGAAATGCAGGGAGGCAGTTAAAGAGAGTATTTTGGGGGATGGTTTGGTTAGAGCTTGTTTTGGAGTGAAATTAAGAGTCGATTGTTTGTGCTGTCACGGGTTGATTCGTAGGGATGCTTTGAAGGTGTTATGGAAGGAACCGAGGTTGATGAGTTACGAGTTGGAGGATATTGAGAAGAAGATTGAGTTTTTAGTTCAAAGGATGAAGTATGGTGTTGAATGTTTGCATGAAGTTCCTGAATATTTGGGTGTGAATTTTGAGAAACAGATTGTTCCTAGATACAATGTGATTGAGTATTTGAAAGGAAAAGGTGCAATTGGCTTTGAAGTTGGATTGAAGGATATTATCAAACCAACTAGGCTTAGGTTTTATAATCTTTATGTTAAGCCTTATCCAGAATGTGAAAAAATATATGGCAGATTTTCGGGGAAGGTTGAAGTTAAAAGAAAGCATCCTGATGGACTTTGGAAGCTGTTCAAACCGAAGAAGTTCTCTCTAACCAGTAAAGATGTGAAGAACATGAAGGCTTTCATGGACTCCTCACTGGTGTAGTGGTTTGATTTGATGAATGTATATTGTTAGTTGGACTTGGATGAATGGTCCATAACAGGTTTTGTGTTAATACCTAGTGATTTAACAATGATTCTTTTATTTGTTGATGAAATTAACCAATTGTTGGGAAATATTTATCATCATATTGTAATGCTAAAGGAACACATGCTGACAGAGTTAGTTACTCATAAAAATTAGTCATATGTGGCTACTTTTATAGCTTTCAAATGCTGAAACAGGATATAAGAAGGGAGCAAGATTATGTTGTGGGAATAAGTATTTGAAATTGAAACTTGTCCAAAACATATAACAACAAGCAACTACTAACATTTAATCTTGTCTTTTGTCTTTTATTTTCAAACTGGGTCTTGATTTTAAGAAAAACCTAGTGCCCTTGACTTTTTAACCTCATATTCAAGACTTACTTTTGTTGATTTTTTGAAATCCTACTTCAACATTGTAATTAGGGTAGGCATGAAACCGCAAACCGGAAAAATCCGAAAAAATCCATGATAATAATAGGAAAATGGACGGTTTGAAATGGATTTGCAGATGTATATTTTATATTTGCATTTTCAATTGGGTTTTTATGGGAGGTTTTGTACGATTAAATTGGATAGTTTCTCTTTCCACCCCTATTGTGTGGGTCGCACCTCTGAAAACTCTATGTTTGGTTGGGGGTAGATGGAGGGGAGGGGAGGGGAGGGGAGGGGATATTTAGAATTATAATTGTTTGGTTCATTTTTTATAAGGGAAGGGGAGGGGAGGGGAGGGGAGCAAAATCCCTCGTACACTCACTTTTTGCTCCCCCTCAAATTGGGGGGATTTGGAGGGGAGGGGAGTTTTATTATTTAAAATTTTATTATATTCTCTAATATATCCTCAATTATTTTTTTAATTCCAAAAATATCCTTGTTGAATTATTAAAAACTAGGTTTGTTTTCTTTATTTTGTTTCACGTTCCATTTTTCTATTCTGCAGCTACTACCAGTGGATTGTTCTCCGGTGAGTTTTTCTCTTTTTGATTAATCATTCTTATAGATTATTCTTCAATCTTCTGCACTTAATTTTTTAAGAGGTTAATATGGAATAGAGATGATAAAAATTTTAAATCAATTTCATGAATAATATTCTCGTCGTCCACTGCCGCACAGCTTGTTTTCATCATAATATTGCCGCAAATCCAAGATTGAAATCAAATCCAAGAAAGTAGTGTTTTAAACCATTTATAGTGTTACAAATCCACTTGTCGCAGCTTATTTATATTGAATTATATATACATGGAATCAAAGTAGTGTTTCTTACTTTTGAGATTTCAATCATGGTTTAAAACTTCATTAAATAGTGTTTATTACTTGGATTATATTTACATGGAATCCAAGAAAGTTATTTTAAACCATTTAGTGTTTAAATAGTGTTTCTTACTAAATAATCATGTCGTAGATTTTTTTATTTGTCTTTAATATATAAGTAGTGTTTCTTATATTGACTGAAAGCAGCTTGTTTTCATCATAATATTTATATAGAATTATTTTATTTATTTTTAATTATATAAATTGTTTTATTGGGTTAGATGTGTTAGAACAAGATTTGTTCTGATCAATTATCTTAGTTTTGATGATAACAATAATATGAATTTTGCTTAAGATAATATGGTACTCTAATCCAATGCAATTTCCTTTTCAGGAAATATATAAAGAGTATGCATAATTCAGCGCTCAGAAGCTTTGTCTCAAAGGGTTCAGCATGCAACATCAGAACTTGGTCTGGCAAGACATCAGAAGATGGTCGAAGCAGAATCAGAACATGGGTCTATGAAAGCATCAGAAGAACAAGAGAACAGAAGCACTGAAGTTCTGATGGTATCACGCTCAGAAGCACTTCAAGGTCAGAAGATCAGAAGATGCTTTGCACCAAGCTGTTTGACTCTGATGATATTCAAACGTTGTATTCACAAACATCAGATCAGAAGGAAGTACAAGTGGCAAGCTACGCTGACTGACAAAAGGAACGTTAAAAGCTATTAAAGGCTACGTCAGTAGACACAGCGTGAACAAGGCTCGAGGTAGTTGACAAAAGCGTATAACATTAAATGCGATGCTGTACGGAACACGCAAAGCATTAAATGCACTCAACGGTCATCTTCTCCAACGCCTATAAATATGAAGTTCTGATGAGAAGCAAGGTTAACAATTCTGACGATTTGAAAAACAATTAACTTGCTGAAACGCTGTTAAAAGTCAAAACTCAGAAACTTCATCTTCATCAAAGCTCACTACATTGCTGTTGTAATATATTAGTGAGATTAAGCTTAAACGTTAAGAGAAATATCACAGTTTGTGATTATAGCTTTTAAGAAGCAATTGTAATACTCTTAGAATTGATTACATTAAGTTGTAAGGAACTAGAGTGATCGTGTGGATCAGAATACTCTAGGAAGTCTTAGAGGTTATCTAAGCGGGTTGTTGTAACACCCCATAATTTCAGTTTATTAATTTAATTTGGATTTAAATTAAATAATTGGAATTTAGTATTTTTATTTGGAATTATTTGGAAAATGATGAAATATTGGCATTGGGCCTAGAGTGGTGGTTAGCAGTAAGGGGGTGTTAACTAAGCAAGCCCATTATAATATTTTATTTTATTTTTCATAAAATAAAGGAATTGGGAAAAGAGAAGCAGAAGCAGTAGAAGCAGATTTTGGAAAAGGAGAACACGTGAAAGTGAAAAGAGCCAAAGGGGGAGAAGAACTTCGAAGATTCGACTCTGAGGTAAGGGGGGATTCTTCGGGTTAGTATTCCTTATGTGATTGTAGGTAGTATGATTGATTAGGATTGTTGTCTAGTTCAATCGTACGTGTCGGGTTTGGGAATTTTGTTAGGTTTTGATAATCTTGTATGAATTGACATGATTTTGTTGATACTTGTGATATATGATGTTAATACATGTCAATAACTTGTTTGAAATGTGTAATTGTGTGAAAAACAATGATAATTGTGTGTATGTTCGTATGTACCTGAAATTGGGGTATTGGGATATGGCAAATGCTGTCAAAATGGTGATTTTTGCTGTGCAGGTACGTAGGAACCGGTTCCCATGTGGGACGAACCTGTTCCCCCTTGTAAAAACAGAGAAATATGGGTTCTGGGTAGCTGGGAACCGGTTCCCATGTAGGGACAACCCGGTTCCCCATAGTAAAAATCAGAGACGTGACTTTGAAGCTGCCAGGAACCGGTTCCCACGTAGGGACAACCCCGTTCCTGCAGCATTTTTCTAAAAATGTTTTATCTTTGAAAACTCATAACTTTTGATCTGAGTATCCGATTTATGTGCCGTTTTGGGCGTTGCGAAGCTAATGAGATGCTTTATCTGATGAATTGATAAAATGGGCAATAGCCAACTTTACTTTTTAAACTCGATTTAATTATTAATGAATTGAAAGATAGTATATGTATATGTGCTTATATATGTGACTATTGATGCATGTTCTGTATTGGTGATGAGATTGTGATATTCATTGGGTGATGTTGGTTTATAACATGTCGTAAATGAATACATGTTTTGTGATTATGTTGTTGGGTTGTTTGATAATTGGTTACATTGTGTGCAATGAGGTTAGATGTAACGATGCATGAACGTGGTGATGATTGATGATTTATGAATGTTAATATACTGTTAATATTAACATGTGAACTGTGGTGAATGTATGTGTGATATGTTTGTATGAATGCTAAGAATATATACATGCTTATTGGTGATGATTTGGTGATGATAATGAGACGATGTGTTACATCGGATTGGTGATGTTGTAAGCATGTTATATGTTGCATTCATTGGCATACATTTTTGGTGATGGATCCCGGTGATGAAAGTGGATCAAAATGGTGAGCATGATTCCCAGTGTGTGGAATCGGTGCTGGATAAAATGGTGAGCATGATTCCCAGTGTGTGGAATCGGTGCTGGATATTTTGGTGAGCATGATTCCCAGTGTGTGGAATCGGTGCTGGATATTTGGTGAGCATGATTCCCTGTGTGTGGAATCGGTGCTGGTTAAACTGTATCTCAGTGATGAGGATATCAGTTGGATGGGTATATCCCATGTATGGTACCACATGCATAGTGTCAGTTTAATCATATGCATTGGTTATAACATGATTGGATGGAATTCAGTGTTATGCCTTGGTGTGTTTATATGATTGATGTATTAAGAATATGTTGTTAATATAATTTGATCATTGGTATAATTGATGAGTTGTGGGCCGATGGCCAATATTGTTGGATTGATGTTTACTTGTTGTAATAATTCTGATTATATGTATGATTGAGTGGATGATAATTACTATGAGATTTTATTGCTTATGATTGCATAATGCTTATTAATTCGAATGAAACTCACCCTTACTTTGATGATTTCAGATTAAGGATGTAGCGGCGTCTTGATTGGGTGAAGATAGCTTATAGGCTAGCCCTTAGTTCGTGTCGAGTCATGCTCTGATTGTAACACTGGGGAACGCTAGTTTAGAGACGAATTATTATGTCGGTCTTTGTTGTTTATAATTGTATTAGAGAACTTGCATGAATGATGATGATTATGCAATGTTATGAATTATAATCCGCTGTGTTGAACATGAATTGTATTTATGTTAAATGGTTCCTCGTGTGGCATGACAAATGACTATAGTATTTTATGTTAAAGAAGTTGTGACATCCTTGTATTTCATGTTTACTCTGAATTTTTATTATATTTTCCGTGGGGGTTTTAGGAGGGTGTTACAATAGTGGTATCAGAGCATAGTCGGTCCTTGTGACCAGAGTCTTGTTGTTAATTCCTGTCGGTATGCGACATGTGTGAGAAACACTGTCGGTACCCAGTGTGTTCTAACGGTTTGCTTGCAGAAGTGGGATTGAAAGTAGTGGGGGAGAAGTCATGCTTCTCGGATATGTCTCAGATGCAAGATGTTAGAGAGATGAGTGGGGCAGTAGTACAAGAGTGTGGAGTTATTGTTTTCTGAAGTGAAGGTGACATGGGCTGAAGATTGTGGTTGTTATTCAGTCGGAGTGTCTCGGAGTAGATGATGGTTATTTATGAGAAATGGAATTTGGAAGTTGTGATGCTTCAAGTGCTACTGACGTACTGCGATGTTGTTGTATGAGTAGCCCTATGTAAAAGGTTGCTGTTGAAGCAGTGATTAAAAGAAGTATTGTCGTAGACCTTGTCGTAGGATTACTAGTAAGTAATTGAGATGATGGTGGAGGTTATCGATGTTGTTGAGAAAGTTTCGAAGTGCGAGAAATGCAAAGAGACGAGTGTGATCTCAAGGATAAGAAGGTTGATGATGGCGTACATGAATTTGGTTTCAGGATGTTGTAGAAATCGAGTTTCAGCGATGAAACGTGTTGTTTAAGTTATAAGAAGTTTGGAAGCGAAGAGATGTAATGAGATAATGTTAATAATGAGATTAATTTGAAAAGGATGAGTTTTGGAGCAGAATTTCCATAAGCAAATCGCAGGAAGATTGCTGAATCGTTATGAAACTTCGAAAATTCATAACTGGAGTTCTGGACATCCGATTTGAGTTCCGTTTGAAGCGTCGGAAAGCTAAAGAGATGGAGTTTGTTATAAAAATGGTTGCAGCAGCTGTAACAATATTTAATTGTGACCGGGTGCTGTTGGAAAGAGGTGAAGTTACGGTTACACTTGTCCTTAGAACTAGATTGTTCGTTGGTGCGGCATGGGATGTCAGTGTCAGAGTTAAACAGAATAAAGGAATAATGAGGAGGCTTGTTGAGAAGCAATCTTAGAGATTAAATGTGCCAATTGAGAAGTTTTGGAGATGTCGTATAGGGTTTTGTTGCATGGTGTCGGTATTGTATCTTGGATAACGATTAGAAAAGTCATGTCTTGAGCTCTGAGTGTCGGATTAATGTACCGTTTGAACCCATGAAGAGGTGAGATTATGTTATAACTTGTGGAAGAGTTATAAATACAGTAGAGTGGTCCTATGAGGAGATATTATGATGTTGGATAAAGAGGCTAGACTAGTGTTGAAATAGGAATGCTTATTACCGCGATTGTTCGGAACGAAGTCGAGTAGAATATGTCCTTAATAAATAAGCGGATAAAGATGATTTAAATATTGATGGATTTGAGTGATGAAGGAATCATTAGAAAAAGTGAAATAGACTTTGGAACCATTTGTGGTATATTGTGATGCGTCGTTGATGGGTTTGGATGGTGTATTGATGTAAAACCAGTAAATAGTAACTTATGCGTCGGACGATTGAAAGCGCAGGAAAGGAATTATCTGACTCATGATTTAGAATTGGCAGCCATGGTTTTGTTTTGATGTTGCAGTGACATTATTTGTATGGTTCGAGGTTGCCTCTAAAAATATCGATGCTGATGGTGAAAGAGTTGGATTTAATTGAACAATTCAGAGAATTAAGTTTGGTATGTGAAAGTGCTCCTAATAATGTTAGATTGGGTATACTGAAACTGACTAATGGTATTCCTGACGAGATTAGAGGAAATCAGAAAGCTGATGTTGAGTTGATCGATAAGTCGACCTTGAATTGCCAAGGTAAAGACGGTGAATTCAGAATTGACGAGGATGGTGTAATGAGGTCTAGAAGTCGCAGTTGTGTTCCAGATGTTACCGAGCTGAAAAAGAATATTCTAGAAGAAGGACACCATAGAGAATTATTAGACTATGACAATGTTGTTGAGTTTGGGTGCAAACTCGGAAAAGACGCTATTATGTAGTAACAACGGTCTATGCTTAAATATGATTGTCGTCTATCGATTGACAAATTGAGGACTTGATCACCCTTAATCTCTTGTTGATAATAGGCGGAATCATATAGATGGTATAAGGTTGCTTGTTACCTTAATGGTATAAGATGTGATGAATGCTGAGATGTGAGAATGACCACTCACCATATTGTGGAAAATTAAGAAGAAGTGAATATGAAGGGTGCAAAGCATTGGACGGTGACTTAAGACGAGTAGTCGTAGTCGTACAGCGAAAGTATGATGTAAAGTGGTGTTATGAGTGCTACTCGTGAGCAGTGAGAATTAATATGTCGGAATCCTACATAGAGAATATATGTTGATCTATAGGTTGGATTTGGAATCTCGTAGACATAAGGATGTCGTGCCAAAGGATTAGAACTCTTTTGAATAATTGCCGAGACGATGAATATGTTGTTATGGTTGTACGTAGTTAACGAGTAGGTATTCGGAGAAGTTAAGAAGAAGAATTGATATTACATGATGCTATAATAATCTTGTAATGTTGTAAGGTATTGTGTGGATTTCTAATTGTAATGAAAGATTATACTCTACGAAGGACGAAGTTGATTTCATTCTTAGTGGAAAGTGGGACTCTGTTGAGCTATCTTGTAAGCAATGGTATATTGAGGATGATGAGCTATGCAATTATAGCTACTGATGTGCACTCACTTCCATAGTTGGAATGTTTAATAGATGAAGTAAATCAGGAATTTGTTTATGAGTGCGAGTAAGTATTGACGAGTGGTGAGTTAGAACCATGGATGGTAAAGAATGATTCTTGAACGAATGAGTAAAGAGGGCCAGAGTTGGGTATAACCTAGAAGTCTAATTGATAATGATGGTTGCAATGAGTAATCAGGATAGTGCAGCAAAAGCAGAATGTAGCGTGTTGAGTAATTCTGGTGTGACCTAAGAGGAGCCAGACAATTGGAATTCAATGGTATAGAAATATGAGTATTGGGTTCTTGAAGGAAGCAGTTGGTAAAGGGTGTAAGTATTACTTTATCGCTCAATTGGAAGAGTGTGCCTAAGGTTAGTACATGGGTAAATGGAATCCATTACTACGGCGTTGATCAGTTGTAATCATACCATGGATTGTGTAATTGTATTATTCAGTTATTGAGTGTATTGTATGGATCACACCTCGAAGTTTCATTGTTGTTAGCCGTTGGAGTTATAGCGAGTGGTACATCTAGGGATGGTCAAAAGCAACGTAAGAGCTGAGATTGAATGCATGAGGTATGCTTATGTTGGTTATGTCAGATGAATTTTGAGACTCGACTAAGAAGGTGTTAACGGAGAATGGGAGAGTCAAATGAAGTACTCCTATCCCGAGACTTTTCGTCTAAGGTATGTTTTCGAGGACGAAAACTCTTTTAGTGGGGGGAGAGTTGTAACACCCCATAATTTCAGTTTATTAATTTAATTTGGATTTAAATTAAATAATTGGAATTTAGTATTTTTATTTGGAATTATTTGGAAAATGATGAAATATTGGCATTGGGCCTAGAGTGGTGGTTAGCAGTAAGGGGGTGTTAACTAAGCAAGCCCATTATAATATTTTATTTTATTTTTCATAAAATAAAGGAATTGGGAAAAGAGAAGCAGAAGCAGTAGAAGCAGATTTTGGAAAAGGAGAACACGTGAAAGTGAAAAGAGCCAAAGGGGGAGAAGAACTTCGAAGATTCGACTCTGAGGTAAGGGGGGATTCTTCGGGTTAGTATTCCTTATGTGATTGTAGGTAGTATGATTGATTATGATTGTTGTCTAGTTCAATCGTACGTGTCGGGTTTGGGAATTTTGTTAGGTTTTGATAATCTTGTATGAATTGACATGATTTTGTTGATACTTGTGATATATGATGTTAATACATGTCAATAACTTGTTTGAAATGTGTAATTGTGTGAAAAACAATGATAATTGTGTGTATGTTCGTATGTACCTGAAATTGGGGTATTGGGATATGGCAAATGCTGTCAAAATGGTGATTTTTGCTGTGCAGGTACGTAGGAACCGGTTCCCATGTGGGACGAACCGGTTCCCCCTTGTAAAAACAGAGAAATATGGGTTCTGGGTAGCTGGGAACCGGTTCCCATGTAGGGACAACCCGGTTCCCCATAGTAAAAATCAGAGACGTGACTTTGAAGCTGCCAGGAACCGGTTCCCACGTAGGGACAACCCCGTTCCTGCAGCATTTTTCTAAAAATGTTTTATCTTTGAAAACTCATAACTTTTGATCTGAGTATCCGATTTATGTGCCGTTTTGGGCGTTGCGAAGCTAATGAGATGCTTTATCTGATGAATTGATAAAATGGGCAATAGCCAACTTTACTTTTTAAACTCGATTTAATTATTAATGAATTGAAAGATAGTATATGTATATGTGCTTATATATGTGACTATTGATGCATGTTCTGTATTGGTGATGAGATTGTGATATTCATTGGGTGATGTTGGTTTATAACATGTCGTAAATGAATACATGTTTTGTGATTATGTTGTTGGGTTGTTTGATAATTGGTTACATTGTGTGCAATGAGGTTAGATGTAACGATGCATGAACGTGGTGATGATTGATGATTTATGAATGTTAATATACTGTTAATATTAACATGTGAACTGTGGTGAATGTATGTGTGATATGTTTGTATGAATGCTAAGAATATATACATGCTTATTGGTGATGATTTGGTGATGATAATGAGACGATGTGTTACATCGGATTGGTGATGTTGTAAGCATGTTATATGTTGCATTCATTGGCATACATTTTTGGTGATGGATCCCGGTGATGAAAGTGGATCAAAATGGTGAGCATGATTCCCAGTGTGTGGAATCGGTGCTGGATAAAATGGTGAGCATGATTCCCAGTGTGTGGAATCGGTGCTGGATATTTTGGTGAGCATGATTCCCAGTGTGTGGAATCGGTGCTGGATATTTGGTGAGCATGATTCCCTGTGTGTGGAATCGGTGCTGGTTAAACTGTATCTCAGTGATGAGGATATCAGTTGGATGGGTATATCCCATGTATGGTACCACATGCATAGTGTCAGTTTAATCATATGCATTGGTTATAACATGATTGGATGGAATTCAGTGTTATGCCTTGGTGTGTTTATATGATTGATGTATTAAGAATATGTTGTTAATATAATTTGATCATTGGTATAATTGATGAGTTGTGGGCCGATGGCCAATATTGTTGGATTGATGTTTACTTGTTGTAATAATTCTGATTATATGTATGATTGAGTGGATGATAATTACTATGAGATTTTATTGCTTATGATTGCATAATGCTTATTAATTCGAATGAAACTCACCCTTACTTTGATGATTTCAGATTAAGGATGTAGCGGCGTCTTGATTGGGTGAAGATAGCTTATAGGCTAGCCCTTAGTTCGTGTCGAGTCATGCTCTGATTGTAACACTGGGGAACGCTAGTTTAGAGACGAATTATTATGTCGGTCTTTGTTGTTTATAATTGTATTAGAGAACTTGCATGAATGATGATGATTATGCAATGTTATGAATTATAATCCGCTGTGTTGAACATGAATTGTATTTATGTTAAATGGTTCCTCGTGTGGCATGACAAATGACTATAGTATTTTATGTTAAAGAAGTTGTGACATCCTTGTATTTCATGTTTACTCTGAATTTTTATTATATTTTCCGTGGGGGTTTTAGGAGGGTGTTACAGTTGTAACTAGAGTGATCGTGTGGATCAGTATACTCTAGAAAAGTCTTAGAGGGTATCTAAGCAGTTGTTCCTGGAGTGATCAGTGTGTGATCAGAAGACTCTGGAAGACTTAGTTGCTGACTAAGTGGAAAACCATTGTAATCCGTGCGATTAGTGGATTAAATCCTCAGTTGAGGTAAATCATCTCTGCGGGGGTGGACTGGAGTAGTTTAGTTAACAACGAACCAGGATAAAAATAACTGTGCAATTTATTTTTATCTGTCAAGTTTTTAAAGCTACACTTATTCAAACCCCCCCTTTCTAAGTGTTTTTCTATCCTTCAATTGGTATCAGAGCGCCGGTTCTAAGGTGCAAGCACTTAACCGTGTTTAGAAAAGATTCAGGAAGAGAAAAACGCTTCAGTAAAAGATGGTTGATGAAACTGGAAAGTCTACACCTGCATCTACATCTGGCTCTGCTGAGCAAAACAACGGTAACAATGGTTATACTAGACCGCCGGTATTTGATGGTGAAAACTTTGAATACTGGAAAGATAAACTGGAAAGTTACTTTCTGGGTCTAGATGGTGATCTATGGGATCTTCTGATGGATGGTTACAAACATCCGGTAAATGCCAGTGGCGTAAAGCTGACAAGGCAAGAAATGAACGATGATCAGAAGAAGCTTTTCAGGAATCATCATAAATGCGAAACTGTTTTGCTGAATGCTATCTCTCATGCTGAGTATGAGAAGATATCTAACAGGGAAACGGCCTATGACATATATGAGTCCTTGAAAATGACTCATGAAGGAAATGCTCAAGTCAAGGAGACTAAAGCTCTCGCTTTAATCCAGAAGTATGAAGCCTTCAAGATGGAGGATGATGAAGACATTGAAAAGATGTTTTCAAGATTTCAAACTCTTACTGCTGGATTGAGAGTTCTTGACAAGGGATACACCAAGGCTGATCACGTAAAGAAGATCATTAGAAGCTTACCCAGAAGATGGGGTCCTATGGTGACTGCATTCAAGATTGCAAAGAATCTGAATGAAGTTTCTCTGGAAGAGCTTATCAGTGCCTTAAGAAGTCATGAAATAGAGCTGGACGCAAATGAGCCTCAAAAGAAAGGTAAGTCTATTGCATTAAAATCCAATATCAAGAAATGCACTAACGCTTTTCAGGCTAGAGAAGAAGATCCTGAAGAATCAGAATCTGAAGAAGAAGATGAACTGTCCTTGATCTCCAGAAGACTGAATCAACTCTGGAAGAACAAGCAAAGGAAGTTCAGAGGCTTCAGAAGTTCAAAGAAATTTGAACGTGGAGAATCTTCTGATGACAGAAGATTTGACAAGAAGAAGGTCATGTGCTATGAATGCAATGAGCCTGGACACTTCAAGAATGAATGTCCAAAACTTCAGAAGGAAAATCCCAAGAAGAAGTTTCATAAGAAGAAAGGTCTTATGGCAACCTGGGATGAGTCAGAAGATGATTCAGACTCTGAAGATGAGCAGGCTAACTGTGCGCTGATGGCGACAGAAGATGACGAATCAGAATCTACATCAGAATCAGATTCTGAAGAGGTATTTTCTGAACTTACTAGAGATGAGTTAGTTTCCGGTCTAACTGAACTTCTGGAATTCAAGTCTCAGATTAGTCTCAAATACAAAAAGCTGAAAAAGCTATTTGAATTTGAAACAAAGAAGCTTGAGTTGGAGAATTCTGAATTAAAAGAAAAACTTTTAAAATTATCCAATAATGTTGGATCTCCTTCTGATTCAGAAAAATCCACTCCTAGTCTAAACCATATTCTGAAAGAATATGATTTAAGTTTCAGGAAGTTCTTATCTAGAAGTATTGGCAGAAGTCAGCTAGCTTCTATGATATATGCTGTGTCTGGAAACAAAAGAGTTGGCATTGGTTTTGAGGGTGAAACCCCATACAAACTTGAACCTGTTGATGAAATGAAATTCACATACAAGCCATTGTATGATCAGTTCAAGTATGGCCACTCCCATGATATTAGGCACACTTCACATGCTCAAAGTTTTCACATAACACACACCAAAAAGCATGTGACACAACCTAGGAAATATCATGAAACTCACATTAAGAATTATCATGCTGTTCCTCCTATTGCTTACAATGTTAAACCCAAGTTCAATCAGAACTTGAGAAAATCTAACAAGAAAGGACCCAAGAAGATGTGGGTACCAAAGAAAAAGACTATCTCTTTTGCAGATTCTCTTGGCGACAAAGAAGATAAAAGTCAACATGACATGTCACCTGGACTCAAGTTGGTCTCAACACTTGAAGGGAAGAAGGACTGTCTTCCAAGTTCTGGTACTTAAATCTGTTGAAGAAACTATGTTCGTAGGAGATCAGAAAAGAAAGTTTATTAGTCTTGGATCCATCTGTTTTGTTTGTTTCTAAAGCACTGATGTTTCGATTTTGATTATTCTGAATGCTCTAAATGCTACAGAATATACAATATTGAAACATTGATTGTGGACGAATCAATAAATATCTGGTTTGATGATAAACTTGTTTCTAATGAAACAAAGCAGCTTAAGAATTTCTGCAGATACAGTTTTGTCTTATCAGAAGCTGCGAAACAAAGAAGTGAATCTCCAGAAGCTGTGTATATCAGAAGTAATGGATCAGAAGATCATTCAGATTTATATCAGCACACTTCAGAAGGAGTGTTTCCAGAAGAGAAACTTGATCAATTCAGAAGCAGTGATTAGAATCAAAAGGCGTAAAGCCTATTCATATTTTACAGCTGTCATCCTTTATCTGATGATGAACACGTGTCTGTGCGGTTAGTACAAAGCGTGCAGTTGAAAAGACGCCGACCTAGGTAACTGTATTAAATCATTTCATTTACCATGCTATCTCTCCTAATGTCATTTCTCATTTAATGCAAAATGATTTAAATTATTTTCAAATCTTTTAAATAGCCCGCTTCAACTTCACTCTTTTCTCCGTCTCTCTATTTTGTGGTACATTTTTTTCGCTGCATCTGTTTTTCTTTTTCAAACCCTAGTCTTTGTTCTAATCTTAAGTCATAATCATCATGAACTCTTCCTCTTGTTCATCTTCCTCAAAAGAAAGACTTACTTCTTCACAAATCCTTCTACGAAATTATGAATATGCTCCGTTGAAAACTTGCTTGATACCCACGAAGGACTTGGAGGTTTTATGTGAAACTGCTGTGGACTTAACCAATCTTAAAGCGAATGGCTTTAAGTGTGATGCAAGAATCCTTGAGCAAGGATGATCCAAGTACCTTAATAGATTGGTTGGTCCAATTTATCCTGATCTTGTGAAGGATTTCTGGGTACATGCTACGGTTACCCCAACGGCCATCATTTCATTCGTGCTAGGGCATGAAGTGGTTATCTCTGAAAAACTGATCAGGAAGCTATACAATCTGAATGATGAAGAGGGTTGGTCTGGTTTTCGACATGCATCTGTTGATTGGTCGATAGTTGAAAAACAAATCTCTCAGTCTTCTGGGATTGACTCGAATAACACAGGCACTTTGAGGCCATTTTATAGAGTATGGGCTGAGATTATTCTGGGTTCTCTTCACCACAAAAAAAGGATGCTCTCCTCTTCTTACATCAGTCCAGATCACAAGCACACTCTTTTCTGCATTGGCAAAAAGACTGAGATCAACATTTCTCACATTCTGTTTGAGAATCTGAAGACTTCAATCCTTGAGTCAAGAGAAGAGGAAAGGGCGAAGTACCCTCATCTTTCAAGAACGACTATTCCGTTTGGAAGAATGATTTCAGACATTCTTACTGAAAGCAAAGTGCTGGACTCCATCAGAAAACTCAATGCATCCCATTTGCTTGGAGTAGTTCAAGGTCCCATTTTTAATGGTGTGGATTTGTTCAGATTAGAACTCATTCAAAATGTACCTTCTGTGTGCCCAAGTTTTCCTGACATTCTCTCAAGAAGAGTTGCTGTTGAAGGTTTTGCCTCCTTGTTTCAAGAAGAACTGCATCAGGTTGTCAAGTCTTACCTGGAAGATTGTGTTAGGAAGCAATCAGATATTGATCCTGCTTGGATCCGTGGCAGAGTACTTCCGTCCAAGGCTGATCTTCTGAAGAAGGATCAGAAGAAACTAAAGGCTAGGCTAAAAAGAAAAGCCCAAGAAGATGAGGCTGAGAAAGCCAAGAAGTTGAGGGTCACCTATGATCCTGACAAGGTGGACTCTGAAGAACGAAGAGATAAAAGGATCAGAGATTCCTTTCGCAGAACCAGATCTTCTTCTTTTGTACAAATCTCCAGACAGGTTTTTACTCCACCTCCTTCTGTCCCTAAACCATCTTTCCAATCACCTCCATCTGAACCAAAAATAAACTTCACCTTACCAAATCCTTCTCCATCATCCTTCTCCTCTCCCATTCTAAACCCCACACCTTTAAGTATTCTTCCCCCAACTCCTTCTGATAAATCTTTCTCACCAATTCCCTTTACAAATACTCCATCCTCTTCACAATCTATCATTTCTGATATTCCATCCTCATCAATCATTCTCTCAGATACCCCTTCTTCCTCATCCACCGCACCTCCACCTTCTATATCCCATCCCTTACCTACCAGAAAATCCAAACCTTACTGTCTTCTCTACCCTGACTACAAATTCACCTTCAATCCGCCTGAACCTGAACCCTATACCTACCTGGAACTTTTCAGACATGAGGTGATTAGCAGTCTAGACCTTCTGAAGGATGCATTTCTAAATGGTCTGGATGATGTTTCTACAAGAAATCTCTGGAGAAGATTTCGCAAGGATTTTCAAGTAGAAGCAATGGGAGTACAGAAAAGACTAGTGGCTGCTGCCCCTGGTTACCCTGGTTACCTTCTGGAGGATGATAATGGTATATACTACCATCCTCTCAGAAATTGTGTTGCTGCTGAGGAGAAGCCCTTTGTGGATGAATTGGAAGTAGCAAGACTGGCTGCTGAAATGGAAGCAAATCCATGCAGGGATATCGTGATCTTTATTCCTGATTATCCTGTTCTGCTCGGAGACTTCAAGACTCTTTGACTATCTGAGGGAAAACCCTTCTGAGAAAGACCCAAGCTTGGTCATTCCAGAAGTTGTTGACCCACCAGAAGTTGAAGGTCCTTCTGCCCCCAGGAATCTAGCTGCCATTCTTCAGGCTCTTGAGAATGGAGACTCGGAAATTCCTGCTGCAGAATATGGAGATGCTTCTATGCAAGAAGCAGATGCTGAAGATCATGTTGCTGAATCAGATCCTGTTGAGGAAATCCCTGCAAATGATCTATCCATGGAAGCTACAGATCAAGTTGCGATTCCTGTGGTTGAAAGCGGTGAAGCTTTTTCTGATGAATCTTCTCGTCTTGCAAGGACTCTGGAAGAAATTCAGAAGAGACAGGATGAGCAAAGCTCACTCAATGCTGAGTATAGAGCTTTCATGGTGAAGCAAGATGGACACAACAATGAGGTTCAAGAGATGCTGGCCAAGATCTTGTTAAGGCTAGGGCCATCTTAGATTGAGTCTGTGTTGTTTCTTTCTTTTCGTTGCATCTGTCTTTGTGCATCTGATCTTACTTATCTTCATGTACTTCTGTACCTGCTGTTTGAACTTCAATGAAATCATCTTCTTCCTCCGTGTGTTTCGTTTTGTTTGTCTTTGAATCTTTTTGCTTTTTGATGATATGACAAAAAGGGGGAGAAATATGTGATAAATGATTTGATTTAATCAGTTGCATTTACTAACAAGAACTGCAAGTTCTATATGGTTTAAGTGTTTTGCAGGTATAAAGAAGTGAAGAGAATCTTCAAAGCAAACACAGAAGCAAAACCATAAGAAGTGTTATTCTGTAAAAAGAATAAACTTAAGGAAACTGAAGCAAGCTGAGTGCTGTCAAGCTTCAGAAATCAGAAGCAAGAAAGAAGAATGAATCAGAAGCACTGATAATAGAATTTGATCCATATTTGTCTATTTGCTCTGACAAAATTCTATTTGCTCTGATACATTATTTTAGCCTATATGGCTCTGATACATATCATGTGGTCAAATATACATTTTATGTTCTGACTCGTTCATGCTGACTTTTGTCGTTTAGTTTTTGTTCTGTAACATTTCAGGATGTAGAGATGCTCTGGTGAGGCTCTGGTACATTCAACAATGTTCTGATACAAATCTAGCATGAAGTGATGTTGGTAGAAATTCAAAGCTCTGAAGCTATCCGAGGGAAGCAGAAATCAGAAGCTGTGAATGTTCTAAAGATCCAGAAAAATCAAGTTCTGAAGCTGTCCTAAATGGAAGCAGAAATCAGAAGCTGTGAATGTTCAGAAGATCAAAGAAATTCAAGTTCTGAAGCTGTCCTAGATGGAAGGAGAAATCAGAAGCTGTGAATGTTCAGAAGATCAAAGAAATTCAAGTTCTGAAGCTGTCCTAGATGGAAGCAGGAATCAGAAGCTGTGAGTGTTCTAGGGATCTAAGGAAATTCTAGTTCTGAAGCTGTCCAATGGAAGCAGAAGTCAGAAGCTATGAATTCTCTAAAGACAGAAGCTTATGTGATCGTCTCTACCGAAATAACCAGGGAAGTCTTTTATTAAAGTTCTTCGAGTATTTATTTCAGGGGGAGATTATTTATCTCAGGGGGAGATTGTTAATCTCAGGGGGAGACATATTCATATGCTTATGCTATAGCTGTGTAATTTGTCTTTTGCCGTCTGCTCTTTCTGATCGCAAATTCATATCATTTATATATGTTTTTGTCATCATCAAAAAGGGGGAGATTGTTAGAACAAGATTTGTTCTGATCAATTATCTTAGTTTTGATGATAACAATAATATGAATTTTGCTTAAGATAATATGGTACTCTAATCCAATGCAATTTCCTTTTCAGGAAATATATAAAGAGTATGCATAATTCAGCGCTCAGAAGCTTTGTCTCAAAGGGTTCAGCATGCAACATCAGAACTTGGTCTGGCAAGACATCAGAAGATGGTCGAAGCAGAATCAGAACATGGGTCTATGAAAGCATCAGAAGAACAAGAGAACAGAAGCACTGAAGTTCTGATGGTATCACGCTCAGAAGCACTTCAAGGTCAGAAGATCAGAAGATGCTTTGCACCAAGCTGTTTGACTCTGATGATATTCAAACGTTGTATTCACAAACATCAGATCAGAAGGAAGTACAAGTGGCAAGCTACGCTGACTGACAAAAGGAACGTTAAAAGCTATTAAAGGCTACGTCAGTAGACACAGCGTGAACAAGGCTCGAGGTAGTTGACAAAAGCGTATAACATTAAATGCGATGCTGTACAGAACACGCAAAGCATTAAATGCACTCAACGGTCATCTTCTCCAATGCCTATAAATATGAAGTTCTGATGAGAAGCAAGGTTAACAATTCTGACGATTTGAAAAACAATTAACTTGCTGAAACGCTGTTAAAAGTCAAAACTCAGAAACTTCATCTTCATCAAAGCTCACTACATTGCTGTTGTAATATATTAGTGAGATTAAGCTTAAACGTTAAGAGAAATATCACAGTTTGTGATTATAGCTTTTAAGAAGCAATTGTAATACTCTTAGAATTGATTACATTAAGTTGTAAGGAACTAGAGTGATCGTGTGGATCAGAATACTCTAGGAAGTCTTAGAGGTTATCTAAGCGGGTTGTAACTAGAGTGATCGTGTGGATCAGTATACTCTAGAAAAGTCTTAGAGGGTATCTAAGCAGTTGTTCCTGGAGTGATCAGTGTGTGATCAGAAGACTCTGGAAGACTTAGTTGCTGACTAAGTGGAAAACCATTGTAATCCGTGCGATTAGTGGATTAAATCCTCAGTTGAGGTAAATCATCTCTGCGGGGGTGGACTGGAGTAGTTTAGTTAACAACGAACCAGGATAAAAATAACTGTGCAATTTATTTTTATCTGTCAAGTTTTTAAAGCTACACTTATTCAAACCCCCCCTTTCTAAGTGTTTTTCTATCCTTCAAGATGAATGATCAAGATCAAAGAATTGTTATTAACAAATGGTTTGATTTACGTCGAAGAGCTATAGTTCAACTAATATGTGCGGTTGTTTACTGTTATGTTCGAATGTCTCGTAAGAGAAAATTGTGTTATAGTATGAGCTCTGGGAGAGAAAGGGTTCGTGAAGAAATAATGTATCGAATTAGTAATAGTGAAACAAGTAGAAATATATTAAGAATGGGTCCTCAAACTTTTATGACCTTATGTGGTATGTTAGAAAGAGAAGGGGGATTACAAGCTACTCGGTGGTCAAGTGTGGAAGAGCAAGTTGCAAAATCAATTTACATATTAACACATAATGCTAAAAATCGTGAAGTCAACTTTTGGTTTCGTCGCTCCGGCGAAACTATTAGTCGTCATCTTCATCAAGTTTTGAGAGCTATTCTTGAATTAGAAGAAAAATTTCTTATCCAACCCGATGGCTCAACGGTCCCTCATGAAATTTCTAGTAGTTATAGATTCTACCCATATTTTAAGGTAAATTTTTTTATTACTAAATTATATTCCCTACACAAAAATACTAAAATTTCTAGTATTCATAGATTTTATTGATAAAAAAATATTATATTGTGTTAGGATTGTGTTGGTGCAATAGATGGAACACATATACGTGTTAAAGTATCCGCAAAAGATGCTCCTAGATATCGCGGTAGGAAAGACTACCCGACACAAAATGTTTTAGCAGCATGTAGTTTTGATTTAAAGTTTACTTATGTGCTTGCGGGGTGGGAAGGGTCTGCCTCTGACTCGAGAATAATAAAGAATGCACTAACACGCGAAGATAAACTTAAAATTCCTCAAGGTAATACAAGAATAACCTAGACTTATAGCTATTTATATTATATATTTTAAACTATCACATTTATTATTTTTCTTTACTATAGGAAAATATTATCTTGTTGATGCTGGGTTCATGTTGACAAGTGGATTAATTACACCTTATAGAGGAGTTCGGTATCACCTGAAAGAATATTCAGCTAGAAATCCACCCCAAAATTCTAAAGAGTTGTTTAATCTTCGACATTCGTCTTTACGCAATGCAATTGAAAGAGCCTTTGGTGTATTGAAAAAAAGATTTGAGATTTTATCTAATTCAACAGAGCCAAATTATGGAGTCACAGCTCAAAAATTAATCATTTTTGCATGTTGCATTCTTCACAATTATCTAATGAGTGTAGACCCGGATGAAGATCTTATAGCGGAAGTAGATGCTGAACTTGCAAATCAAAATGTATCTCATGACAATCATCAAGGTCCAAGAAGTGACAGAGATGAACTTGCTATGGGCGGGGTTATAAGAGATAGTGTAGCACATCAAATGTGGTTAAATTATCAAAATAATAATTTAGCTTAAAGAGTCTGACTTGTATTTTATATTATTTCATTTATGTTTGTTGTTCCTTGATGAAGTAGTATCAAATTTATTTAGACATTTATTATGATATTACGACCTTTTTGTTAATTATATTTATTAATTTTTTTGTGTTATAATTGTTCATTTTTATAGTTAATGGCATCGAATAAGCAATTACCAATTAATAATGGTAATTCTGGGACTTTGACTTGGAATAGAAAAATGGATGATGCTCTTGTTGATGCTTTTATGCATGAATATGAAAAGGGGAACAAAGTCAATGGCACATTCACTACATCGGCATATGAAAATATTGCAGCTGAACTTCGTGCATTGTTTGGAAACAAAGTTGACAAGGTGAAGATTAAAAACCGTTGGAAAACTTTGAAAAAAAATTTCACTGAATACTATGATATTTTTAAAGGTGGTATGAGCGGCTTTTCTTGGAATTCAACTACACAATTATGGGATGCCGAGTCAGAAGTATGGGATGCTCTAATTGAGGTAAATTTTGATGAACTTTTTATATCGTAAAATATTTTATTTATAAATAATTGTATAACTTTTATTAATCTTATATATTTTATTTATCATACTTTTTCAGTCAAAACCAAAAGCATCAAATTGGAGAAATGTACCACTTCCAAATTATGAGAAGATGCTGATACTTTATGGACCTAACCGAGCTGATGGAGAGGAATCTGGTACTTTAAAAGAGACAAGAAAACAAAAGTCATCGATCACCAATGAAGACTTTGCTGAAACTATTCAAGATATTGATGACCATGTTGCTCGTAATGAGGTGAATTTGGAAAGCTTTGATGTTACTTCTGATTTTTCTGTACCTGAAACACAATCACCAGATCCTTTAAGTGGTAGTAAAAGAAAGAAAATGAAAGTGGTTAAAAACAAAGATACAAACAATGATGTTACTGAACTCCAAGAATCAATTGTCTTGGTTGCAAATGCACTAACAGAAGGAAATGCGGCAATACGAGAAGGAAATGAAATAATGAGATAGCGTCAAAAATATGAGTTGCCTCCAATTTCAGGAGAAGAAACATGGAATTTAATAAAGGAATGTGGATGTGATGCAAAGTCATTGCCTCAGATATATTGCACTGTCATGAAAGATGCTGACAAACTTAGGATGATTCTCCAGTGTCCACCTGAAGCACGCAAAGCAGTGATAATGCAAATGGTCTTTGGCTCGTCTGATTGATCATCTTATAATAGCCTTACGGTTTTTATGAATATTTTATTTACAATTTAATATGTTTTTGAATAATTTGTTTAAATTTAATATGTTTCTAGATATTTTGTTTAATTTTATATGGTTTATGAATGAACAAGTTTCTATTTAGTGAAATTTATTCAAAACTATTTTTATTTAGAATTATTTTTACTAGGTACAAATGACAATATTTGTAAGGATAAAAATGTAATTTAATTTTAAATTCCCTCCCCTCCTCTTGTGAACCAAACATATACTCCCTCTGGCCTGAATTATAAGCAAATATTCTCTTTTTAGATTCATTGAGTAATG
The DNA here is from genome assembly GCF_029867415.1 of Vicia villosa. Lineage (NCBI taxonomy): Eukaryota > Viridiplantae > Streptophyta > Magnoliopsida > Fabales > Fabaceae > Vicia > Vicia villosa. Next base: position 156,719 of record NW_026705478.1, read on the forward strand.
AATGTATCTGGTCTACATAAAAGACCAGATACATTCATTACTCAATGAATCTAAAAAGAGAATATTTGCTTATAATTAAGGCCAGAGGGAGTATGTTATTAAAAATTCCTCCCCTCCCCTCCCCTTCCCTTCTTTGAACCAAACACATATTTAGTTAAATTCCCTCCCCTCCCTTCCCCTCCATTCCCCTCCCCTCTATTAAATTCCCTCCCCTCCCCTCCCCTCCGTTGAACCAAACGGACCCTAAAATACTTTTGATTTTTTCGGAGGGGCATCTCTGGAGTTTAGAGATGTAATTGGAACAAATGATATCTTTGGAGATACATTTTCGAATTAACCTCAAAAAAATTCAGAGGTATATCTCAGAAGTGTAAAAATAAGATTTTGTGCACTCGGAGATATATCTTCGAAGATAGAGGACATTTTTACAATTTTGCCAACGGTTTGAGATAGAGGACATTTGTAAATAAATACATTTTTACAATTTTGTCAAGATTTAATGTGTCAGTTTGTTCAAATCCAAGTGATCTAGCATGATTTCCCAAAATTGCATATAAGGTTTTCCAAAACCGCGGCCACACAGAGTAATTTCAATAAATCCATTTTAACACAAATCGTGCATGCAGTGTAAATTTTATATGGTGGAATTCTAATGTGATAAAGGTTGTGTTTGTAATACACACTTAAATTTTAATTTGTATTTATTATGACAAATATTAATATGATTAGTTTTAATGTATTTGCTAGAATTTTTAATAACAACAACTGCATTTTGAATAAATTTTGGATGCTTCTATACTAAGTTTTCAATTTTTACTTTTTATTTTAATATAATTTTTCTTAGTAGCTTCTACTAAACTACATTTTGGATCCTCTCCTTCATTTTTCTCTCCTTCCCTCTCCATCCTCTCTATCTCTCTTAATTTCATTCTCTCTTGAATAACTTTTGTTTTTTTATTGATGAATGAGAGTGAAATTAAGAGAGAGATAGAGAGGATGGAGAGGGAAGGAGAGAAAAATGAAGGAGAGGATCCAAGTCCACTAAACTCTACTATACTTCTATATAAATATTATTAATTATCTTATTTTCTTTCTAACCTCTTTTGTCTTTCTTATACTCTATACTCTATTTCTTTCGCAAAGACAAACATGGCCATGAGTGTAGATTATGAAGATGGTGTTCATGCTGGTTTTATGTGGGAAAATCTATCATGGAGTGATCTTGTTAATTCTGAAGACCTAGCTAAGAGTAGCATACAAAAGTTCGATATGAAATTATTAAACCATAAAGAAGAACTTAATGAAGGAAAAGTCCATATGAATAAAAGACCATGTCGAGGCGGGATTGTAATTAGAAATGAGAATGATATAAATGATGAAGGTAAAGATGAAATATATCGTGATTTAGATCATTATTTTTTATAATCAAATTGGATTTAAAGAGCACTAGGGGTGCTTAACCCAAATACAAAGAGAAAGAAAATCGGTCGGTGTAACACACAAACCAACACAACAACAAAGAATCCGACCAACAATCACAACAAAGAAAAATCTCGGGTTTAGGAACCACTCCTCCCGGGACCTATTACAATGATTCTTATAAAATACACTAAACCAATCCTAAGAGAGAGCTTTCATGAGAAATAAACCATCAAAGGAGCTCACATTCAACCCATTAAAAATGAAAATTTCTTTACCCACCTCCCTATGGGGGTCACCCCCAGCGAAAAACCTAAACTACCCCTGCTTCGGAGATGAATCTCCGAAGTTATATTTTTTTTTGAATTTTTGTTGACTTCGGAAATGCATCTCCGAAAACACCAATTTTTTGGTGTTTTCGGAGATGCATTTCCGAAGTCAAAAAAAATTCAAAATCCGTGCATATTTTCAGAAGTTCATTTCCGAAACTGTTGCTGCATATACAAATTTCTCTCCTTCACTATTTCATCATTTTTCTCCAAAACTTCTCAAAACCCTCTCTAAAACCCAATCAATCTCCATCAATTTTTCGCCCTAAAATCAAGTTTCAAACCGTTGATCACGTTAAAGGGAGCATAGAAAGCTACAATTTCAAGTAAACATCTCTCATTTCATCCCCTATTTCACTACATTGATTCAACAAATTTATGCTGAAAACTGATATGGTTCGGAAGTTCATTTCCGAAATATATTACCTAAAAAATTTCGGAAATGAACTTCCGAAATATGCCCTGGCAGTTTAAAAAAAAACAGTTTTGGCCAATTTTGCTAATTTATTCATTTGTTAGGTATGGTGCATCCGGACAACATTGTGCAAGACGATGGAGTATTAGTTCCGGAAATTGTCAACGTTAATAACGATCCGGTTATTGACGTTACTCCTATGATCAATGCGGTCGATGTTCGGCAACATTTTACAAATGATCGGAGCTTCGGTAGTCGCGAACAATTGATTGATTGGGTTCGGAAGGAAGCTAACAAACATGAATTTGGAATTGTTATTTTAAGGTCGGACAACGGAAATAGTAGGCGGAAAGCTTTCGTTGTTTTGAATTGCGAACGGGGTGGTAGTTATGTACAATCAAACCGGGTGCTAAAACACGAGGACACGGGATCGAGAAAGTGCGGGTGTCCGTTTAAGTTGCGTGCCACTCGGAGGGTTGATGATTTGTGGCGGTTAACCGTAATTTGTGGAATGCATAATCATGCCTTGGATGTCAAGTTACACGGGCATCCAATGGCGTGTCGTTTGTCCCGCGAAGAGAGGAATATGATATCGGACCTAACGATAGTCAAAGTGGCGCCTCGCAACATACTTGCCGATTTGAAGCGTAAGAAACCGGATAGCGTTTCAAATATCAAGCAAATTTACAATGAATGACACAATCTCAAGGTTTTGAATATGGGCCCTCGGTCGGAAATGCAACAACTTTTGAAACTACTAGGCGATAACAATTATGTTTCAAGCTTCCGAACCTCCGAGGACAAAGTTACGGTGCGTGATATTTTTTGGACTCATCCCGAAAGTATCAAATTATTCAACACATTTCCAACCGTTCTTGTCATGGATTCGACGTACAAGACAAACAAGTATAGGCTTCCTCTTCTAGAGATCGTCGGTGTGACCTCGACAGACAAGACTTATTCGGTGGGGTTTGCTTTTTTGGAGTGTGAAAAAGAAGACAACTTTACGTGGGCCTTGGGAATTTGCAAGTCTTTGTTAGTTGATCAAGAGGTTATGCCAAACGTCATTGTCACCGATCGGGACAATGCTTTGATGAATGCGGTTGATACTGTCTTCCCGACATCTACCGCTTTACTTTGCCGGTATCACATAACTTGCAACGTGAGAAGCAAGTTGAAACCCGCGGTTGGGACAAAAGATAGGCCGGATGAAAACGGTAAAGTTGTCAAAGCCGGTGTTGTGGTTGATAGGATAATGTCGGCATGGAGGGGAATTTTGGATGCATACTCCGAAGAGGATTATACCAAGAAATTGGTACGCTTTAGGTCTTTGTGTGGTTCCATTAAGACTTTTTGTCATTACGTCGAATCCACCATTCTTGACAAAGTTAGAGAAAAAGTCGTGTGCGCTTGGACAAATCGGGTTAGACATCTTGGTTGCACCACGACTAACCGAGTTGAATCCGCACATGCGGTCTTCAAGAGGTGGTTGGGTGATAGCAAGGGAGATTTGTGTCGCGGATGGGACACCGTGAACCAAATGCTTGAAAATCAACACAATGAAATTCAAACATCGTTCGGTCGGAGCAAGACGGTTATGGAACACCGGTATAAGGGCCAAATTCTATTCTCCCAATTGATTTACAACATATCTCGAACGGGTTTGAATTTTTTGTTTCATGAAGCTAAGCGGTCGGAGACCACGGGGACGGATAGTTCATTATGTGGGTGCACCATTAGAACTACATACGGCCTTCCGTGTGCTTGTATACTTGCAAAAAAGAAAAATTTGAATTCACCCATACACATGGATGAGGTAGCCGACCATTGGAAGAAACTTCGTTTTGATGATTTTGACCCGCCGAAAGAAAATGACTCCAAAATCACCATCTCCGACGAGTTGCAAGTGATAATGGAAAAGTTTGCTAAAGCGGACGACACAACAAAAATGCACATAAAAGAACAATTGCGAAAGATCGCATTTCCGGAGACCACCGATTTGAAATCGCCATCTCAACCGGTTAAAACGAAAGGTGCACCGAAAAAGTCCAAAATTACACAAGATGACACGTCAACAAAACGATCTCCTTCCTATTTTGAACATGTGGATGCATCGTTCCCGGAAATTCATGAGACACCGAAGTCTAAGTGTAGTGGTAACAAAGGAGCCCGTATTTCGAAGCCACCTCGCACACCGCCGATCAAAAAATCACCAATTGTCTACATTGATGAGATGCCACTTTTTATGCACAAATATATCGATAACATCGTTGATGTTGGCGGCGACGGCAATTGTGGATATCGGGCCGTTGCGGGGTTGCTCGGTAAAGGGGAAAATAATCACACTTTAGTCCGACAGGAACTCATTGCGGAGTTGACTTCGTATCAGGACATCTACGGCCGACTATATGAAAATCAAGAAAAGTTTACAAAAATTCATGATTCACTTGTTCCATCACTTACCGGTATCGCTCCGGTCTCGAAGTGGATGTCATTCCCCGATATGGGTCATCTAATAGCAAGTGCCTATGATATTGTATGCGTCGATTTGACGAGGTTTGGACTAAGTGAGACTTTCTTTCCACTTCATAGTCGACCGCCATTAGACTCGTCGGGCCGGATCATATGCATCGGGTATCTACGATCGTGGCACTTCGTCCAAGTGTTTTTGAAACCGGGGTGTCCTATACCGGCTACTTGTTGTCAATGGACTGCACATTGTTCAAATGAGGCGGAGACTTGGCCGGATCCTTTCGTTTCAAGAATGGCGGAGTTTGAAGAAATGATGAGCCAAGAGCGCGAGCAAAATAGAGAGCGGTCGAAGGACGTGCTTATTTTGGACTTAGGATCCACTGATTGGTTCGGTGAATTTTAGTTCGTTCCGGATCGTTTTTGTTTGTAACGATCATTTTTCGTATGTATTGTTGTTTATCATGTAAAATCGGACCGATTCAATACATATATAATATAAGTATGTTTTATGTCATCTTTGTGTAATTTATGTTTAATGTCAATTTCATTTGTTCAATTTACACAACACACTAAGCAATCAACAAAATGGAAAGTTTATGTCTGTTTCTGCATAATTCGGAAATGAACTTCCGAAATATGCTTGTCTGCCTCCTATTTTCGGAAGTTCATTTCCGAAATGTCCCCTGAGGCAGGATAAGGTTTGTTGGGCCATCAATGCTCCAATAAGTCTATAAATACCACACACTCTTCTTCATCCTCTTCACACCACAAAACACAAATGACACAAACCTACCCCCACCTAGCATTCGTCTACTTTGAAACCGGCTACCCGATGCCATTCCAATTTCGCTTCTCGCGCGACACGCCGTTTGCGGAGTTGATACCGTCGCTCAACACGCTTTTGCGCTATCCCGAGAATCGAAAGGTTGTCAAGCTCGAGTACCGCTCGCCATCGCTTAACGACGAGGGAGGCATTAAGTTCACACCTTTTGAGATCAAGAACGACAAAGATTTAGCGGTTATGTGGACAACGTTCGACCGATTTTCTTCGAAAGGCCCGATCGAGTTGGACGCGAAACTTCAAAGATCGGCGGACGACGTAATCAAAATGTTGACTCATCCCCACCTACCCGTGTTCAACAATATGTAACTTTAATTTTCAGTAATATTATCGTTGTAATCTTCACCCGATTAAATAAAGCGAATCGTTGTTGTTTTCCATTTTTCTTCTTTCCAGACATAAATTCGGAGGTTCATTTCCGAATTCCCTCAAGGGGGGTGCGTTCGGAGATGAACTTCCGAAACACCACATTTTCTAAAAGTGTAACTTTATTTCGGAGATGCATCTCCGAAATCAATATTTTATATTAAAAAAAACACGTTTTCGGAGATACATTTCCGAAAACACCTTTTTTTCAAGTCATACATTGTGTAAATTTACAAGTCATACATTTTTATACTCGTATTATCTCTGAACAGGTACATTTGAATACTCATCACTTTATCCAGCACTTCTTAATGTTTTCATGGCTGGTACGCAATTCCTCCAATCCATATCCATATCCCCAGAAATCATGCAACAAGGAACACACTGGAGACGCAATCCATATCCATGACATCTTAATGCTTTCATGGTTGGTACGCAATTTTTCAATCCATATCCATGACCTCTTAATATTTTCATGGCTGGTATGCAATTTTTTATGTTATATTTTGCTTTCTCATGTTTCTCACTTCAGGCTCGTTAATTCAATTCAACTTAATGGATCATTCTTTTTCTATAAGAATATTTCTGGTTTAAAATTTTTAACCGACAAGACCGGGAGATAGAATACTTAACTAATTAAAGTTTATTATTCTTGTTAAATTTTAAAAACTAGTATCATAGAAATCATGGGACATTATAAGACAAGGATTGTACATAATTACTTCTACCTTATTTGCCATAGTTAAGAGAGAGTTGATAGCAGCAACCACATCTTTATCATCACTCTCAATAATTAAATGAGGAACACCATTGAATGAGCAATTTGCAATGGACAAAACAAATTAAACATTCTTCCAGCACCTTTTTATTTCATGCACACTGAATAATCATCATCCTTGTAATCATTTGTGAAAACACACAAGTATAGTACTCTATAGCTAGTAGCTTAGTATACTGCTACTTCAAATCTCATAATAATGGTAATCAAAATTCGACATAGAAATTAACATTGATCCATAAAATTAACATACTTGATGGTAAAATTATTATTGAAATAGATCATATATAGAGATAGAAAGAGTGTTATGTTGAGTCTTTAGGATCTTGGAGATGGGAAGAATCGCGTACTAGATAAAGTGATGAGTATTCAAATGGACTATTTGGAGATAATATAAGTATAAATATATTTGATTTGTAATTTGAAACAAAGTTGGTTATTGCAATTGTAAGTGAGTAGACTGTTCCATCATCGAATCTTAACTAAGGAAATTATTTTGGAATTTTTTTAGGATGAGGTAAAATTAAGGTACTAAAAAGGGAATTTTGCCTTATAATTAATATTGTTTTTTATTTAAAAACTTGATGTTTTCTTAAAATTTAAAAAATAAATAAAGTTTAAATAAATAAATCTATCGTTAAACTTATTTTGTAAAATTTAAATTTTGATTTTTTTTTATTTAAAAAATAAATTATGTTTAACTTATAAAATCTCAAATTAATTTTAAGGTGACTTCTAGAATGAGAGTGCAATTAAGTCCCTCACCTATGTACCACCAATTATGACCATTAGATTAAATAAGTCCACACAATTTCAATACTCATTCATGCATTAGATTTTGGTACCTTTCATCCTTCTATTATGGTCAGGGTTGTTTCTTTTTCTCCATCGTCATGTTCTTCTATTGACTTTTTCTGAATTTTTTTTTTGAATATCCATTTTTTTAAAAAAAATTTCAGAAATAACCAACTTTTCAAAATAATTCCCCAAATGTCCATTTTTTGCTAAAAAATACACGTTGTCGCCAGGGGGGTGGCGACAACACTGGGCTTTAAGAGAACTCGCCAGTGGGCCTGGCGCCCATGTGTATTTTTTAGGTGTTGTCGCCACCCCCCCTGGCGACAACACCCCCCCTTTATTTTTTTTTTCTTTTTTTTTTTGTAATTTTTTTTCTTTAACATAATTTCCTCCTAATTTTTTTTATGTTATACTTTTCAATTATTAATTCAAAATGGATTTTATAAATAATTATTTTTTTCAATATTAATGTAATTTTCAATATTAATGTAATTTTTTTCATTATTTCCTCTTAATTTTTTTCATTATTTCCTCTTAATTTTTTTTTTCAATATTAATGTAATTTTCAATATTTTTCAATCTTATTTTCATTATTTCCACTTAATTTTTTTCATTATTTCCTCTTAATTTTATTCATTGTTTCCTCTTAATTATTTTTTTCAATATTAATGTAATTTTCAATATTAATGTAATTTTTTTCATTATTTCCTCTTAATTTTTTTTCAATATTAATGTAATTTTTTTCATTATTTCCTCTTAATTTTTTTCATGGTATTATATTTTAGGTAATTTTTTACTTTCAATATTAATGTTTTCGGTACTATTTTCTCTTAAATCTTTGTAAATTTTATTGGTTCCAAATATTTTCTCCATGGTAATATTTGGTAATTTCTTTCAATATGTACCATGAACTTTTTTTTATTTAGTAATTTTTTTTGTGTTGTAACCCATAAAATTTATAAAAAAAAAAGTTCATTTCATTGAAAAAGTAAATTACAAACATCATCGAAACTAATAACTATGTTGTGGAACTAGATCCACGATTGGGACATTTGGTCCTATTATGTCCTACCTCACGACATATACTACACTTCCTCTGCATTTTTTCAGTTACGTCCATCTCGGTTCTAATACGCCTGCTGTTTGGTCGACCGCTTTTATTCCGACGCATTAAATCGTTATGCCAAACTGTTTCCCCCTCGTACACAGGCCAATATGCTTCCATTGCTACCACCGGAAAGTAATTGTCGTATATGTTGAGCAACGTTGATACCTTGTAAATTTCTGATACCAAAGATAATGCATCAAAGTGAGTATGTGAACATGCTGCAAGGACATGGGAGCAAGGCATGCGATATGCTTGAAATTGGCCACAGTCGCACCAACGATCTGGGATATTGACGCGATACTGTTGTCGTGGAAGTCCCTGGTTGTGGTCAATTGTTTCCTTTACACTGAAGGTGTGGCCATGACGGTCGAACTCGGTCACCCGATGAGTGTTACCCTTGGCAGATTCCTGTTGTATATATTTCATGCAGACATCGCTATATACCTGTTGTGTTTGTAACACTGAATTCCACCTCTTACCTCGTGTGGCGAACAAAGTTGCCATCCGAAAATACGTAGCACTAACAATGGCAGTTACAGGTAGGTTTCGTATGCCTTTGAAAACCCCGTTCATTGATTCCACAAGATTTGTAGTCATGTGGCCCCACCTAGCCCCATCGTCGTATGACCTAGTCCATCTTGCTCTATCAATGCTGTCAATCCACCTCCCTGCATCTGGATTTGTCAACGCTATTTCTCGGCGGTAGTATTGAAATCCAGGTTGGTTTAAGGCATACCCCGCGTTCACCAAGTGGTTCTTCAAAAATTTATCCTTGATCTCTCTCATAAAATTCTGTGCTATGTGCCTAATACAGTAGACATGCTTAGACGGAGGGTTGTGCCAACCATTTGCCGGATTGTTGTATGCGCTGTCAATAGAAGCGTGCCTGTCAGAAATCAAACAAAGATTAGGTTGTGGAGCGACTCTAGCTCGGAGATTCTTCAGAAAGAAACCCCAAGCAGCAGCTGTTTCGCCTTCTACCAAAGCAAATGCTATTGGAAAAATGTTGCTATTTCCATCCTGCGCGACCGCCATCAACAAAGTTCCCTTGTATTTCCCATACAGCCACGTTCCATCAATTTGAATAATCGGCTTGCAAAAACCAAAACCGACGATGCATGGTTGAAACGCCCAGAATAGTCTATGGAAGATTCCATTACCTTCGAGAGGGGTTCCGTCCTGGGACTGTGCCGGCAGTGTCTCCAATATACTAACAGTCCCAGGTGAATACAATTGCAGTGCAGCCAGGTAGCGAGGAAGTTGTTGGTACGATTCCTCCCAGTTGCCGTAGACTCTTTCAATTGCTTTCTGTTTCGCCAACCAAGCCTTTCTGTACGAAGGTCTGTATTTGAACACAGAAACGCAATGAGAAATAATTGTCTTCACCTTCAGGGATGGGTCAGTTTCGACCAGAGGAATGATGGTATGACATATCATGTCATGACTGAGTTTTCGATGATCTTGCGCCATGTTAGTGGTGACGCAGGTGTGGGCTTGAGATATCGAACGTATCACCCACGCGTTAAACTTCTTTCTGAACGATGCCTTCAGCATGTATCCACATTCCGGGTTTTTGCATGCAATAGTGACTCTCTCTGGATTTGATCGATCGGCTTTAAAATCAACACAATTTGCTAAGTGCCAATTTTTTATAGCCAACAGACAATCATCCTTCGAACGAAACGTGTCACCCTCTTTTAACTCCTCGCTTGACCTCATGTATGGATTGTAGAACATATCGGACGATGGCTCGTCCTCTCCTAAATTAAGCGTTGTGAAATGTGCCGGAGGTGAATATGCATGTGTATCCGGTACTCGATCCGGTACTAGAACTTCTTCGTCACCTTCATCTTCGGATTCACGATTCACCAACTCATCAACAACATCTTCTATATCAGTTTCTTCGTCAATGACATGCTCGGGTTGTTGTTCGTCATCAACAACAGGATCAATAACTTGTGACTGAATATTTTGCGAAGGAGCATTTTGTTCAACCACTATGTACAGTTCCAGATAATCATAACCAAAATGCTCATGGGTGAGGAACATGTTTTGAACCTCTAAGTCAGTTGTTATCTGTGATTGACAAAATATGACTGAGTTGTTAGGTTGAAGAAGGGGTTGTCGGTAAAATATCTGAGAAACTTGTTCTCTTATTTTGGATTCGATTTTCCTTTTTAGATAAGAGAAATCTGATTGTCTATTTAGAGCAAAACGTGTTGAGTTTGTGTTTCTAAATATAAAACCGTTTGTGTCGCAGTGGTATGTCTCACCATTCATATGAACACGAACTTTGAACTGCGAGGTGGATGCCATAATTTTGATATGTGTTTGTGAAAGAAGAAATGTGAGAATTGTGTTGTGTTGTAAAAGGAAGAAATGTTTGGGAAAGTTGTGATGGTTGTAAAAAATAGTATGTGAAGTAGTTCCTATATATCATGCAAGAAATCTTACACAAGGGTAATGCATGCAAGAAATTAAGCAATAATTCTGCACAAGATAGTAACTTTGACATGACTAATGCATGCCACAAGAGAATCTCGTCCCCACCTCTTACACAAGGGTAATGCATGCAAGAAATGAACCAATAATTCTGCACAAGATAGTAACTTTGACATGACTAATGCATGCCACAAAAGATAGGGCTGCATGCATGAAGATAGGGGGAATCGTTGCAGGAATCTATCAGGAATCGCTTCAGGAATCATTACAGGCGCATGCTAGGGTACAGGAACTCGTTTCGGACGCATGCTAGGGACAGAAAACAGATGGGGACCATGTGGGGCCCTAATTTTTATTCTTCAAAATTATTGTTTATGTTTTTCCCTTGTAAATGAAACCCTAATTGTCCCTCTATAAATTAGGGTTTCTTGTGTGCATCAGTACACACACGAAAAAAATGAGATCTCGAATAAGGCCAGATAGCACGCACCGGACTACTGAGCCTCCACCACCTGTAAGGCGTTTGGACTATCAACCTCCCATTGTTCGAAGAAACGGATACGTTATTTTCTCTGCCGTCAAACCTCCCATGCAGGTAATGTTTTGGAACATTCAATCCATGGACCAGCTTAAGAGGACCCTTCTCAGGTTTTTGGAGGGAGAGTGGAGTCAAGGCGAACAAATCAGATCTATCAAGAGACTTAGAACAAGGGGAGGTGCTTTTCTTGAAAGACAGCGTTGGTGGGAGACAATGGAGGACGACATTCAATGCACTCGAATGATGGAGGACAGAGAAGACATTGTCCTAACCGTTGTAATATCCTAGATGTTGTAGTTTCTTTATCATTTCAGCTACTTCTGTACCGTCCAATTAAATGCTCTGAGCATATATTAATGAAATGTTTTGTTAACATTACAAAGTTTCCAATTAGTATTTAAGTTATTAATAATTAGCAAAATTATTTTCCGCGGTATTTCACCCACTATAAATAAAGGTGTGTGTGTGTGTGGAGTTGAAGTACCAACTCTTTCTTCATTCTTACTGCAAACACTAAAAATGAACTCAGTTTGGGCTGTCGTTTTTTTTGAGGAAGGTAGTCACATGCGTGTCTGCCTTAACCCCCATTGGAATTTCCAGAGAATTGTTAGAGCCATCAACACTGGGTTTCGTCAACTAGATGGTCCGAACAGAAAAGTTAAACAGATAGATTACCGTTGTCCATACATTACGTTGACGGATAATAATCCAGAAGGCACCTACATGTATTACTGGGACCGTGTGAAAGACGATGTGGACGTGGATCTAATGTTTTGGACACACAGTGGAGAGGTTAACCGAGGCGTTCAAAATCCACTTGTTCTTGCAGTGATACTCGAGTAGTTTAGATTAAGTGTTGTTGTGTTTGTTGCAATGATCGAGCGTGTACTACAAGTTGTTATGTGTTATTTTCTTAGATGTTTTGGTTTCTGTGTTGGTTATTGTCAATGTACCTTTTTAATTAATGAATGAATTAATGTTTTCCATAATATATATCTGCGCTAGTTTAATATAAAAGTCTCAAAATCTATTATAATTGTATGTTTTAAATGAATTAAAAATTATGATAATGCATGTCACAAATTATGATAATGAATTAAAATCTATTATAATATAAAATTCTCAACATCTAAATAAAAAATAAAAGTATATGATAAATCGGTGCATGCAATGGTTTAACATAATTTAGCATGACAAGAATGCATGCCTCTATAGCAATCTAGTCCCCCCACCACAGACATGACAAGACAAGACACTGCAGGGAATCTCGTCCCCACCACAGACTTGACGGGACAAGACACTGCAGGGAATCTCGTCCCCACCACAGACTTGACGGGACAAGACACTGCAGGGAATCTCGTCCCCACCACAGACTTGACGGGACAAGACACTGCAGGGAATCTCGTCCCCACCACAGACTTGACGGGACAAGACACTGCAGGGAATCTCGTCCCCACCACAGACTTGACGGGACAAGACACTGCAGGGAATCTCGTCCCCACCACAGACATGACGGGACAAGACACTGCAGGGAATCTCGTCCCCACCACAGACTTGACGGGACAAGACACTGCAGGGAATCTCGTCCCCACCACAGACTTGACGGGACAAGACACTGCAGGGAATCTCGTAATAACCTATGCATTTTGGCTATAAATATGTTCCCAAACTTGTTCATTTTCTTCATCACCTCTTATACTTTCATCAGAGCAACTTATCATCAGAGCAACTTTGTGTTTCATCATCAACAAACATGTCTCTCCTAACTATGGGTCAAGAGCATCGAGGCACCATTGCAAACATTGCCACTTATGTAAGTTTGAGTAAACACTTAATTTTTTTTACTTAAATTTACTAATTTCAAATACTTATGGGAGGTGTTTTTTTTTATAGGATGTCACGAGATTTAGGACCCGTGCTGGTAAGATGAATGCTCCTGACCCTTTGATTGTGGACTACGTTAAACGTGCGGGATTTGGTGAGGTAATGAACTTAACACATACCTCAGTTGATATGAAGTTTATATTAGCATTGTGTGAGCGTTGGAGGCCTGAGACTCATACTTTTCACCTTCCAATGGGTGAATGTACCGTCACTCTAGAGGACGTGTACATGTTGTTGGGTCTCAAAACAAATGGAAAGGCAGTGTATGGAAATGTCCAACAACCAAACGCCCTATGCGTCGAATTGTTGGGTGTGGATTTAATAGAGGGTGAGGGGCAACAAAGGGGTAGGGGCCAAGGTATAAAGCTTGCTGGCCTTCAGGAAGCTTATGTTAGGCTTAAATTGGATCAGTTTTCTGACGAAGAAACTATATTGCGGAAAACTAGGATGTATATTATGTTGTTGTTTGGTAGGTTTCTATTTCCCGAAGGCACGGGAAATAGTGTTAATTTTATGTACTTGTGTTTACTTGGGGACATTGATGCAATAAAGACATATAGTTGGGGTTCGGCTGTGTTGGCATACCTATATAGTTCCTTATGCAAATGTGCAAAAAAGGATAGTTGTACATTTAGTGGATGTGCATTCTTGCTACAAGCATGGGCATGGTGGAGGATGCCGGTATTGGCCCCTGCAAATCCAAACAGTTACGCCTTCCCTTACGCTTCAAGGTAACTTTTGGATCTTATTTTAATTATTGCTTTTTATTCTATTATTATTTGTAACTATATTGATTTATATCTTTTAATGTGTTTAGGTTCAATGCACTCGGAATGGATTGGTCCAAAACGCCTGATTCCAAAATCATTTTCTACCGCCAGCTATTAGATCGACTAGGACCCCAAGAAGTAATACCTCTAAAAATGTCCATTTTCTAAATATATTTTTAAAAATAACTATCTTCTATATTCTGAAGTTAATATTATTTGCTTTGCAGTTTATTTGGCGTCCTTACTTGGAATTGGACCACGTACCCGACCTTGACGAGGCGGCTATTTGGACAGCAAAATCACCCATCATACGGTTCACCACTGTGGAGATGCACCCGAGTGACCGTGTGAAGCTCCAATTCGGCATGCATCAAGGTATCCCTGACCCACCTGAGCCTGACTGTTTGGGACGTTGGCATCTTGCGAAGGTTAGCGAACAGGGGTACGTACAAAATTACAAGTCCTTTGCCATAGAGCAGCGTAAAATATGGGCTCGTCGATCAAAAACGGTTCTAGAATTTCCTGTGGCGCCGGGAGAAATGAAGCCAACTGTTGAGTATGTAAACTGGTACAGGTCCGTCACAAATCCTGAAATGATTGTGTCTGCCCCTTTCTATTTAGCTGACCCGCGAGCACAACCTCCATATTTTGGAGGACAACAACAACCACCACCAAATTACCACCAACAACAACAACAACCACCGCCACCAAATTACCAACAACAACAACAACCACCACCAAATTACCAACAACAACATTACCCATAACAACACCAACAACAACAACAACAAAGTTACCACCAACAACCAATGCAACCACAAACACCTTTTTACCAACAACATTCCCAACAACTCCACCCGTTTTTTTCATCCCAAACTCAACCACAAAATCAAGAATTCCATTCAGGGAGCTCTTCTAGATCACATTTCCAGGAATTCCATGCGGGGGGCTCTTCAAGATCACCACCAATGACCCCCGACATGGGCATAGAAGAAGAATACCCGCAATACACCACATTCGACCAACACACATCACAGTACCCCAGCCAACAATTTGACTTCAACACACCGCCACAACCATTGTATTTTAACCAAACCGGATCCACCACCAACTTCCAAAACTTCCAGGCTGCACCCACTAGGAGAAATTTTAACCCGCCTAGACACAGCTTTGACAGCGCCGCGGGCACCCGCCTATCCTATGGAGGGAATTCTATAGGTCAAGATGTTGAAGACCCAGGTTTCATTCAGGGACCGTCGACTATGGCACAAGACGTACCAAATAGAAGGGGGCGTGGTCGCGGGAATAGGGGGGCATTACCAACTCGTGACCCGTCTACACGACCCATTCGGCAACCTCAATGTGGATCGTACCATGGTCCACGTGGCGCGCAATAAGATTTTTATTTGTATCTTGAATGTATTTTGTAATGTTTTTAATTATAATGTATTTGTATCGTTAATGTTTTTTGAAATGTCTTTAATTTTAATGTATTTCTATCGTCAATGTATCGTTATTGTATCTTAATATATAATTATTTTAACGAATGTCCAACTTATATTTTAATGTATTTAATATTTTTTAAAATAATATTATTTTTTTAAAAAAATATTTAATCTTAAAATTTATTTTATAATATAAATATAACATTGTTTTACTAACCAACTTCACAACTATATTAACCACAAAAATATAAGTTATTAATTAATTATTTTACTTATAATTCATTAACTACTTCCACTACTTCATTGACCAATAAAATATATATTATTAACCATGTTCAGACACTAAATTATAAATAAGTTAATTAACATTTATATTCCAAAAATAATTTTAACAAGATAGATAAAAAAAACAATATAAAAAAATTATTGAAAAATTGTTGTTAAAAAAAAAACTAAAAAAAAACTAACAAAAAATTATTAAAAAATTGTAGTTATTAAAAAAAAAATACTGAAAAAAATTAAGAGAAATTAATGTTAAAGAAAAAAAATTACAAAAAAAAAAAGAAAAAAAAAAATAAGGGGGGGTGTTGTCGCCAGGGGGGGTGGCGACAACACCTAAAAACTGCACATAGGCGCCAGTGGGCCTGGCGAGTTCTCTTAAAGCCCAGTGTTGTCGCCACCCCCCCCTGGCGACAACGTGTATTTTTTAGCAAAAAATGGACATTTGGGGAATTTTTTTGAAAAGTTGGTTATTTCTGAAATTTTTTTAAAAAAATTGGTTATTCAAAAAAAAAATTCACTTTTTCTTCTCTATTAATTCTTCAACACTCACATTTACAATTTATTACATGGAAAATTATTATTCATTCTACCTTTCCTAATAAATAAACTAAACACACCCATATAAAAATAGAGAAGGAAAAGTTACATGGGCAATTATTCCAGTTACTGTTAATTTTTAATAGTAATTGAAGGCCATTATGGGTGGATCTAAATTTATTACATGGACAATTATTCCAGTTACTGTGTTAATAACAAAGAGTAATTAAAGGTTATTATGATACCATATTCTACGACTCTCAATTTAAAAAATGAGCAGTGCTATATAGCACGACGCGTATCTTCACGAATTTTGACGACATGCCAATCAATGGATATAATAAAATATACGGAAGCCAAAAAAATTAATAATGGTACTTTCATGTTTCATTGTATGGTTATTAATAGCACAGTGGTGTTTATATGTTTCATCCTACGGTGATTATTATTTCGTTACAATTCGTGCATCATCTTTGTCGTACCATTAAGCATTATTATATAACGGTGGAAGAGGGTCCGATGCAACAAATTAAGAAAGGGGAGAGAAACTTTAGAAAAAGGAGAGGTTTTTCTTAGGAGAAGTGGAAAAGATGATAAGAGGAGAGAGAAGTGGTGGGGTAAAGGATCATGTAAGGAAAGTAACACGTAATTCTCATTTTTTCCATAATTCATCTAGACGCTTTAAAAAGATCTTATGGTATATAAAAGTGGTTCATCCATGAACCACTTCCTTGATGGTTCACCCTTGTAACCTAATTTTAAATTTGTTTTTTTAATTTAAAATATAAATTATGTATAAATTTATAAATTTCACGTTAATTTAAATTATAAGTTTTTTTATTTTAAAAAAAATTATTTTGACGTTTAAATAAATTATTTTGACCTATATTATAATAATAATAATAATAATAATAAACTATAATAATATTAGTAATAATAATAATAACAACACATAATTATAATAATTATAATAATAATAACCAGAATAATAATAATAATAATAATAATAATAATAATAATAGTAATAATAATAAGAATAATAATAATAACATATATGATAGTATGGTGCACCCAACACAGTTGAATTGCTATTTCCAATGTCTGACCAAATAGTAAAAGCTAAAGTTTTCTGAAGCAAATGATTGCAACATTAATTAAATGGTGAAGAAATTGAAATCATGAAAAAATGGGCATGAAGCAAATTGAAAAATGAAGCAAACATCAATACCAAAGAATTGAAATAGTATCATTTTTGCAACCTGCAGCCGTCATTAACATATGAGCGTTATTAAAATTAAAATTAATAATAGAAAAACTGCATAATTAAAATTTACATTAAAATAATAATTAATATTGTTTTTTATTTAAAAACTTAATGTTTATTTAAATTAAAAAAATAAATAAAGTTTAACTTAATAAATCTGACGCTAAATTTATTTTGTAAAATTTAATTTTTTTTAATTAGAAAAATAAATTATGTTTACCTTATAGAATCTCACGTTAATTTTAATTTTTTTTAATTTAAAAAATAAATTATGTATAAATTCAGAAATCTCACGTTAATTTAAATTATAAGTTATTTTATTTAAGAACAATTATTTTGACGTTTAAATAAATTATTTTGACCTATAATAATAATAATAGTAATAATAATAATAAAACTATAATAATATTAGTAGTAGTAATAATAATAATAATAACAACACATAATTATAATAACCATAATAATAATAAAAATAAAAATAATTACCAAATTAATTGTAATAATAGTAATAATAATAATAATAACAACACATAGTTATAATAACCATAATAATAATAATAATATTAATAACCAAAATAATAATAATATTAATAATAATAATAACCATGTTACAAATGAATTGATGATGTTCTACTATGTGTTAACCATGTCAGAGAGTCAACTGATGATGGTGAACTATGTGTTAACCATGTTACAGATGAACTGATGATGTCCGACTATGTGTTAACCATGTTAGGGATTCAACTGATGATGGTGAACTATGTGTTAACCATGTCAGAGATTCAACTGATAATGGTCAAATATGTGTTAACCATGGCAGGGATTCAACTGATGATGGTGAACTATATGTTAACCATGTTACATATGAACTAATGATGGTTAACTATGTGTTAACCATGTCAGAGATTCAACAGATGATGTTGAACTATGTGTTAACCTTGTCAGGGATTTAACTGATGATGGTCAATTATGTGGGAAGCGTGTTAGAGATGAACTAATGATGGTCAACTATGTGTTAACCATGTCAAGGATTCAACTGATGATGGTTAACTATGTGTTAACCATGGCAGGGATTCAACTGATGATGGTGAACTATGTGTTAACCATGTCAGGGAGTTAACTGATGATGGTCAACTATGTGTTAACCATGTTACAGATGAACTGATGATGTCCGACTATGTGTTAACCATGTCAGGGATTCAACTGATGATGGTGAACTATGTGTTAACCATGTCAGGGATTCAACTGATGATGGTCAACTATGTGTTAACCATGACAAGGATTCAACTGATGATGGTGAACTATGTGTTAACCATGTTACAGATGAACTGATGATTGTATACTATGGGTTAACCATGTCAGGGATTCAACTAATGATGGTGAACTATGTGTTAACCATGTCAGGGATTCAACTGATGATGGTCAACTATGTGGGAAACGTGTTACAGATGAGCTAATGATGGTCAACTATGTGTTAACCATGTCAGGGATTCAACTGATGATGGTCAACTATGTGTTAACCATGGCAGGGATTCAACTAATGATGGTGAACTATGTGTTAACCATGATAGGGAGTCAACTGATGATGGTCAACTATGTATTAACCATGTCAGTGATTCAACTGAGAATGGTGAACTGTGTGTTAACCCCTGTCAGGGATTCAACTGATGATGGTCAACTATGTGGGAAGCGTGTTACATATGAACTAATGATGGTCAACTATGTGTTAACCATGTCAGGGAGACAACAGATGATGGCAGACTATGTGTTAACCATGTCAGGGAGTCAACTGATGATGGTCAACTATGTGGGAAGCGTGTTATAGATGAACTAATAATAGTGAACTTTGTGTTAACATTGTCAGGGATTAAACTGATGAAGGTGAATTATGTGTTAGCCGTGTCACGGATTCAACTAATGATGGTAAACTATGTGTTAACCATGTCAGGGATTCAACTGATGATGGTGAACTATGTGTTAACCATGTCAGGGAGTCAACTGATGATGGTCAACTATGTGTTAACCATGTTAGGGAGTCAACTGATGATGGTCAACTATTTCTTAACCATGTCAGGAATTCAACTTATGATGGTGAACTATGTGTTAACCATGTCAGGGAGTCAACTGATGATAGTCAACTATGTGTTAACCATGTCAGGGATTCAACTGATGATGGTGAACTATGTGTTAACCATGTCAGGGAGTCAACTAATGATGGTCAAATATATGGGAAGCGTGTTACAGATGAATTGGTGATGTCCGACTATGTCTGAACCATGTCAGGGAGTGAACTGTTGATGGTCAACTATGCCTGAACCATGTTACAGATGAACTGGCGATGTTCGACTATGTCTGAATCATGTCAGGGAGTGAACTGATGATGCTCAACGACGCCTTAACCATGTTATAGATGAACGGATGATGTCCGACTATGTCTGAACCATGTTACAGAGTCAACTGATGATGTTCAACTATGCATGAACCATGTTACGGATGAAATGATGATTTCCGACTATGCCAGAACCATGTAAGGGAGTCAACTGATGATGGTCAACTATGTTTTAACAATGTTACAGATGAACTGATTATGTCCGACTATGTGGGAACTATGTCAGGGAGTCAACTTATGATGGTCCACTATGGGTGAACCATGTTACAGATGAACTGATGATGCCCCACTATGTGTGAATCATGTCAGAGAGTCAACTGATGATGTATGACTATGTGTGAACCATGTTA
Source organism: Vicia villosa (assembly GCF_029867415.1). Classification (NCBI taxonomy): domain Eukaryota; kingdom Viridiplantae; phylum Streptophyta; class Magnoliopsida; order Fabales; family Fabaceae; genus Vicia; species Vicia villosa. The sequence goes on from NW_026705478.1 coordinate 177,146, forward strand.
TAGATGAACTGATGATGTCTGACTATGTCTTAACCATGTCAGGGAGTCAACTGATGGTGGTGAACTATGTGTGTACCATATTACAGATGAACTAATGATGTCCGACTATGTGTGAACCATGTCAGGGAGTAAACTGATAATGCTGACTATGTGGGTACCATGTTACAGATGAACTGGTGATGTTTGACTATGTGTGCATCATGTTGGGGTGTCAATTGATGATGGTCAACTATGTGTGTACTATGTTATAGATGAACTGATGATGTCCAACTATGTCTAAACCATGTCAGGGAGTCAACTGATGATGGTCAACTATGGGTGAACCATGTTATAGATGAACTGATGATGTCCGACTATGCTTGAACCATGTTAGGGAGTCAACTGATAATGGTCAACTATGTGTGTACCATGTTATCGATGAACTGATGATGTCCGACTAAGTTTGAACCATGTCAGAGAGTCAACTAATGATGGTAAACTATGTGTGTACCATGTTACAAATGAAATGATGATGTTCGAATATGCCTGAACCATGTTACAGAGTCAACTGACGATGGTCAACTATGTGTGTACCATGTAACAGATGAACTGATGATGTCCGAATATGCCTGAACCATGTTACAGAATCAAATGATGATGGTCAACTATGCTTCAACCATGTTACAGATGAGCTGATGATGTCCGACTATGTGGGAACCTTATCAGGGAGACAACTGGGGATGGTCAACTATGAGTGAACCATGTTACAGATGAACTGACGATGTCTGACTATGTGTGAACCATGTCAGGAAGTCTACTGATAATGTCAACTATGTGTGTACCATGTTATAGATGAACTGATGATGTCTGACTAAGTGTGTACCATGTGAGGGAGTCAACTGATGATGATCAACTATGTGTGTACCATGTTACAGATGAACTGATGATGTCCGACAATGTGTAAACCATGTCATGGAGTCAACTGATGATAGTAAACTATGTGTGTACCATATTACAGATGCACTGGCATTGTTCGACTATGTGCGAACCATGTCAGGGAGTCAACAGATGATGGTCAACTATGTTTGAACTTTGTTACAAATGAACTGATGATGTTCGACTATGCCTGAACCATGTCAGGGTGTCAACTAATGATGGTCAACTATGGGTGAACCATGTTACAAATGAACTGATGATGTCCAACTATGTGGGAACCATATCAGGGAGTTATCTAATGATGGTCAACTATGTTTTAACCATGTTACAGATGAATTGATGATGTCCGACTATGTCTGAACCATGTAAGGGAGTCAACTGATGATGGTCAACTATGGGTGAACCATGTTACAAATGAACTGATGATGTTCGAATATGCCTGAACTATGTTATAAAGTCAACTGATGATGGTCAATTATGCCTGAACCATGTTACTGAATGATAGAAAAACACTTAGAAAGGGGGGGGGGGTTGAATAAGTGTAACTTTAAAAACTCTTAAGATAAAAATAATGAACACAATATTTTTATCCTGGTTTGTTGTTAACGAAACTACTCCAGTCCACCCCCTTAGAGTGATTTACCTCACCTGAGGATTTAATCCACTAATCAATCTTGATTACAATGGTTGTCCACTTAGAAACACTCTAAGTCTTCTAGAGTATACTGATCACACCTTGATCACTCTAGGAAATCAACACTTAGAAACTTCTAAGTCTTCTAGAGTCTACTGATCTCACTGATCACTCTAGGAACCTTTTACAAATCAATGTAAAATAAATGTTTACAAGCGTATTCAAATGCTTCTTAGAAAGCTATAATCACAACTGTGATATTTCTCTTAAGTTCTAAGCTTATCACTCACTAAATATTACAAAGTATGTGAGGTTGAAGATGAAGTTCGTATGTTTTGATTTTAGCAGCGTTTTGGTATTCTTGCAAGAGTTGTGTATTGCTTCTGATTAGAACTTCACTATATATAGGCGTTTGAGAAGATGACCGTTGGAATGCATTTAATGCGTTGCGTGACTGGACAACTTTGCATTTAATGTTTTCACTGTTTTGTCAACTACCTCGAGCCATGCTTTTCTCTGCTTTTACTGACTTTTCCTTTTGTAGCTTCTAACGTTCCTTTTGTCAGTCAGAGATTAGACTTCATAGCCTGTCATCTAGTACTAACTTCTGATCTCAGATTTTGTGAATACAACGTTTGAATAATCAGAATCAAAGTTACAGCTTGGTGCAGAGCATCTTCTTGTCTTCTAACTTTGAAGTGCTTTAGCGTGATACCATAAGAACTTCAGTGCTTCTGCTTCTGATCTCAAGTTCTTCTGATGCTTCATAGACCATGTTCTGATTCTGCTTGACCATCTTCTGATGTCTTGCGAGAGCATGTTCTGATGTTGCAATCCTGAACCTTCTGAGTCAGTGCTTCTTAGCGCTAAATTGTGCATACTCCTTATATATTTCCTGACATGGAAAATTCATAGGATTAGAGTACCACATTGTCTTATACAAAATTCATATACATTGCTATCATCAAAACAAGAATATTGATCAGAACAAATCTTGTTCTAACAATCTCCCCCTTTTTGATGATGACAAAAACATATATAATTGATATGAATTTGCAATCAGAATATCAGATGACAAAAGACAATTACACAAATATAGCATAAGTATATAATCAAAGTGTGTGAATATGTCTCCCCCTGAGATTAACAATCTCCCCCTGAAATAAATACTAGAAGAATTTATAAATAAAAGACTTCCCTGAGTATTTTTCATTTCAACAGAGACTTTCACTTCGCCTAGAACTTCAGAAAATTCAGAGCTTCTGCTTCTTGCTTCCATAGGACAGCTTCAGATCTTTGAATTTCTTCTTAGTTGTCATATCATGCTTGATTGAATCAGAACATTCTTGAATATATCAGGGCATCATCAGAGCATCTTTACATCCTAAAATGTTTCAGAACATACTAGACAAAAATATCAGAACATGAATGTATCAGAGTATAACGTGAACGTGTCAGAGTATTCTTGAAAACTATCATGTATCAGAGCATTCTTAATGAATAGCATTTATTAGAGCATATAAGATGAAGAAAATGTTATCAAAGCGTATTCTCAACCGAGAACATCAGAGCATTCTATGAATGACTATCGAAACATTCTTCTTCTTGCTTCTGATCTTGAAGCTTCACAGCACTAAGCTTGCTTCAATTTTTCAAGAGCATGCTTCTTTATAGAATTGCCTTTCCTCATATATTTGCTTCTCATGTTGAGCTTTTTCAGAATATCTTCAATCCTGCAAAAAAAATCTCAAAGACATAGAACTTGCAAATAATGTTAGGAATGTTGAGACTTAATCCCAACAACTGATATAATAAATCAAATCAATTATCATGTTTCTCCCCCTTTTTGTCATAACATCAAAAAGCATTAAAAAGATTCAGATGATAAAACAACATAAAGTGAAGAAGATAATATTTCATTGATCAACAAAATATATCAGAAGAATACAAGAGGGATAGAAGCAGATGCAAGAAACAAGAAGACATCTAAGACCAAGACACACTACGACTAGCCTGGTTTAGAAACTATCTTGGCCAGAAGGTTTTGAATCTCAGCAGTGCTTTCAGTCTGCGTCTTCATAAAATATCTGAACTCATTGTGAGTTTCCTCATGCTTGTCCAGACGAGAAGCAAGATCAGCTTGATTCTGTTGAAGAGCCTTCATGGTGTTCATCATAACAGAAGGTCCAGCAGAAGAAGCATCAAAGCTATTGTCCAGAACAGTAGGAATCTCAACAACAACATCAACCATAAGAACATCAGCTTGATTTTCCTTAAGAGGAGATTGAATAGCAGGATGATTCTCTATGGCTTGTTTCTCAGCATCAGCTTCTGCCTCAGAAGCATCTTCAGCATACACAGAAGAAGGGATTTCAGAATCTAAATTCTCTAGAGCCAGAAGAATTTCAGCCAAGTTATTTGGAGGTGTAGGAGCAGCAGGTTCTGATGGGTATTCAACTTCTGGATATACCATATTTGGTGCCTTAGCAGAGGGATTCTCCCTTAACCAGTTGAATAAGAACATAATTTCTCCAGTCAGAACGTGGAGTTGAGGCTTCCACACAACCATAGCCAAAGGATGAACTTCTTCAAGCTCATAAACAAACTTCTTCTCCTAAAGAGATTTCCTGTTTCTGATGGGGCAGAAATAGCAGTATTCATAATCCGTTAGAAACTCACAAGGGTCGGGAGCTTCTGCTTCACATTTCTTCTGAAGCTTTAGAAGGTCAAAATTGAACTCCCTTCTGAAAGCTCTCCAGAGACTCCTTGTAGCAACATAATCCGTCCTGGCATTATGTGCAACCTTCAGGGCTTCTAGTCCTGTCTGTACCTTTTGTTTCAGAAATTCAAAACTTACACCAACAGATAGTTCAAGGTTAGGGGTTTTGAATTTGGTGGAAGAGGAATCTGGATACAAAATGAAGTAGGGTTCAGGTTCTCTATCAAGAGAAAGCAGTGACTCTATTTCATCCTCAGATTCAAGGTTGACAAAGGCAGGGTCAGGACGAGGTTTGGGGGTGAAGTTACAGGCACAGAATAATGCATGTAAAGAATCAGAATTCAGAGATTCTAATGCATTTGCATTGATGGGAACAGGGGAGGCAACGGGTGAATAGTTTGAATGAGGAGGAGGTTGAGAGGTGGAGATATTTGTGTGAGGGGGAAAGAGGGTTTGAAGGGGTAGAACATCAAGAATGGGTTCAGAATTAGGGTGGTCAGAAGCAAGATTGGTGTTGGGTGAAGGAAGAGGGGTGAGAACATTGGTGGTTGAAGGTGATTTGGTGGAGGCTTTTTCTGGTTGTATTTCTAGTTGAGATGGTTTTGGAACTTCTGTTGGTACAGATTTTGAAATAACAAAAGGAACAGAACCAGGTTCAGAAATAAACACACCTTTAGGTTTCTTGGGAGGCCTTTCAGAATCAGCTTCAACTTCCTTCCTCTTCTTCTGACTTTCAACCTTCTTGCCTGCAGAAATTTCTTTCTTCCTTGCTTCTTCTTTATTTACCTCTTCATCCTTCTTCTGTTCTCCTTCAATAGCCTTCTTTTTCTTCTTCTTCTTATCTTTCTTTTTCTTCTTCTTCTCTACGTCCTTCTCATCATTCTTCTTCTTTCTTTTCTTTTCAACAATCTTCTCTTCTTTCTTATTCTCCTTTTCAGTAACAACAATAACTTCGTTATTTTCTTCATCAACTTTTTCTTCAGTACTCTTCTCCTTACTGATAGAAGGAACATCTTGCTTACGCTTTGTCCTTCTTTCTTTTTGAGAGGCAGCTTCTGGTAAATCTTCTACTATACCATCCTTGGTAGACGGAAGCTTCTGCCTTCTTGTCCTCATCTTAGTATCCACAGAACCATCCTGTTTGAGAATATTAAGGTAATGAACCTTAATATCTGGCTGTTCATTGAGAAAGAACAACTCAAACTCAGCAAGAACTGGACCTCTTCTGTTTCTAACATTTGGATCTAGTTTAGGAGCAGTACCAATAGCTTAAATAAGACCCATTTTCTTCAAAGAAGTAGCATTCAGGACACTCCCATTGATTGTATATGGATCCTTGACTATTCCAGCATTTTCCAACTCTTCAACCATCTTGGTTTGAACCAGAAGATTGGTAATAATCCTTCCAAAAGGAATAACAGTTCCTTTCTTCTTTGATTTGCTCTCATCTCGAGAGTCCTTTACAGCATTCCACAAATGATTGAAAATGATGTAGGTAACATCAACCTTCTTATTCGTACCAAGGCAGTACATGATGTATTGTTGATTGCTGTTGATGAAATCAGAAGAACTGGTTGATTTCCTGTGGTAAAAACAACCTAGCAGAATCTTTGTCCATACTTTGTATATGTCCTTCAGATCTTTCACTCTGGTTGATTTCTTTCCATCAGTAAAGATCTCAGTATAGACTGCATCCCAGTTTGTTCTTAAGGTTGCTTCAGTCTCACCTTCAGCATTCATCAAATCAAACAACATTCTCAGTGTGTTTTTAGTGATGGAGAAGAACCTTCCATGAACAAACGAAACTATGGATTTAGGGATGACAAACGCATGAACCAATAACTCCTTCACAAGGTCTGGATATACTTGTCCACAGAATTCAAGAAACATAGACGACCAATTCTGAAACACCAAATTGTCTTTGATATGGATTTGATGTTCTTCCAGATTATCAACATCCACCATCAGTTCACATATAACCTCCAACTGATCCCGAGGAATGGAGCAAGTGATCATTGGAATGAGTTCTTGTTGTTGTTGTTGTGGAGATGAAGAACCAATAATTGATGATGAAGAAGCAGCCATTGACACTTTTCTGAGATTCTTGGTTTTCCTTTTAGGTTAAGAGAATAGGGCAGAAAGATTGCAGAAATGCATACGCAAAGAAGAAAATGAGTGCGTAAAAGAGAGAATGATATGAGAGGGCGGTTTAAATAGACACGGATTTGAAAACTAAATGCAATTAAATTTTGAGAATGAGCAGTTACCAAATGCAGAAAATCAATGCATTTAATGTTGAGTGACGTTAGGGCAAAACATGATATTTGAAATGATTTGCACAGTTACCTAGGGCGGCGTCTCATCAACTGCATGCATGCTTGTCCCTTTAGAGTGAACACATGTTCATCTTCTGGAATAGCTAGTGACAGCTGTTTTGCTTTAAAAGAGATTCTGAATCAACTTAGACATATGAAACGTTAGCTATAACAGAATCAGAATATCTAACTGACTAACCATCAGAACTTCTTATAAAAAAAACTTATCATTTCAAATCTAGTCCATATATCAGAACTTCTCATCTTCTCATTCTGGGCATAAATCCATACTGATATTCTTCAGAATGAACTTAAACCTATCTTCAGCAAGGGGTTTTGTAAAGATATCAACCCATTGATGGTCTGTATCAACAAAGTTTAAAGATAGAACACCCTTCTGAACATAGTCCCTAATGAAATGATGTTTAATCTCAATATGTTTAGCTTTGGAATGTAAGATTGGATTCTTAGATAAACATATAGTAGAAGTATTATCACAGAAGATAGGAATATTAATCTCATATATCTGATAATCTTCTAGCTGACTCTTCATCCAGAGCATCTGTGTACTACATCCAACAGCAGCAACATATTCTGCTTCTGTTGTTGAGAGGGCAATGGTAGCTTGCTTCTTGCTGTACCAAGAGATCAGGTGACTTCCAAGAAATTGACAACTTCCAGAAGTACTTTTCATTTCAATTCTATCTCCAACGTAATCAGCATCACAGAATCCTACTAAGTTTTATTCTTCAGTACTTCTGTAGACTAAACCAACATTAGTAGTACCTTTCAGATACCTCAGAATTCTCTTAACAGCTGTTAAGTGAGATTCTCTAGGATCTGATTGGAATCTTGCACACAGACAAACACTGAATAAAATATCAGGTCTAGAAGCAGTAAGATATAGAAGAGATCCAATCATACCTCTGTAGAGCTTCTGATCTACCTTCTTACTTACCTCATCCTTACCTAGAACACACGTTGGATGCATAGGAGTTTTTGCTTCTTTGCTTTCTGAAAGATTAAACTTCTTCAGAAGTTCTTTCACATACTTGGTTTGATGAACATATGTTCCATCAGAAGTTTGATTGATCTGGATCCCAAGGAAGTACTTGATTTTTCCCATCATGCTCATTTCAAACTCAACCTGCATAGACTTAGCAAACTCCTTTCCAAGTGTAGCATTAGAGGTTCCAAAGATAATATTGTTATACCCCAAAATTTGCCCGCATCTTTTTTTCAAGAAAACTTCAATCTAAAAATTAAGAGTTTCATATAATCTTGGATTTTAATATCCTGATTTATGAATACTTGGTTTTTAGAATTTTTCTTATACGGTATTTTGGCTCGCTGTTGAATTTATTCTTACGCAAACGCCAACTACTGTTTATTACTTCACACACGCTATTTATTTGATATTTATTTACAGATAAGTAGTACTGACGCAATTGGTACTGAACTAAATCTTTTGCAGGCACAGAGTCCGGAGATCAGACTGTACTAGTAACAAGTAAATTATTACTAACTTTTGTTTCCCACTAACTTTTTGTACTATATTCCATTATTTTCAACATCTTTTCCTTTCTTTTCAAATCCCTTTTTCAAAAATCAAATCTTAACTTTATTCTACACATCTCTCTTTTTCCAACACTATCATACACTTTCTTTCAAATCTTTCTTCCACTCAAATTTTCCTTTTGTACGGAATCACTTCATTCCCCAACGTCTCTATCCTTCTTTTCATTCTATAAATACCTCTCATTTTTTCCATAAAATCTCACATCAAATTCTAACTCATCTCTCAAATTTCTACTTCATATTCATTCTTTTTTCTTCCCCGGCAAAAATGGCGAAGCGGATAGAAACGTGTTTTCTTATGGTCATCACCGTCGTGGTGGTAATCATGTCCTTCTTCTGTCTACATAGCCCGGAAAAATGTGGACCTGGGATGTTGACACTCCCAATTATCTACATGTTATTATTTGTAGCATGGGTTATTAATCGTCATTCTTAAAGTTTGCCGTATCTCTTATTTTCTTAAATGTACCGTTTACTCGTCGTACCGTTCATTATAGTATGTAATGTTTGTACTGTCAGTATTAAATGTTGTACTATTTGTCATACTGTTGCTTAATTATTCAGATAATATTTTGTGTGTTTTCTGCCAGTTAAATATTTATTTTTCTGTGCATTAAATGTTTTTCAGGGTTATTATCGGTAATTTTGCTCGCGTACAGTAAATATTTAGTTATTTATTATGTCTGTGTTTTTAACAAGTCATGTAAATAAACTTTCATCTTTCACATAAAACAAAAACAACAAAAAGAAAATTAACTTTGACTGTTGAATTTTCACTCTAACTGTTACATGCCTGAACAGTCAAATGGCAGTCAAACCGCTGACAGTGCAATTCTCCGTGTTTTGTACCATCAATAAAATCAATCTTTTGCAATTCAAAACTCCAAGATTTTTGTTCTAGAAGTCTTCTGAATATCACATGATTAGCAGAGACTCAGCACTGCACAAAAATCAGGTACGCTCAACTGTCTCCTACACAAACAGTCCCTAATTAGGGTTTATTGTTTTTTCAAGAGAAACAAGTTTTTGAGACTTCAAATGGATTTCATGGACCTCCATATATCTCAAAGTACCATCATACAAATTTTCAAACTTCAATTCGCTCAGACGCACCGTCAGCAGCTCAAACAGTCAACAGACGACCCGTTTGACCAAAAAAGTCAACAGACAGTCAAAAATGAAATTTTTTGTCAACATCCATATTTTGTCAAAGGATTCATCATTTGATCATTGGATGATCATAATTCATCAAGGAAAGATCAAAAATCAACAAAACCCTAAGATTCAAAATTAGGGTTTTCTCCTAAAAAGTCAACTGAACTTTGACTGGTCATAACTCTCTCATCCTTCATCCAAAAAATTCAAACCAAAGCTCATTGTGAAGGAAATTCAATTATCTTTCAAATGAAATTGATCCCATGATCATTTGATTCACCATTTGAAAAATATGAATCAAGACATTACAGGTCATTTTCAAAGTCAACAAAAAGTCACTTTTTTCAAAAGGACACACAAGGAGCATGGAAAATCATTTTGAAATGAGACCAAAGACATTGGTTAGAGGACTCTTTGAGGTTTCCAAAAAGTGCAAGAACTCCTTCATATGACAAAAATTGAGGGATTTACACGTTGTTGAAGTTGGCTAAATTTTGGGAAAATGCATAAAACCAACATTGATCAAAAATGTATTTTTTCCAAATGGGGCCAAGTTTTCATAGTTCAAACATGTCTACCATGATATAATGGGCCTCCCACGACCAAGACAAAGCCCACATCATTTTTATTCCATTTTTGGTTTAATTTTATCCCATTTAAGATTAAATTGAAAATGGAAAATGGAAGGATAATGCTTGGCTTAGTTTCTAAGCATGACTCATCAAGGAATCAATCAAAACTCTACCCCAAGCCAAGTACAGCAGAAGGAGAGTGGAAAGTCAAGCCATGGTAGCTTAAATGCAAAGCCACATGTGTTGAAAAAGTCAAGAATTCAACAAAAGCACTTAATGCTTTTTAGCTTAGTTCTTAAGCACTTCAATGCTTATATAAGAGCTAACATACTTCAGTAATGGAGAGAGCACGAATTCAGAGCCAATAGAATGCTTATACCACTCTTGTAATCACTTGTAGTTTTGAAGAAAATTTGAAATTCGAATTTTAAATTCAAGCTCATTTCAATAGAAACTAAACACTTAAACACGTTCCCTAACCTTCATTGAATATATCCCAATCACTTTCAACAAGCAAAGCACCCAGAATCAAGCTTCATAGCTCACGGTTTGCTCAAACAAAAACTAACCAAAATCTCGTTATATGTGCATATTTAACACGATGTAATCGTATATTTGAACTAGGCGTGATGTTCTGATCGTTTCTGGATATTTAATTAAGGTTTGGTTAAGTATTCACGAAGATACCATTCTAGGGTTTGTGAACTTAAATTTAGGGCTTTCCATTAGAAGCAAAATTAAGTAAAATTAATGGCATATTCGAACTCAGTGAGCCAAGCCCAGTCGAATGAACATGTCGCGCCAAATTTCTTTTCCTATTTACCCCTATTCGCTATTTTGCAGGTTTGGAACTCATCAATTACAGCGCTTTTCTCATAAAAGCGCTGTTAAAAGTGTGGCGAGAGGTTGAAGATGAAGACGTGTCCCCTCCCCACTGGCCAGTCTGCGCGCGCGTGTTTTTTAAATAATCCTCGGATTCAGTGTCTGCATGTGTGTCACGTGTGGTGGTCCCTCACAATCTGAGCCATCTGATCTCATTAATTCACTCATCCAACGCATCAGAATGAAGCCCCATACCATGGACTTTATTTAATAACCACATCTGATTATTGTTTTTATATTTTCTATTTTTTTTTTAATTTCTTTATTAAATTGATTAAAAATAGTTTTAAATATCCAAAAAATACACAAAAAATATTTTTAGGCTTCTAAAATAATATTTTATTTTCTGATATAAAAATATTTTATTTTTCTTCATAATTTAAATATTTTGTATAATTAATTAGATAATATGCATATAGTTATCTTTTAATTATTTTAACCAATCAAAAAATCATAAAAAAATTTTTTGTTCTTTATATAAAATATAGTTTATATATTTTAGGCTAATTTTGCACATATTTAGAATAATTTTTCTATTTAAGTTTTAATTATTTGTATAATTATTTGTATAATTATGTGATTATTTAACTTAATGATTTCAAAATCAATTTCAAAAATTCCAAAAATTAGTTTTGTTTTAAAATTAATTGACAAGTATTTTGAACCTATTTTAAATTTTTTTTTAGGTTTAAATTTTATTTCCATCTTTTTCTCATTTTAATTAAATTAATCATGCATTAATTATAATTAAAATCAATCATAAAAAATCCAAAAACACTTCTTTATATTCTTGCAATTTAAATTCCTAGATAAATGTATAGGTTGTCAAATTCATGTAAATAGCGTAGTTTACATTTCCTGCACAATCGATGTAATAGCGTAGATTTACTTTCCGCATTTTACATTTCCGCATTTTAAATACCAGCACATATAAAACTGCGTGTATGCCAAAGATAAAAATTGAATCGTTAGATCACTAACTTCAAAGATAAAATATCTGAATCAGAACACAAACACACTTGCACCTCTTAGGGTAATCCCTCTTTTCACTCTTTTCAAAATCAAAATCAAATTCAAATGCAAAATCGAACTTTCGTTTATATCCGGTGAAAGGATAGTTTTTTAAAGGAAATAGGATAAAGACCTTATAACTCAGGGTAGACCTCCTAATTTGCTTGCTCAAATCAAAACAAACAAAATCTCATATATCATTGTTTTTCAAAATAAAACTTTCAAAAAGACAATACTTTGTATATATCCAAACAAGGATCATTACGAAGTTAACATTCTTTTTTTAAAACATCTTTTGAAAGATAAAAACACTTTGTATACATCCGCACAAGGATCATTACAAAGTCAATTTACAAAGGTATTTGAAACCACATACGAGCATTTCAAGGCAATAGAAAAGTAATTGAAAACAAGTGAGCTAAGCAAATTAAAGAGCCCATAAATAACCATGGATACAAAGGGTGCTAACACCTTCCCTTTGTATAACCTACCCCCTTACCCAGAATTTCTTAAAGGTCTTTTTTCTGTTTCTTTTATAAACCTTTCCTTAATTGGATAAAATAAAAGGTCGGTGGCGACTCTCTGATTTTCAAAAACACAAAAGCAGAAACAAAAAAGAGTCAGTTCGCGTATCTCTCCGCGAGAGGTGCGGTAAAAAACTGAGGGCGACAGAACTGGCGACTCTGTTGGGGATTTACTTTCTAAAACAAAATGTTTTCAAAAGGGGTTACCTTTAGAGTATAGATCACTTCGATGTTTTCAATTGCTTGACTTGATTGCTCTATTTTTCAAAAGGTTGTTTGGGTATTTTGCTTGTGTGAAAGATTCTAACCCGAATCTCGAGATACCTTAAGTATGTGACAATAGACCAAGGAAACTGTACGGCATGTACCGATACAGTTAATCTGGTAGTCACCGTTAGTGCGATACTTTGGTTTATACTGATGTCCCTTGAAAACGATCAAGGAGTATATTAGGCTTCCGAAATGTCATTAAACACTAATTTGTCTTAGAACCTTTTAGTTGAACTTGACTTGTGGCCTATTAAGTGGCTAGCTTTGAAATTGATCAAAGTTAGTTATCCTCGAGGAATATTTTGATCGGTCGTTCGAGCGCCGTATTGAGATGTTACCTCCAAGGATCATAGAACCCGAATACTTTTCTAGGACAGGTTTTAACCAACTCAACTTCAGTGGGGAGGGTATCACCTATGGACTTCATGCAAGCCTTTAAACCTAAGGCTATTGTTTGATTTGTTTGTGTTTGCCACATGTTTGACATCATAACATCATAAGCATCATAAGCATATCATTTTTTCACTAATCATTTCAAGGATCAAAAGAGTTTACCTTTGTTATTGCAGGTAATGGCTCCCGCCACCAGAGATTACATCCGAATCAACATCTCAACGATGCCATCTGAACTAAAAGACTTAGTATCAGAATTTCCCAGGAATGTTCAATTCACCGAAAAGCACGGTCACCTACTCCATTTGGTTACCTCAAAATTTGAAGAAAACATGATACGGGTCCTGTTCCAGTTCTTTGATCCCGAACATCATTGCTTTACCTTTCCTGATTACCAGTTGGTACCCACCTTGGAAGAATTCTATGAACTAATTGGATTACCTATTCGAAATCAATTACCTTTCACTGGTTTAGAAAGGATTCCAAAACCTGAAACCATTGCTGCTGCCTTACATTTGCGAAAGTCAGAAATCGAGTCCAATTGGGAAAGAAAGAGTGGAGTTAAGGGTTTGCTTGCTAAGTTCTTAATGGAAAAGGCTCGATTACTACTAGAAAACAAAAGTTATCCAGCTTTTGAGGATGTTGCGGCTCTTTTGATCTATGGGTTGGTTTTATTCCCTAATCCCGACCAGTTCATAAGTGTGCACATCATCAACCTTTTCCTAACCCGTAACCCGGTACCAACATTGCTGGGAGACATTCTACATTCTCTACACACTCGTACCATGAAGAAACGAGGAACTCTTATGTGTTGTATACCACTACTGGCTAGATGGTTTACATTTCATCTTCCCCGATCAGTGTTGAGAAATGAACAAAGAATGCAATGGTCTCGCAGGATTATGTCTTTGTCTCATTCAGATATCCGGTGGAACAACTTCTTTCGGAGAGACATTACTATCATTGATCATTGTGGAGAGTACCCTAATGTACCACTACTTGGCACCAAAGGAGGCATCACTTACAATCCCTCTTTAGCTTTACGCCAATTCGGATATGCACGGAGCAACGGTCCTCATGACATGATTATCCGTGGCATTGTGTTTGATTACGAGGATGATTCCCACAGACATCGACGAAGGTTCATACATGCGTGGGGCAGTGTCTATAGAATAGAAAGCAAAACTTTGGGACAATGGAATTCTATTCCTATGGAACCTTACCTCAGATGGGTTCGGGCTCATGCTCAAAAACTCATCATGCCATATCCCGCTATTCTACTTGTGACTATTGAGCCAGAAGTCGAAGGAGACGAACCTCAAGTTATTCTACATCCGGATATGCCAACTGACCTGGAAGAGTTGCAAAAATCTTGGGTTCAACTAAAAGAGGAAAGAGATACCTTCAAAGCACACTGTCAAGACTATGAGAGAAGATTATTGGAGCTCACCGGACAACTCCAAGAAGAGCAGCAGATCAACACATTCCTGGGTGCAAAGAGAAAGCGTCCATGGGAGACCTGAGGGATCCTTCATTTTCTTTATTTATTTCTGTTTTCTAAGCCCGAATGAGGCAAAAGAAAAAGAAAAAAAGAAAAAAAAATAAATTGTTTAACTAACAAATGTTTGTTTTTCTTTTGTTTTAACAAATCTAAATTCTGAGATCCTTGAAAACATTGCATATACATTTCATTCATTGCATATACATTTCATTCATATACATTGCATAACAGGTTCACATGACGGATTTCTCATCTCCTCGCTGTTTATTTCAGTCAGAAGAGATGGAATCTGAAACAAGCATCAAGAATCTCGAAGCACAGAACGCCCAAGTTCAAGTGGCAATTCTGGAACTGGCAAAGGGGCAACAAGAACTGAAAGCCCTGATGATCAAAAAGAAAAAGAAGCCCAAAGGATCTGTAGGCTTGAGTCACCTGAAAAGGAAGATCAAAATCCCAGTCAAAAAGTTCAAAAAGCCACCGATCCCTGAAATAGTCGGTGATGGTGAACAAGGAGACAATCACAGCAACCAGGGTTCTGCCAAACCCTCTCTCTCTTCTAATGAAGAAGATTATCATTCTGGAGACGAACAGGATGATGACAAGTACCAGCAGTTGGAAGAACGCATGAAAGCTATGGAGATACAAAAAATACCTGGCTTAGATTTCGATGATCTGGGACTCGTCTCGGATGTTGTTATCCCTCCAAAGTTCAAAGTTCCTGTCTTTGCAAAATATGATGGAGTTTCTTGCCCAAAACTACATCTGAGGTCCTATGTAAGAAAGATACAACCTCATACAGCAGATAACAAATTGTGGATTCACTTCTTCCAAGAAAGTCTGTCGGGTACACAACTCGAGTGGTACTACCAACTGGAAAGTGCAAAAGTTCATACTTGGGAAGATTTAGCTGCTGCTTTTTACAAACAGTATCAATACAATGCTGATCTTGCACCAACCCGTACTCAACTAAGGGGCATATCCATGGCACCAAAAGAAAGTTTCAAAGGATATGCACAAAAATGGAGAGATATGGCTGGAAGGGTTCAACCACCCTTATCTGATCGCGAGCTGGTCGATATGTTCATGGGCACTTTAACTGGCCCTTTCTATAGCCATTTGCTGGGAAGCTCATCATCAGGGTTCACTGACCTGATATTGACTGGAGAGCGTGTCGAAAGCGGCATTCAAAATGGAAAAATTCAAATAGGCTCTTCCTCTGGTACTACAAAAAGGCCCATCAGTGGGAGGAATGAGGTCAATACAATGCAAATTCAGAAAGGTCGCAAGAATGAGCATCACCAATCTGTAGGGGCAGTTCTGATCTCCGCATCTGCGCCTCAAAAAGATCAACCGCCAAAATATACGCGTCGACCAGATGCACCAAGAAGAAATTTCACCAGAATCAATATGCCAATCTCTCAAGCATTGCAGCATTTGTTAAAAGCAGATCTGATCACGTTGAAAGACCCTCCAAAGAATGTCAACACTTCCTCTCCGAGTTATCGCCCTGATGCAACATGTGCGTATCACTCTAACTGTCCAGGACATGACGCAGATCATTGTTGGGCCCTAAAAAATAAAATACAAGACATGATAGATGCTGGGGAAATTGAGTTCGATCCCCCAGAGACTCCAAATGTCATCACAGCACCAATGCCAAAGCACGACAAAACTGTCAACGCTATCCTAGACACTGTTTACATCTATGATGTGAGGGAATTGTCAACTCCGCTCCTTGAAGTCAAAAGAAAGCTAATCCAAGCTGGTTACTTTCCAGGTTGCAACCCTGATTGCTTTTATTGTGCACATCTGCCCAATGGTTGTGAGAATCTGAAAACAGGAATTCAAAAGTGGATGGATCGCCGTATCATTATGTTTGAGAGGCTCCCTTCTATGGATGATCTATGCGAAGTCTTTTCAAACGGGATGAGACTAGAAGACGTCTCAGTGGTTTCCAACTTACCATTCAAAATCTCTGCCAAGGCTCCTTTCAAAATTTCTGCTACACTCAAAGTGGCATCAGTAACCATTACCAGTCCAACTCAATTTCCATACTCCTCAGACAAAGTTGTCCCGTGGAGTTATGACACTAATGTTTATGTCCATGGAGTTAAACAGGATACCTTGACCGAAGCGGCCCTAAATTTTACTACTCCAACTGTTGATAACATTGTGGGTACCAGTAAGATTACGAGAAGTGGAAGGATCTTTTCACCAGAATTTTCTCCAAATGTGGTTACTAATCCAGTCCAGGTCCCAGTTCCTAATCAAGATGTCAACGCTCGAGACAAAGAGCCACAAATTGAACCAGTTCAAATACCGATGGAAGTCACTGTTGAAGATCCATCAAAGCAAGAAATGGAGGAAATATTGAAAATCATCTGCAAGAGTGATTACAATATTGTCGAACAACTGGGGCACACTACTTCAAAAATCTCAATGCTGTCTCTGCTAAAGTATTCAGAAGCTCATGCCAAAGCCCTGATGAAGTTCCTGAAAGCTGCACATGTACCACAAGAGATTTCAATCGATCAATTTGAAAATTGTGTTGCCAGTCTAACAGTAAATAATGGCCTCGGTTTCTCTGATGTTGATCTAACCCCTGCTGGAAAGAATCACAATAAAGCCCTACACATCTCCATTGAATGTAATGGCACCACTCTATCTCATGTGCTGGTAGATAACGGTTCTTCTTTGAACGTGTTACCAAAAACAGTACTGGAAAAGCTTGACTTCGAAGGAATTGTGTTACAATCAAGCGATGTTGTGGTAAGAGCCTTCGACGGGTCAACAAGAACAGTGTACGGAAAGGTGAATCTCCCAATCAGAGTGGGCTCTCAGATCTTTGATTCTACCTTTTACGTAATGGAAATTCACCCAACATATTCCTGTTTACTTGGACGCCCTTGGATACATGGGGCAAATGCTGTAACTTCTACCCTACATCAGAAGTTGAAGTATCCAGTAAAAGGAAAAATCGTCACAGTTTATGGCGAAGAGGAATATTTGGTTAGTCACCTGAGTAACTCCAAGTATGTTGAGTTGGATGACGAATTCATCGAAACTCCCTGCCAATCTTTTGAGGTGGTCTCTCCAGATGTCTCTACTTCCAAGCATATTTCTGCTACTCCAACTACAGCTATGGCTTCTCTCAAAGATGCCAAAACTGTGATCGAAAAAGGTGGTTGCATAATATGGGGACAGCTCCTCGATGTACCTTACAAGTCCGACAAGTTAGGCCTGGGCTATGCTAATGGAAATCAAAAGAACGATCAAAATCCTTGTTCTGGAGGATTAATGTCACATTTCATCAGCCAAGGAGTAAATGCTATTGAAGACGATGGAGTGTTCTTGAACCATATCATCCAGCCATACCCAAATGAAGTTCCACCCCTTCCCATGGGAGTTTGGGATACTTTGGGAGAACCAAGCGGCGGATATAATTTTCAGTATACCGCACCTCAGAGTTCTTTTATTGCTACGGAAGACATTACCCCAATTGGATGGGGCAATCAATTTGAAAATAGCAAAAGTTTCACAAGTTCCATCAATGAGCAATATCAAAATCCACCTAAAGAAGTTTGGGATACTTTAGGAGAGCCAAATGGCAAATATGACTTTATGGTGAAATATTCCGCTCCTCCGAGCTCACAAATCACCATGGAAGACATTGTCCCAACTGGATGGGATGAACATTATGACGACAATTTTACTCCTGAAAAACACCAGGGAAACACCAAATAACGAGGGTTACTTTCTGTCACAGTACACCCCTCACCAGAATGCACAAGTCTCTATCCAAAACATCATCCCGACTGGATGGGACGACCTTATCGAGCATCTCGCTCAGCCAATAGAGATATCTCAGCCTGGGCTCTCGTATCCAGCAGAATATATCACTTATCCCGAAAGATCATCGACTCATTTCCCCACCAATGAAATCAATGCTGTGGAAGATGAAGAAGACAACTGCAACTAGAACAGCTGGATACTCCCTGCTCACCACAATGGATTGAACAACTGGGAAGCTGAGGATGTGATCTCCTTTGACCAGGAGTAAATGCAATTCCCTGTTTTCGTTGTTTATATTGTGCAAAGATAAAAATGGTTCATGTACTATCGGACCATGAACTTGAAAGCCGTGTGCCTTGCCCGAAGCACACTGGTCCTTTTATAAGGGTTTGTCATATCATGAGCATGTGCATTCAATAGAATCATGGGACGTTTGCATATTTAAATTTTGTGATCCTTTTTCTTTCTTTGCTTTTCAAATAGCTATGTTTTCTTACACACACCCACATAAATAAATGCAGATTCACATTCACTTTGGATCCAGTCGATAACGATTCTGCTATTGCCCGTCATGACTTTGAAAATCCGATCTACCAAACTGAGGACGAAAGTGAGGAAGATTGTGAAGTACCAAGAGAACTTGCAAGGCTGCTAGAACAAGAAGAAAAGACTATACAGCCGCATGAAGAACCAATTGAGGTTATCAACTTGGGCAGCGACGAAGAAAAGAAAGAAGTCAAGATAGGGGCTGATCTAGAAGACAGTGTCAAGCAAAGACTGATTCAAATGTTGCACGACTACGTTGAAATATTCGCCTGGTCCTACGAAGATATGCCTGGCCTTGACACGGACATTGTGGTTCATCGCCTACCAATCAAAGAAGGTAGCACTCCAGTCAAGCAGAAACTACGAAGGAGTAGGCCTGATATGTCAAAAAAGATCAAAGACGAGGTTGAAAAGCAATTCAATGCCGGTTTTCTGAAAGTTGTGAGTTATCCTGCTTGGATAGCTAACATAGTACCGGTGCCCAAAAAAGGCGGGAAAGTCAGAATGTGTGTAGACTATAGAGATCTGAACCGGGCAAGCCCCAAAGATGATTTCCCTTTACCTCACATCGATGTACTAGTTGACAATACCGCACAATGCAAGGTATTCTCCTTCATGGATGGATTCTCAGGGTACAATCAGATCAAGATGGCACCCGAAGATATGGAAAAAACAATTTTCACAACACCCTGGGGAACCTTTTGTTACAAAGTAATGCCCTTTGGTTTAAAGAATACGGGAGCTACATATCAACGTGCAATGGTAGCTCTGTTCCATGATATGATTCATCAGGAGATATAGGTGTATGTCGATGATATGATTGCAAAGTCCAACACCGAAGAAGAACATCTGGGTCATCTACACAAGCTGTTTGACAGACTCAGGAAATACAGGTTGCGACTGAATCCAAATAAGTGTACCTTTGGAGTAAGATCCGGCAAACTCTTAGGTCTCATCGTCAGCAGCAAAGGTATTGAGGTTGATCCTGCCAAGGTCAAAGACATTCAAGAAATGCCTATACCCCGTACCGAGAAACAAGTCAGAGGATTCTTGGGACGTCTGAATTACATCGCCCGATTTATTGCCCATATGACTACTACTTGTGTGCCGATCTTCAAACTGTTGAAAAAAGATCAAGTAGAAAGGTGGAATGACAAATGCCAGTTAGCCTTTGTCAAAATCAAAGAATATCTCCAAAAACCGCCAATCTTGTTACCACCAGTGGAAGGAAGACCTTTGATAATGTACCTAACTGTGTTAGAAGATTCAATGGGGTGTGTGCTGGGGCAACATGACGAGTCCGGCCGAAAGGAGCATGCAATCTACTATCTTAGCAAAAAGTTTACCGATTATGAAACAAGATACTCACTACTCGAAAAAACTTGTTGTGCTTTAGCATGGGCGGCTCGCTGACTAAGACAGTATATGCTAAATCACACCACTTTCCTAATCTCCAAAATGGATCCTATCAAGTACGTGTTCAAAAAACCTGCTCTCTCTAGAAGAATAGCACGATGGCAAGTGATCTTAACAGAAATATGACATTCAATACACTTCACAAAAAGCAATCAAAGGAAGTGTGGTAGCTGATCATCTGGCTCATCAAGCAGTGGATGATTATCAAGCATTAAACTTTGACTTCCCAGATGAAGACATTATGCTAGTCACTGACTACAAACAACCAGGACCGGAAGAAGGATCCGAGCCAGGATCCCGATGGACTATGGTTTTTGATGGAGCTTCTAATGCGCTTGGCAATGGCATCGGAGCTGTGATCATTTCCCCTGCAGGAGGTTATACACCATTCACTGCCAGATTGTCCTTCAACTGCACTAACAATATAGCCGAGTACGAAGCATGTATTCTGGGTCTCAAAGCTGCAATTGATTTAAGAATCAAGTTCCTGGAGGTCTACGGAGACTCAGCGCTTGTGATTTATCAAGTCAAAGAGGAATGGGACACGAAGCACCCAAATCTAATTCCTTACAAAGAATATGTGTTGAGTCTGATTCCTTATTTCAAAGAAATCACTTTTGAACACATCCCGCGCGAAGAAAATCAACTAGCTGATGCCTTAGCTACCATGTCATCCATGTTCAAAGTCAGGTGGGACAACGAGGCGCCAATGATCACCATTTACAGACAAGACGAACCAGCCTATTGCAATAAGATCGATGCCAAAGGAACGGAAGACAAACCATGGTTCCATGAAATAAAAAGGTATCTCGAAGCTCAGGAGTACCCTGAAGGGGCATCCATTAACGACAGAAAGTTTCTAAGAAGATTTGCTGCCAAATTCTTCCTAAGTAATGGAACCCTATACAAACGCAACCATGACTCGACTTTACTTCGTTGTGTAAACAAGAAGGAAGCAGAACAGATTATGGAAGACATACACGATGGTGCCTTTGGTACTCATTCAAGTGGACATACAATGGCTAAAAAGATCCTAAGAGCAGGTTATTACTAGTCTACCATGGAGACAGACTGCCATCATCATTCCAGAACCTGTCACAAATGCCAGATATATGCCGACAAAGTACATGTACCTCCAGTCCCGCTAAATGTCCTGACGGCTCCTTGGCCTTTTGCAATATGGGGTATTGATATGATTGGAGAAATCAAGCCTACTGCCTCCAACGGACATCGTTTTATCCTGGTCGCTATCGACTACTTCACAAAATGGGTAGAAGCAGCTTCATTTGCTTCTGTCACCAAGAATGTTGTGGCCCGTTTTATCAAGCACAATCTCATTTATCGGTATGGCATCCCTAAAAGGATCATCACAGACAATGGCACAAAATTTAAACAACAGAATGATTACTGAACTCTACACACAGTTCCAGATCAAACATCATAATTCCTCTCCATATCGACCAAAGATGAATGGCGCGGTGGAAGCTGCCAATAAGAACATCAAGAAAATCATACAAAAGATGACAGTAACCTACAAAGACTGGCATGAGATGTTACCTTTTGCTCTTCATGGTTATCGCACATCTGCGCGTACTTCAATAGGGGCAACTCCATTTTCCTTAGTCTATGGTATGGAGGCAGTTCTTCCAATTGAAATTCAGATTCCTTCCCTAAGGATTATGAAAGAAGCCGATCTAGACGAAGACGATTGGATTCAGACTCGATTGGACCAGATAAACTTGATTGATGAGAAGAGACTCGCAGCTATTTGTCATGGTCAGTTGTACCAAAAGCGTATGATCAAAGCCTTCAACAAGAAAGTCAAAAGTCAAGCATACCAAACCGGTGGCTTGGTTGTCAAACGCATCATCTTACCACAAGGTGACCCCAGGGGCAAGTGGACTCCCACTTATGAGGGACCGTTTGTAATCAAGAAAATATTCTCCGGCGGAGCCATGTTGCTTACTACCATGGATGGCGAGGATTTCCCACACCCTGTGAATGCGGACATAGTAAAAAAGTACTTCGCTTAAAGAAAAGCTCGCTAAGTTGAAAACCTGAAAGGGCAACTTAGGCAAAAATGAGCGTCTCGGTGGATTGAAAACCCGAAAGGGCGATCCAGGCAAAAATTAGAGACTAAATAATACTATCCCGGTAGGCTGAAAACCTGAAAAGGCAGCCTAGGCAAAAGTTAGGGAATAAAACGTACAACTATGTTCCGTTTATTTACCTACTCACCTTCAAGGTTCAACACATCAAAGATACCGATCAGTCCAATTACTTTCTTCCAACAAGTGAGGGATGAGATGCTCGAAGACAGATTGGCAATAGCAGAATTGAAACTCGACTGGTTTGTTTTGACATAGCTATTTCTCTTTATAAATACTTTTCAAAACTTTACGACAATTTCCTACTACTAGGATTTTTGTTTCCTTGTACTAATCAGCCTATCATGGCTCTTTTTCAAAAATCAATGCATCTTATGCTCAAAATCAACATTTTCATTTTTTTTCTGTTTTGAATACGTAAACGTCCCAATGATAATTTTGAATGAACATGTGCATTTGAATATGATTGATGTTTACCAAGGAAGAACAGGAATAGCATTCAGGTAATGTCCCAATCATTTGGACATCATCCCGAAACCAGCATCAGAAGAAAAATCTCCAACAAAGATGCATTTCTCAGCAAATTCCTCAATAAGATTTTCTCTCCAACAAAGTGATTCGAGAAATCTTATTCCCCAGCAGGGCTGTTCCAGATTGCTATCCCCAGAAGGTGTGATCTCCACACCAGGACTTGGTCAAATAGTGCATCGGAGGATTATGCATCTTCCTCATTCCCACTTTAAAGGGCATCAAAATCAGAACTTTCAAATTACTTTTCATCCCTGAACGGTAGTCAAAGGTCCTTCAACAGAGTACCATGGTTCTCAAAAAAAAAAAAAGGTTCCCAGTCGAGGGTACTCAAACAAGATGACAAAAGATCATCAACAATCACAATACCTTCATCTCCAGATGACTGACTGGCTGGGATTTATTTTCCCAACCATACATCATACATCATACAACCATACATCATACATCATACATCATACATCATACATCATACATCATACATCATACATCCTACATCATACGTCATACACATATTCATACACATCATATAATATTTCATGACAAACGCATACATAACATGCATATTTCTCCTTTAGTTAGAGAATCTCATGCATTACATACATCATGCCATTACATATCACTAACTTGATTTTTCAGGAAGACGGATGTCTTCAGCAAAGATGTTCTCAATCACATGCAGTGTTCCCCTTGAACTCTATTCAAATAAGCAGTCCTCTCAGATATAATCAAGCCAAGGATTCATTCTGAAGAGATCTCTCCTTTCAAATCACTTATCAACTCAAAAACAAGCAACAAAGATCTAAAGCTGATACCTCAGACGGTTCTAGAATGATGTACCATCGAAGATCTAAAGCTGATACCTCAGACGGTTCCAGAATGATCTACCATCGAAGATCTAAAGCTGATACCTCAGACGGTTCCAGAACAATCTACCATCGAAGATCTAAAGCTGATACCTCATACGGTTCCACAACGATCAACTTTCAAAATCTAAAGCGGAAAAACTTTGGACAGTTCCGTAACGATCATCCTCCTAGACTTAAAGCAGTAACCTTGGACGGTTCCGAAACGGTTGACGCAGAGGTTCTCAAATCCTTCATCAAGATATAATCAATGGATTCATTCTGGTGAACAAACCATCAACACAATTGCCAGATGGCATCTGAAAGCCCATCTCAGGTAATGTTTCAATCTTCCAACAACATTTCTCAGACAACATTCAAAGACAAATTCCAGCCTCACACCCGGTGGAGGTAAGTGCAAATTTTCAGGGCATCTAAAATATTCAATCATCTTCTACCTTCAGATTTCAAACAATCTCTTCAGGTTTAAGAAGATTGAATAGGGGCAACTGTTATACCCCAAAATTTGCCCGCATCTTTTTTCAAGAAAACTTCAATCTAAAAATTAAGAGTTTCATATAATCTTGGATTTTCATATCCTGATTTATGAATACTTGGTTTTTAGAATTTTTCTTATACGGTATTTTGGCTCGCTGTTGAATTTATTCTTACGCAAACGCCAACTACTGTTTATTACTTCACACACGCTATTTATTTGATATTTATTTACAGATAAGTAGTACTGACGCAATTGGTACAGAACTAAATCTTTTGCAGGCACAGAGTCCGGAGATCAGACTGTACTGGTAACAAGTAAATTATTACTAACTTTTGTTTCCCACTAACTTTTTGTACTATATTCCATTATTTTCAACATCTTTTCCTTTCTTTTCAAATCTCTTTTTCAAAAATCAAATCTTAACTTTATTCTACACATCTCTCTTTTTCCAACACTATCATACACTTTCTTTCAAATCTTTCTTCCACTCAAATTTTCCTTTTGTACGGAATCACTTCATTCCCCAACGTCTCTATCCTTCTTTTCATTCTATAAATACCTCTCATTTTTTCCATAAAATCTCACATCAAATTCTAACTCATCTCTCAAATTTCTACTTCATATTCATTCTTTCTTCTTCCCCGGCAAAAATGGCAAAGCGGATAGAAACGTGTTTTCTTATGGTCATCACCGTCGTGGTGGTAATCATGTCCTTCTTCTGTCTACATAGCCCGGAAAAATGTGGACCTGGGATGTTGACACTCCCAATCATCTACATGTTATTATTTGTAGCATGGGTTATTAATCGTCATTCTTAAAGTTTGCCGTATCTCTTATTTTCATAAATGTACCGTTTACTCGTCGTAACGTTCATTATAGTATGTAATGTTTGTACTGTCAGTATTAAATGTTGTACTATTTGTCATACTTTTGCTTAATTATTCAGATAATATTTTGTGTGTTTTCTGCCAGTTAAATATTTATTTTTCTGTGCATTAAATGTTTTTCAGGGTTATTATCGGTAATTTTGCTCGCGTACAGTAAATATTTAGTTATTTATTATGTCAGTGTTTTTAACAAGTCATGTAAATAAACTTTCATCTTTCACATAAAACAAAAACAACAAAAAGAATATTAACTTTGACTGTTGAATTTTCACTCTAACTGTTACATGTCTGAACAGTCAGTTGGCAGTCAAACCGCTGACAGTGCAATTCTCCGTGTTTTGTACCATCAATCAAATCAATCTTTTGCAATTAAAAACTCCAAGATTTTTGTTATAGAAGTCTTCTGAATATCACATGATTAGCAGAGACTCAGCACTGCACAAAAATCAGGTACGCTCAACAGTCTCCTACACAAACAGTCCCTAATTAGGGTTTATTGTTTTTTCAGGAGAAACAAGTTTTTGAGACTTCAAATGGATTTCATGGACCTCCATATATCTTAAAGTACCATCATACAAATTTTCAAACTTCAATTCGCTCAGACGCACCGTCAGCAGCTCAAACAGTCAACAAACGACCCGTTTGACCAAAAAAGTCAACAGACAGTCAAAAATGAAATTTTTTGTCAACATCCATATTTTGTCAAAGGACTCATCATTTGATCATTGGATGATCATAATTCATCAAGGAAAGATCAAAAATCAACAAAATCCTAAGATTCAAAATTAGGGTTTTCTCCTAAAAAGTCAACTAAACTTTGACTGGTCATAACTCTCTCATCCTTCATCCAAAAAATTCAAACCAAAGCTCATTGTGAAGGAAAGTCAATTATATTTCAAATGCAATTGGTCCCATGATCATTTGATTCACCATTTGAAAAATATGAATCAAGACATTACAGGTCATTTTCAAAGTCAACAAAAAGTCACTTTTTTCAAAAGGACACACAAGGAGCATGGAAAATCATTTTGACATGAGACAAAAGACATTGGTTAGAGGACTCTTTGAGGTTTCCAAAAAGTGCAAGAACTCCTTCATATGACAAAAATTGAGGGATTTACACGTTGTTGAAGTTGGCTAAATTTTGGGAAAATGCATAAAACCAACATTGATCAAAAATGTATTTTTTCCAAATGGGGCCAAGTTTTCATAGTTCAAACATGTCTACCATGATATAATGGGCCTCCCACGACCAAGACAAAGCCCACATCATTTTTATTCCATTTTTGGTTTAATTTTATCCCATTTAAGATTAAATTGAAAATGGAAAATGGAAGGATAATGCTTGGCTTAGTTTCTAAGCATGACTCATCAAGGAATCAATCAAAAATCTGCCCCAAGCCAAGTACAGCAGAAGGAGAGTGGAAAGTCAAGCCATGGTAGCTTAAATGCAAAGCCACATGTGTTGAAAAAGTCAAGAATTCAACAAAAGCACTTAATGCTTTTTAGCTTAGTTCTTAAGCACTTCAATGCTTATATAAGAGCTAACATACTTCAGTAATGGAGAGAGCACGAATTCAGAGCCAATAGAATGCTTATACCACTCTTGTAATCACTTGTAGTTTTGAAGAAAATTTGAAATTCGAATTTTAAATTCAAGCTCATTTCAATAGAAACTAAACACTTAAACACGTTCCCTAACCTTCATTGAATATATCCCAATCACTTTCAACAAGCAAAGCACCCAGAATCAAGCTTCATAGCTCACGGTTTGCTCAAACAAAAACTAACCAAAATCTCGTTATATGTGCATATTTAACACGATGTAATCGTATATTTGAACTAGGCGTGATGTTCTGATCGTTTCTGGATATTTAATTAAGGTTTGGTTAAGTATTCACGAAGATACCATTCTAGGGTTTGTGAACTTAAATTTAGGGCTTTCCATTAGAAGCAAAATTAAATAAAATTAATGGCATATTCGAACTCAGTGAGCCAAGCCCAGTCGAATGAACATGTCGCGTCAAATTTCTTTTCCTGTTTACCCCTATTCGCTATTTTGCAGGTTTGGAACTCATCAATTACAGCGCTTTTCTCATAAAAGCGCTGTTAAAAGTGTGGCGAGAGGTTGAAGATGAAGACGTGTCCCCTCCCCACTGGCCAGTCTGCGCGCGCGTGTTTTTTAAATAATCCTCGGATTCAGTGTCTGCATGTGTGTCACGTGTGGTGGTCCCTCACAATCTGAGCCATCTGATCTCATTAAAAGATAACTAAAATTTAAATTAAAACTATTTTTTTTAGGTTTAAATTTTAATTCCATCTTTTTCTCATTTTAATTAAATTAATCATGCATTAATTATAATTAAAATCAATCATAAAAAATCCAAAAACACTTCTTTATTTTCTTGCAATTTAAATTCCTAGATAAATGTATAGATTGTCAAATTCATGTAAATAGCGTAGTTTACATTTCCTGCACAATCGATGTAATAGCGTAGATTTACTTTCCGCATTTTACATTTCCGCATTTTAAATACCAGCACATATAAAACTGCGTGTATGCCAAAGATAAAAATTGAATCGTTAGATCACTGACTTCAAAGATAAAATATCTGAATCAGAACACAATCACACTTGCACCTCTTAGGGTAATCCCTCTTTTCACTCTTTTCAAAATCAAAATCAAATTCAAATGCAAAATCGAACTTTCGTTTATATCCGGTGAAAGGATAGTTTTTTAAAGGAAATAGGATAAAGACCTTATAACTCAGGGTAGACCTCCTAATTTGCTTGCTCAAATCAAAACAAACAAAATCTCATATATCATTGTTTTTCAAAATAAAACTTTCAAAAAGACAATACTTTGTATATATCCAAACAAGGATCATTACGAGGTTAACGTTCTTTTTTTAAAACATCTTTTGAAAGATAAAAACACTTTGTATACATCCGCACAAGGATCATTACAAAGTCAATTTACAAAGGTATTTGAAACCACATACGAGCATTTCAAGGCAATAGAAAAGTAATTGAAAACAAGTGAGCTAAGCAAATTAAAGAGCCCATGGATAACCATGGATACAAAGGGTGCTAACACCTTCCCTTTGTATAACGTACCCCCTTACCCAGAATTTCTTAAAGGTCTTTTTCTGTTTCTTTTATAAACCTTTCCTTAATTGGATAAAATAAAAGGTCGGTGGCGACTCTCTGATTTTCAAAAACACAAAAGCAGAAACAAAAAAGAGTCAGTTCGCGTATCTCTCCGCGAGAGGTGCGGTAAAAAACCGAGGGCGAAAAATATCATCAACATAAATTTGGCAAATTAAAATATCCTTTTTAAAGGTTTTACAAAAGAGAGTAGTATCCACTTGTCCTCTTGTGAAACCATTATCCAGAAGGAAAAAACTTAATCTTTCATACCAAGCTCTAGGAGCTTGCTTCAGGCCATATAATGATTTCTTTAATTTGAAAACATGTTCTGGAGACTTAGAGTCTTCAAAACCAGGAGGTTGGTGGACATATACTTCCTCATTTATATAACCATTTAAGAAGGCACTCTTAACATCCATCTGATATAGAGTGATGTTATGTTGAGTGGCAAAAGAAATTAACAAGCGAATAGATTCTAACCTGGCCACTGGTGCAAAGGTTTCTGTATAATCTATGCCTTCTTGCTGACTATAGCCCTGAGCAACCAGTCTGGCTTTGTTTCTTACAACTTCTCCTTTTTCGCTTAGCTTGTTTCTGAAGACCCACTTGGTTCCAATGATGTTGAATCCTTTTGGTCTAAGAACAAGATCCCACACGTCATTCCTTATAAACTGATTGAGTTCTTCTTGCATGGCAATTATCTAGTCAGCATCCTCCAGAGCTTGATCAACAGAAGTTGGCTCGATAAGAGATACTAGACCAAATTGACATTCTGCATTGTTCTTAAGGAATGATCTGGTTCTGATAGGATCTTCTTTCTTCCCAAGGATAACATCTTCTGAGTGAGCAGAGGTGAGTCTAGAAGATCTTCTGATAGTTGACTCTTTAGAAATTCTGAGACTTTCTAATGATGCAGCAACTTGATCTTCTGAAACTTTGCTTCTGGGTTCTTCAGCTTCTGAGTTAGAGACTTCAATATCTGCAAAATTCTCAAACTGCTTTGGCTTTTCAAGACCAAGCTTATCATCAAATCTGATATTGATTGATTCTTCAACAATCAATGTTTCAGTATTATATACTCTGTAGCCTTTTGAGCGTTTAAAATATCCAAGAAGGAAACACTTCTGTGCCTTAGAATCAAACTTACTCAGATGATCTTAAGTGTTCAGAATATAACATATACATCCAAAAGGATGAAAATAAGAAATGTTGGGCTTTCTGTTTTTCCACAATTCATAAGGAGTCTTATTAAGAATAGGTCTTATGGAGATTCTATTCTGAATATAACATGCAGTATTTATTGCTTCTGCCCAGAAATGCTTAGCCATATTGGTCTCGTTGATCATGGTTCTGGCCATTTCTTGTAGAGTCTTATTCTTTCGCTCTACAACTCCATTTTGCTGTGGAGTTCTAGGGCAAGAGAAATCATGGGCAATACCATTTTCTTTGAAATAAATCTCAAAGAATCTGTTCTCAAATTCTCCACCATGATCACTTCTGACCTTTATGATTTTACACTCTTTCCCAGATTGGATCTGAGTGCAGAAGTCAAAGAATACTGTATGAGACTCATCCTTGTGTTTCAAGAACTTTACCCTTGTCCATCTGCTATAATCATCTACGATGACTAATCCATATTTCTTCCCTCTGACAGATGCTGTTTTGACTGGTCCAAACAGATCAATGTGCAGAAGTTCTAGCGGCCTAGAGGAAGAAACAACATTCTTAGATTTGAATGCAGATTTGGAAAACTTCCCTTTCTGACATGCTTCGCAAAGAGCATCTGATTTATATTTCAGATTAGGGAGTCCTCTGACCAGATTTAGTTTGTTAATCTGAGAAATCTTTCTCAAACTAGCATGGCCTAATCTTCTGTGCCAGACCCATTGCTCTTCACTAACAGACATAAGACAAGTTACCTTTTGATTCTTAAGATCTTGAAGATCAATCTTGTAAATGTTGTTCTTTCTCTTGCCTGTAAATAGGATTGAGCCATCCTTCTGACTTACAACTTTGCAAGACTTTTGATTGAAGATTATGTCATAACCATTGTCACTTAATTGACTTATGGATAATAAGTTATGAGCTAATCCATCTACAAGAAGTACATTAGTTATGGAAGGAGAGTTACCAATACTTATGGTTCCAGAGCCAATTATCTTGCCCTTCTGATCTCCTCCAAACTTGACTTCACCAGCAGACTTAAGCACCAGATCTTGGAACATAGAACTTTTTCCCGTCATGTGCCGCGAGCACCTAGAGTCCAGGTACCATGACATGTTTTGCTTTGTCTTCTTTGCTGCCAAGGATATCTGCAACAGAAATTTCTCCTTAGGTACCCATATTTTCTTGGGTCCTTTCTTGTTAGTTCTCCTCAAGTTCTGATTGAACTTGGGTTTAGCATGATAATTAACAGGAGGTGCAATATGATATTCCTTAGGTTGAGCAACATGATATTTTCTATTTTGTGTCACATGCTTCTTAGTGTGTGTTATGTGAAAACTCTTAGCATGTGAAGTGAGCCTAATATCATGGGAGTGGCCATACTTGAACTGATCATACAATGGCTTGTATGTGATTTTCACCCTCATAACCTATGCCAACTCTCTTGTTTCCACTAACAGCATATATCATAGAGGCAAGTTGACTTCTACCAATACCTCTAGATAAGAACTTCCTGAAACTCAAGTCATATTCTTTAAGAATATTGTTCAAGCTTGGAATAGATTTTTCTAAACCAGAAGATGACTCAGCATCTTTGGATAGTTTTAAAACTTTTTCTTTGAGTTCAGAATTTTCTAATTCAAGCTTCATAGTTTCAGATACAAAGAGCTTTCTCAGCTTTTTGTATTTGATACTAAGCTTAGCCTTGATTTCAAGAATTTTAGCTGAACTGGAAGCTAGCTCATCTCTAGACAGTTCAGAAAATACCTCTTCAGAGTTAGAGTCTGATTCTGATGTAGATTCTGATTCAGCATCCACAGTAGCCATCAGCGCTATGTTGGCTTGCTCGTCTTCAGAGTCTGATTCTGATTCTGATGAATCTGAATCATCCCAAGTTGCCATAAGACCTTTCTTCTTCTAGAACTTCTTCTTGGGTTTCTCCCTCTGAATCTTTGGACACTCACTCTTGTAATGTCCTGGCTCCTTGCACTCAAAGCACGTGACCTTATTTTTGTCAGATCTTCTGATTCTAGAAGATTCTCCTCTTTCAGACATTTTAGAACTTCTGAAGTTCTTGAACTTCCTTTGCTTACTCTTCCAGAGTTGGTTTACCCTTCTGGAGATCATGGACAGTTCATCTTCTTCTTCTGATTCTGATTCTTCAGAATCTTCTTCTTCCGCCGGAAAAGCGTTAGTGCATTTTTTATTCAAAGATTTTAAAGCAATAGACTTACCTTTCTTTTGAGGTTCATTAGCATCCAGCTCTATTTCATGACTCCTCAAAGCACTAATCAGCTCTTCCAAAGATACTTCATTCATATTCTTTGCAATCTTGAATGCAGTCACCATTGGGCCCTATCTTCTGAGCAAGCTTTTGATGATCTTCTTGACGTGATCAGCCTTTGTATATCCCTTGTCAAGTACTCTTAATCCAGCAGTTAGAGTTTGAAATCTTGAGAACATTGTTTCAATGTTTTCACCATCCTCCATCTTGAAGGCTTCATACTTTTGGATTAATGCAAGAGCTTTTGTCTCTTTGACTTGGGCATTTCCTTCGTGAGTCATCTTTAATGATTCAAAGATGTCATGGGCAGTTTCTCTGTTTGATATCTTCTCATATTCAGAACGAGAAATAACATTCAGCAGAATAGTCCTTGACTTATGATGATTTTTGAATTGTTTCTTTTGATCATCACTCATTTCTTGTCTTGACATCTTTGCTCCACTAGCATTTACTGGATGTTTGTAACCATCCACAAGCAAGTCCCATAAATCACCATCTAGACCAAGAAAGTAACTTTCCAATCTATCTTTCCAGTATTCTAAATTTTCACCATCAAATACTTGTGGTCTAGGATATCCATTTCCATTTCCATTGTTGTGTTGATCATTTGAAGTAGATGTAGAAATGGATGTAACAATATCAACCATATTGACTTAGTGTTTTTCTCACCTGAATCTTTTTCTAACACGGTTAAGTGCTTGCACCTAGAACCGGTGCTCTGATGCCAATTGAAGGATAGAAAAACACTTAGAAAGGGGGGTTTGAATAAGTGTAACTTTAAAAACTCTTAAGATAAAAACAATGAACGCAATATTTTTATCCTGGTTCGTTGTTATCGAAACTACTCCAGTCCACCCCCTTAGAGTGATTTACCTCAACTGAGGATTTAATCCACTAATCAATCTTGATTACAATGGTTGTCCAATTAGAAACAATCTAAATCTTTTAGAGTATACTGATCACACCTTGATCACTCTAGGAAATTAACACTTAGAAACTTCTAAGTCTTCTAGAGTCTACTGATCTCACTGATCACTCTAGGAACCTTTTACAAATCAATGTAAAATAATTGTTTACAAGAGTATTCAAATGCTTCTTAGAAAGCTATAATCACAACTGTGATATTTCTCTTAAGTTCTAAGCTTATTACTCACTAAATATTACAAAGTATGTGAGGTTGAAGATGAAGTTCGTATGTTTTGATTTCAGCAGCGTTTTGGTATTCTTGCAAGAGTTAGGTATTGCTTCTGATCAGAACTTCACTATATATAGGCGTTTGAGAAGATGACCGTTGGAATGCATTTAATGCGTTGCGTGACTGGACAACTTTGCATTTAATGTTTTCACTGTTTTGTCAACTACGTCGAGCCATGCTTTTCTCTGCTTTTACTGACTTTGCCTTTTGTAGCTTCTAACGTTCCTTTTGTCAGTCAGAGATTAGACTTCATAGCCTGTCATCTAGTACTAACTTCTGATCTCAGATTTTGTGAATACAACATTTGAATAATCAGAATCAGAGTTACAGCTTGGTGTAGAGCATCTTCTTGTCTTCTGACTTTGAAGTGCTTTAGCGTGATATCATAAGAACTTCAGTGCTTCTGCTTCTAATCTCAAGTTATTCTGATGCTTCATAGACCATGTTCTGATTCTGCTTGACCATCTTCTGATGTCTTGCGAGAGCATGTTCTGGTGTTGCAATCCTGAACCTTCTGAGTCAGTGCTTCTTAGCGCTGAATTGTGCATACTCCTTATATATTTCCTGACATGGAAAATGCATAGGATTAGAGTACCACATTGTCTTATACAAAATTCATATACATTGTTATCATCAAAACAAGAATATTGATCAGAACAAATCTTGTTCTAACAGTTACAGATGAACTGATGATGTCCGACTATGTATGAACTATCTCAGGGAGACAAGTGATGATGTCGACTATGTGTGTACCATGTTACAAAATTTTATTTAAATAAAAAATTATGAAATAAAATGTAAATAACATGTAATTTAAAAAAAAAGATACTGCTAAAAATAGAATTTTATTTAAATAAAAAATAATGAAATTTTCTAAAATTCAGAGTAAATTGATTTTTTAATTAAGAATCATGATTTTTTTTAATTAAAATTTTTAACATCACAATTCCTTTTTTTTTGTTAGAATCACATTTTTTAAAATGAAGAATAACTTGAGATTTTTGAAATAGTGAGAAAAATATATTTTATTATATGATAATATATTAGATTGAATAAATAAAAAATTATTTATTACCAAAATTGGGAGAAACTATTTTTAAAAATAATTATGGAGTTATTAAGTGATCATTTATAACCATTAAATTAGAATGATATCAAAATTTTAAATTAACCATAGCTATTAGTGTAACCTATGAGTGAATTTTGATTATTCTTGGTATATATATATATATATATATATATATATATATATATATATATATATATATATATATATATATATATATATATTTGAAATAGTGAGAAAAATATATTTTATTATATGATAATATATTAGATTGAATAAATAAAAAATTATTTATTACCAAAATTGGGAGAAACTATTTTTAAAAATAATTATGGAGTTATTAAGTGATCATTTATAACCATTAAATTAGAATGATATCAAAATTTTAAATTAACCATAGCTATTAGTGTAACCTATGAGTGAATTTTGATTATTCTTGGTATATATATATATATATATATATATATATATATATATATATATATATATATATATATATGACTTTTAAGACAAATTTAAATAATATAATTAGTGCATTGTCTCTCTATTTAAATTTCAATTACTAATTTTAATGAATGATTTTTAAGATATATTTTGTATAAATTTATTAATAAATTTTAAAAAAATTGAAATTTTAGAATTTATTTTCCTTTCTCTCTTATATGCCGAAGGTTTCCCACTTTTTTTTCCATTCCCTCTCATATTCTAAAACTTTCCCTCTTCTATTTTCAGCTTAAACCAAAAATAATTAAGAAACATAACCCATTAAATCTCTATACGATATGTAATTATTTTACTAAATCTTTATATTTACTGAATCTCTAACCCATTAATTAATTAAGAAACAAAAACCAAAATCAAAAGCTACAAAATTTCCAGTCATCATAAGTCGCAACTTATCCTGCCCATCTCCTTGTTCCCGCCATAAAAACCCTCTTTCTATGTTTCTTAATGCTACTGTTTATGAGACCGTTCCTCTTGAATAATAAGTATGTCTTCTTTTTCAGATTTTTCATTTCGGTTTCTTATTAGTGTTTTTGTCTCTCTACACTCAATAGCATGTTTCTATGTCTGTGTCTGTTATTTAATGTAAGGTATTTTGTTCATAGTTGTGATCATTTGGTTTCTAACCCTCTCAAATCGCCACTCTCTCTTAACACAACCAATAACGTTTTGCCGGTTTACTGTTTAGACCCGCAGATTACGGTAAATCGTCTTCTGCGTTTGACAAAACTGATCCTTTTCGTGCTACTTTTTTGATTGAATCGGTTTCGGATCTTCAAAGGAATCTTAAGGCAACATGGTCAGATCTAGTTGTGGGAGTTGGGAAGCCGAAGGCGGTTTTAGTTGAATTGGCTAAGGAAGTTGAGTCGGAGACTGATACATATGTTTCATGCAAATTCCCTGACTCATTGCTCGCGGACTGTTTTTCCAGCTGATATTTTAGACGGCGATATTAAGTCTCTTTACTTGAGCATCACCTTTGTAAGTTGGTCCAAAATTATTACAGAAACATGTAATTTTCATGGAGTCATGTTGTAGCTGTTGGTTCAACTTATATATTTAGCAAAGACCAACAATTAGATCCTGGTTGTAGACCAAATTCTATGACATCCAATTGTTCTTTATCAATATCACTTTTCTCATCTTTTATTGATAATCCCAAATTTAACAATTTCTAGTTTATACTAGTACTTGTCTTATATTGATTTATTTTCTAGTTTATATTCTTATATTCCTGCAACTACTTTCTAGTTTATATTCTTATATTCCTGCAACTATTGAGATATTTCTTTTAGATTTTATTTGGTATATCGCAGAAGTTATCATGCATAGAAAACTCATTCAATTTTCTGAAACTATTGGCTTCACATCTTAGATACTCTTCATGTTCATTTTAGGTTCATAAAATTTTGAAAGTTGATGTACATACAAAGATAATTTTTAATTGTCAAATGAGGTGTGGACGAACTACAACTGGAATTGTCATTGTGACTTTGATTTATCTGAATCGAATTGGAGCTTCTGGCATGCATTTTATTTGATTTGATTTTTTCTATATAGACTTCCTTGTTTAATGAATTAAAAGTAAAATATTTAATACGCACTTTGCTACACCAATACGATAGATATGACCAAGCTTTTCAGCATTTGCTTAAATAAAAATGTCAATAGCTTGTGTAACAGTTTTAATTTTATTTGTCAATGAGACACCAGCAAGTCTGTCTGTCCTTTCTGTACTTGGTATGTCTACCTGGGTTCTGATTTAGTTTATTAGCTCAGTAGAAGATCAGCTAACTATTTCTCTAGCTTCTTTCTTGTAAAAATGTACAAATATGGAAATAGAGCCTTTCATGTCTTTTCTGAAGAGTTTATTTCTTTTTCATATTACCTCTAGGTTATGGGGTCTGTGTCTAGCTAATGAGAACAGGGTTGTCATCTGCATCAGCATATATGTATAAATAGGTCTAACACATGACCAGAGAGTAATTACCTATTATGCACGTGAGAAAAACCTCTAGTAGGTATCTTATACAAATGTTTCATCAGTGATATCAAAACCTCTTGTTCTTGTGTATATTAGTAATTGTGAATTTGGTGTTTTTACCTGTAGGATCTTGGAGGTTCTTTGGGAAGAGAGGCAACCACATGTCTTGGAGTGATTATGTAAATAGGAAATACAAAAAAAGACTCAAGTCTATCTCCCTTATAAATATACCTGCGTAATATATGTTGAGTCTCACTCTGGCTCTATGATGTTTGCAGAACATTCAAGGTTTTATGTGGGATGAAGAAAAAGTGAACAGTCAGCTGAAGAGGTACATGAGCATGGCTTCTTAGACATCAAGGCAATGTGCAAAATTCATGAATGTGATCTAAGAATGGGAGCCTTCACTTTGGCAGTGAACTCTTGTGCAACACTTTTGAGGGATTTGGAAACTTGAGAAGTGATTCAATTATTTTTACTCCTTTTGTTTTGTTATATCAGAAACACCATTATTGCTTACTAATTCAAAAGTAGAATTTTTGTATTATTTTTTTACCTTTCAACCAGGCCTTTGGTATTGTAGTGTTAGTCGGTTAATTGAGATAGTTATGTCATACTTTCTAATAAATGTTACCATTAAAAGATAATGGCATATTGGTTTCAATCTTGTGATTAGTTGAAAACTGGAAAATACTCATTTTGTATTAGATGAAAACTAGAAAACCCAGGACCATAATCATTATTTGCGTCATGAATTTTATTTGGTGTTTCAATTTCAATGTTGGTTGCAGCAGATTTATAACCATCTACGGAGGTTTATAACCCCCTCTAAATTAATTATTTTTTTAAAAAAAATAATGAAGCTATAAATTGCTTAGGAATTAAGTTAAGAGGCACATATATATACAATCAGTACACAATCAAATCAAAAATTGATACAAACATGACACATAATTTTAAAAAATTAACATTCACATTCAACATAACTAATAGGATGCCCGTGCGTTCGCACGGGTACTGTTGTGGTACGCACGATTTTGTTTTCAAAATATAATAAAAATACACATAAGAAAAACTAAATTGTTTTTACCAAAGTAGTTTATTGTTTTTAAAAGAAAGACACATTTTTAAAATACAAACAAATTTATTTTACCAAAATTGTTTTTTTTTTTACACAAACAAACTCAATGCCTTTCATTAATCAAATGTGAAACAATACAGGGAGGAATCTCATTAATAACATGACGCCTAGACCAAGAATTGGCCGCCGTAGTTAACTTATGGGCAACCGAATTCGCTTGGCGTTTGATGAACTTGACCTCAAAGTTCGGAAAAAAATGTAACAAATTCTTAATGGCTAGAATAACATGACTAAATTCGGATCTACCAACTTGATTTTAAGAATAGCTTTCACCACCAATTGAGAGTCGCTTTCAAAGATAACATTATTCAACTATAGGGAAATAGCACCTTGCATAGCTTCTTTCAAAGCCATGACTTCCGCAACATTAGTTGGTAACATACCGTAGTCCCAAGCTACACCTACGATAATAAAATGACCACCATTGTTTCTAACACACCACCCTCTATTTGAAGTACCCAAACTATTGTTATAGCCGGCATCAACATTGCACTTGAATTCACCGTCATCTGGCGGCGTCCAAACGGTAGGTGAAGGAGGTTCCTGTACCCCCTCCTCATTCCTTCTAGCTAAGAACCAATCATTCCAATTGAAATAGGCTTGCAACCCAACTTTTGTCGCTTCTTCCCGCGTGTCATTCCAAACAATATTATTCCTATTCTTCCATATTTCATCCACCAGCACCGCGAACCTACCGGCATCCCTTCTATCCTCTCTATTACAAATATCAAGAATAAGGGATTTAACGTCATTAAAATTATGAATACGGGGTTCAATCAAAGATGACAAACCTGCTGCCCGCCAACTCTGGACCATGGAATTACACCCGAAAAAAATATGCCAATCATCCTCCTTATCAAAATCACACCTTGGACAATGGGCCGGACATTGGACAAAATGTTGAATAAGCCTAGACCGAGACGGGAGGCAGCCCCTACAAATTCTCCATAGCAAATGTTTGGCCCTAGGTGGAGCTACGATGTTCCACAAATTATTCCAGGTACCTTCCACTCTTCTACTCCCTCTATTTGCTTGGGAAATCCTCCATAATCTATAGCCTGATCTCACACTATATATCCCATTTTGTTCCTCTTTCCAAATCATCTTATCTTCAACAACCTCCTCCACCAAAAGAGCCTTAAGAATATCCATCGCCACTACAGGATCAAACAAATTCTGGATTACTTGAACATTCCATTGTTTCATATTAGGCAACATAAGGTTGTTAACAGAAATATTGTACACACCTTGCATCTGAGGGCCATTCACATTCCCTTCCCCTTGTCTTCGGAGCCAAGGTTCATTCATCACCATAATATTGCTACCATCCCCTATACTCCACCTGCACCCAAGAATTAATACCTCTCGAGATTTCCATAGGCTACGCCAAACAAAACTAGGATTATAACCAAGAGAGGATTTAAGGAAGGAAGTACGAGGAAAATACCTAGCTTTAAAAACTCGAGAGACAAGAGATTGAGGTTTTGCTAACATATTCCACCCTTGTTTTGCCACCATAGCTAAGTTGAAAGCTTTAAAGTCTCTGAAACCCAAACCTCCTTCCATCTTGGACTCCGTTAGCTTATCCCAAGCCAGCCACCTAATCCCTTTATTGTTTCCTCCACCACCCCACCAAAACAAGTTCAACATCTTTTCAATCTCTTGAACCACTCCATCAGGAATAATATACACACTCATAATGTAAGAGGGAATCGACTGAAGAACCGACTTAATCATCACTTCTTTTCCGGCTTTGGACAACGATCTACCTTTCCACGAGTTGATCCTCTTCCAAATGCGATCCTTGATAAAGCCAAAGATCGCCTTCTTACTTCTCCCTATCATCGACGGTAAACCCAAATACGATCCTGTACCTAAGACATGTCACACTCCCATTAACTTTGCAAGATCCTCCTGGGCTGGTCTACTGATGTTATGGCTAAAGAACACTTCTGATTTGATTAAATTTATTTCTTGTCCCGTTGCTACTGAATAGGTATCAAGAATCCCCATTAATTTGGTCGCCTCAGATATGTTAGCCCTGCAAAATAAAAAACAGTCGTCAGCAAAAAGTAGGTGGGACACACAAGGTGCCCCCCGACATATTTGGACCCCATGAAGGTCTCCCCAAGAAACACCTCCTTTGATGAGAGCGGAAAGGCCTTCTAATATAAGTATAAAGAGATAAGGGGACAGAGGATCCCCTTGTCTCAATCCTCTTCCCGGATGAATAGGTCCCACATTTTCCGTGTTAACTAGAACAGAGTATTGAACCGAGGTGACACACATCATAATCCAATGAATCCACCTATCCGCAAATCCCATCTTCTCAAGCATCCCCTTCAAAAATCCCCAATCCACCCTGTCATACGCCTTACTAATATCAATTTTAAGAGCTAGTTGAGCATTATTCCCCTTCGTTTTCCTCTTAAGAGCATGAATAATTTCGATAGCCAGCATTGCATTATCAAGAATAGACCGACCCTCCACAAACGCCGATTGTTCTTCCGAAACACATTTGGAGAGAACCTTCTTCAATCTATTGGCAAGAAGTTTCGAAACCGGCTTATAGACCACATTGCACAACGATATAGGCCGGAAATCCTTCATATCATGAGGGTTCACACACTTCGGAATAAGACAAATATTAGTATCATTTAGAGTTGCTGGGAAGTAACCTCTATCTAGCCACACCTTAGCCGCCTCAAAAATATCATCCCCACAGACACCCCAATATCGTTGATAAAAAGCCGGATTAAATCCATCAGGGCCAGGTGATTTGTCTGGATGCATAGCAATAAGGGCTTCATACAGTTCGCTCTTAGAAATCTGTTTAACCAGGGCTGCATTATCTGCCTCAGAGATGGAAGGCTGAATAAGCCTTAAAACCGGATCCATAACCCCTTGTTTTGAAGCAAATAAAGTATCAAAATAGCTTTTTGCGATACTGCACATGCCTTCCTGGGAATGTTCTTCTGTCCCATTATGATCAAACAACATTTCAACTTTCTGGTACTTCTTCCTCATCGTCGCCGACCTATGAAAGAACTTAGTATTCAAGTCACCGTTCCGCAGCCAATGCATTTTCGCACGTTGCTTCCAATAAGTGTCCTGTTGAATAAGCAACCTGCTATACTCCCTCTGGGCTTCAAAAAACCGAGATGTCGACGCATCATCATACCCCGACCTGTATGCTTCCATCTTCACGACACAGTCCTTTAACTCTGATTTTCTCATCTTAATCTTCGACTGATTCCAACGTGAAAATTCCTCTGCACAAGAAGAGATTTTATTTACGACATCACCGTGACCACCCTGCTGCCAACCTCTAATAACAACATCCCCGATATCCGTCTCCTGAAGCCAGCTATTCTCAAACTTGAAGGAATGATTACAACGAGCTCGAGAAACCGGGTCACACTCCAGTAAGAGAGGGCTATGATCTGAGTGGCCAGCTATCAAATTTGTGAGCTTTACATTCAGGAATAGTTCCATCTAATTAGAGCTTGCGAGCGCTCTATCCGACCTCTCTTCTACCACAAATTATGTCCCTCGACTCTTAATCCAAGTGAAGGGATGTCCAACCATCGGAATATCTACAAGATCACAATCGCTAACCGCTTGAACAAAGCCGGCACACAACCAATTAGGATGAGGGTGTATGCCCGCTTTATCCTATTGAGATAACAAATCGTTGAAGTCGCCAACAATACACCATGGCATCTCCGACATATTACGAAGGTTTCGAATCATATCCCAAGCAATACGTCTTCTGCTCCTCTCTGGACAACCGTAATAACAAGTTAATCTCTACTCACCCTTTATCTCATCTTGCACCACTATGTTCACAAAATTTCTCGAGAAATTCACGACATGACAGTTAACTTTATTCTTCCACAACACCGACAATCCACCACTTCTCCCGTCAACATCAATAGTCAAACACGCATCAAACTTCAAAGTAACTCGCACATTTTCTAACTTCTGGGATTTTGCTAGAGTCTCTGACAGAAAGATAACATCCGGCTGATGTTGTTGAGCCAGTAACCGCAGATTCGGAATTGCTCTCGGGTGGCCCAATCCCCGGCAATTCCAACTTAGTATTTTCATTTGTCCCGGCAATCCTGGCTGCCTGGACTTGCCGATAAAAAATGCTGAGATGCAACATAGGTGACATTCTGTTATACCCCAAAATTTGCCCGCATCTTTTTTCAAGAAAACTTCAATCTAAAAATTAAGAGTTTCATATAATCTTGGATTTTCACATCCTTATTTATGAATACTTGGTTTTTAGAATTTTTCTTATACGGTATTTTGGCTCGCTGGTGGATTTATTCTTACGCAAACGCCAACTACTATTTATTACTTCACACACGCTATTTATTTGATATTTATTTACAAATAAGTAGTACTGACGCAATTGGTACAGAACTAAATCTTTTGCAGGCACAGAGTCCGGGGATTCAGACTGTACTGGTAACAAGTAAATTATTACTAACTTTTGTTTCCCACTAACTTTTGTACTATATTCCATTATTTTCAAAATCTCTTTTCAAACCTCTTTTTCAAAAATCAAATCTTAACTTTACTCTACACATCTCTCTTTTTTCCAACACTATCATACACTTTCTTTCAAATCTTACTTCCACTCAAATTTTCCTTTTGTACGGAATCACTTCATTCCCCAACGTCTCTATCCTTCTTTTCATTCTATAAATACCTCTCATTTTTTCCATAAAATCTCACATCAAATTCTAACTCATCTCTCAAATTTCTACTTCATATTCATTCTTTCTTCTTCCCCGGCAAAAATGGCGAAGCGGATAGAAACGTGTTTTCTTATGATCATCACCGTCGTGGTGGTAATCATGTCTTTCTTCTGTCTACATAGCCCGGAAAAATGTGGACCTGGGATGTTGACACTCCCAATCATCTACATGTTATTATTTGTAGCATGGGTTATTAATCGTCATTCTTAAAGTTTGTCGTATCTCTTATTTTCTTAAATGTACCGTTTACTCGTCGTACCGTTCATTATAGTATGTAATGTTTGTACTGTCAGTATTAAATGTTGTACTATTTGTCATACCGTTGCTTAATTATTCAGATAATATTTTGTGTGTTTTATGCCAGTTAAATATTTATTTTTCTGTGCATTAAATGATTTTCAGGGTTATTATCGGTAATTTTGCTCGCGTACAGTAAATATTAGTTATTTATTATGTCTGTGTTTTTTAACAAGTCATGTAAATAAATTTTCACCATTAACATAATCAAAAAAAATAAAAATAAACAACAAAAAGAAAATTAACTTTGACTGTTGAATTTTCACTCTAACTGTTACATGCCTGAACAGTCAGTTGGCAGTCAAACCGCTGACAGTGCAATTCTCCGTGTTTTGTACCATCAATCAAATCAATCTTTTACAATTCAAAATTCCAAGATTTTTGTTCTAGAAGTCTTCTGAATATCATATGATTAGCAGAGACTCAACACTGCACAAAAATCAGGTACGCTCAACTGTCTCCTACACAAACAGTCCCTAATTAGGGTTTATTGTTTTTTCAGGAGAAACAAGTTTTTGAGACTTCAAATGGATTTCATGGACCTCCATATATCTCAAAGTACCACCATACAAATTTTCAAACTTCAATTCGCTCAGACGCACAGTCAGCAGCTCAAATAGTCAACAGACGACCCGTTTGACCAAAAAAGTCAACAGACAGTCAAAAATGAAATTTTTGATCAACATCCATATTTTGTCAAAGGATTCATAATTTGATCATTGGATGATCATAATTCATCAAGGAAAGATCAAAAATCAACAAAACCCTAAGTTTCAAAATTAGGGTTTTTTCCTAAAAAGTCAACTGAACTTTGACTGGTCATAACTCTCTCATCCTTCATCCAAAAAATTCAAACCAAAGCTCATTGTGAAGGAAAAATTAATTATCTTTCAAATGCAATTGGTCCCATGGTCATTAGGTTCACCATTTGAAAAATATGAACCAAAACATTACAGGTCATTTTCAAAGTCAACAAAAAGACACTTTTTT
Organism: Vicia villosa; assembly: GCF_029867415.1. Taxonomy (NCBI): domain Eukaryota; kingdom Viridiplantae; phylum Streptophyta; class Magnoliopsida; order Fabales; family Fabaceae; genus Vicia; species Vicia villosa. The sequence continues at coordinate 220,780 of NW_026705478.1, forward strand.
CAAAAGGACACACAAGGAGCATGGAAAATCATTTTGACATGAGACCAAAGACAATGGTTAGAGGACTCTTTGAGGTTTCCAAAAAGTGCAAGATCTCCTTCATATCATAAATATTGAGGGATTTACACCTTGTTGAAGTTGGCTAAATTTTGGGAAAATGCATAAAACCAACATTGATCAAAAACGTATTTTTCCAAATGGGGCCAAGTTTTCATAGTTCAAACATGTTTACCATGATATAATGGGCCTCCCACGACCAAGACAAAGCCCACATCATTTTTGTTCCATTTTTGATTTAATTTTATCATATTTAAGATTAAATTGAAAAAGGAAAATGGAAGGATAATGCATGGCTTAATTTCTAAGCATGACTCACCAAAGAATCTTCAATTTTCTGCAACAAGAGGAAGTACAAGGCAAGAGAAGTGAAGAAGAGCAAAACTTGGTCAAATTTTCAAAGATTTTTAATATTTAAAAATCAAAGTTTCAACAAAGCTCATCAATGCTTTTAGCTTAGTTTTTAAGCACCATGTAGCTTATAAATTAGGTAGCATACTTCATCAATGTAATAGGGAGACACGAAATAGAGCAAGATATTGCATAAACTCACTTCATATTTCAAAATAATCAAAGAAACTTCAAAATTCGTATTTAAATTTGCAGCTAGTTTCAAAGCAAACTAAGTCCATAAATCACTTCCTGGAACTTATTTGAGCAAGTTCAGATCCATAACCAAGTTCATAGAGGCCTGAAACTTGAGTTCTCTCACTCTCCGATTTGGTAAACTTTCATTGATTTCAAACTCTCATTTTATGTGTTGTTATCATGTCTAATGGTTATGGTTGAGTTTGTAATAATCATTAGGTTAGGTTTGAACCCTAGCATGAGAGTTCTAACGTCCAGAACGTAGGTTGCCATTGTCAACCGTGAGTTTATGTTTCTCTTCGAATCTCTTAACACAAGCACTTTCAGTCCAAACTAACCTCACCATTGGATTCCCAGACCTCGATTTAGGGGGGTAGGGTCTTCATTTGGTGTTTAGCTAACGTATTTTTTGCAGTTGAAGGTTGACCTCGCCGGAGAAGACAATCGGAAAACACTGTTCCGGTGGTCAGCAAGGCTAGGGCGTGGTTGACTGCATGCGTGGCTTCCTCCCTCTCTCCTATTGGCTAGTCAACAAGTCCATGGCTCGCGTGGCAAAATGATAAAACATGATTGGTTCTGGTTTAAAAACATGGACCCCACATAACTTAAATTTAGAAAAAAAAATAGAAACAAGTGAACTGGGCCTATGCGAATTGATTTCTACACCCCTGGTTTCTGGCCCAAATACACCTCTTGAACTAAAATCAGTTCTTTTCCAGATTTACTTAATACACCCCCTGCATATTTTAATTAATAATCTCTATATTTTGCATTTTAATTAAAATCAACCAATCACAAAACACCAAAAATATTTTATTTTTTAGTTTTAATCTGATAAAATATTTATTTATTTTTAGACATAAAAATATTAATATTTTATTTAAATTAAGGCTATTTTGCATAATTAATTAGTATATATTTATATATTTGCTTTTTAATTATCTTAACTTATAAAAAAATCATAAAAAAAAATTGTTCTTTATATTAAATGTTGTTTATATATTATAAACTAATTTTGTACATATTTAAAATAATTTTCTCTTTAAGTTTTAATTATTTGTGTAATTATTTGTATAATTACGTGTTAATTAACTTAATCAATTTCAAATCAATTTCAAAAATTCCAAAAAAATTAGTTTTGTTTTAAAATTAATTAACAAGCATTTTGAACATATTTTAAACTTAATTTTTAGGTTTAAATTTTATTTCCATCTTTTCCTCATTTTAATTAAATTAATCATGCATTAATTATAATTAAAATCAATCATAAAAATCCAAAAACACTTCTTTTATTTTCTTGCACTTTAAATTCCTAGATCAAGTGTATAGGTTGTCAAATTCATGTAAATAGCGTAGTTTACATTTCCCGCACAATCGATGTAATAGCGTAGACTTACTTTCCGCATTTTACATTTCCGCTTTTTAAATACCAGCACATATAAAACTGCGTGTATGCCAAAGATTAAAATTGAACCGTTAGATCACTAACTTCAAAGATAAAATATCTGAATCAAAACACAATCACACTTGCACCTCTTAAGGTAATCCCTCTTATCACTCTTTTCAAAATCAAAAATCAAATTCTACTGTTCCAAGTACAAAATCGAACTTTTGTTTACATCCGGTAAAAGGATAGTTTTTTAAAGGAAATAGGATAAAGACCTTATAACTCAGGGTAGACCTCCTAATTTGCTTGCTCAAATCAAAACAAACAAATCTCTCATATATCATTGTTTTTTCAAAAATAAAATTTTCAAAAAGACAATACTTTGTATATATCCAAACAAGGATCATTACGAGGTTAACGTTCTTTTTTCAAAAACATCTTTTGAAAGATAAAAACACTTTGTATACATCCACACAAGGATCATTACAAATTCAATTTACAAAGGTATTTGAAACCGCATACGAGCATTTCAAGGCAATAGAAAAGTAATTGAAAACAAGTGAGCTAAGCAAATTAAAGAGCCCATGGATAACCATGGATACAAAGGGTGCTAACACCTTCCCTTTGTATAACCTACCCCCTTACCCATAATTTCTTAAAGGTCTTTTTTCTGTTTCTTTTATAAACCTTTCCTTAATTGGATAAAATAAAAGGTCGGTGGCGACTCTCTGATTTTCAAAAACACAAAAGCAGAAAGAAAAAAGAGTCAGTTCGCGTATCTCTCCGCGAGAGGTATGGCAAAAACCGAGGGCGAAAGAACTGGCGACTCTGCTGGGGATTTACTTTCTAAAAAACAAAATGTTTTCAAAAGGGGTTACCTTTAGAGTATAGATCACTTCGATGTTTTCAATTGCTTGATTTGATTGCTCTATTTTTCAAAGGGTTGTTTGGGTATTTTGCTTGTGTGAAATATTCTAACCCGAATCTCGAGATACCTTAAGTATGTGACAATAGACCAAGGAAACTGTACGACATGTACCGATATGGTTGATCTGGTAGTCACCGTTAGTGCGATACTTTGGTTTATACTGATGTCCCTTGAAAACGATCAAGGAGTATATTAGGCTTCCGAAATGTCATTAAACACTAATTTGTCTTAGAACCTTTTAGTTGAACTTGACTTGTGGCCTATTAAGTGGCTAGCTTTGAAATTGATCGAAGTTAGTTATCCTCGAGGAATATTTTGATCGGCCGTCCGAGCGCCGTATTGAGATGTTACCTCCAAGGATCATAGAACCCGAATACTTTTCTAGGACACGTTTTAACCAACTCAACTTCAGTGGGGAAGGTATCACCTATGGACTTCATGCAAGCCTTTAAACCTAAGGCTATTGTTTGATTTGTTTGTGTTTGCCACATGTTTGACATCATAACATCATAAGCATCATAAGCATATCATTTTTTCACTAATCATTTCAAGGATCAAAAGAGTTTACCTTTGTTATTGTTGGTAATGGCTCCCGCCACCAGAGATTACATCCGAATCAACATCTCAACGGTGCCATCTGAGTTAAAAGACTTAATATCAGAATTTCCCAGGAATGTTCAATTCACCGAAAAGCACGGTCACCTACTCCATTTGGTTACCTCAAAATTTGAAGAAGACATGATACGAGTCCTGTTCCAGTTCTTTGATCCCGAACATCATTGCTTTACCTTTCCTGATTACCAGTTAGTACCCACCTTAGAAGAGTTTTCTGAACTAATTGGATTACCTGTTCGAAATCAATTACCTTTCACTGGCTTAGAAAGGATTCCAAAACCTGAAACCATTGCTGCTGCCTTACATTTGCGAAAGACAGAAATCGAGTCCAATTGGGAAACAAAGAGTGGAATCCAGGGTTTGCTTGCTAAGCTCTTAATGGAAAAGGCTCGATTACTACTAGAAAACAAAAGTTACCCAGCTTTTGAGGAGGTTGTGGCTCTTTTGATCTATGGTTTGGTTTTATTCCCTAATCCCGACCAGTTCATAAGTGTGCACATCATCAACCTTTTTCTAACCCGTAACCCGGTACCAACATTGCTGGGAGACATCCTACATTCTCTACACTCTCGTACCATGAAGAAACGAGGAACTCTTATGTGCTGTATACCGCTACTGGCTAGATGGTTTACATTTCATCTTCCCCGATCAGTGTTGAGAAATGAACAAAGAATGCAATGGTCTCGCAGGATTATGTCTTTGTCTCATTCAGATATCCGGTGGAACAACTTCTTTCAAAGAGACATTACTATCATTGATCATTGTGGAGAGTACCCTAATGTGCCATTACTTGGCATCAAAGGAGGCATCACTTACAATCCCTCTTTAGCTTTACGCCAATTCGGATATGCACGGAGCAACGGTCCTCATGACATGATTATCCGTGGCATTGTGTTTGATTACGAGGATGATTCCCACAGACATCGACGAAGGTTCATACATGCGTGGGGCAGTGTCTATAGAATAGAAAGCAAAACTTTGGGACAATGGAATTCTATTCCTATGGAACCTTACCTCAGATGGGTTCGGGCTCATGCTCAGAAACTCATCATGCCATATCCCTCTATTCTACCTGTGACTATTGAGCCGGAAGTCGAAGGAGATGAACCTCAAGTTATTCTACATCTTTATATGCCAACTGACCTGGAAGAGTTGCAGAAATCTTGGGTAAAACTAAAAGAGGAAAGAGACACCTTCAAAGCACACTGTCAAGACTATGAGAGAAGATTATTGGAACTCACCGTACAACTCCAAGAAGAGCAGCAGATCAACACATTCCTGGGTGCAAAGAGAAAGCGTCCATGGGAGACCAGAGGGATCATTCATTTTCTTTATTTATTTCTGCTTTGTAAGCCCGAATGAGGCAAAATAAAAAAGAAAAGAAAAAGAGAAAGAAAGAAATAAATTGTTTAACTAACTAATGTTTGTTTCTCCTTTGTTTTAACAAATCTAAATTCTAAGATCCTTGAAAACATTGCATATGCATTTCATTCATTCATACACATTGCATAACAGGTTCACATGACGGATTTCTCATCTCCTCGCTGTTTATTTCAGTTAGAAGAGATGGAATCTGAAACAAGCATCAAGAATCTAGAAGCACAGAACGCCCAAGTTCAAGTAGCAATTCTGGAATTGGCTAAGGGGAAACAAGAACTGAAAGCCCTGATGATCAAGAAGAAAAAGAAGCCCAAAGGATCTATAGGCTTGAGTCACCTGAAAAGAAAGATCAAAATCCCAGTCAAAAAGTTCAAAAAGCCACCGATCCCTAAAATAGTCGGTGATGGTGAACAAGGAGACAATCATAGCAACCAGGGTTCTGCCAAGCCCTCCCTCTCTTCTAATGAAGAAGATTATCATTCTGGAGACGAACAGGATGATGACAAATACCAGCAGTTGGAAGAACGCATGAAAGCTATGGAGATACAAAAAATACCTGGTTTAGATTTCAATGATCTGGGACTCGTCTCGGATGTTGTTATCCCTCCAAAATTCAAAGTTCCTATCTTTGCAAAATATGATGGAGTTTCTTGCCCAAAACTACATCTGAGGTCCTATGTAAGGAAGATACAACCTCATACAGCAGATAACAAATTATGGATTCACTTCTTCCAAGAAAGTCTGTCGGGTACACAACTCGAGTGGTACTACCAACTGGAAAGTACAAAAGTTCATACTTGGGAAGATTTAGCTGCTGCTTTTTAGAAGCAGTACCAATACAATGTTGATCTTGCACCAACCCGTACTCAACTAAGGGGCATGTCCATGGCACCAAAAGAAAGTTTCAAAAGATATGCACAAAAGTGGAGAGATATGGCTGGAAGGGTTCAACCACCCTTATCTGATCGCGAGCTGGTCGATATATTCATGGGCACTTTAACTGGCCCTTTCTATAGTCATTTGCTGGGAAGCTCATCATCAGGTTTCACTGACCTGATATTGACTGGAGAACGTGTCAAAAGCGGCATTCAAAATGGAAAAATTCAAATAGGCTCTTCCTCTGGTATTACAAAAAGGCCCATCAGTGGGAAGAATGAGGTCAATACAATGCAAATTCAGAAAGGTCGCAAGAATGAGCATCACCAATCTGTAGGGGCAGTTCTGATCTCCGCATCTGCACCTCAAAAAGATCAACAGCCAAAATATACGCGTCGACCAGATGCGCCAAGAAGAAATTTCACCAGAATCAATATGCCAATCTCTCAGGCATTGCAGCATTTGCTAAAAGCAGATCTGATCACATTGAAAGATCCTCCAAAGAATGTCAACACTTCCTCTCCGAGTTATCGCCCTGATGCAACATGTGCGTATCACTCCAACTTTCCAGGACATGACGCAGATCACTGTTGGGCCCTGAAAAATAAAATACAAGACATGATAGATGCTGGGGAAATTGAGTTCGATCCTCCAGAAACTCCAAATGTCATCACGGCACCTATGCCGAAGCACGACAAAACTATTAATGCTATCATAGACACTGTCTACATCTATGATGTGACCGAATTGTCAACTCCGCTCCTCGAAGTCAAAGGAAAGCTAATCCAAGCTGGTTACTTTCCAGGTTGTGACCGTGATTGCTTTTATTGCACATGCCTGCCCAACGGTTGTGAAAATCTGAGAATGGGAATTCAAAAGTGGATGGATCGCCGCATCATTATGTTTGAGAGGCTCCCTTCTATGGACGTTTTATGCGAAATCTTTGCAAACGGGATGAGAATAGAGGACGTCTCAGTGGTTTCCAACTTACCATTCAAAATCTCTGCCAAGGCTCCCTTCAAAATTTCTGCTACACTCAAAATGGCATCAGTAATCATTGCAAGTCCAACTCCATTTCCATACTCCTCAGACAAAGCTGTCCCATGGGGTTACGACACTAATGTTTATGTCCATGGAGTTAAACAGGATACCTTGACCAAAGAGGCCCTGAACTTTACTGCTCCAACTGTTGATAACATTGTGGGTACCAGTAAGATTACGAGAAGTGGAAGGATCTTTTCACCAGAAATTTCTCCAAATGCTGCTGCTAATGCAGTCCAGGTCCCAATTCCTAATCAAGATGTCAACGCTCGAGGCAAAGAGCCACAAGTTGAACCAGTTCAAATACCGGTGGAAGTCACTGTTGAGGATCCATCAAAGCAAGAAATGGAGGAAATATTGAAAATCATCTGCAAGAGTGATTACAATATTGTCGAACAACTGGGGCACACTGCTTCAAAAATCTCAATGCTGTCTCTGCTAAAGTATTCAGAAGCTCATGGCAAAGCACTAATGAAGTTCCTGAAAGCTGCCCATGTGCCTCAAGAGATTTCAGTTGATCAATTTGAAAATTATGTTGCCAATCTAACAGTGAATAATGGCCTCGGTTTCTCTGATGTTGATCTAACCCCTGCTGGAAAGAATCACAATAAAGCCCTACATATCTCCATTCAATGTAATGGCACCACTCTATCTCATGTGCTGGTAGATAACGGTTCTTCTTTGAACGTGTTACCAAAAACAGTACTGGAAAAGCTTGACTTCGAAGGAATTGTGTTACAACCAAGCGATGTTGTGGTAAGAGCCTTCGACGGGTCAACAAGAACAGTGTACGGAAAGGTGAATCTCCCAATCAGAGTGGGCTCTCAGATCTTTGATTCTACCTTTTACATAATGGAAATTCACCCAGCATATTCCTGTTTACTTGGACGCCCTTGGATACATGGGGCAAATGCTGTAACTTCTACCCTGCATCAGAAGTTGAAATATCCAGTAAAAGGAAAGATTGTCACAGTTTATGGCAAAGAGGAATATGTGGTTAGTCACCTGAGCAATTCAAAGTATGTTGAGTTGGATGACGAATTCATCGAAACTCCCTGCCAATCTTTTGAGGTAGTCTCTCCAAATGTCTCTACTACCAAGCATATTTCTGCTACTCCAACTACAGCTATGGCTTCTCTCAAAGATGCCAAAGCTGTGATCGAAAAAGGTGATTCCACAGTATGGGGGCAGCTCCCCGATATACCTTACAAATCCGACAAGCTAGGCCTGGGCTATGCTAATGGAAATCAAAAGAACGATCAAAGTCCTTGTTCTGGAGGATTAATGTCACATTTCATCAGCCAAGGAGTAAACGCTATTGAAGACGATGGAGTGTTCTTGAACCATATCATTCAGCCATATCCAAATGAAGTTCCACCTCTTCCCATGGGAGTTTGGGATACTTTGGGAGAACCAAGCGGCGGATATAATTTTCAGTATACCGCACCTCAGAGTTCTTTTATTGCTACGGAAGACCTTACCCCAACTGGATGGGGCAATCAATTCGAAAATGGCAAAAGTTTCACAAATCCCATCACTGAGCAATATCAAAATCCACCTAAAGAAGTTTGGGATACTTTAGGAGAGCCAAGTGGCAAATATGACTTTATGGTGAAATATTCCGCTCCTCCGAGCTCACAAGTCGCCATTGAAGAAATTGTCCCAACTGGATGGGATGAACATTACGACGACAATTTTACTCCTGAAAACACCAGGGAAACACCAAATAACGAGGGTTACTTTCTGTCACAGTACACTACTCAGCAGAATGCACAAGTCTCCCTCAAAGACATCATCCCGACTGGATGGGATGGCCTTATCGAGCATCTCGCTCAGCCAACAGAGATATCTCAGCTTGGGCTCTCGTATCCAGCAGAGTATATCACTTATCCCGAAAGATCACCAACTCCTTTCCCCACCAATGAAATCAATGCTGTGGAAGACGAAGGAGACAACTGCAACTGGAGCAGCTGGATACTCCCTGCTTACAACAATGGATTGAACAACTGGGAAGCTGAGGATGTGATCTCCTTTGATCAGGAGTAAATGCAATTTCCTGTTTTCGTTGTTCATATTGTTCAAAGATAAAAATGGTTCCTGTACTATCGAACCATGAGCTTGAAAGCCGTGTGCCTTGCCCGAAGCACACTGGTCCTTTTATAAGGGTTTGTCATATCATGAGCATGTGCATTCAATAAAATCATGGGACGTTTGCATATTCAAATTTTGTGATCCTTTTTCTTTCTTTGCTTTTCAAATAGCTATGTTTTCTTACACACACCCACATAAATAAATGCAGATTCACATTCACTTTGGATCCAGTCAATAACGATTCTGCTATTTCCCGTCATGACTTTGAAAATCCGATCTACCAAACTGAGGAAGAAAGTGAGGAAGATTGTGAAGTACCAAGAGAACTTGCAAGGCTGCTAGAACAAGAAGAAAAGACTATACAGTCGCATGAAGAACCAATTGAGGTTGTCAACTTGGGCAGCGACGAAGAAAAGAAAGAAGTCAAGATAGGGGCTGATCTAGAAAACAGTGTCAAGCAAAGACTGATTCAAATGTTGCAAGACTACGTCGAGATATTTGCCTGGTCCTATGAAGATATGCCTGGCCTTGACACGGACATTGTGGTTCATCGCCTGCCAATCAAAGAAGGTAGCACTCCAGTCAAGCAGAAACTACGAAGGAGTAGGCCTGATATGTCAAAAAAGATCAAAGACGAGGTTGAAAAGCAATTCAATGCCGGTTTTCTGAAAGTTGTGAGTTATCCTCCTTGGATAGCTAACATAGTACCGGTGCCCAAAAAAGACGGGAAAGTCAGAATGTGTGTAGACTACAGAGATCTGAACCGGGCAAGCCCCAAAGATGATTTCCCTTTACCTCACATCGATGTACTGGTTGACAATACCGCACTGTAATACGGTGAACTGACTTTTTATCAATCGAAATGTCGCGGTTAAGCAAGAGTCGCCACCGACTTTTATTTTATCCAAACTAAATCAGAAAGGCAAAAAGAAACAGAAAAAAACCTTTTTTAAAGAAATCTAAGTTCGGGGGGTAATTTATGCAAAGGGAAGGTGTAAGGCACCCTTTGCATCCATGGTTTTCCATGGGCTCTTAATTGCTTTGCTTGCTCGTTTGTCTTTAGAAAAAGTAGATGAAAGAAAAAAAGTGGACTTTAGCTCGTAAATGAGCGTAGCCAGTTTTTGAAGAATTGTGAGAAAGAATATTAAAGATGAGCATTGCAAGGCAATTAGGGGCAATTACCTTAAACTCAGATGATAGGTCTCTTTTTAGCCTTTCAGAATGAAAGGGTCAATCCTTGCCATAAGAGGGCAAGAAGCCTTTCGTTTGGAGGTTGAAGGGTCATCGAAGCATCCTTTGCCATAAGACTGTCCCATGCCATAGGAGGGCAGGTAGTCTAAGGTAAGGATCAGAATAAGCCTTATTCGTAGGCAACCAGAGGATACCTCAGCCTTTTCCGTAGGCAACTTCCGAGGGTCAAGGTCATTTGTGTATCGAAGGCAGCATCATTTAGGGTCGTGACCTTTTTATCGAGGCAACATGGCTGAGGTATCCTCGTATTCGAGGGACTTGGCTTATTCTGCAAAAAACACAAGGCAACAGGCAACAAGGCAACAAGGCAACAGAGAGAGGTTACCCAAAAGCGTGCGTGTGTGCACCAATCGCGTGATTATATTCAATTATATTATCTTATAAATTAGCGATTCTAAATTCAATTCATGGTTGCCACTCCCTATTTTACTAACCACGCAGATAATATAAGGCAAGAAACAGTAATATGGGGGAGGGAAATTGTAACCAGCGGATCCCTTAATAGGGTTTGACACAAGTAATAATAAAAGCCATAAAATAAAATAAGGTTTAGGGTTACCAAACTCGTAGCCTTGGCAGTTCACAAACCCTGAAAAGGCAAATAACAAATAGGGTGAGTGTATGACTAATTCAGAGGCGAACAGGATTGACCCTAAAATAAGAAGGTCGAGACAATAATTTGAAATAAATAATTAAATGAAGGGCACTTAGCTTTTTGCATTTGATCTGACGTGATTGATAGTCGGAGGATGCCTTAAGGTTAACCCTGAAAAGAGGCAAAGGCAGAAAAATAGAAGGAGTGAATGTATGCACAGTTCAGAAATATAAGGGCAAACCCTAAAATCAAAAAGGAAACAAACAAAAAAAAAACTTTAAATAAATAAAATACTTAGCTTTTGTATTTTGATCTGAAATGGTTTGTAGTCGAAGGTAGCCTCGAGGTTAATCCTGAAAAGGCAGAGAGGCAAACGTGTGAGCGTAAAATAGTTCATTGACTTTTGAGGGTTTAACCCTAATAATAATTTTACAATGTAAAATAAAAAATAAGACAGAGTCGGGACTTAGCTTCGTAGAAGGCGAGGCGCATAGTCGGAAGGTATCTGATAATAATCCTGAAAAGAAATGCACAAAGAAAATATTTTTCAGTGTATGGCTAATTCTCGCAAACCCTAATGAGGGCACAAATTGACTAAGTTTAATAGAATAAATAAAATCAATTTTATCAATTATTGGTATTCTACCCAATTAATTAAATCGATAATAAAAATAAAAAAGGGTTTTGATTAAATCCTAAACCTAATATCAATGAATAAAAATTAATTATAATTTAGTTAAATAAATAATCTAACAATTTAAATAAAAAAACAATTTAATTACAATTAAAACAAAAAAAATAAAGATATTTTCATTATGTATTATGCCTTTTTAGAAAGCAAAGAGAAATTAATTTTATGTAAAAAGAAATTTGATAGTTAAAACAAATAAATAAAAGGAACTAAAAATAATATAGAAAACTTAGCTGAATATTCTGGTGTGGTGGCAGTCTGAGGGTCTACGGTGAGCCAGCCCTTTCATACGCGTTAGATCTAAGGCGTGTGCGATCTGATGGCTTACGTTGAGGGAACATGATAGATGTTTGTGAGTAGCGCGCACTGAATCTGTAGTTAGCTTATTTGGGAAAAATAATATGCAGGTAGGACCCAAGAATCGAACTGAGGTCTTGGGAATTGCAAGAAATCTGCGTTGCCATATGTGCTGAGAGTTGTTGCTGATCATAGCTTGAGAGAATAGCATGTTATTTAAAAATAACTCCCTTGTGAAACGCACGCGGATAATTTGACTGTACCAGTCCTTTGCTGCCACGACATCATCTTCTACTTGTGTCTGTCCCCTTAGCCTCATGACTTTTACCCACAGACAAACTCCATGGCTATAGACCTGCACTTATCATCTCAAACAAATAACACCAATAAATCAACAAAGAGACCATGGTTCGTCTCGATTTCGCATCCTGAATCTAGTGGCGCCATTAATACTATCCAATTCGGCTTACCTTCATGGTTCCCAATTTGAAACCTTGGAAACCTAACAATGGTGAATCATCAAATATGCAGCCAAGCTTCAATTAAACTATACTAAAAGCACGAGAACATCATAATGAATAATATTATGCAATTAAATTTCGTTTATGATGCGTGAAATGCTAGAATCGAAAATCAAGAAAAACAAAAGAAAACCGTGCGATATATGCTTCGATACTGTATGCTTTAGACTTCGATAGTGATTGGGAATCGATCAGGAACACTCCAGGAATGTGTTTGAACCTCCAAAAGCCTTTGAATCCCCTCCAATCTCTCAAAACGATTTTTTACTTTTCTTGAAATTTTGTAAGCTTTTTACGTGTTCTCAAGGTGCTGCCAATCCTTCTGAACCTCTCTTAATGTCTTGTATTCCCTTAGTACTTATAGGACCTTGATTTAGGTTAACAAAATTGGTCCATATCTTTTGATTTTGCAACATTGGATGCCATGGAATATTGAGAAGATTTGATAAAAATTTGAACCAAATTTTACCAAAATTGGCCGATCCTCCCTTTGCATATTTTTTGAATCATTATGGACCATTGGATTGGATTTGGAATTGATGGTGGAGAATGCTTTTCAAATACATCCTATTTTTTATAACTATATTCACATTAAAAAATTAAATAAATAAAATATTAATATGAAAATAGGTTTTAGTAAGCTCTTGGGCCTCCTTTAGTCGTATGAAATAGGATTTGGCAAGCCCATTACTCAAAAATACTCATTTGGCCAATTAGAGTTTTGTGCATTTTCACTAATTTTTCACCAACTTGCGCAGGCCACAACTCTTTCAAAAATTATCATATGGAGGCGTTATAGGACTTTCTGGAAAGCTCAAGGAGTCCTCTACAAGGCTCTTTGGAAGCTATTTTACATTTGATAATTTTATCTTGATGATATGACTCCTGACAAAAAACAGCTTTTTGCGATCTTCTTGAAGGACCTGTAATGTATTGATTTGAATTTGTCTAAGAGAAATAGCATGGGCAAATTTTGGGGTATGACAGCTGCCCCTGTTCAATTTTCTTATATCTGAAGATGTAGAGTGGTTTGTGCGCCAGTCGGAATCTGAAGGTAGAAGAGGATTGAACACTAGAATACCCATAAATTTGCCCTAGCTGAAGTAGGGACTTTTTGTCGGAGATGGGCTTGAAGATGCCATCCAGGTGTTTGGAGAGGATGTATGATGGAGATGGGCTTGAAGATGCCATCCGACTGGATATACTTGTGAGTCAGAATGTGTCGTACGTTAGACTGTTTCTGAGGAATAGACTTAGGTTGAGTCGTACGTTAGACTGGGTCTAGTTTGCATCAGCAGATGTCTGGAAAACCGTACGTTAGGCGTGCGTTAGGCCGAGGAATGAGTCGTGCGTTAGACTATTCTCAATTGCATCCTCAGATGTCTGGAAAATCGTGCGTTAGGTCGAAGAATAAGTCGTGCGTTAGACTATTCTCAATTGCATCCTCAGATGTCTGGAAAATCGTGCGTTAGGTCGAAGAATAAATCGTGCGTTAGACTATTCTCAATTGCATCGTCAGATGTCTGGAAAACCGTGCGTTAGGTTGAAGAATAGATCGTGCCCTAGACTATTCTCAATTGCATCCTCAGATGTCTGGAAAACCGTGCGTTAGGTTGAAGGATAAGTCGTGCGTTAGACTAATCCCAATTGCATCCTCAGATGTCTGGAAAATCGTGCGTTAGGCTGAATCTTTTGTATTGAGGAATACTTGTTGGAGATGGGCTTAAAGATGCCATCCAAGATGTCGAGACTGAAGTGTTTGAGAAGTAGTTGTTTGAATGTTGATCGTATAGTAGATGAAATAGATTTTTGGAGAGTTGGTCGTGTCAGCATCGTTCGTAGTAACTGAATTAGACTTTGGAAGATGATCGTGTCTACACCGTTTGTGATGATAGAATTAGATCTTTGAAGGTCGATCGTGTCAGCACCGTTCGTAGTAACCGAATTAGATCTTGGAGAGATAATCGTGTCTACACCGTTCGTGATGATAGAATTAGATTCTCTTATCGTGTCAGCACTGTTCGTAGTAACTGAATTAGACTGGGAAGGTCAGTGATCGTGTCTACACCGTTCGTGATGATAGAATTAGATCTCTGAGAGTTGACCGTGTCAGTACCGTTCGTAGTAACCGAATTAGATCTTTTGTCGTGTCAGTACCGTTCGTAGTAGCTGAATTAGACTTAGTTGGTCATTGATCGTGTCTACACCGTTCGTGATGATAGAATTAGATCTCTGAGAGTTGACCGTGTCAGTACCGTTCGTAGTAACCGAATTAGATCTTTTGTCGTGTCAGTACCGTTCGTAGTAGCTGAATTAGACTTAGTTGGTCATTGATCGTGTCTACACCGTTCGTGATGATAGAATTAGATCTCTGAGCGTTGACCGTGTCAGTACCGTTCGTAGTAGCTGAATTAGATCTTGGAAAGTTGGAGATTTCGTTCATTTGTCGGTACCTGTATTCTGAAAAAGGTAAGGTTAATCTTTATGCAATGTCATGATGCATGGGTTATGTAATGAATCCCTCAAAATAAATGAGAGCTTTTGCATGTTGTGTATGAGTTCATTATGAGGTAATGTATGCAGTGTATGAACATGTTTATGACATATGATATGTGAATATGATTTATGTTGTCTTTGATTAAGAAAGTAGATCTTTATGTCCTTGTAATTGTACTGTCTGATCTTGTCTTGAAGATGCTCAGCTGGGAATTTATGATTCTTGCTTGGGGATGATCAGTAACTTGATGGACCCTGCTTGGGGACAAAAGTATTAGTAAACCATGTTGGAGAAGAGCAACGTGTTAAAGAACCGGTAGTGTTGAAGATGTAAACTCTATTGGGGAGCCATGTCTTTGTCGGGACGGGAGCATTTGAAGGTATCTTCTTAATGATTGCTCTGTGGGGATATGATCTTGTGGACCCGGGTCTGTGGGGAGACATGGGTGTCTTGAAAGTTGCCCCTAGTATTATAGTACTTGCCATTCCTGGATTTGATTGATTAGGCCGCTGAGTATTGACCAAGATGTCAAACTGGACTTTCATAGATTTGCCCCTGCTAGTAGGAACTTGAAGAGATTCACCTCGCGAGGACTTTATGAAGTGTATACTGTAGACGACATGCCCCTAGTAATCGTAAACTTAGGATGATGCCCCTGACTGTTTGGCTTTTTTGAGAGATTCTTGGAATCTTGACTTGATTGCCCCAGATTGATCGGGCAAAACGTGTCGTGCCCCTTGTACACGTAGGAGACATTACTTCTCGGAGTAATCTTGTCTGTCGGGATAACTTTCAGTCATTAGTTGTACCCTGTGCAAGTTCTTTCTGATGCTAACATTTGAAATTATGTAGCAGAATATGTTTAATAATGAATTCATGAGATGCAATGCATACGTTTGTCTTGAATTTTTGAAAAACCTTTAAAACATGAGATGGAAAAACACGACACTTGTAAAAAAATGATATTTGCACTAATGTTTGTAAGAATGAAATACCGACTCCTCGTTTTTGGTAAACCTTAAGGAGTCAGGATACCCTTTTTTTTTTTGGTGACAGTATGCTTTCGAACTAACCATGCTTCAATTAGGACTTTCAAGGGTTGTAACGTGGCTTGGTTCACGGTTTAAGAAACAAAGGATAAAGGCTCAAAGTTTATTTATCCCCACCCCTCTTCGTGATAATCTTCAGTCCTAAACTCAGTAAATTTGGCTTATGCATTCAGGTTCCAAGAGACTTTTGGATTTGCACTTTTGATAATGATGATGGTTCACAAACAAAGATAACTTTTAAGATGGCAGTCACTTCTTCCTTTTGGTAGTTACAACATTGTGTTGTTCAGGAACTTATTGACTTCTCTGTTTTCATCCTTTTGATATCCCTAACTTTTGCCTGAACTGTTTTTTCTTTTTTTTTTTAGATTACAGTCAGCGGGATGCCTTGATTTTGCCTAAGTCGTTTTTTGATTTTTGACTTAGCAGGCTTTTCTTTGTATATATATTTTTCATTTTTTCTTTTGAAGATGTTGACTGTCTTGTTTAATGATTGATGAACCATCATTGGCTTTTGATTGACATCTCCAACACTTCTTTGATGTGTACGGATGAACGCTTGTGTTTGAAATCTTTATTGAAAGGTGTACTGAATGATTCTCTTAAACTAGAATGCACAGCCAAATTAACTGAGAACTACCCTGCCCCAGGTTATGATCAAAGGTTTTAATTAGTACAAGAAAGAAACTTCTACTTCTTAGGCTCAAAGGGGTTGACGAGGGATTAACATCCTTATATCTCCACTGTTTAGGAATTGAAACAATGCCTGTACATCGTCAGCATAGTCCGCTCAAAAGCATACTGTATGAGGTTGCGGTATCGTTTTCGTCCTCCTCCCTCAAAAGGCTTACAGCTTTAGCAGGAGTTGAGTATCGTAAAACATATGCAAAGTAGAGATGCAATTAAAATGAGTGATAGCGAAATAATTTTTTCAAGACAAATATATGCAATGCACTGATGATGATTACTAAAACAGATAATGTCTATCATGAGTCAAATGTTTAAACAAACAAAAAGGAGACTTGCAAACGAAAGTATATCTAATGATCCAAAAGTTTGTCCGTCTAGACGTCAATTAGTCTTGCCATGAGTAGGCATAGGAGCGGGGATCACCACAGGGGTTTCAGGAGGGTTGGATTTGATTTCTCTGTCATTGATCAGATCTTGAATCTTATTCTTTAATGTCCAGCAATTGTTTGTGTAATGTCCAAGACTGTTGGAATGGTACGCGCACTTCGCATTGGGTTTATAGTAGGTGTTAGAATTCGTTGGTTCGATTGCCCTGAGCTTCTGGATCATATGAGTGAATCGATTGTTGTGACTCAGTTGTCGTGATTCCATTATCGTGACTAAGTTGTCGTGACTTTGTTGTCGTGATTCCATTATCGTGACTCAATTGTCATGATTCCATTATCGTGACTCAGTTGTCATGACTTTGTTGTCGTGACTCAGTTGTCATGATTCCATTATCGTGACTCAGTTGTCGTGATTCCGTTATCGTGACTCAGTTGTCGTGATTCCATT
Organism: Vicia villosa; assembly: GCF_029867415.1. NCBI lineage: Eukaryota > Viridiplantae > Streptophyta > Magnoliopsida > Fabales > Fabaceae > Vicia > Vicia villosa. The sequence continues at coordinate 238,168 of NW_026705478.1, forward strand.
ATCGTGACTCAGTTGTCGTGATTCCATTATCGTGACTCAGTTGTCGTGATTTCATTGTCGTGGTCTTTTCTGATTTGAGTGTCATGATTAAATCTTTAATGGCACGCCTCAATGGTCTACCATCCTTTACACCATAACCAGGATTGTTCGAATAATAAGCGCATCTCGTATTGTAATTGTACCCCAAGAATAGGAGCGCCTTTAATTCTTCTTGCCCCTTAGACAAGTTCAAGATCAAATCTTGAAACTGGGCATTCTGAGCTTGAAGGTCTTTGACTGATTGCTTGAGATTCATGATGCTGAAATAAACAGCGATGAGGTGAGAAACCTGTGGTGGAAACCTGTAATGCAATGTTATGAATGCAGATGCAATTATTTTCAAGGATCTCTGGAAATTTAGTTAGCAACGTTTAAAAATGATCTGGTCGCTTCTTCGTTTGAAGAACTCTGATTTTTGGTGTTCTTCTATGGGAATCAAGCTCACCATATCCAGTGGGTCATAGCCTCTGATTCAGGATATCTTTGAACTTGAAGGTATATGGCTAGAGGAAAATAAATCCTCTTGCCCCTTGGTAGGTGTTGAACCTTCTGAATTGGAAGGTATGTGGCCAGAGGAAAATAAATCCTCTTGCCCCTTGATAGGAATTCAGTCTTCGATAAAGGCACCTGAAATTGTGCGCCCTAAATTCCTACGATCCTTGAAAGGGTTAGTTAAATCATGTTATGCTTATGATGTCATGATGTCATGATGTTATGCGAATGGAGTTCATTAGACTTGGTGCGAGATGGTAAGGACAAACAAATCCTTTCAGCAAAACCTGCAAGAAACGAAGGTTAGTAGCAAACACAGGCAAGTCACGCAAGTCACACAAGTCACACAATTTTTGGCTTAAGGCTTGCATGGGGTCTGATCAGGTGTCCTTCCCAAGGGTAATTCTATGGATAAGGAGATTTCAGCAACAGGTTCTAAAAGTTATCCAGAATTGTCAGCCCTTCTAAAGCACCCTCGGACATGATGCATTTGCACCATGCAATGATACTTTGAGAAAAAACCTATCTGAATTGTAGCATCGGGTAGCGACTAGTTCTTAACATTTGTCAAGAGTAGTCCCCCCACTACGTTCCTAAAGGCCAGGATGGGTTAAGGGTAACTAAAGGTCCTTGAGCTCCGGCGCACCCACAGACACATACATAGACCTCTCTCATTTGAGAAAGGTGTGCATATGCTATGGAGTCCTAACTCAAGTGTGAACTTCATATTGACTCATCTCCCACATATGTGAAAGAGGTCCTTATGACTATGCCACTCCTAATCTTAAGTGTTCTTGAATCCGGGAATAGGATTTGTCCTTCAATTTTCCCAAAACGCCCCTGAAAAATAAAACAAACGAAACAAACAATAGAAAACATTTAAGTGAATCCTAAGCTTTTAAGGTAACCCCTCTTTTATCGGTATGTCCCCAGCAGAGTCGCCAGTTCTGTAATACGGTGAACTGACTTTTTATCAATCGAAATGTCGCGGTTAAGCAAGAGTCGCCACCGACTTTTATTTTATCCAAACTAAATCAGAAAGGCAAAAAGAAACAGAAAAAAACCTTTTTTAAAGAAATCTAAGTTCGGGGGGTAATTTATGCAAAGGGAAGGTGTAAGGCACCCTTTGCATCCATGGTTTTCCATGGGCTCTTAATTTCTTTGCTTGCTCGTTTGTCTTTAGAAAAAGTATATGAAAGAAAAAAAGTGGACTTTAGCTCGTAAATGAGCGTAGCCAGTTTTTGAAGAATTGTGAGAAAGAATATTAAAGATGAGCATTGCAAGGCAATTAGGGGCAATTACCTTAAACTCAGATGATAGGTCTCTTTTTAGCCTTTCAGAATGAAAGGGTCAATCCTTGCCATAAGAGGGCAAGAAGCCTTTCGTTTGGAGGTTGAAGGGTCATCGAAGCATCCTTTGCCATAAGACTGTCCCATGCCATAGGAGGGCAGGTAGTCTAAGGTAAGGATCAGAATAAGCCTTATTCGTAGGCAACCAGAGGATACCTCAGCCTTTTCCGTAGGCAACTTCCGAGGGTCAAGGTCATTTGTGTATCGAAGGCAGCATCATTTAGGGTCGTGACCTTTTTATCGAGGCAACATGGCTGAGGTATCCTCGTATTCGAGGGACTTGGCTTATTCTGCAAAAAACACAAGGCAACAGGCAACAAGGCAACAGGCAACAAGGCAACAAGGCAACAGAGAGAGGTTACCCAAAAGCGTGCGTGTGTGCACCAATCGCGTGATTATATTCAATTATATTATCTTATAAATTAGCGATTCTAAATTCAATTCATGGTTGCCACTCCCTATTTTACTAACCACGCAGATAATATAAGGCAAGAAACAGTAATATGGGGGAGGGAAATTGTAACCAGCGGATCCCTTAATAGGGTTTGACACAAGTAATAATAAAAGCCATAAAATAAAATAAGGTTTAGGGTTACCAAACTCGTAGCCTTGGCAGTTCACAAACCCTGAAAAGGCAAATAACAAATAGGGTGAGTGTATGACTAATTCAGAGGCGAACAGGATTGACCCTAAAATAAGAAGGTCGAGACAATAATTTGAAATAAATAATTAAATGAAGGGCACTTAGCTTTTTGCATTTGATCTGACGTGATTGATAGTCGGAGGATGCCTTAAGGTTAACCCTGAAAAGAGGCAAAGGCAGAAAAATAGAAGGAGTGAATGTATGCACAGTTCAGAAATATAAGGGCAAACCCTAAAATCAAAAAGGAAACAAACAAAAAAAAACTTTAAATAAATAAAATACTTAGCTTTTGTATTTTGATCTGAAATGGTTTGTAGTCGAAGGTAGCCTCGAGGTTAATCCTGAAAAGGCAGAGAGGCAAACGTGTGAGCGTAAAATAGTTCATTGACTTTTGAGGGTTTAACCCTAATAATAATTTTACAATGTAAAATAAAAAATAAGACAGAGTCGGGACTTAGCTTCGTAGAAGGCGAGGCGCATAGTCGGAAGGTATCTGATAATAATCCTGAAAAGAAATGCACAAAGAAAATATTTTTCAGTGTATGGCTAATTCTCGCAAACCCTAATGAGGGCACAAATTGACTAAGTTTAATAGAATAAATAAAATCAATTTTATCAATTATTGGTATTCTACCCAATTAATTAAATCGATAATAAAAATAAAAAAGGGTTTTGATTAAATCCTAAACCTAATATCAATGAATAAAAATTAATTATAATTTAGTTAAATAAATAATCTAACAATTTAAATAAAAAAACAATTTAATTACAATTAAAACAAAAAAAATAAAGATATTTTCATTATGTATTATGCCTTTTTAGAAAGCAAAGAGAAATTAATTTTATGTAAAAAGAAATTTGATAGTTAAAACAAATAAATAAAAGGAACTAAAAATAATATAGAAAACTTAGCTGAATATTCTGGTGTGGTGGCAGTCTGAGGGTCTACGGTGAGCCAGCCCTTTCATACGCGTTAGATCTAAGGCGTGTGCGATCTGATGGCTTACGTTGAGGGAACATGATAGATGTTTGTGAGTAGCGCGCACTGAATCTGTAGTTAGCTTATTTGGGAAAAATAATATGCAGGTAGGACCCAAGAATCGAACTGAGGTCTTGGGAATTGCAAGAAATCTGCGTTGCCATATGTGCTGAGAGTTGTTGCTGATCATAGCTTGAGAGAATAGCATGTTATTTAAAAATAACTCGCTTGTGAAACGCACGCGGATAATTTGACTGTACCAGTCCTTTGCTGCCACGACATCATCTTCTACTTGTGTCTGTCCCCTTAGCCTCATGACTTTTACCCACAGACAAACTCCATGGCTATAGACCTGCACTTATCATCTCAAACAAATAACACCAATAAATCAACAAAGAGACCATGGTTCGTCTCGATTTCGCATCCTGAATCTAGTGGCGCCATTAATACTATCCAATTCGGCTTACCTTCATGGTTCCCAATTTGAAACCTTGGAAACCTAACAATGGTGAATCATCAAATATGCAGCCAAGCTTCAATTAAACTATACTAAAAGCACGAGAACATCATAATGAATAATATTATGCAATTAAATTTCGTTTATGATGCGTGAAATGCTAGAATCGAAAATCAAGAAAAACAAAAGAAAACCGTGCGATATATGCTTCGATACTGTATGCTTTAGACTTCGATAGTGATTGGGAATCGATCAGGAACACTCCAGGAATGTGTTTGAACCTCCAAAAGCCTTTGAATCCCCTCCAATCTCTCAAAACGATTTTTTACTTTTCTTGAAATTTTGTAAGCTTTTTACGTGTTCTCAAGGTGCTGCCAATCCTTCTGAACCTCTCTTAATGTCTTGTATTCCCTTAGTACTTATAGGACCTTGATTTAGGTTAACAAAATTGGTCCATATCTTTTGATTTTGCAACATTGGATGCCATGGAATATTGAGAAGATTTGATAAAAATTTGAACCAAATTTTACCAAAATTGGCCGATCCTCCCTTTGCATATTTTTTGAATCATTATGGACCATTGGATTGGATTTGGAATTGATGGTGGAGAATGCTTTTCAAATACATCCTATTTTTTATAACTATATTCACATTAAAAAATTAAATAAATAAAATATTAATATGAAAATAGGTTTTAGTAAGCTCTTGGGCCTCCTTTAGTCGTATGAAATAGGATTTGGCAAGCCCATTACTCAAAAATACTCATTTGGCCAATTAGAGTTTTGTGCATTTTCACTAATTTTTCACCAACTTGCGCAGGCCACAACTCTTTCAAAAATTATCATATGGAGGCGTTATAGGACTTTCTGGAAAGCTCAAGGAGTCCTCTACAAGGCTCTTTGGAAGCTATTTTACATTTGATAATTTTATCTTGATGATATGACTCCTGACAAAAAACAGCTTTTTGCGATCTTCTTGAAGGACCTGTAATGTATTGATTTGAATTTGTCTAAGAGAAATAGCATGGGCAAATTTTGGGGTATGACACGCACAATGCAAGGTATTCTCCTTCATGGATGGATTCTCAGGGTACAATCAAATGAAGATGGCACCCGACGATATGGAAAAAACAACTCTCACAACACCCTGGGGAACCTTTTGTTACAAAGTAATGCCCTTTGGTTTAAAGAATGCAGGAGCTACATATCAGCGCGCAATGGTAGCTTTGTTTCATGATATGATTCATCAGGAGATAGAGGTTTATGTCGATGATATGATTGCAAAATCCAACACCGAAGAAGAACATTTGGGTCATCTACACAAGTTGTTTGACAGACTCAAGAAATACAGGTTGCGACTGAATCCAAATAAGTGTACCTTTGGAGTAAGATTCGGCAAACTCTTAGGTTTCATCGTCAGCAGCAAAGGTATTGAGGTTGATCCTGCCAAGGTCAAAGCCATTCAAGAAATGCCTATACCCCGTACCGAGAAACAAGTCAGAGGATTCTTGGGACGTCTGAATTACATCGCCCAATTTATTGACCATATGACTACTACTTGTGTGCCGATCTTCAAACTATTGAAGAAAGATCAAGTAGAAAGGTGGAATGACAAATGCCAGTTAGCCTTTGACAAAATCAAAGAATATCTCCAAAAACCGCCAATATTATTACCACCAGTGGAAGGAAGACCTCTGATAATGTACCTAACTGTGTTAGAAGATTCAATGGGGTGTGTACTGGGGCACCATGACGAGTCTGGCCGAAAGGAGCATGCAATCTACTATCTTAGCAAAAAGTTTACCGATTGTGAAACAAGATACTCACTACTCGAAAAAACTTGCTGTGCTTTAGCATGGGCGGCTCGCCGACTAAGACAGTATATGCTAAATCACACCACTTTCCTAATCTCCAAAATGGATCCAATCAAGTACGTGTTCGAAAAACCTGCTCTCTCTGGAAGAATAGCACGATGGCAAATGATCTTAACAGAATATGACATTCAATACACTTCACAAAAAGCAATCAAAGGGAGTGTGGTAGCTGATCATCTGGCTCATCAAGCAGTGGATGATTATCAAGCATTGAACTTTGACTTCCCAGATGAAGACATTATGCTAGTCACTGACTATGAACAACCAAGACCGGAAGAAGGACCCGAGCCAGGATCCCGATGGACTATGGTTTTTGATGGAGCTTCTAATGCACTTGGCAATGGCATCGGAGCTGTGATAATCTCCCCTGCAGGAGGTTATACACCATTCACTGCCAGATTGTGCTTCAACTTCACTAACAATATAGCCGAGTACGAAGCATGTATTCTGGGTCTCAAAGCTGCAATTGATTTAAGAATCAAGTTCCTAGAGGTCTACGGAGACTCGGCACTGGTGATTTATCAAGTCAAAGAGGAATGGGACACGAAGCACCCAAATCTAATTCCTTACAAAGAGTATGTGCTGAGTCTGATTCCTTATTTCAAAGAAATCACTTTTGAACACATCCCGCGCGTAGAAAATCAACTAGCTGATGCCTTAGCTACCATGTCATCCATGTTCAAAGTCAGGTGGGACAACGAGGCGCCAATGATCACCATTTACAGACAAGACGAACCAGCCTATTGCAATGAGATCGATGCCGAAGGAACAGAAGAAAAACCATGGTTCCATGAAGTAAAAAGATATCTCAAGGCTCAGGAGTACCCTGAAGGGGCATCCATTAACGACAGAAAGTTTCTAAGGAGGTTTGCTGCCAAATTCTTCCTAAGTAATGGAACCCTATACAAACGCAACCATGACTCGACTTTACTTCGTTGTGTAAACAAGAAGGAAGCGGAACAGATTATGGAAGACATACATGATGGTGCCTTCGGTACTCACTCAAGTGGACATACAATGGCTAAAAAGATCCTCAAAGCAGGTTATTACTGGTCTACCATGGAGACAGACTGCCATCATCACTCTAGAACCTGTCACAAATGCCAGATAAATGCAGACAAGGTACATGTACCTCCAGTCCCGTTAAATGTCCTGACGGCTCCTTGGCCTTTTGCAATGTGGGGTATCGATATGATTGGAGAAATCAAGCCTACTGCATCCAACGGACATCGTTTTATCCTGGTCGCTATCGACTACTTCACAAAATGGGTAGAAGCAGCTTCATTTGCTTCTGTCACCAAGAATGTTGTGGCCCGGTTTATCAAGCACAATCTCATTTGTCGGTATGGCATCCCTGAAAGGATCATCACAGACAATGGCACAAATTTAAACAACAGAATGATTATTGAACTCTGCACACAATTCAAGATCAAACATCATAATTCCTCTCCATATCGACCAAAGATGAATGGCGCGGTGGAAGCTGCCAACAAGAACATCAAGAAAATCATACAAAAGATGACAGTAACCTACAAAGACTGGCATGAGATGTTACCTTTTGCTCTTCATGGTTATCGCACATCTGCGCGTACTTCAACAGGGGCAACTCCATTCTCCTTAGTCTACAGTATGGAGGCAGTTCTTCCAATTGAAATTCATATTCCTTCCCTAAGGATTATGAAAGAAGCCGATCTAGACGAAGACGATTGGATTCAGACTCGGTTGGACCAGATAAACTTGATTGATGAGAAAAGACTCGCAGCTATTTGTCATGGTCAGTTGTACCAAAAGCGTATGATCAAAGCCTTCAATAAAAAAGTCAAAAGTCAAGCATACCAAACCGGTGGATTGAAAACCCGAAAGGGCGATCCAGGCAAAAATTAGAGACTAAAAATAAAACTATCCCGGTAGGCTGAAAACCTGAAAAGGCAGCCTAGGCAAAAGTTAGGGAATAAAGCGTACAACTATGTTCCGTTCAGCTGCCTACTCACCTTCAAGATTCAACACATCAAAGACACCGATCAGTCCAATTACTTTCTTCCAACAAGTGAGGGATGAGATGCTCGAAGACAAATTGGCAATAGCAGAATTGAAACTTGACTGGATTGTTTTCACATAGCTATTTATCTTTATAAACTCTTTTCAAAACTTTATGACAATTTCCTACTACTAGGATTTTTGTCTCCTTGTACTAATCAGCCTATCATGGCTCTTTTTCAAAAATCAATGCATCTTATGCTCAAAATTAGCATTTTCATTTTTTCTGTTTTGAATACGTAAACGTCCCAATGATAATTTTGAATGAACATGTGCATTTGAATATGATTGATGTTTACCAAGGAAAAACAGGAATAGCATTCAGGTAATGTCCCAATCACTTGGACATCATCCCGAAACCAGCATCAGAAGAGAAATCTCCAACAGAGATGCATTTCTCAGCAAATTCCTCAATAGGATTTTTCTCTCCAACAAAGTGATTCGAGAAATCTTATTCCCCAGCAGGGCTGTTCCAGATTACTGTCCCCAGAAGGTGTGATCTCCACGCCAGGACTTAGTCAAATAGTGCATCGGAGGATTATGCATCTTCCTCATTCCCACTTTAAAAGGGCATCAAAATCAGAACTTTCCAATTACCTTTCATCCCCGATCGGTAGTCAAAGATCCTTCAACAGAGTACCATGGTTCTCAAAAAAGGTTCCCAGCCGAGGGTACTCAAACAAAACGACAAAAGATCATCAACAATCACAATACCTTCATCTCCAGATGACTAGCTGGGATTTATTTTCCCAACCATACATCATACATTATACATCATTCATCATACATCATACATCATACGTCATACACATATTCATACACAGTATATAATGTTTCATGACAAACGCATACATAACATGCATATTTCTCCTTTAGTTAGAGAATCCCATGCATTACATACATCATGCCATTGCATATCACTAACTTGATTTTTCAGGCAGACGGATGTCTTCAACAAAGATGTTCTCAATCACATACAGTGTTCCCCTTGAACTCTATTCAAATAAGCAGTCCTCTCAGATATAATCAAGCCAAGGATTCATTCTGAAGAGATCTCTCCTTTCAAATCACTTATCAACTCAAAAACAAGCAACAAAGATCTAAAGCTGATACCTCAGACGGTTCCAGAACGATCTACCATCGAAGATCTAAAGCTGATACCTCAGACGGTTCCAGAACGATCTACCATCGAAGATCTAAAGCTGATACCTCAGACGGTTCTAGAACGATCTACCATCGAAGATCTAAAGCTGATACCTCAGACGGTTCCAGAACGATCTACCATCGAAGATCTAAAGTTGATACCTCAGACGGTTCCAGAACGATCTACCATCAAAGATCTAAAAGCTGATACCTCAGGCGGTTCCACAACGATCAACTTTCAAAATCTAAAGCGGAAAAACTTTGGACAGTTCCGTAACGATCATCCTCCTAGACTTAAAGCGGTAACCTTGGACGATTCCGAAACGGTCGATGCAGAGGTTCTCAAATCCTTCATCAAGATATAATCAATGGATTCATTCTGGTGGACAAACCATCAACACAATTGCCATATGGCATCTGAAAGCCCATCTCAGGTAATGTTTCAATCTTCCAACAACATTTCTCAGACAACATTCAAAGACAAATTCCAGCATCACTCCCGGTGGAGGTAAGTGCAAATTTTCAGGGCATCTAAAATATTCAATCATCTTCTACCTTCAGATTTCAAACAATCTCTTCAGGTTTAAGAAGATTGAATAGGGGCAACTGTTATACCCCAAAATTTGCCCGCATCTTTTTTCAAGAAAACTTCAATCTAAAAACTAAGAGTTTCATATAATCTTGGATTTTCACATCCTGATTTATGAATACTTGGTTTTTATAATTTTTCTTATACGGTATTTTGGCTCGCTGGTGGATTTATTCTTACGCAAACGCCAACTACTGTTTATTACTTCACACACTCTATTTATTTGATATTTATTTATAGATAAGTAGTACTGACACAATTGGTACAGAACTAAATCTTTTGCAGGCACAGAGTCCGGGGATTCAGACTGTACTGGTAACAAGTAAATTATTACTAACTTTTGTACTATATTCCATTATTTTCAAAATCTCTTTTCAAACCTCTTTTTCAAAAATCAAATCTTAACTTTATTCTACACATCTCTCTTTTTTCCAACACTATCATACACTTTCTTTCAAATCTTACTTCCACTCAAATTTTCCTTTTGTACGGAATCACTTCATTCCCCAACGTCTCTATCCTTCTTTTCATTCTATAAATACCTCTCATTTTTTCCATAAAATCTCACATCAAATTCTAACTCATCTCTCAAATTTCTACTTCATATTCATTCTTTCTTCTTCCGCGGCAAAAATGGCGAAGCGGATAGAAACGTGTTTTCTTATGATCATCACCGTCGTGGTGGTAATCATGTCTTTCTTCTGTCTACATAGCCCGGAAAAATGTGGACCTGGGATGTTGACACTCCCAATCATCTACATGTTATTATTTGTAGCATGGGTTATTAATCGTCATTCTTAAAGTTTGTCGTATCTCTTATTTTCTTAAATGTACCGTTTACTCGTCGTACCGTTCATTATAGTATGTAATGTTTGTACTGTCAGTATTAAATGTTGTACTATTTGTCATACTGTTGCTTAATTATTCAGATAATATTTTGTGTGTTTTCTGCCAGTTAAATATTTATTTTTCTGTGCATTAAATGATTTTCAGGGTTATTATCGGTAATTTTGCTCGCGTAGAGTAAATATTAGTTATTTATTATGTCTGTGTATTTTAACAAGTCATGTAAATAAATTTTCACCATTAACATAATCAAAAACAATAAAAAGAAAAACAACAAAAAGAAAATTAACTTTGACTGTTGAATTTTCACTCTAACTGTTACATGCCTGAACAGTCAGTTGGCAGTCAAACCGCTGACAGTGCAATTCTCCGTGTTTTGTACCATCAATCAAATCAATCTTTTACAATTCAAAATTCCAAGATTTTTGTTCTAGAAGTCTTCTGAATATCACATGATTAGCAGAGACTCAACACTGCACAAAAATCAGGTACGCTCAACTGTCTCCTACACAAACAGTCCCTAATTAGGGTTTATTGTTTTTTCAGAAGAAACAAGTTTTTGAGACTTCAAATGGATTTCATGGACCTCCATATATCTCAAAGTACCACCATACAAATTTTCAAACTTCAATTCGCTCAGACGCACAGTCAGCAGCTCAAACAGTCAACAGAGGACCCGTTTGACCAAAAAAGTCAACAGACAGTCAAAAATGAAATTTTTTGTCAACATCCATATTTTGTCAAAGGATTCATCATTTGATCATTGGATGATCATAATTCATCAAGGAAAGATCAAAAATCAACAAAACCCTAAGTTTCAAAATTAGGGTTTTTTCCTAAAAAGTCAACTGAACTTTGACTGGTCATAACTCTCTCATCCTTCATCCAAAAAATTCAAACCAAAGCTCATTGTGAAGGAAATTCAATTATCTTTCAAATTCAATTGGTCCCATGGTCATTAGGTTCACCATTTGAAAAATATGAACCAAAACATTACAGGTCATTTTCAAAGTCAACAAAAAGACACTTTTTTCAAAAGGACACACAAGGAGCATGGAAAATCATTTTGACATGAGACAAAAGACATTGGTTATAGGACTCTTTGAGGTTTCCAAAAAGTGCAAGATCTCCTTCATATGATAAATATTGAGGGATTTACACCTTGTTGAAGTTGGCTAAATTTTGGGAAAATGCATAAAACCAACATTGATCAAAAATGTATTTTTTCCAAATGGGGCCAAGTTTTCATAGTTCAAACATGTTTACCATGATATAATGGGCCTCCCACGACCAAGACAAAGCCCACATCATTTTTGTTCCATTTTTGATTTAATTTTATCATATTTAAGATTAAATTGAAAAGGGGAAATGGAAGGATAATGCATGGCTTAATTTCTAAGCATGACTCACCAAAGAATCTTCAATTTTCTGCAACAAGAGGAAGTACAAGGCAAGAGAAGTGAAGAAGAGCAAGACTTGGTCAAATTTTCAAAGGTTTTTAATATTTAAAAATCAAAGTTTCAACAAAGCTCATCAATGCTTTTAGCTTAGTTTTTAAGCACCATGTAGCTTATAAATTAGGTAGCATACTTCATCAATGTAATAGGGAGACACGAAATAGAGCAAGATATTGCATAAACTCACTTCATATTTCAAAAATAATCAAAGAAACTTCAAAATTCGTATTTAAATTTGAAGCTAGTTTCAAAGCAAACTAAGTCCATAAATCACTTCCTGGAACTTATTTGAGCAAGTTCAGATCCATAACCAAGTTCATAGAGGCCTGAAACTCGAGTTCTCTCACTCTCCGATTTGGTAAACTTTCATTGATTTCAAACTCTCATTTTATGTGTTGTTATCATGTCTAATGGTTATGGTTGAGTTTGTAATAATCATTAGGTTAGGTTTGAACCCTAGCATGAGAGTTCTAACGTCCAGAACGTAGGTTGCCATTGTCAACTGTGAGTTTATGTTTCTCTTCGAATCTCTTAACACAAGCACTTTCAGTCCAAACTAACCTCACCATTGGATTCCCAGACCTCGATTTAGGGGGGTAGGGTCTTCATTTGGTGTTTAGCTAACGTATTTTTTGCAGTTGAAGGTTGACCTCGCCGGAGAAGACAACCGGAAAACACTGTTCCGGTGGTCAGCAAGGCTAGGGCGTGGTTGACTGCATGCGTGGCTTCCTCCCTCTCTCCTATTGGCTAGTCAACAAGTCCATGGCTCGCGTGGCAAAATGATAAAACATGATTGGTTCTGGTTTAAAAACGTGGACCCCACATAACATTCAGAAAAAAAATAGAAACAAGTGAACTGGGCCTATGCGAATTGATTTCTACACCCCTGGTTTCTGGCCCAAATACACCTCTTGAACTGAAATCAGTTCTTTTCCAGATTTACTTAATACACCCCCGGCATATTTTAATTGATAATCTCTATATTTTGCATTTTAATTAAAATCAATCAATCACAAAACACCAAAAATATTTTATTTTTTAGTTTTAATCTGATAAAATATTTATTTATTTTTAGACATAAAAATATTAATATTTTATTTAAATTAAGGCTATTTTGCATAATTAATTAGTATATATTTATATATTTGCTTTTTAATTATCTTAACCAATCAAAAAATCATTAAAAAAAATTGTTCTTTATATTAAATGTTGTTTATATATTATAAACTAATTTTGTACATATTTAGAATAATTTTCTCTTTAAGTTTTAATTATTTGTGTAATTATTTGTATAATTACGTGTTAATTAACTTAATAAATTTCAAATCAATTTCAAAAATTCCAAAAAAATTAGTTTTGTTTTAAAATTAATTAACAAGCATTTTGAACATATTTTAAACTTAATTTTTAGGTTTAAATTTTATTTCCATCTTTCCTCATTTTAATTAAATTAATCATGCATTAATTATAATTAAAATCAATCATAAAAATCCAAAAACACTTCTTTTATTTTCTTGCACTTTAAATTCCTAGATCAAGTGTATAGGTTGTCAAATTCATGTAAATAGCGTAGTTTACATTTCCAGCACAATCGATGTAATAGCGTAGATTTACTTTCCGCATTTTACATTTCCGCATTTTAAATACCAGCACATATAAAACTGCGTGTATGCCAAAGATTAAAATTGAACCGTTAGATCACTAACTTCAAAGATAAAATATCTGAATCAAAACACAATCACACTTGCACCTCTTAAGGTAATCCCTCTTATCACTCTTTTCAAAATCAAAAATCAAATTCTACTGTTCCAAGTACAAAATCGAACTTTTGTTTACATCCGGTAAAAGGATAGTTTTTTAAAGGAAATAGGATAAAGACCTTATAACTCAGGGTAGACCTCCTAATTTGCTTGCTCAAATCAAAACAAACAAATCTCTCATATATCATTGTTTTTTCAAAAATAAAATTTTCAAAAAGACAATACTTTGTATATATCCAAACAAGGATCATTACGAGGTTAACGTTCTTTTTTCAAAAACATCTTTTGAAAGATAAAAACACTTTGTATACATCCACACAAGGATCATTACAAATTCAATTTACAAAGGTATTTGAAACCGCATACGAGCATTTCAAGGCAATAGAAAAGTAATTGAAAACAAGTGAGCAAAGCAAATTAAAGAGCCCATGGATAACCATGGATACAAAGGGTGCTAACACCTTCCCTTTGTATAGCCTATCCCCTTACCCAGAATTTCTTAAAGGTCTTTTTTCTGTTTCTTTTATAAACCTTTCCTTAATTGGATAAAATAAAAGGTCGGTGGCGACTCTCTGATTTTCAAAAACACAAAAGCAGAAAGAAAAAAGAGTCAGTTCGCGTATCTCTCCGCGAGAGGTATGGCAAAAACCGAGGGCGACACATTCCCTTCTGTTTTAAATTGTTCCCGTCGTCGCTTACGTTCCATTTGCGTTTCGGCAGTATCGTTTTCCTCCACGTCTGGCTCGAGTGTATGTTGTGTAGCATTGCTGTTAATCTCATGGTTTTGAATGGGACGGATATCATGGCTATGGTTGAGGGGAATTGGCTGTTTAAATTGTTTGGTGTAATCTCCTGTCATGTGTTTGGAGTGTGATGTTTTTGGTTTAAATTTGTGTGGCTTAGGATTAAGGGAATTGGTTTTGGTTGGAAGGTTCGGTGTGTTTGTAGCATGGGCAGGTTCTTTAGTAGTAAAAGATATATTTCAAACAGCACCTGGTTAGTTAGTTTCTCGTCCAAGAAAACCATGCAGACTCTGTGTATTTTGATTGGTCAAGGTTTGTGGAAAAAGCTGAGTATTTTCTGTAGGATGTCCCCTAAGTGGGCCCTGGTTTGTAAGCCACTGTGGGACAACAAGGGAGACATTCGCCTGAGATGAAATATGGGGATTATTAGGCAATAAATGCTCTGTCGAGAAGGATGAAAAAGTGATATTGGGCTCAATCTGATTGGTGTGGCTTTGGACAGTAGCGTTACCATTATTTGAGAGGGAATTATTACTCATTACAGGAATTAATTGCTCATTATTGGATTGATTTCTCACGACAGAAATTAATTGCTCATTACTGTGAGTATTCGGATCCCACAACACCATTGAATGGCTTGCCCCAGTGCCTTGACTCGCCGCTGGACTTTCCTGAACATGTGGTGATTCTGCCCTTTCCGGCCGATAGTTCATGGAATTACCGGAGTTCGTAGTAGCCTCTCCACCACCCTCCTGCTTCAGCCATCTCGAATTTTGACCACCCGTATATCTCCTCATATCGGCTCTTATTTCATTGGACCACCCTCTCACGCCATTATCCTCATTCATAGCAAACCGGATTTCACACAGTTGCTCCGAATGGCCCAGGATGCCACACACGAAACAGAACAAGCTAAGTCTTTCATATTTGAAATTAACAGTGCACCACTCTCCCCCCTTGTTCTTGACTTTTGTTTGTTTCTTCAAAGGAAGTCTTACATCTACTCGAACTCTCAGCCTCATATATTGACGCCAAAAGCTTGAATTATTATTCTTATCGTACTCCACGAACGTGCCAATGAAGTTTGCCATCGCTTTTCCCACCTTCTCCAGCATTAATCCCGCAGGAAGATTGTGAACCTGTACCCAGAACTCGACGTGATTTAGAGGAATATTCTCGATCTGGACACCCACTTGCACCCTTTCAATAATAAGAAGGTGGTTGTCGAACGTCCAAGGCCCCCCTTCAGCGCCGCTTCCATATCCAGATTATGGAAGAAATGGAACATAAATAATCCTTCTTGAGCTTGCTTGATCGTAACTCCTTTCACCGGACGCCACATATCTGCTACTCTCACCTTCATAGACTTCACATGAATAGGTTGTTAGAACAAGATTTGTTCTGATCAATATTCTTAGTTTTGATGATAACAATGTATATGAATTTTGTATGAGATAATGTGGTACTCTAATACTATACAATTTCCATTTCAGGAATTATATAAAGAGTATGCACAAAATCAGCGCAAGAATCACTGACTCAGAAGGTTCAGCAAGCAACATCAGAACATGGTCTAGCAAGACATCAGAAGATGGTCAAGCAGAATCAGAACATGGGTCTATGGAAGCATCAGAAGGACTTGAGATCAGAAGCAGAAGCACTGAAGTTCTCATGGTATCACGCTCAGAAGCACTTCAAGGTCAGAAGACAAGAAGATGCTCTGCACCAAGCTGTTTGACTCTGATGATATTCAAACGTTGTTTACACAAACATGAGATCAGAAGCAAGTACTAGCTGGCAGGCTACGCTGACTGACAAAAGGAACGTTGAAAGCTATTAATGTTCCTGCTTTACGTTCAGAAGTTGCACCAATAACTATTGATCAAACCCCTGAACCAGTAAATCAACCAGAAAAAGCCCCATCAGAATCACCCATAAACATTCATGTTCTCACACCTCCTTCCTCTCCTGTAACCAAAACTCTTACTCCTCCTCCCTCACCCATCACAAATGTTCCCATTCCTTCATCTCCACCCACAACCAACCTTGCTTCTGACCAGGCCCTTGAAAACCCTGTCCTTGATATACCACCCCTTCAAACTCTCTTTCCACCTCACACAAATATATCCACTTCTCAACCCCCACCTCATGCAAACTATGAATCCATTCCTTCCACCTCTCAAAACAACCCCTCTGTATCAGATATTCCAAATTCTGCATCACACGAGCAATTGCTCCGTGACTGCAATTACACTCCCAAGCCTCATCCTGAAGCTGAAATGGTAGTGTTAGATTCTGAGAATGAAGCAGAATCATCTTTTCGGTTGGATAGAGAGCCTTAACCCTATTCTGTCCCAAACCCAGATTCCCCCATAACCAAAATAAAATCCCGCCGAGCATACCCTATTGGTGTAATTTATGAAATGGTAAAGAGGAACCTCAGAAGAGTCTTTGATACTCTCAGAATAGTTGAACATGTTGGCTTAAATGATGTTGCTATGCGAAAATTCTGGAGAATCTTCCGAAGAAAAGCAGATGCTTATTTTGAAGAACTTCAGGAAATTTGTGTAGAACTTGCTCCACGCCCTTGTGGAATTCTGAGGAGTTATGAAGACTTCTGGTTCAGTCGTCTCGGAGGGAGATATATTTTTGAAGAGAAGGAATTCACTGATGAGCTTGTAGAAGCAAGGATTGCTGCGGAAATGGAAGCTAACCCTTGCAGGGATATTGTGGTATGGAGACCTAAGTATCCAGTTCTGACTGGAGACTTCAAGTCCTTGTTTGACTTTCTGAGGGAAAATCCTTCCGAGGAAGACCCCAACTTGGTCATTCCAGAAGTTGTTGACCCGCCAGAAGTTGAAGGTCCTTCTGCCCCAAGGAATCTTGCTGCCATTCTCCAGGCTCTTGAGAATGGAGATTCTGATCTTCCTACTGCAGAATATGATGGAGATGCTTCTATGGAAGAAGCTGATGCTGAAGATCATCCTGCTGGGACTATTCCTGTTGAGGAAAATCAAGGTGATGATCTGACTATGGAAGCTGCGGTTCAGAATGTTGTCCCTCTGAACAGAAGTTGTGAAGCTTCTTTTGGTGAACCCTCTCTTCTGGTGAAGACTCTAGAGGTTATTCAGAAGAACCAAGCTGAGCTATCTTCTCGCATGGACGCGCAAGATACTACCAATGCTGAGTTCCGCACTTTCATGGAGAGGCAGACTGAGAGCAATGCTGGGATTCATGACATGCTGGCCAAGATTATGTCTAAGCTAGGGTCGTCTTAGTCTTTGTGTCTTAGTAGTTTCTCTTTGTTTCTTGCATCTGCCTTCTATGCATCCTCCTTGTACTTCTGACAATTCTCCTTTTGCTAATCAATGAAACTTATCCTTACTTCTCTCATATTGTTTGTTTTTCATCTGAATCTTTTATGTTTTTTGATGTTATGACAAAAAGGGAGAGAAAATGTGATAAATGATCTGATTTATATTATCAGTTTTTGGGAGAAAGTCTCCACATTTCTAACAAGAAATTGCAAGTTTCTGTGTCTTTGAGTGTTTTGCAGGAAGTAAAGATCTTCTTAATAGCTCAACATGAGAAGCAAAGACATGACGAAAAGCAATTCTGTATGGAATCAAGCTCATGGAAATTGAAGCAAGCTGAGTGCTATAAAGCTTCAAGATCAGAAGCAAGAAGGAAGAATGTTCTGATATTCTGATGATAGAATATGCTCTAACACATTCCTATTCCTTATATGTTCTGATGCATGTTTTAGTTCTAAATATGCTCTGAAACATTATTGTTTTTGCTCTGATACATATTATATGTTCTGATACATATTTTATGTTCTGATGCATGTTTTAGTTCTAAATATGCTCTGAAACATTATTGTTTTTGCTCTGATACATATTATATGTTCTGATACATATTTTATGTTCTGATTCATTCATGCTCTGACTGTTGTCGTTTAGTTTGTTCTGTAACATTTCAGGATGTAGAGATGCTCTGATGATGCTCTGGTACATTCAACAATGTTCTGATACAATCTAGCATGTAATGATTCAAGAAGAAATTCAAGCTCTGAAGCTGTCCTATGGAAGCAAGAATCAAAAGCTGTGAATGTTCTGAAAGATCTAAGCATATGTGATCGTCTCAACTGAAATGGAAAATACTCAGGGGAAGTCCTTTATTTATAAATTTCTTCCAGTATTTATTTCAGGGGGAGATTATTTATCTCAGGGGGAGATTGTTAATCTCAGGGGGAGACATATTCACACACTATGTTTATATGCTTATGCTATAGCTGTGTAATTATCTTTAGCCGTCTGATATTCTGATTGCAAATTCATATCATTTATATATGTTTTTGTCATCATCAAAAAGTGGGAGATTGTTAGAACAAGATTTGTTCTGATCAATATTCTTAGTTTTGATGATAACAATGTATATGAATTTTGTATGAGATAATGTGGTACTCTAATACTATGCAATTTCCATTTCAGGAATTATATAAAGAGTATGCACAAAATCAGCGCAAGAAGCACTGACTCAGAAGGTTCAGCATGCAACATCAGAACATGGTCTGGCAAGACATCAGAAGATGGTCAAGCAGAATCAGAACATGGGTCTATGGAAGCATCAGAAGGACTTGAGATCAGAAGCAGAAGCACTGAAGTTCTCATGGTATCACGCTCAGAAGCACTTCAAGGTCAGAAGACAAGAAGATGCTCTGCACCAAGCTGTTTGACTCTGATGATATTCAAACGTTATTTACACAAACATCAGATCAGAAGCAAGTACTAGCTGGCAGGCTACGCTGACTGACAAAAGGAACGTTGAAAGCTATTAAAGGCAACGTCAGTAGACACAGTGAAAGCAAGGCTCGAGGTAGTTGACAAAAGAGTGAAACATTAAATGCAATGCTGTACGGATTACGCAAAGCATTAAATGCTCCCAACGGTCATCTTCTCAAACGCCTATAAATATGAAGTTCTGATGAGAAGCTACGTTACGAACTACGAATCACGAACTCTGAACCAACTTGCTGAAACGCTGTTCAAATCAAAAGCTCTCAAACTTCATCAACCTCACTACATTGCTGTTGTAATACTTTAGTGAGATTAAGCTTAAACTTAAGAGAAAATCACAGTTGTGATAATAGCTTTATAAGAAGCATTGTAAGTCTTAAAAGAATTTGTTTACATTAAGTGGTAAGAACTAGAGTGATCAGGTTGTTGATCAGTATACTCTAGAAAGTCTTAGAGGGTATCTAAGCAGTGTGTTCCTAGAGTGATCAGGTTGTGATCAGTATACTCTAGAAGACTTAGAAGTTGTCTAAGTGGAAAACCATTGTAATCTTGTGTGATTAGTGGATTAAATCCTCAGGTGAGGTAAATCACTCCAAGGGGGTGGACTGGAGTAGTTTAGTTAACAACGAACCAGGATAAAAATCATTGTGCAAATAGTTTTTATCTTACAAGTTTTAAAGCTACACTTATTCAACCCCCCCCCCCTTTCTAAGTGTTTTTCTATCCTTCATAGGTCTATCACAAAGGAATCGACCCACTAAGCACCACCTTAAGTCGTTTACATCGCTCCCTTCCTCCTCCACATCAAAACAGAATCCATCCTCCTCCCCCTCATCATGTATCGATAAACCTTCGATATTAGGACTAGCCATCTTGAGTATAAAACACGGAAAAGAAAGACCTATAAACCAGGATAAGGAATAAGACTTTTTTGCTTCTCAGTGGGAGAAGAAAAACAAAACCCTAGCAGAGACTAGGAAAAACTTGATAAAAAATTACAAAAAATAAATTTTAGGAATTATTATCAACTTTAAAAAATTAACATTCACATTCAACATAACTAATAGGATACCCGTGCGTTCGCACGGGTACTGTTGTGGTATGCACGATTTTGTTTTCAAAATATAATAAAAATACACATAAGAAAAACTAAATTGTTTTTACCAAAGTAGTTTATTGTTTTTAAAAGAAAGACATATTTTTAAAATAAAAACAAAATTATTTTACCAAAATTGTTTTACATCAATAATATATATTTCTATTTTTCATATATTATAATAAAAAATATAGTATCTTAAATTAAAAAATTAAAATTAAAATATTAGTATAATAAATAATTAAAAAATAATTCATTTTTCCCGTGTTTAAAAAATATAGTATAATAAGAATGTAAAAAAGAAAAACAAAATTATTTTAAGAAAAGAGTTTATTATTTTTAAAAATCATACATATTTTGATTTATATATGGATCATAAGTAGAATGTTTTCATTTAAAAAATTATTTTTATGAACGGCATCATTTACTTTTATAAATAGTCAATATTAAAAAATTATTCAAAAATTTAAAAGTTTAAGGGTAATTAAACAGTTTTCAAAATTTTAAAAAATAATAGATACTAAAACTTCATGCATAAAAATTTATAGGGACTAAAATATGTCGTTTTTTTAATAGGGACTAAAAATAAAATTTTAGATATTTATAGGGACCAAAAAATATTTGTAAATATTATTCGGACCAATATATTTGCTATATGTAAATATTATTTTTGTTTCGATATTATTTATAAAAATATTTTGATCAATCAAAAACTTATTTCCATTTACTCATTAATTTAAAATTATGTTAAATAAATTTATAAGAGACATATATTTCTCTTATTCACATTAATAACATATATTACTAAATTATTACACAATAATATATAGCTCACTTTTACATATATTCTCTTAAAACTATTGTATTTTAAATTAAAAATAATTTCAAAATAAAAATATTATTAATAAAAATAATTAAAAAAATAATACATTTTTCCCGTGTTTAAATTTCTAAATTTAATGATCGTATAGTACAAATTTAATAAAATAATACAAATATTATACCATAAAAAGTTTAAAATCTAATACGAATTACTATATTTCAATAAAAATTTTAATACAATTATTGTTATGATTTTTTTATATTAATCAAAAACTTATAACTGACATATATATTTTTCATCTTTTTAAATTAATGACACCGATTTTTTTTATTAATTATTTTAATTGAATTTGGATCAAAAATATTTCTTTACGCTTATATTTAAAAGATTAAACATATATTTTAATTCTATCATATAATATATTAAATCTTAAATTTAAATTAAAAATAATTATTTAATATAGATGATAAATTCTATAATATTACATGACCTTTTATACACTAAAATTAACTCCAAAAAAAAAACATTAATTTCATTCTAAAAGCAAGAATTTTCTTATATAGTATTTTATTTTTAAAACCAAGAATTTTGAAAATTATTTATTAAAAACTATTTATTTACTACCAAAATCATTAGAATAATTTCTAATTATTATGATAATGAATAATAAAAAATTAAATGGCAATGAAATTAATCAAATTAATTGACATTTATTAGATACCCTAAAATAATAGAATGAAAAGTTTTATAACGGTAGAATTAAAAGTAATGAAAATATTTGAGATTATCATCTATTATTAAAAATTAAAACAAATTTTATAATTATTGTTCATATAATTTAATATTTAATATTATCATCAATTCAAAAATAGTATAATAAAAATTAATTGAATAATTTAACATTATTGTTAATTTACATAAATATTAAAATACCTTGGAAGTTGATAAAACTAGGTTCTAAATTTAAATAATATCTTTATATTTGATAGGATGCATCTATATAAGACCGCAATGTCTTTGTAATTGTTTTTAATTATATTTTTTTATCAATAACATAACATCTAGTGTATTGTAAATATATATTTTTTTTGGTTTATCACCACCGGTTTAGTCCGGTTCGGGGGTCAGTTCTGGCATCAAGTGGTTCAAGCCCCCTCCCGATCGCAGTTGCGGGGGATCGAACCGTGGTTCTCCCTACCAAGTTCAACGCCAATCACCATTGAACCAACTAACGATTGGTATTGTAAATATATTTTGTTGATTGAAAAATATCACAGTTTTTCCGCATTTGAAAAATAACACACTTTTTCTTATAATTAAATTAAAATTAAAATTAAAATAATATTAATCTGTTTTTTTGACTGAATTAAATACTATATTCAATACAAATTAACAATTATTTATTGTAATCTTAATAAAATTTTACTTTTAATTGAAAACAAAGTTTTATAATGATTATGAATGAATTAATATGTTTAAAAACATATAAATATAATAAATTGATTTAAAATATTATTGATAAAAATGTAAAAGAAAAAAGCGAATCATATTTGTAAGAGAAATAGCGTGGAATTAATTATTGTTAATAGCATAATAAATATAGGTCAAGTTATTTCCTATTTATTTATTTAATAGTAATAAATATATGTCTCATATTTAATTATGTTTATGACCACAAATATTTGACATGTATTTAATTACTGATTAAAGGCTGCAGAAAAAGAATGAAGAAGTACGATGGTAGAAAATGAAGAAGAAAAGAGAAGATGTGAGAGATGGAGAGAGGAGAATGTGTAAGGGAGAGTAGTGATATTGTATGTGATAATGCATTGATTGATAGTGTAGACACCTAATCTAATCTTAATCTAATGGTCCTTGTTCATTTGAGCCAAAAAAAAAAAATTTAGTCTCTCACATGAGAGACCTATGAAAGTCGCGCAGGGTAGATGGCACCATGTTCTCTAACCTTTATACTTTGCTTTCCTGAACTACATTCTAAGGTTAATTCATTTTCATATTCAATTAGTTTAAGAGTGATCATTGTATGATCAAATAAATTTTGTACTTCCTCCGTTTTTAATTATAAATCATTTTGGAAAAAAAAATTGTATTTAAATATAAGTCGCTTTACAGTTCCAATGAATAATTAATGCTACTTTGCCTATTATATCCTTAAATATTTATTATTCTCTCTCCTTTCAATTATATAAATTTATCTTCCATATATCATTAATAAAGGATAATTTTGTAAAACCTTTCATAATTTCTTATTTTCATACAACAATTATTATTTTTCTTAAACTGTGTGAAAAGTCTAAAACGACTTATAATAAAAAACGGAGGGAATACTATTTATTTATCTAAGGTGTTACTTATTGCGAACAAAATAGAGTACTAATTTAAATTGTTTGAAAACAAGTATTTCTTTTTCTCCATTGAAGTTTATCTAATGATCAATGCCATGTTTATTGTCTTTTTCAATTTGGACAAATATAAAGTATTATAGGAATGAAAAACTCTCTCTATTTTTCAATATCTATTTTAAAAATTTTTTATTATCGATTAATTTAAAAAAAAAAATTAAAAAAATTAGGATAATCAAAAAGTTTTTTTTTTTTTTTACTTTTTTGTGCACGGCCCTCAAAGTCCCCTATCTAGTTAGAGTTTTTAAAGGGACAAAAATATCCATTATTTCGTATATACTAAATTATCTAAATAAACCGGCTCAAATATTTTTTTGTTGGGTCAAGTTGATGTGCATAAGGTATATCCTTATGCACGGTGCATAAGTCTCGTACGAATAATATTTAAATTGTTTCGAGTAACATTTTAGTTAGAAATGAATAATAATATCATAATCCATGAATAATATAGACATTATTTGTACACATCTATTAATTATGAGTAATTATTAATGGTGAGTAATGACTATTCTGAATAATATTTACACCATTTTGAGTAATATCAAATTTTAAATATTTTAATATATTCATTGTTTTGAGTATTATTTATACTATTTTGAGTATTCTGTATATTATTCTGAGTAATAAATATAATACTTTAAGTAATATAAACAATATTTGACTATTTATGCACCGTGCATAAGGATATACCTCATGCACATCAACGCATCCTTTTTTGTTATTATAGTTCATAAGAATCTTATTAGATACAATGTCATACTTGAATTATTTTCTTTCAATGGTCTTTGAGTTTGCACCTTCATTATTGAACAATGATAGAAGGATATAATAGTTATTATTTATTATTATTGTTATTGGATTCTAGTTGTATTTGGGCCTTTAATAGTTATTGGGCTTTTAGGTTTAATATCCATCTAGAGTAGTATATATTGTAGTCTCATAGAGACATTTGGAATCAATCAAAAAGAAATCAAAGTTATCTTTTATTTTAATTTCCTTTACTTTTTAGTTTTCTTCCCCTTTTAGCTAGAAAACCCTAATTTTATAGTCTTGATAGGAATCTTCCTATCAAACTAATACAATAATCAATCTTAACCATAGGACTATTCCCAAAATTAAGATATACAATCAAAATAGTAATTAAATTTTCATACTAAAATTGCGATTATCCCGTTCCCTATGCATTCAAGTTTCTTATATTTGTTCACATAAATAAAAATGAATAAAAGATCAATATAATATTTTTATTGAAAAATATAGTTTTATTTTAATTATGTTATTATTATAGTATTTACTTAAATAAGATGTAGGTACACAATATTATTATAGTATTTAGAGTATTAGATGTCTTTCTCCTAAAAACCAAAGGATTGAGAAGAAGATAATATACATTTGAGGACAAACCATCGGAGTAAGACTTTTGTGTCATAAAAATTTCTGTACTAATTAAAATGTTTTATTTTTTTAATGATTTTTTTTAGGCCGATAAATCAACAATTGTGGATGCGGCTGTGAAACAAATAAAAAATCTAGAGCAAATTATTGAAAATTTAGAGAAGAGGATGCAAGAAAAGCTTAAATATGTGTCCCTATTTGAAAGTGAATCATCCTCTGTGATCAAAACATCACATTGGCATCTCTATGAATCAAGGGAAACAATCATAACTGATCATGGATCCTCAAGTCATCATAATAACTTTTCTACCGGTGCAATTTCCACTTCATATCATAATTCAAAAGCATTAGTAAAATCTACACCTCACCATAACAAGTAGTTTTTCAAATATGGTCTTATCAAAATGTTGTTTTAAACATTTGTGGTGGTGAAGCACAATTCTCCATATGTGTTCTACTAAAATGTTAGGTGTTTTGATAGGGAGATTAATAGATTAATTTATTATTAGTTAAATGAGTTTTATTAGTATTTTGATGTATTGAGAGTTATTTTATATTATGATGTCTTCTAGAATATTCCTAGTTTGGGCTTTTAATAGTTGTTGGACTTTTAGGTTTAATATCCATTTAGAGTAGTATATATTGTAGTCTCATAGAGACATTTGGAATCAATCAAAGAAATGAAAAAGTCTTTATTTTAATTTCCTTTACTTTTAATGTTCTTCCTCTTTTAGTTAGAAAACCCTAATTTTATAGTCTTGATAGGAATCTTCCTATCAATTGGTGCTTTCATTATGTACTCAAATCGTCCTATGGATTATCATTTTCATACACCTTCATATCATCCATGGAGTATTCCTCCTACCTATCCCACAAACCCCTCATCTACATCTCCTACCACACCTTCATTTCCATCTTTTTCATGGAAACTTTTTACACCTTGTTACACTCATGTTGGATCATCATCACCAAAGTTGTATCTAAATCATGGGTATTCACCACATACACCTAATCCTAACCCATATTCATGCTATTCAACATCCTATCCAAATTATTATAACAGTATTCATGAATCACACCTGCACCACACAACAGAACAACTTTATCCATCTCATTCACATGTTTCTCCAAATTATTATAATAGTATTGATGAAACAAACACGCACCACACAAGAGAACAACTTTTGACCTCACACCCACCATTCACCCAACAACAAACACTCAACAGTTCCACCTATATGGGTAGCTACTACCCAAAAACAACATATCAATTTCACTATCCAGAAATTTCACTAATGAAAAAGAAATCATGTAAATTGTCTAAGTTGAAATTCTCCTCCTTATTATCAGTAAAAACCGACAAACATAGAAGAGGAAAAAGAACTATGAACAGAAAAGAAAAGAGAGTTTCTGAACCAAAAACTCCAACAAGATTTTCGGCGGCATTACCAACTATTTCACCAGTGTCGGCTCCCACGAAATTTTCGGCAACATTTTCAGGAATATCTCCGACGATATTTTCGGCCACATTTCTAGGCACATCTCCGGCATCACCGGTACCAATATCTCCGACGAAAAAAATTGCAGAATCACGAGCAGAAAATGACGTGCAAAGTCTACCAGAGCAAGAGATTGTTTTCGAGTTGCCATTAAATTCAAAGCTTTCTTACGTGAATCTGCAGGTGATGAGTAATGAGACCCAAATATTTCAAGTTGTGGTTGATCCCAAAGCTGAGCAAAAAGAAGAAACAAATCTTTATCATTTTAGTCCACGACCGCCTTCAAAACCGCCAGATCTACCATGGAAACCACTGCTACAACCACCATCTCTAATCACTATTTTTCCTCTGCCATCATCTCTACAAGATACACCACCACGAAACAAAGTCTCAGTTTCATTATCACCAACACCACTGCCTCCGCCTCTGGAACCACCTGGTCCATGGACATCAATGAAGTTTATTTTTTTGTGAGAAAATTTCCGCTACACAACTTCTGCCATTTCCGAAAGTTAATCCATGCTTGAATCCTTTTGTTTTATTTCATCAGCACCTTTTTAGGGGAGAATCATGGCCATTAAACAGAAGCACATTCATATAATTACAATTAAATCTACACCATTGGATCAATATGCTAGAAGCACAATCTGTGTGATCCTTAATAGTCTAGTTAGACTTTGACACGTGGCCCCGTTTTATTTTAAAAAACCACCTTCCGGAACATTGTTTTTCAATACCACATTAATTAAACCATTTTGCATGCTATCACTTGTTTCCCCTATCCTGCCATCACCAATCACCTTTGTCCTTTCTCTCTCAAAACCATACCATTTCATCACACACACATTGTGTTTCCTTGCCACGTCCAATTTCTTTTACATTTTTTTAGCCAATTAAAGGACTAACATTTTATTTTCTCATGGTTCAAAGTTAAAAAAAGAAATTGATATTTATTTTAGAACCTTGAGGACAAGGTTCATGTGAACTCCGCGGCAATGATAGGGAGATTAATAGAGTAATTTATTATTAGTTAAATGAGTTTTATTAGTATTTTGATGTATTGAGAGTTATTTTATATTATGATGTCTTCTAGAATATTCCTAGTTTGGGCTTTTAATAGTTGTTGGACTTTTAGGTTTAATATTCATTTAGAGTAGTATATATTGTAGTCTCATAGAGACATTTGGAATCAATCAAAGAAATGAAAAAGTCTTTATTTTAATTTCCTTTACTTTTAATGTTCTTCCCCTTTTAGTTAGAAAACCCTAATTTTAGTCTTGATAGGAATCTTCCTATCATGTTTTGACAAGGATTGCTTTTGTTTCAGAAAAATATAGGATTGATGTTGTATCTACCAACATTACATGTAATGGAAATGAAAACTTCTACATGATTCTAGCTCATGTAAGTTTTAAACCAGATCTTTTTCTACTTTATGATTTATGTGATATCACATTAGACTTGTCGAAACTACAATACAGTGGTATCAAACAACTATAATAATTTATTAACTCATTAAAAAAGTTACTTAGCGTGAATAATTTAAATAAATCATGTTGATTTTGTAGGCTAGACAATGTTTACATGATTCAATTTCAATGGAGGAAATTTAGAAGCAAGCAGCTAGAGAAATTATGATGTTGTTCTCTTAAAATTTAGATTATACAACTTGTCTTTTCATTTTGTATGAATTTTAATTTAGTTTTTTCTCTAGAAAACAGTTAGAAATGGCTAAGCTTGCATGATTGTATTAAGATCAAACAAGTACAATATTTTATATTTTATGAAATTATTATGATGTTTTTCATTTGAGGCTAGAACTATGGTATTAAAGTAGTTTAAATTTCATATTTGTTTTTTCTTTTTCAATATAAACTGCATAAAATTTATATATGTTTATAATTGAAAAATTGAAACATATCCATTTCTATCATTTGAAGTGTCACAATTATTATGGTAAAAAAATTATAGATATGACATGATTTAGATTAATAAATTTCAAGACTTTGTGTTTTGCAAAAATATAAAAAATATTAATAATTTAAGAAATATTATATATAATTTTTCTCCTCACACCAAAATAAATATATAGTTATGGTTGTTGTATGAACAAAGGGTGTTCATCACCCGAGTTAATAATATGATCTCTAGTCTAATCAACTGAGGCTCAAGTCATTTCTCGAATAACTTTTCTCCAAACATGGAGGTGTACCTACAACGACATTCTATGGTAACATGTAAGACTAATTTGGTTTTTGTAACACCCCAATTCTTAACAGCAAGAATATATTTTTAAAAGGGGTTATTTTCATAAATAAATCAATTAATAGTTTTTCTTATACAAAATAATGTTTTTTATATAAAATAAAATAATTAAATCCTATAAGATATTAAAATTATAGTATATTCACACCTCTATAATATATTTTTGATCAAATATATAGTTAAATAGTATTTATACTAATAAAATCTTAGAATTTTTATTTCATTAGTAGTTCACGATATAAGTTTCCTAAAAATCTTGATTTCAGTCTCTTTAGTGTTCGGTAAAATTAACCGCCTTAATTTTTTTTAAAAAAACCCTGTTTGATAAGAAAATTTTAGTGATAGAATAACAAAATTATTTATGAAAGAATTAAAAATAAAAATAGTTTCTCTTTGAAATTAATTTCCGATCTCTCAAATAAACGATAGTTTTACCCGCTTAGAATTTGGAAATAATCTCTATTTGATGATATAGATTAATAACAAGTTAATAATAAAAATAATAAATTTTTATTTTCTTGACCTTTTTTTACGCAGTATAGATTAACCGAAAAAAGGGTTTTATTATCAGTAAAAATTATTTTGGACATTTTTATCATTGTCACATAACACCGGAATATATATATATATATATATATATATATATATATATATATATATATATATATATATATATATATATATATATATATATATATATATATATATATATATATATATATATATATATATATATATATATATATATATATATATATATATATATATATATATATATAACGATAGATATGTTATAGATATGTGGGAATATTCATCATAACATGTATTAATGAGAAGTGATTGGTCATGATGATTAGTTGGCAAGTAGAAATGCTCGGATAGAAATATCAAGGAAAACAACATAACAACATGTACCTCTTACTATAAATAAAGTAGTGGTATGTGTAGTATATTGCATACAATAAAAAAAATAGCATTTCTATTTCATCTCCAACCTTAGGTAAGACATCCTTACTCTCTCTTAAGAGCATGCCTATTATGTATTACATAAGTATTGTTATAGCGACTAAAACTTTGAGTCTTCCTTGTTAACTTTCTAGAAAAAAAAAACTCTTTTACAATTTAATTTTATATATATAAAGAAGAAGGACTCATGCTCCGGGTTCTTTACAACTTTGTTGTTTAAGTAGTTGTGATTAAAATTAAATTGTAGTTGAGTTTTTTTATGAATAAAATAGAAATAAATAGACTTGGGTAAATTTTTCTAAAATAAATAAATTTGATAAAGATTTAGTGGCTATCGAAAGTAAAATTGATAAAAAAAAATTTTTTTTGAAAAGTTATAAATAATTAAAAAGCTTTTAAATTTAAAGTTATATTAAATTATTGATTTGTTTTATTTAATATATAGCGACTGTTAAACATGTATGAACCAACCATGACGTTTGAGTTTCATTGCAAATTGAAATAAAAAAATTGTAGAACTTCTAGTTTTTAGTATGTTTTTTTTAATAAGCAGTTACACTTTTAAATTAAGGTATTTAAAGTATGAAGCCTAGTGGGTGAATACTACATGCTGAAAATTAAACCATAGTTATAATACTACTTAAGTAAATAATAGAATAAAATATTAAACCGAATGATCATGAAATTTACCACGTACGAGTTCATTCTATATTAATCGTTCTAATTTAGTTCGTTTTGGATAAAGGTGCACGACCCGCCAACAATTCCAAACAAAACATCAATTCTACGACTCTCGTAACTGTAAGGGAATCTCTCTATTTTATTATACTTCACTCAAAAATAAAAATATATATATGTATATACATATATATGCTCTGTATCTTCTTACATGTTTATTTTGAAGGTGACTAATTGTGAAGGTGAGTAAATGTAATATAAATATATTTGTGCAAAATTTTGATGCATGAGATAAGTGATTATATATGGTGGTGTTACCCATATGATTGAAAAGCATATATGGGGAATTGTATGCTCATACATTTCATGGTTACGTGGCTACCGGAGAGGAGTCACGAGGTGCACACTAGAGAGGTGGCACGGGGTGTGTGTCCAAGAGGGAACCACCTTATCCCGTAGTGGATCATTGAGTCTGATTGATGGGTAGAAACCTATCACCTTAGTGGTGCTGAATCCTGAGGCGATACCACGACCCTTTGTGGAGGGATTGATATTCCGAAATCATGTGCATCAACATATAGACATTGCATTAGGAATGAGTCTTAATTTTTCTATATGTATTATTATTTGTAAATGTTTATATACATGTGTTAGAATAAGATCTCTAGCCATGTATAATGTATTCTTTGTTTATGCTTGTTGCTCTGCTTTTGTATATTTGTTATTTTTGGATTGATGACCCTTTCATTGGATTGTGTGGGCTATACGCCAATAGATTATGACGCACCAAGGACACGAGGAGACACCGCTGTCGAGGGTGACGGACTTCACCTTCCCTGATGCATGGACTGACACGTCCTGGGGGTTCGACCCGGCCCTAGGACGACTCATATTTATTGGGAACATGTTGGAGACCACTACTATTATAGGACAGGATCCTAAGACCACTTACTCCCGTAGGACTTTGAGCTTCCAGATTCCAGCTTCCTTGATCATATCTAGTTTTCTCTCAGGTTTGATTGACCGTTTCAGATTATTGACTCCTCCTTCAGCCCCACCTTGACCCTCATATGCCTCAGTCATGGGAGGGGGGCCGTTCTTTCATGACACCTCTATGCCTCCCTTAGACTTACACATGTCGCTAGGGTTACCCTCGACGTACACACGTAATATTTTTCCAATAGGCAAGCTCCCTCATATCGACTCGGCAAGTGTGCCATCATTGGAGTCGGACGTAGGTGGAGTAGAGGATGACGTAGGTGGAGCATGGGATGACGTAGGTGGAGTAGAGGACGATGATGATTATGATCCCTCAGAGCACGATTATATGATAGCGGACATGATGGCTCTGATCAAACCCTATTGAGCGCTTGTACGGGTTTGTGCTGAGCTGGAGCTGGAGAGTATTGCGGTTGTCATTAGATTTTGATCATGGTAGTTAGGGAGTATATGATAGTAGTATTTTCAGCATTAGATGACGGTTATTGTATGCGTGGTTCGGACTTTCCCTGGAGCAGCTCTCCTGTGTGAGTGTCTGTCAGGGACTCTTTTTTTATCGTTTTATGGTTTGTATTGCTAACCACTATCAGCACTTTATCACTTATGACACTACGCCGTATTTATGTATAATATGTTTTCCTTATGTTCTAATCTATATTATCTAATTTCCCTTATAAAGCTAGGTTGAGTTCTTAGAACATATCTAAATACAAAACTCATCATAGGGTTTAATTATTTTATTTTATAAAAAAAGACATTATTTTGTATAAGGAAAACCATTAATTGATTTATTTACGGAAATAGCCCCTTTTAAAAATACATTCTCGCTGTTAAAAATAGGGGTATTACATTGTGGTATCAGAGCTTAGGTTTATCTGGAGGATCGGGAGTTTAGTATTATAAATCTATCACATGCCTTGGAAAATTTAGAGATTATATCCACATTTTTAGGATAGTTAAGATTTGACATCCACTCACGATTTGGAAGTAAGATATTGGAAATTCTCTTGAAACAGGTAAGGAGAATTCTCATTGGGTGTTGGTGTTGTAGGAAAACTATGCCTCCAAGACGTGACAATACTAACAACCATCAGGTGGATCAAATGGACCAAGCTATGGCCAATATGGCAGCCCCTGTCACCGCTCAAACTGCTGCTAAGAACCTTCGAGATTTGGAGAAGCGGGACAGAGAGATAAGAGCCGCGGAATCAAGAGGATTAACCGAGTTTCGCCGCCACAATCCACCTAAATTCCAAGGGGATGTTACTCTCGATAAGGATTAGTTATGGTTACAATAAATTGAAAAGATCTTTGAGGTAATCAATTGTCCTCTAGGGGCAAGGGTGTTGTATGCCACGTATCTTCTCTTAGGCGATGCAGAGTATTGGTGGAGAAGCACTAGATTGATGATGGAGGGCGCACATGAAGAAGTGGATTAGGAAGCCTTTAAGAAAAAGTTCTTAGACAAATACTTTCCCATAAGTGTGAGGACTAAATTGGGAGACTATTTTTTTGAAACTTCGACAAGGGAGTATGACTGTAGGTGAGTACGCCGCCAAATTTGAAAATTTATCTAGGTATTTCTGATTCTTCCGGGAAGGAGTAGATGAAGTTTATACGTGTCACCGTTTCTAAGAAGGACTCAAGTACGAACTACAAGACTGATAAGTGCCAATTTGTAGTGCTTTTCTATATATAGTTTTGTGACACTTATCGTGTTTTTGTGTAAATTATGTTGAATAATCCCCCGTTTAGTGTGTAAATATGTTTAGTTTTTTTATACTCGTATTTTTATTCATTTATGAACCATTTGATAGTTTTCTATTCATTTTGTAGGTATTGATGCGTATTTGGAGCATGAGCAATAAAGTGTCGAAGACACGGCTTCAAACGCGCGATTTTGAGCAACGGAACCAACTCGTCAACGAATAAGACTCAAAATCAAATAATAAAAAATCATCAATTTTATTGATATTTATTCATTTTTAGATAGGAAATTGAATAAGCTTTCCAACGCTTCGAACCGAACGCAAATCGAAGTTACGGTTCTCAAATTATGGCCAAAATAGTGATGTTGCTACTAGTGTCACTCGCCCGGCGAATCTGGCAGGACATAAGTGCGTTAAAAGGGGCAAACACACTTTTTTTTTAGGTTATGGTTTTGGGTTATTTGTTCCCAACTCTATCAACCTTCACTTTTTGGTAGAGGGAGGCTTAGAAACATCAAATGGGGTTGCATCTGGATGATCGGAGGTCGAATTTCTCATCGATTGGTGTTGACAAACCAAGAAATGTTTGGTTCCTCTTTTTCTATTCTCTTTGTATACTCTATTTTTTGGGTATGTTTGTATATTTACTTTGAAAAAATGTATATGTATTGATCATGGTGTTGTATAATATATGCTTTACAAATCAATTTTGTGCTTTCCTTGATCTTTTTGCATTTATGTTTGGATTTGTGTTGTTGTAGAGATAGACCTCACAAATCTTGATTAGGGAAGGAAATCTATTAGTTTCTATATTCTAGAGATAGATTTAGATCTAATAATCACGTGGATATCGAAGCTTAATGCTTTCGTGTTGTTTGAGTCGGTTGAAAGATCATCGACAAGAGTAAAACGGTTGTTCTCTCAGCTCAGTGTTGCAGAGATGGACACTGTTGTGAGCGATATGTGATGATTTTGATGAGTATTGTATGTTGAGTGTGTAACACCCTTCTAAACCCTCATGGAAATTAATAATTAAATCAGAGTACATGCAACCAAGGGTGCAACAATTGATAATAAAATAAACATATTCTGTCACTGACATGCATTTACTAGGGAATAACCCTTCATGATTCATCAATCTCATGTTTACACAGCAGAATAAATTATCAAATAGCAATCCATCATCAAATACCACCAATCCTCAAAATTAATTCAAAACAAACAAAATTATTAAATCAATTTCAAAAACATAATAATCCCCAGTGTTACATCTATCAGAGCATGACACCTGACGCTAACTAAACGAAGACTCATGAGCTAATCCTCACCAAGTCGAAGCCGCTATCCTCAATCCAAAAAATATAGTGTAAGGGTGAGTCTCATCTCAATTAACAAATATTATTTCATCTTAAATAATAACACATCATAGTTATATTAATCACTCAATTGCATTATATTTCAGACAACTCCGCAAATACACAACCAACACATCATCACCATCATAACACTAAAACACATTCAATCATGTTATGAAAATCATGCATATGAATGAACTGACACTATGCATGTGGTACCAAACATCATCAATGGTAATAACCCACCGACCGATCCAACATCTTCATGATACGATCCTGCCAGCACAAATTCCACACAATGGGAATTCTGCCCTTCACTGAATCCTCTCATCATCAGGATTCAGCCCTCAACAAATGATTATGAATGAATGCAACATATATAACATACTTATACCATCATCATCATCATCAATTATGTTTAAATATATATTAGCATCATTCAAATATCATCCAATTATCATCATCATACAATTCATAAGTCATCACACGAATATTACTCCAAACATAGCATGTAATTAACATATCTCATCACATATATGTATAATACATCATTCGTCAAGAAATAAATCATGTTTCAAAATAATTTGAGTTACACCTCGTTTCATCATTTATACACATAGGTTATCCCATGAGGTTCACCGTATTCGAAACGGCACTAAAAACAGACCAACGGTTCAAAAGATACGTCATTTTCAAGTTTGAACAATTTTTTACACAGCAAGGTCCGCTCAGCGGACCACTAGCGATGTTAGACAGAATCAGACTTCCTTCAGACCTCCGCTCAGCGGACCACTAGCGACCCTGAACATAAACTAGCTAGGTCAGGTCCTCCGCTTAGTGGACCCCCCTCCGCTTAGCGGACCTACGTTCTAAACATTTACAGATAGCTAATCATCAATTGCATCATTATTCATCATCACACATCAAAACAACACATTATTAACCAATAATCTATGTAATTCATCAATTATACCTCCCTAAACCTAACATATAATCCAATTAACCTAGACAATATCCCTAATCCAAGTTACTATCCAAACACAGAGTCCCCCTTACCTTAGCAAAATTCTTGATTTTGGTCTCTTCCTCTTCCGTTCCTCTTTACGTTCTTCAGCTCTTCCCTCCAACTTCTTCTTTTTCACGTTCTGCTCTTTCTTTCCCAATTCCTTATTATTTTATGAAAAATAATATTTTAATTTAGTAACGGACTTTACTACACAACACCCCCTCACTTTCTAACCTCTCACATGGCCCAAATGCCATAAACCATCATTCTCCAATTATTTTCATAAAACTCATAATACTTCTAATTTTTAATTAAATTTACAAATTAAACTAAAATTAAAAATATACGGGTGTTACAACTCTCCCCCACTAAAAGAGTTTTCGTCCTCGAAAACATACCTCAGGTAAAGAGTTCCGGATAGGAATCCATTATCTGACTTTCTAGTTCCCAGGTAACATTCCCATCAGCCGGTCCTCCCCAAGCTACTCTCACCAAAGCTATCTCTTTGCCACGTAACTGTTTCAGCTTTCGATGTTCAATCCTCACGGGTAAAGCCTCAACGGTTAAGTTATCTTTCACTTGTACATCATCTATTTGGATCACATGAGACGGATCCGCGACGTATTTCCTTAATTGAGACACATGAAATACATCATGCAAATTCGCAAGCATCGGCGGTAAAGCAATACAATAGGCAACTTCGCCTAATTGTTCTGAAATCTGAAACGGTCCAATAAAACACGGAGTTAACTTCTTTGACTTCAAAGCCCGATCAATAGCTGCCATAGGAGTAACTCTCATAAACACATGGTCTCCCTCTTGAAACTCAAGCGTTTCCTCCTCTTGTCGTGATAACTTTTCTGACGGCTTTGAGAAGCTTTCATCTTCTCCTGAATCATTTTAATCTTTTCCGTAGTTTGTTGCACGATTTCTGGCCCGATTACCGCACTCTCACCAAATTCGTACCAACACAACGGTGTTCTACATCTCCTACCATACAAAGCCTCAAACGGAGCCATACCAATACTCGAATGATAACTATTGTTGTAGGTAAACTCAATCAAAGGCAGATAACTATCCCAAGCACCTCCTTTTTCTAGCACACAAGCATGCAACAAATCCTCCAACGATTGAATCGTCCTCTCAGTTTGTCCATCTGTCTGCGGATGATAAGCAGAACTCAATCTCAGCTTAGTACCCAAAGCCTTCTGCAAACCTTCTCAGAACTTAGACGTAAATCTCGGATCTCTGTCAGACACGATACTCGAAGGAATACCATGTAGACTAACTATCTTCTCAATATACAATTGAGCCAACTTCTCCATCGGGTAGTCCATTCTCACCGGTATAAAATGTGCCAACTTTGTCAACCTGTACACAACAACCCAGATAGCCTCACAATTCTTAACAGTTCTCGACAAACCCGAAACAAAATCCATTGATATGCTATCCCACTTCCATTCAGAAATAAACATCGGCTGCATAAACCCGGATGGTTTCTGATGCTCAATCTTTAACTTCTGACACGTCAAACAGGCATAAACAAACTCAGCAATTTCCTTCTTCATTCCAGGCCACCAAAATAGCTTTTTCAAATCATGATACATCTTGGTAGCTCCAGGATGAATACTTAATCCGCTACGATGTCTGTAATACGGTGGGAGAACTGACTTTTAAAAAATGTTGCGGATAGTAAGAGTCGCCACCGACTTTTATTTTATCCAATAAGAAAGGCATAAAAGAACAAAAAAAGACCTTTTAAAAAGATTTTGAGTTCGGGGGGTAGGTTATACAAAGGGAAGGAATAAGCACCCTTTGCATCCATGGTTATCCATGGGCTCTTAATTGCTTAGCTCACTTTGTTTGAATTGTTTGAAAAGTTTGAAGTGTAGTGTGTGAATAAGAACTTTAGCTTGTAAATAAGCATAGTCTTTTTGAATTTGATTTGAAAAGAAGTGGGAAAAGATATTGATTTGAATTTGAAAAAAGAGCAAGCAATTAAAAGCAATCACCCTTAAGTTAAAATTTTCTCTTCTTTTAGACTTTAATGGGAAAGGGCTATCCATACCATAAAGAGGGAAGGTAGTCCTTTCGTTGGATTTTAAGGGTCATCGAGAAATCATCGTTCGCCATAAAACTGTCCCTACCATAAAGAGGGCAGGTAGTCTTAGGGAAGGATATAATAGTCATTTTAGGCAACAGGCGAGGATACCTTAGCAATTGGGACAATCATCATTTACAAGGCAACCTCGAGGGACAAAATTGATGATGATACTGAGGGACTTGACTATTTCAGAAACATTAAAAGGCAACAGGTAACAAGGCAACAAAAGAGGTTACCCTAAAGGTGTGTGTGTGTGTGTCACAATCAGGTGATTCAATTCAGTTATATTTATCTTATAATTTAGGCAAACAAAATTTATTAGCAGGCTTCCACTCCCTAGGATTACTAACCACGCAGTTAAAAATAAAGGCAGAATTTAAAAGTTCCTACGCTATTACAATAAACACCTGTGGGCAAAAAATAAAGGCAAAAGTAAAATGCAGAAATTAAAGGCAGGAATATAAACCCTAATTACTATTACAAGAAAACTTATTGCGACCTATACACATCTTCTAGAATTTTAAAATAAATAATAAAAGCGAAATTTAAAAATAAATAATAAAAATTAAATGAAGGCAAAAATTTAAATAAATAAACAAGTTTTACCCCAAGGTTGGGAATTAGCACAAACATACGACAATCATAGAATATGAGGTGAGAAGAGAATTCGCGAATAAAATATAAGTTTAAGAAAAGTCAATGTTTAAAAACCTTATGGTAATCCTAAGGACAGAAACCTAAAGGGTTAAAAATCTAGCCTACAGTTAATGGGCAACATCTACCAAAGTGTGTGATTTTTTAGGGTTAAAGGCAAAAGTTAAAGAAAAACCTAAGGTTTAAAATTATACCAAAATTAATCTAGTAAAAACCTAAATCCTAATTTGATTAAATTAGCCTAAGTCTAGAAGTTAATTATTGATTAAAATAAATTAGTCTACTAATATGAACCTAAAAAATTAAATTGGTTTTTTATTGTTAAAAGAAAAAAGTTTAGTTTTAATTAGAAAAGATTTTGTAATTTTTTAAAGGTAAAAAGAATAAAAAATAGTTATATAAATAAATATAAAAAAAAATTAGAAACCTGGGTGCTGGATTCAGTGTGGCTGAAGGTTAAATGTCTACGGTGTGCCTTCGTCTCCACAAGCGTTGGATCCAATGAGGTGCTAATCCACTGGCTGAGATGCAAGGGTGTATCATATATGTGTAGAGGGCGAGGCACTGGATTAGTGTTTATATGGCTTGAAAAATAAAAAATTTAATGGCCTGGGGATCGAACCCAGGACTCTATAGTCACCAGGTCCAAAATGGCCATGATCAACGTCGAATCAACCTAAAGCTTGCCCAGGTCCACTAAACAAGACCTTGCAGATTCAACGGTGAAATTGGTTTGGTCTAAAAAGGCCTGTAGGTTGGAACCCGAAGAAGGTAAACTTCAAACCCTAACCATGGTGATTCGCGGCTCTTGCACCACAACCTTGTTTCAACGATCCAAAGCTCTTCTAAAATCCCCCAGGAACTCATACACATGAATGAATTATGTTAAAACGCAAGGGCAAAAGTAATACGAATTTCATAAGAGATGAATGAATATGTTAAACATGAGACATGCATTCCAAGTAACATGGACCTTAATTATGAATGTGTTCTTACTATTTACGAACCTGGGAGTGGATTGGGATGGATTGGAAGCTTTGAAACTGGCTGCAATGGGGAATACGAGTTTAGCACCTTTCTTTGATTTTTTGTGACTTGTAACCCTTGCCTCTTTCCCCTAATTTTTCGTCCTCTCTTGTTTGTATGCCTTTAGGTATATATGGAGGGGAGATTAGGTTAACAAAAATAGAAGAAATTCACCTTGAATCAATCTTTGTAATCTTGGAAAATTTGATTGGAAATTGTTTCTAAACTTGGCCAAATTTCAATATTTTTCCATCAATCTTGGGGAGCACGAAATTATATTATATATGAGGTATAATTGGTGATTAGATTTGATCAATATCATAAATCTAACCAAATATTTGATTTTTACTTGATTTATTTGAATTTAATCCCTTTTAAATGAATAAAAAATTCATAATAAATCAAATAAATTCCATAAATTCGTGGCAATTGGATTTGAAGTCTTGGATAACATGGGGATCAAGATTGAATCAAAAAGGATTGGGCCCATTTGCAAGAAAAGTCTTTTTGAACCATATTTGCTTCACATTTTTCACCCAAATTTGTCCAACTTTGACAAGACATATCTCTCTTAATTTTTAAGAAATGGAAGAGTTATAGGACTTTTTGGAAAGCTCAAGATGTCCTCTACAAGCT
The DNA here is from genome assembly GCF_029867415.1 of Vicia villosa. Classification (NCBI taxonomy): domain Eukaryota; kingdom Viridiplantae; phylum Streptophyta; class Magnoliopsida; order Fabales; family Fabaceae; genus Vicia; species Vicia villosa. The sequence continues at coordinate 278,008 of NW_026705478.1, forward strand.
AATTTGGAACTTTTTTTCCATTTGAAGATTTTGACTTGACGATATGGCTCCTGACAAAAAACAGCTTTTTGCGAACTTCTAGAAGGACCTGTAATGTTTTGGCTTATACCTCTTATGCGGAAGCATTTGTTGATCTTGGGCCCAACATCAAAGTTGTATAGAATTGAATTTAATTAAGAATGAGCTTTGTTTGGGTAATTTCTGAGAAAGTATGAAAGAGATATGATCAGTCAAAGTTAGGTTGACTTTCTCCTTAAAACCCTAATTTAGCAACTTGTCCTTTTGTTGATTTCTGAGCTTTCCTTGATGAATCATGATCAATCCTTGATCAAATGATGAATGATACTTCAAAATAAGGATGTTGGCCAAAAATCAGGAATTTTGACTGTACTTTGACCACAGTTGACCTTTAGGTCAAACTAGTTAACTGTTGATTATCTGAGCTGTTTTGTGAATCAAAGCTTGAAATATAGTGGGCAAATTTTGGGGTATGACAGTGTCCTTCCTCCAAAATACTCTTCTGGAGTTCAGCAATATCAGGAACAAACTCTATCACCAAACCTCATTATACCATTCTCGTCAACAATAATACCATTCTTAGAAATCACATGTCCAAGAAAACTAACTTCTTCCAACCAAGATTCACACTTCGACAATTTAGCAAAAAGTTTCTTCTCTCTTAACAGCTCTAACACAGTTCTGAGATGTTCCACATGTTCTTCCTCATCCTTAGAATATATCAGGATATCATCTATAAATACCACCACAAATTTATTGAGATAAGGATGGAAGATCATATTCATATACTCCATAAAAACACTAGGTGCATTAGTAACTCCAAACGGAATTACCGAATACTTATAATGTCCATACCTCGTTCTAAAGGCAGTATTCTGAATATCGTCATCTTTCACACGAATTTGGTGATACCCAGACCTCAGATCAATCTTACTAAATACACACGCTCCAGTCAACTAACCCATCAAATCATCAATCCTCGGTAGTGGATACCGATTCTTGATAGTAACCTTGTTCAATTGTCTGTAGTCCACACACAACCTCATCGAACCCTCTTTCTTCTTTACTAGCAACACAGGCGCACCCCACAGAGAAACACTCGGACGAATGAATTTCTTCTCAAGCAACTCTTCCAACTGTTTCTTCAGTTCAGCCAACTCAGACGGCGACATACGATACGGTGCCATCGACACTAGACTAGTTCCCAGAATCAAATCAATAGAAAATTCCACTTCTCTTTCCGGTGGCAATTCGTTCACATCTTCCGGAAAAACTTCTGGAAATTCACATACCACTGGTAGTTCGCTACTTACCGCTTTCTCCTTCAAATCCATCAGCGCAATTAACATGAACACTGTTGCACCATCTCCGATAGCCTCATTCACCTGTCTAGCAGTCATGTTTAGATCATCAGCACTAACAGCTTCAGGGAATAACACCGTCTTCGAAAAACAGTTGATATAAACACGGTTGAACTCTAACCAGTTCATTCCCAGGATTAAATCAAGTTGTTTTAACGGAAGGCATATTAAGTCCATTCTGAATTCTCTACCAAAAATATCAATCGGACAATTCAAACAAGCAGATGAAGTAGTTACTGAACCCGACGCAGGAGTGTCAATAACCATACTTCCATTAATATCAGATATTTCTAATCCCAACCTTTTAGCACAATCAAATGAAATAAACGCATGTGTTTCCCTAGTATCAATAATTGCAATTAAAGGTGTGCCATGGATGAAACACGTACCTTTAATCAATCGATCTTCCGGAGTAGTCTCTAACCCAGACAAAGCAAAGACCTTCCCACCAGACTGATTCTTCTTTGGCTTAGGACACTGTGGGCTAATGTGACCTTCTTCACCATAGTTGTAGCAAGTCACAACCTTCTTCTTACAATCAGCTGCAACATGGCCCACTTTATCACACTTGAAACACTTCTTCTGATCAAGCTTGCAGTCATTCTTACGATGTCCAATTTCGCCACAGTTGTAGCACCTAAAAAAAAGCACTGGAGTCTCCCCCACTAGGCTTCCTCCAATCACCAGCTTTAAGATTTCCTCTACCATATGGCTTACCTCTGTCCATAGGCTTCTTACCTTTCTTGTCAACCAACTCGCGAGAGTGAGATGACTTCAGCTTAAGGTTATCCTTTTCGAAGATTATACTACAGTCCACCAAATCGACAAATCTTCGAATCCTCTGATACCTGATACCTTGCTTGATCTCATCACGAAGACCATTCTCAAATTTGATGCACTTTGAGAATTCACTAGCTTCATCATTGTTGTAGTGAACGTAGTACTTCTCCAACTCGACAAACTTTGAAGCATACTCTGGTACTGTCCTATTACCTTGATTCAGCTCCAAAAATTCGAATCTATTTCCTGCCCCGAACATCTTTAGGAAAGTACCTTCTCAGGAATTCTCTCTTGAACACCGCCCAAGTAATTACTACACCAGCAGCTTCAAGTTCATCTCTACTGGCCATCCACCAATCGCCAGCTTCTTCAGATAACATATGTGTACCATACCTTACCTTCAGATCTTCAGCATAGTCAATGACCCTGAAAATCTTCTCGATCTCCTTTAACCACTTCTGAGCACCTTCGGGATCATGCGTGCCCTTGAACAACGGAGGATTGTTCCTCTGAAAGTTCCACAATTGTCGGTCAGCACCAATCCCAGCTCCATTTGCATTTCCTCCAAGCACACCATCAATCATGCCCAGAGCCTTAGCGATAGCATCTTCGTTTCTTCCACATCTTCCAGCCATTGCTCTGCTTAAATCACAAACAATCTAGTCAGAAAAAGTATCGACAATGTTTAACCCGCACTAGTCGCATACACAAGGAAGACTGACACAAGACTCTGGTCACAACAACCGACTATGCTCTGATACCACTATTGTAACACCCTTCTAAACCCCCGCGGCAATTAATAATTAAATCAGAGTACATGCAACCAAGGGTGCCACAATTGATAATAAAATAAACATATTATGTCACTGTCATGCATTTACTAGGGAATAATCCTTCATGATTCATCAATCTCATGTTTACATAGCGGAATAAATTATCAAATACAAATCCATCATCAAATTCCACCAATCCTCAAAATTAATTCAAAACAAACAAAGTTATTAAATCAATTTCAAAAACATAATGTTCCCCAGTGTTACATCTATCAGAGCATGACACCTGACGCTAACTAAACAAAGACTCATGAGTTAATCCTCACCAAGTCGAAGCTGCTATCCTCAATCGGAAAAATATAGTGTAAGGGTGAGTCTCATCGCAATTAACAGATATTATTGCATCTTAAATAATAACATATCATAGTTATATTAATCACCCAATTGCATTATATTTCAGACAACTCCACAAATACACAACCAACACATCATCACCTTCATAACACTAAAACACATTCAATCATGTTATGAAAATCATGCATATGAATGAACTGACACTATGCATGTGGTACCAAACATCATCAATGGGAATAACCCACCGACCGATCCAACATCTTCAAGATACGGACCTGCCAGCACAAATTCCACACAATGGGAATTATGCCCTTCACTAAATCCTCTCATCATCAGGATTTAGCCCTCAACAAATGATTATGAATGAATGCAACATATATAACATACTTATACCATCATCATCATCATCAATTATGTTTAAATATATATATTAGCATCATTCAAATATCATCCAATTATCATCATCATACAATTCATAAGTCATCACACGAATATTAATACAAACGTAGCATGTAATTAACATATCACATCACATATATGTATAATACATCATTCGTCAAGAAATAAATCATGTTTCAAAGTAATTCGAGTTACACCTCATTTCATTATTTATACACATAGGTTATCCCATGAGGTTCACCGTATTCGAAACGGCACTAAAAACAGACCAACGGTTCAAAAGATACGTCATTTTTAAGTTTGGACAATTTTCTGCACAGCAAGGTCCGCTCAGCGGACCACTAGCAACGTTAGACAGAAGCGAACTTCCTTCAGACCTCCGCTCAGCAAACCACTAGCGACCCTGAACAGAAACTAGCTAGGTCAGGTCCTCCGCTTAGCGGACCTGCGATTTAACCAATTCTCAAGTCTGCGACAGACCCTGCGATCTCACACCTACTAGGTCCAAAATCGATTATAAACATTTTAAACATTTACAGATAGCTAATCATCAATTGCATCATTATTTATCATCACACATCAAAACAACATATTATTAACCAATAATCTATGCAATTCATCAATTATACCTCCCTAAACCTAACATATAATCCAATTAACCTAGACAATATCCCTAATCCATGTTACTATCCAAACACGTTAAGAAATTCTAATCGGAGAGTCCCCCCTTACCTTAGCAAAATTCTTGATTTTGGTCTCATCCTCTTGCGTTCCTCTTTACGTTCTTCAGCTCTTCCCTTCAACTTCTTCTTTTTCACGTTCTACTCTTTCTTTCCCAATTCCTTATTATTTTATGAAAAATAATATTTTAATTTAGTAACGGGCTTTACTACACAACACCCCCTCACTTGCTAACCTCTCACATGGCCCAAATGCCATAAACCATCCTTCTCCAATTATTTTCATAAAACTCATAATACTTCTAATTTTTAATTAAATTTCCAAATTAAATTCAAATTAAAAATATACGGGTGTTACAGAGTGCGACTTATAGTTATGTTTAAGTTTGTTTTAAGTAGTGTAAATTCTTGCTTGATAATTTCTCCTCTCCAAAGAATGTATTCTCTCTTGTTCATATGTTTAATTTCCACATTTAGTTTTTACCAATTCAATCCAAACTCATAACTGTGGAAACTGTTGAACGAAATTTCAATGCACTAGTTCCTGTGGAGACGATAATTTCCCGGATAAATATTTCCAAAACTTTTGTTGCTTGCCGCTTTACCTCTTCAACAAAGACTCAGTGTTACCATTAGGGATACAATGTTTTCAACCATTGGTGGAGAAATGCAGAGAAGTGGAAGAAATGAAGAATAAGAGGACAAATTGCGGGGAGGTCCAGAACTCTGGAGGACCTAATCGCCAAAATTTTCAGAATCAAGGACGTAATAAACAACATATGCGGCCATACCAACAATCACACTATAATAATCGAGGACCTCGACGAATAAAAAATCATAACACTAAAGGAGGAGGAACTCAAGCTGCCCTAGGGGTATGTTGCTAACAGTATGGTGAAAATGGACATTATGCGAATGAATGTCCTAATAGGGGCCCTACCTGCTTCAAATGCAATAAAAAGGGGCATATGGCGAAGGATTGTAGAACTCCAAAAGCAGAGTTAACCGTTAATGCTGTCAGAACCATTCGGCCAACTGCTCAAGGGCAAGTGTATTGCATGGGTGCAGAAGAGAGATCTCCGACCAACAATTTGATCCAAGGGAATTGTGAAATTGAAGGTACCATCCTAATTGCACTTTTTGATTCTGGGGCAACGCATTCATTCATATCCAAGGATTGCGTTGATCGATTGAAAATGATAGTAACTCTACTACTTTTTGACTTGGTAGTATCTACCCCTACTAAGGTTATAACTGTGAACACTGCATGCTTATTATGTAGAGTAGTGTTCAAGAGAGAGAATTTCTAGTTAATCTAATATGCCTACCCTTATAAACTCTCGAGATTATTCTCGGGATGGATTGGATGTCATATCATTATGTTATGTTAGATTGTGCTCGAAAGTTAGTTATTTTGCCTGAGCCGGGGGTTGTTAAATATCTATCAGCTAACCAACTCAAAGTTTCTCTAATAAATTGAGCCTTGGACCTTTCAATACTTTCTAGTACAAAGGTGGAGGCTGAAGTCAATATTAAAGACATGCTAGTTACTCAAGACTTTCCGGGTGTGTTTCCCAACGAGATTCTTGGTTTACCACCTGTAAGAGACATTGAATTCTTCATTGACTTACAGCCGGGAACGGGACCCATTTCCATTGCACCATATCTGATGGCGCCAAAGGAACTCCAAGAACTTAAAGAACAATTGGATGACTTGCTGGAGAAAGGACTCATTAGGCAAAGTGTTTCCCCATGGGGAGCTCCAGTGCTTTTGGTAAAGAAAAAGGACGGGCGTTCCCGACTATGTGTGGACTACAGGCAACTTAACAAGGCACCCGTGAAGAATCGATATCCCTTACCTCGTATTGATGACTTGATGGACCAACTTAAAGGAGAATCTGTTTTTTCTAAGATTGATCTGAAGTCCGACTATCTTCAAATTCGGGTAAGAGAGGAAGATATACCCAAGACTGCATTTAGAACTTGTTATGGACATTATGAGTACCTAGTCATGCCATTTGGAGTGACTAATGCACCAGCTATTTTCATGGATTACATGAACCGAATTTTCCACCCATTTTTGGACAAATTCATTGTTGTATTCATTAACGATATCCTTACTTACTCTCGAAGTAAAATGGAACACGGAGAACATCTACGTCAAGTGCTACAAATTCTACGAGAAAAGAAGTTGTATGCTAATCCATCCAAGTGCGAATTTTGGCTAGAGACGGTAAATTTCTTGGGACATGTCATATCAAAGGAAGGCATTATTGTTGATCCCGCAAAGATTGAGACCATGCTCGCATGGAATCAGCCTCAGACTGTCACTGACATAAGAAGTTTCGTAGGATTAGCTGGATACTATCGATGATTCATTGAAGGATTTGCAAAGATAGTAGCTCCATTGACTCAACTAACTAAAAAGGACCAACCTTTTGCTTGGACTGAGCAATGTGAAGCTAATTTTTAGTTGTTGAAGAAGAAACTTACAACGTCACCGATATTGATTCTGCCACAACCTGAGGAGCCATATGAAGTGTATTGTGATGCATCTCATCAGGGCTTAGGATGTGTGTTGATGCAGCACCGGAACGTGTAACACCCCAAATTTTACCCAAAAATATCATGCATAAAATATCATAATATTTAAAATTTCAAACAACAGATTGGAGTATCACATATCAACTTAAAACTTCAACTTGTATGTCATTTAACAATGATACATAGCATTCAAATTAACAGTCAACTATCAGCTTATCTCAACTCAAACAACTTGGAAGTATAATAAGTACTTCATATTATTCAACTTGGATTCAACGTTTATAATAAAAATAACTAAAAACATCGACAACATAGAAATAACGATATAAACGACCCCCCGAGTGCTACGTATCAGAGCGACACACCAACAGGACTCGATGAAGCAATAAACTTCCACAACTATACTTGAGTACCTGCCCATTTCCCATGGTAGGGGAAACATCAGTAGCAAGGGTGAGATATCAAACTATATAAATAAGATCATGATAAATCATATATCAGGTAAATACTATAAATGAATCACCACTTTGCACAACATCAACATAATCAACACCAATAACATCATCAATAAATAGTCATAATATCAACATATAAACATATTCAACCAGTCATCATATACGCATCTTCAAACAACTCAACATATAAGCATCTTCAATAAGTCAATATATAATCATCAATATCATCATATAGGCATCTTCAACAACTCAACATATAAGTATCTTCAACAAGTCAACATTTAAGCGTCGTTATCAATATATAATCATTTTCAACAAGTCAACGTATAAGCATCTATATCGTCATATAAGCATCGCACTGCATAATCAATAACTCCAACCAACAACAAAGGACGACGACTCAAATGTGCATATGCATGTGGTACCAATCGGAGCTTCAGCCCCCGTCACCAATTGCCCAATTCAGAGGCACAAGGCATAAGCCTTCGTCACTAATTTACCAATCCAGGCCGTCACAATAAGTATATGCAAATGTATGCGACTCAATGAACCAGACATCACACAACATCATCCTCATCATCATTTACTTCACAAAATATTTGTCACAAGGCATACGCCTATATCACAATTATTACCGATTATTAAAGGTAATAATACTTCGCACATATTAAACAACTTCATATAAATAACGGAACAATACCGACAATTCACCTAATCAACGATCGATACCATTAACAAATAATCACAAAGATATTCACAACCAATCCATAAGATATAATCATAACTCAATATCGGTTAATCGGACAGATCCGATTCATTCGGTTAAATTCACTACTTACTGTCATATCATAATCCCTATGTTATTTACTAAATCCCAAAATATGATTTCGGTCAAATTCTTAAGATATCGTTATTTACAGACAAACCGAAGAATTTATCTAATCCTAAGTATTTTCCAATTAAATAGACTCATTGAAATTAATTCAACTATTAATTAAATCAACCAATTAATAATTATATTATATTAATTCCAATTCCATTATATTCTATTCCTAAAATGTGTGTCAATTCCCATCACAAAACCAACATTTATTTATAAAGAATATTTAAATCAAACACAATTTCGGTCGATTAGTAAAATATCACAATTTCAACAAAATAACACCACCACGTTAACCTACTAATTAAACTTAGCTACCACGTAAATTTTCATCAAATCCCGGACAACTAATTTTACCGCTTAATTAAGCTATTTCGATCAAACGGGACTGTTTTGAATTATACTTTGTTAAGCTTCCACTGTTTTCAATTATTTCTATTCTATTTCTAATTGCTAGCATCCTACTATTTTAATTTATTTGATGCCAAGATTCATCCACACATGGTGCTACTGTAATAATTCTATTTAGTTTCATAATTATATTTCCTTTCATTATACATGTTCACTAAACATATATATATATATATATATATATATATATATATATATATATATATATATATATATATATATATATATATATATATATATATATATATATATATATATATATATATATATATATATATATATATATATATATATATATATATTCATTGAGTAACTACAGTATGCAAACAATGTAACAAATGAGCACATGTATGAGACAGAGAAAAAAGAAAACAAAAGAACAACATAAAAGGAAACACTGCGCCGACCTTCAATGAACAACAACAAGAATTTTTGAACGGTGACAGAAAACAAAATTAAACAATCCAATGACAATCTATATCATAAACCCACATAAAATTCATCATATTCCCATTTAGGTAGAAAGAATCTCCCCTTACCTTGGATTAAGTGCAGATTTAAGGAGAATCAATGGAAGATTGAGAAAAAATGGCACTTGAGAGCAACACTTTGGGTCTCATTCTTCTCCCCTTCACAACCCTAGCCTCCTTTTCTCTTTTCTTTTTCTCCTTTTTACGGTTTCTTTTTTCTATTTTCTATGCTACTACTATGTTTCTATTTTAAAGAAAAGACTATCTTAGTCATTTAATACACAAATGAGCCTAACAAAATATACCCCTTAATACTTAGAGATGTCATTATTTAAGCCCAATATCTTTTCTACACTTAATGTAAAAATAAAACTTCCACTTAAATGCCATTAAAATAAAATCCGATTATTTTAATATACCGACTTATTATTCAATGCCTTATATTTCCGGTCTAATCTTAATTACTCGGAAAATTCCTAAAACGCTAAACATTAACTCGTTAATATTTTTAATACTAAAAATATTAAAATCTTTGATTAAATATAGATTCGCTATCCCAAGCTAATACCGACTAAATCGTCCCAAAATGCAAAAATTTCAATAAACATCTCCATAAATAAATATTATTATTCTTCCGACTATCCGACTAAAATCCGAATTTAACTTAATAAATCCAAATACGCCTCTTAAAATAATACCGACAATCCAAACTCGGCTAAATCCAATATTTAAATCCTTTAGTAATTTAATTAACCAAAATGCCACTTCTAATAATATTCCATCGATATAATAGTTTACTCACCGATATAACCACTTATTCACCATAATATAATTACCAACCGATAATTCCGAAAATAATATAAGAATACTTAATTAAATAAATAATCGGGGCGTTACAGAAGGCAGTAGCATACGCTTCAAGACAATTAAAGATTCACAAAAGGAATTATCCTACTCATGATTTGGAGCTTGCAGCAGTAGTTTTTGCGCTAAAGATTTGGCGTCATTACCTCTAAGGATGTACGTTCACAATATTCAGCGACCATAAGAGTTTGAAGTATATGTTTGATCAGAAGGAATTAAACATGAGACTGAGGAGGTGGATGGGAACCTTGAAAGACTACGATTTCACATTACAATATCATCCGGGAAAAGCGAACATGGTGGCAGGTGCATTAAGTAAAAAAAGGTGTCCTTGCAACAACATCACTGTTGGCCAAACAACAAGAGTTGTGGGAAACATTCAGAGACATGCACCTAGACGTAAAATGGGGACAAGGAAGTCTTCAATGTGAAATGATCAAGATCTCTAATGGAATTTGGAAGACATTCGGAACTGTCAGAATAATCCACTCTTGGAAGAGAAAAGGGAATTGATGGTACAAGGAAAGGTACCCAGTTTTAAAGTATGACCATATAATATCTTAAGGTGCAACGGAAGAATTTGTATACCCAATGTTGCAGAGATAAGGAAACTAATTTTAGAGGAGGCCCACAAGAGCAAACTAAGCATTCACCCTAGAGCAACAAAAATGTATAAAGATTTGAGACAAAACTATTGGTGGCCAGGGATGAAGAAAGCGGTGGCAGATTACATAGCATCCTGTTTGACTTGCCAAAAAGTAAAGATAGAACATCAAAGGACAACAGGAATGTTGCAAACCTTAGATGTTCCCGAGTGGAAGTGGGATAGCATTTCAATGAATTTTATCACCGGATTACCAAAAACCCGAAGGATGCATGACTCAATTTGGTTGATTGTTGATCATCTGACCAAGTCTTCTCATTTCTTACCGGTGAGAACGACCTATAATGTAGCCAAGTTAACGGAAATTTACATTTCCGAAATTGTTAGACTACATGGGGTACCTTCTAGTATCGTGTCAGATCGAGACCCAAAGTTCACATCACATTTTTGGGGTGCATTACATGAGGTGAAGGATAGAAAAACACTTAGAAAGGGGGGGATTGAATAAGTGTGACTTTAAATCTTGGACGATAAAAATAAATTGCACAATTATTTTTATCCTGGTTCGCTGTTAACGAAGCTACTCCAGTCCACCCCCGCAGAGATGATTTACCTCAACCTGAGGATTTAATCCACTAATCGCACGGATTACAATGGTTTTCCACTTAGTCCGCAACTAAGTCTTCCAGAGTCTTCTGATCACACACTGATCACTCCAGGAACAACTGCTTAGATACCCTCTAAGACTTTTCTAGAGTCTACTGATCAACACGATCACTCTAGGCTTAGTTCACTCCTAAGACTTCCCTAGAGTATTCTGATCAACACGATCACTCTAGTTACAAACTGCTCAGCCAACTGCTAAGACTTCCTAGAGTATACTGATCACACGATCACTCTAGTTCCTTACAACTTAATGTAATCTATTCAAGAGTTTACAAATGCTTCTTAAAAGCTATAATCACAACTGTGATATTTCTCTTAACGTTTAAGCTTAATCTCACTAAAATATTACAACAGCAATGTAGTGAGCTTTGATGAAGATGAAGATTCTGAGTTTAGATTTGAACAGCGTTTCAGCAAGTTAATTTGAATAGTCTTTGTTCAGGATCGTTAACATTGCTTCTCATCAGAACTTCATATTTATAGGCGTTGAGAAGATGACCGTTGAGTGCATTTAATGCTTTGCGTGTTCCGTACAGCTTTGCATTTAATGTTATACGCTTTTGTCAACTACCTCGAGCCTTGTTCACGCTGTGTCTACTGACGTAGCCTTTAGTAGCTTTTAACGTTCCTTTTGTCAGTCAGCGTAGTCTGCCACCTGTACTTCCTTCTGATCTGATGTTTGTGAATACGACGTTTGAATATCATCAGAGTCAAACAGCTTGGTGCATAGCATCTTCTGATCTTCTGACCTTGAAGTGCTTCTGAGCGTGATACCATCTTCTGATCTTCAGTGCTTCTGATCTCATGTTCTTCTGATGCTTCCATAGACCCATGTTCTGATTCTGCTTCGACCATCTTCTGATGTCTTGCCAGACCATGTTCTGATGTTGCATGCTGAACCATTTGAGACACAACTTCTGAGCGCTGAATTATGCGTACTCTTTATATATTTCCTGAAAGGGAAATTGCATTGGATTAGAGTACCAAATTATCTTAAGCAAAATTCATATTATTGTTATCATCAAAACTAAGATAATTGATAAGAACAAATCTTGTTCTAACAATCTCCCCCTTTTTGATGATGACAAAAACATATATAAATGATATGAATTTGCGATCAGAAAGAGTAGACGGCAAAAGACAAATTACACAGCTATAGCATAAGCATATGAATATGTCTCCCCCTGAGATTAACAATCTCCCCCTGAGATAAATAATCTCCCCCTGAAATAAATACTCGAAGAACTTTAATAAAAGACTTCCCTGATTATTTCGGTAGAGACGATCATATAAGCTTCTGCCTTCAGAGAATTCATAGCTTCTGACTTCTGCTTCCATTGGACAGCTTCAGAACTTGAATTTCTTTAGATCCTTAGAACACTCACAGCTTCTGATTCCTGCTTCCATCGTGGACAGCTTCAGAACTTGAATTTCTTTGATCTTCAGAACATTCACAGCTTCTGACTTCTGCTTCCATTCAGGACAGCTTCAGAACTTGAATTTCTGGATCTTTTGGAACATTCACATCTTCTGATTTCTGCTTCCCTCGGATAGCTTCAGAACTTTGAATGTCTACCAACATCACTTCATGCTAGATTTGTATCAGAACATTGTTGAATGTACCAGAGCATCATCAGAGCATCTCTACATCCTGAAATGTTACAGAACAAAAACTAAACGACAAAAGTCAGCATGAACGAGTTAGAACATAAAATGTATGTTTGACCACATTATATGTATCAGAGCCATATAGGCTGAAATAATGTATCAGAGCAAATAATGTGTCAGAGCCATAACATTATATGTATCAGAGCAAATAGAATTTTGTCAGAACAGGATAGACAATGATATTCAAATTCTATTATCAGTGCTTCTGATTCATTCTTCTTTCTTGCTTCTGATCTCTGAAGCTTGACAGCACTCAGCTTGCTTCAGTTTCCAAGAGCTTATTCCTTTTACAGAATAACGCTTCTTATGGTTTTGCTTCTAGTGTTTGCTTCTGAAGATTCACTTCACTTCTCTGTACCTGCAAAACACTTAAACCGTATAGAACTTGCAGTTCTTGTTAGTGAATGTGTGTGAGCCTCTTTACCCAGCAACTGATAGATTTAATCAAATCATTTATCATTTATCTTCTCCCCCTTTTTGTCATAACATCAAAAAGAATATTTAAAAAGATTCAGATGCATAAAACGACAAAAGAAAACATTTACTGGAATGTAAAACACAAAGAAACTTTTCATTGATAATCAAAAGAAAAAAAAAACTTTAAGAGGAAAACAGAGAGATAGGAAACCAAAAACCATTTTGAAGAGTATTTAAAAAGAAATAAAATGAAACGAATGATGAAAAGCATTTAATGTTACGTGACGTGAGGAGAGATAATAAAGACGAATGAGGTGACTAGCACAGTTACCTATGGTCGGCGTCCCTTCAACTGCACGCGCGCTTATCCATGAATAGTAACAACAGGTTTACCATCCCGAGATAAAACGTAACAGCTGTTTTGCTTTAAAAGAGGTTCTGAATCAACTTAGACAATGAAACGTTAGTAATAACTGAATCATAATTTCTAAAAGAATTCAATCAGAACTTCTGATTAAAAGAAATGTTCCACATTCATTTCAGAAGATACTCATACATGAGAACTTCTCATCTTCTCATTCTGGGCATAAATCCATACTGATGTTCTTCAGAATGAACTTAAACCTATCTTCAGCCAGGGGTTTTGTAAAGATATCAGCCCATTGATGGTCTGTATCAACAAAGTTTAAAGATATAACACCCTTCTGAACATAGTCCCTTATGAAATGATGTTTTATCTCAATATGTTTAGCTTTTGAATGAAGAATAGGATTCTTAGATAAACATATAGCAGAAGTATTATCACAGAATATAGGAATGTTACTCTCAAATATCTGATAATCTTCCAACTGACTCTTCATCCAGAGCATCTGTGTACTACAACCAGCAGCAGCGACATATTCTGCTTCTGTGGTTGATAGAGCAATAGTTGCTTGCTTCTTGCTGTACCAGGAGATCAAATGACTTCCAAGAAATTGGCAACTTCCTGAAGTACTTTTTCTTTCAATTCTGTCTCCAGCATAATCAGCATCACAGAATCCTACTAAGTTGTATTCTTTAGATTTTCTGTAAACTAAGCCAACATTAGTAGCACCTTTCAGATACCTTAGAATTCTCTTAACAGCAGTTAAATGAGATTCTCTAGGATCTGATTGGAATCTAGCACACAAACAAACACTGAACAGAATGTCAGGTCTAGAAGCAGTCAGATATAGGAGAGATCCAATCATACCTCTGTATAACTTCTGATCTACCTTCTTACTTACCTCATCCTTACCTAGGATGCATGTTGGATGCATAGGAGTTTTGGCTTCTTTGCAGTCCAGAAGATTAAACTTCTTCAGAAGTTCCTTCACATACTTGGTTTGGTGAACATATGTTCCTTCTGATGTTTGATTTATTTGTATTCCAAGGAAGTACTTGAGTTCTCCCATCATGCTCATTTCAAACTCAGCCTGCATAGACTTAGCAAACTCCTTTCCAAGTGTAGCATTAGATGTTCCAAAAATAATATCATCTACATATATTTGACAAATTAAAATATCCTTTTCAAAGGTTTTACAAAAGAGAGTAGTGTCCACTTTTCCTCTAGTGAAACCATTATTCAGAAGGAAAGAACTTAAGCGTTCATACCAAGCTCTGGGAGCCTGTTTTAATCCATACAATGATTTCTTAAGTTTAAAAACATGATTAGGAGACATAGAGTCTTCAAAACCAGGAGGTTGATGGACATAAACTTCTTCATCTATATAACCATTTAAGAAGGCACTCTTAACATCCATTTGATAGAGAGTGATGTTATGTTGAGTGGCAAAAGAAATTAATAGACGAATAGATTCTAACCTGGCCACTGGTGCAAAGGTTTCTGTGTAGTCAATCCCTTCTTGCTGACTATAACCCTGAGCCACCAATCTGGCTTTGTTCCTTACCACCTCACCTTTCTCACTGAGCTTGTTTCTGAAGACCCATTTTGTACCAATTATATTGAATCCATCTGGTATAGGAACAAGATCCCAAACATCATTCCTTGTAAACTGATTCAGTTCTTCTTGCATAGCAATTATCCAGTCTGGATCTTCTAGAGCATGATCAACAGAAGTTGGCTCGATCAAAGATACAAGACCTAATTGACAGTCTGCATTGTTCTTAAGGAATGCTCTTGTTCTGATTGGATCATCCTTCTTTCCAAGAATGACATCTTCTGAATGACCAGAGATGAGTCTGGATGATCTTCTGACAGATGGTTCTTCAGACATACTTAGATCCTCCAGAGAAGCTGATACTTGATCTTCAGATTCTTTGCTTCTGAGAAGCTCTGCTTCTGATGCGTTGCTTCTTGGCTCAACAACTTCTGATATGTCAATATCATAACCTGCAAAATTATCAAACTGCTTTGGTTTTTCAGAACCAAGCTTATCATCAAACCTGATATTGATTGATTCTTCTACAATCAATGTTTCAGTATTGTATACTCTGTAGCCTTTTGAGCGTTCAGAATATCCAAGAAGAAAACATTTTTGAGCTTTGGAATCAAACTTACCAAGATGATCTTTAGTGTTCAGAATAAAACATACACATCCAAAAGGATGGAAATATGAAATGTTGGGCTTTCTATTCTTCCACAATTCATAGGGAATCTTATTTAGAATAGGTCTGATAGAGATTCTATTCTGAATATAGCATGCAGTGTTTATTGCTTCTGCCCAGAAATGTTTAGCCATATTGGTTTCATTGATCATGGTTCTGGCCATTTCTTGCAGAGTCCTATTCTTTCGCTCTACAACTCCATTTTGTTGTGGAGTTCTAGGACAAGAGAAATCATGGGCAATACCATTTTCTTTGAAGAACTCTTCAAAGGATCTGTTCTCAAATTCACCACCATGATCACTTCTGACCTTTATGATTTTACACTCTTTTTCAGATTGAATCTGAATGCAGAAATCAAAGAACACTGAATGAGTCTCATCCTTGTGTTTCAAGAATTTTACCCACGTCCAGCGACTATAATCATCTACGATGACTAATCCATATTTCTTTCCTCTGACAGATGCTGTTTTGACTGGTCCAAACAGATCAATGTGCAAGAGTTCTAATGGCCTTGAGGTAGAAACAACATTCTTAGACTTGAATGCAGGTTTGGAGAACTTGCCCTTCTGACATGCTTCACAAAGAGCATCTGATTTGAATTTCAGATTAGGGAGTCCTCTGACAAGATTCAGTTTGTTAATCTGAGAGATCTTTCTCAAACTAGCATGACCTAATCTCCTGTGCCAGACCCACTGCTCTTCAGAAACAGACATAAGACAAGTCACCTTCTGACTCATAAGATCTTGCAGATCTGTCTTATAAATGTTGTTCTTCCTCTTGCCTGTAAATAGGATTGAGCCATCCTTCTGATTTACAGCCTTGCAAGACTCTTGATTAAAGATTATATCATAACCATTGTCACTCAATTGACTGATAGATAAGAGGTTATGTGTTAATCCTTCTACAAGAAGTACATTAGAGATGGAAGGAGAGTTACCAGACTTTATAGTTCCAGAGCCAATTATCTTGCCCTTCTGATCTCCTCCGAACTTGACTTCTCCTCCAGACTTAAGCACCAGGTCTTGGAACATAGACCTTCTTCCTGTCATGTGTCGCGAGCATCCAGAGTCCAGGTACCATGACATGTTGTGCTTTGTCCTTCTTGCAGCCAAGGATATCTGCAATAGGAATAATCTTATCCTTAGGTACCCACATTTTCTTGGGTCCTTTCTTGTTAGATTTTCTCAAGTTCTGATTGAACTTGGGTTTGACATTATAAGCAATAGGAGGAACAGCATGATAATTTTTAATATGAGTTTCATGATATTTCCTAGGTTGTGTTATGTGAAAACTTTGAGCATGTGAAGTGTGCCTAATATCATGGGAGTGGCCATACTTGAACTGATCATACAATGGCTTGTATGTAATTTTCATTTCATCAACAGGTTCAAGTTTGTATGGGGTTTCACCCTCAAAACCAATGCCAACTCTTTTGTTTCCAGATACGGCATATATCATAGAAGCTAGCTGACTTCTGCCAATACTTCTAGATAAGAACTTCCTGAAACTTAAATCATATTCTTTCAGAATATGGTTTAGACTGGGAGTGGATTTTTCTGAATCAGAAGGAGATCCAACATTATTGGATAATTTTAAAAGTTTTTCTTTTAATTCAGAATTCTCCAACTCAAGCTTCTTTGTTTCAAATTCAAATTGCTTTTTCAGCTTTTTGTATTTGAGACTAATCTGAGACTTGAGTTCCATAAGTTCAGTTAGACCGGAAACTAACTCATCTCTAGTAAGTTCAGAAAATACCTCTTCAGAATCTGATTCTGATGTAGATTCTGATCCGTCATCTTCTGTCGCCATCAGCGCACAGTTGGCCTGCTCATCTTCTGAATCATCTTCTGACTCATCCCAGGTTGCCATAAGACCTTTCTTCTTATGAACCTTCTTCTTGGGACTTTCCTTCTGAAGATTTGGACATTCATTCTTGTAGTGTCCAGGCTCATTGCATTCATAGCACATGACCTTCTTCTTGTCAAATCTTCTTTCATCAGAAGATTCTCCACGTTCAAATTTCCTTGAACTTCTGAAGCCTCTGAACTTCCTTTGCTTGCTCTTCCAGAGTTGATTTACCCTTCTGGAAATCATGGACAGTTCATCTTCTTCTTCAGATTCTGATTCTTCAGGATCTTCTTCTCTAGCCTGAAAAGCGTTAGTGCATTTCTTGATATTTGATTTTAATGCAATAGACTTACCTTTCTTTTGAGGCTCATTTGCGTCCAGCTCAATTTCATGGCTTCTCAAGGCACTGATCAGCTCTTCCAGAGAAACTTCATTCAGATTCTTTGCAATCTTGAATGCAGTCACCATAGGACCCCATCTTCTGGGTAAGCTTCTGATGATCTTCTTTACATGATCCGCCTTGGTGTATCCCTTGTCAAGAACTCTCAATCCAGCAGTAAGAGTTTGAAATCTTGAAAACATCTTTTCAATGTCTTCATCATCCTCCATCTTGAAGGCTTCATACTTCTGGATTAAAGCTAGAGCTTTAGTCTCCTTGACTTGAGCATTTCCCTCATGAGTCATTTTCAAGGACTCATATATGTCATAGGCCGTTTCCCTGTTAGATATCTTCTCATACTCAGCATGAGAGATAGCATTCAGCAAAACAGTTCTGCATTTATGATGATTCCTGAAAAGCTTCTTTTGATCATCATTCATTTCTTGCCTTGACAGCTTCACGCCACTGGCATTTACTGGATGTTTGTAACCATCCATTAGAAGATCCCATAGATCACCATCTAGACCCAGAAAGTAACTTTCCAGTTTATCTTTCCAGTATTCAAAGTTTTCACCATCAAATACCGGCGGTCTAGTATAACCATTGTTACCGTTGTATTGCTCAGCAGAGCCAGATGTAGATGCAGGTGTAGGTGTAGTCTTTTCACTTTCATCAACCATCTTTTACTGAAGCGTTTTTCTCTTCCTGAATCTTTTCTAAACACGGTTAAGTGCTTGCACCTTAGAACCGGCGCTCTGATACCAATTGAAGGATAGAAAAACACTTAGAAAGGGGGGGATTGAATAAGTGTGACTTTAAATCTTGGACGATAAAAATAAATTGCACAATTACTTTTATCCTGGTTCGCTGTTAACGAAGCTACTCCAGTCCACCCCCGCAGAGATGATTTACCTCAACCTGAGGATTTAATCCACTAATCGCACGGATTACAATGGTTTTCCACTTAGTCCGCAACTAAGTCTTCCAGAGTCTTCTGATCACACACTGATCACTCCAGGAACAACTGCTTAGATACCCTCTAAGACTTTTCTAGAGTCTACTGATCAACACGATCACTCTAGGCTTAGTTCACTCCTAAGACTTCCCTAGAGTATTCTGATCAACACGATCACTCTAGTTACAAACTGCTCAGCCAACTGCTAAGACTTCCTAGAGTATACTGATCACACGATCACTCTAGTTCCTTACAACTTAATGTAATCTATTCAAGAGTTTACAAATGCTTCTTAAAAGCTATAATCACAACTGTGATATTTCTCTTAACGTTTAAGCTTAATCTCACTAAAATATTACAACAGCAATGTAGTGAGCTTTGATGAAGATGAAGATTCTGAGTTTAGATTTGAACAGCGTTTCAGCAAGTTAATTTGAATAGTCTTTGTTCAGGATCGTTAACATTGCTTCTCATCAGAACTTCATATTTATAGGCGTTGAGAAGATGACCGTTGAGTGCATTTAATGCTTTGCGTGTTCCGTACAACTTTGCATTTAATGTTATACGCTTTTGTCAACTACCTCGAGCCTTGTTCACGCTGTGTCTACTGACGTAGCCTTTAGTAGCTTTTAACGTTCCTTTTGTCAGTCAGCGTAGTCTGCCACCTGTACTTCCTTCTGATCTGATGTTTGTGAATACGACGTTTGAATATCATCAGAGTCAAACAGCTTGGTGCATAGCATCTTCTGATCTTCTGACCTTGAAGTGCTTCTGAGCGTGATACCATCTTCTGATCTTCAGTGCTTCTGATCTCATGTTCTTCTGATGCTTCCATAGACCCATGTTCTGATTCTGCTTCGACCATCTTCTGATGTCTTGCCAGACCATGTTCTGATGTTGCATGCTGAACCATTTGAGACACAACTTCTGAGCGCTGAATTATGCGTACTCTTTATATATTTCCTGAAAGGGAAATTGCATTGGATTAGAGTACCATATTATCTTAAGCAAAATTCATATTATTGTTATCATCAAAACTAAGATAATTGATAAGAACAAATCTTGTTCTAACATGAGGCACTTGGAACAAAGCTAAGATTAAGTTCGGAATATCATCCACAAACAAATGGACAAACTGAACGAATGAATCAGACGTTGGAGGATCTACTTCGGGCATGTGTGTTGGATGATAGAGGGAGTTGGGATGATATACTACCTTTGATTGAATTCACCTACAACAACAGTCACCTATAATGTAGCCAAGTTAACGGAAATTTACATTTCCGAAATTGTTAGACTACATGGGGTACCTTCTAGTATCGTGTCAGATCGAGACCCAAAGTTCACATCACATTTTTGGGGTGCATTACATGAGGCACTTGGAACAAAGCTAAGATTAAGTTCGGAATATCATCCACAAAAAAATGGACAAACTGAATGAATGAATCAGACGTTGTAGGATCTACTTCGGGCATGTGTGTTGGATGATAGAGGGAGTTGGGATGATATACTACCTTTGATTGAATTCACCTACAACAACAGTTTTGATACTAGTATAGGAATGGCTCCATTTGAGCCTCTATATGGACGAAAATGTTAAACGCCATTATGTAGGTATCAAGATGGTGAGAGTATGATTGTAGGCCCAGAAATGGTTCATCAAACTACAGAAAAGGTTAAAAGCATTAAGGAAAAGATGAAGGCTTCACAAGATCGTCAGAAAATCTACACTGACAAAATACGTAGGCCATTGGATTTTGAAGAAGGAGACCATGTGTTCCTCCGTGTCACACCCACCACGGGGGTAGGGAGAGCAATCAAGGCGTAGAAGTCAACTCCTAAGTTTATTGGACCCTACCAAATAACTTCAAGAATTGGACCTGTGGCTTACCGAATTGCATTACCACCCTTTCTATATGGAATACATGACGTGTTACATGTCTCACAACTACGGAAGTACATTCCACACCCTTCTCACGTAATCAAACCAGACACCATCCAGCTTAAGAACAACTTATCATTTGAAGTGGTACCCGTTAGGATCGAGGATAGAAAGATGAAACTGCTAAGAAATAAGGAAATTTCGTTACTAAAAATAATTTGGAACCAAGCCACTGGAGATGCAACTTAGGAACTGGAAAGTGCATTCCGAGAGAAACACCCTGAATTGTTTACAGACGCGTAGTTTCGATGATGAACTCTTTTAGGGGGGGTATTGTAAGACCCGTAATTTTATAAATAAATAAATAATTTAAAATTATAGTATATTCGCACCTCTATAATATATTTTTGATCAAATATATAGTTAAATAGTATTTATACTAATAAAATCTTAGAATTTTTATTTCATTAGTAGTTCAAGATATAAGTTTCCTAAAAATCTTAATTTCAGTCTCTTTAGTGTTCGATAAAATTAGTCGCCCTAATTTTAAAAAGAAAAAAACCCTGTTTGATGAGAAAATTTTAGTGATAGAATAACAAAACTATTTATGAAAGAATTAAAAATAAAAATAGTTTCTCTTTGAAATTAATTTCCGGTCTCTCAAATAAACGATAGTTTTACCCGCTTAAAATTTGAAAATAATCTCTGTTTGATGATATAAATTATTTTTATTAGATTAATAAAAAGTTAATAATAAAAATAATAAATTTTAATTTTCTCGACCTTTTTTTTACACAGTATAGAATAACTGGAAAAAGGATTTTATTATCAGTAAAAATTATTTTGGACATTTTTATCAGTGTCACATAACACCGGAAATTACACAAATAAAACTATATATATATATATATATATATATATATATATATATATATATATATATATATATATATATATATATATATATATATATATATATATATATATATATATATATATATATATAAGAGATAACGATAGATATGTTATAGATATGTGAGAATATTCATTATAACATGTATTAATGAAAAGTGATTAGCCATGATGATTAGCTGGCAAGTAAAAATGCTCAGATAGAAATATCTGAAGAAAAACAACATAACAACATGTACCTCTTACTATAAATAGAGTAGTGGTATTTGTAGTATTACATACAAAAAAAAAATAGTTATTACTATAGCTCATTCAATCTCCACTTCCTCAATATTTTCCTACTCAGTAAAAGCATTTCTATTTCATCTTCAATCTTAGGTAAGACATTCTTACTCTCTCTCTCTTTTAAGAGTATGTCTATTATATGTTACATAATCTTTGAGTCTTCCTTGTTAAATTTCTAGAAAAAAAAAACTCTTTTATAATTTAATTAATTAATTAAAATTAATTACTTATATATATATATATATATATATATATATATATATATATATATATATATATATATATATATATATATATATATATATATATATATATATATATATATATATATATAACAAGGACTCATGCTTTACGTTCTTTACAACCTTGTTGTTTAAGTAGTCGTGATTAAAATTAAATTGTAGTTAAGTGAGTTATTTTATAAATAAAATAGAAATAAATACACTTGGGTAAATTTTTCTAAAAAAATAAATAAATAAATTGGATAAAGATATTTATAAAGATTTAGTGGCTATCGAAGTAAAATTGATAAAAATATTTTTTTTAGAAAAGTTATAAATAATTAAAAAGCTTTTAAATTTAAAGTTATATTAGATTATTGATTTGTTTTATTTAATTTCTAACAAAAGTTTTATTAAGTATATATATATATATATATATATATATATATATATATATATATATATATATATATATATATATATATATATATATATATATATATATATATTGTGTTACGTTGTTACTGTTAAACATGTATGAACCAACCATGACGTATGAGTTTCATTGTAAGTTGAAATAAAAAAAATTGTAGAACTTCTAGTTTCTAATATGTGTTTCTAATAAGCAGTTACACTTTTAAATTAAGGTATTTAAAGTATGAAGCCTAATGGGTGAATACTACATGCTGTAAATTAAACCATAGTTATAATACTACTTAAGTAAATAATGGAATAAAATATTAAACCGAATGATCACGAAGTTTACCACGTACGAGTTCATTCTATATTAGTCGTTCTAATTTAGTTTGTTTTGGATAAAGGTGCACGGCCCGCCAACCAATTCCAAAGAAAACATCAATTCTACGACTCTCGTAACTGTAAAGGCATCTCTCTAATTTTATATACTTCTCTCAAAAATCAATATATATATATATATATATATATATATATATATATATATATATATATATATATATATATATATATATATATATACATATATCTGCTTTGTATCTTCTTACGTGTTTATTTTGAAGGTGACTAATCGTGAAGGTGAGTAAATGTAATATAAATATATTTGTGCAAAATTTTGATGCAATGATTGAAAAGCATCTATCTGGAATTGTATGCTCATACATTTCATGGTTAAGTGGCTACCGGAGATGAGTCACGAGGTGCACACCGGAGAGGTGGCACGGGGTGTGTGTCCAAGAGGGAACTACCTTATCCCTTAGTGGATCATTGAGTCAGATTGATGGGTAGATACTTATCACCTTAGTGGTGCTGAATCCTGAAGCGATACCATGATCCTTTGGGGAGGGACTGATATTCTGAATTCATGTGCATCAACATATAGACATTGCATTAGGAATGTGTCTTAATTTTGCTATATGTATTATTATCTGTAAATGTTTATATACATGTGTTAGAATGAGATCTCTAGCCATGTATAATGTATTCTCTGTTTATGCTTGTTGCTCCGCTTTTGTATATTTGTTATTTTTGGATTGATGGCCCTTTCAGTGGATTGTGTGGGTTATATGCCAATAGATTATGACGCACCTAGGACACGAGGAGACACCGCCGTCGAGGGTGGCTGACTTCACCTTCCATGATGCATGGACTGACATGTCCTAGGGGTTCGACCCGACCCTAGGAAGACTCATATTTACCGGGAACGTGTTGGATACCACTACTATCATAGGACAGGATCCGAAGACCACTTACTCCCGTAGGACTTTGAGCTTCAAGATTCCAGCTTCCTTGTTCATATCTAGTTTTCTCTCATGTGTGATTGACCGTTTCAGATTATTGACTCCTCCTTCAGCCCCACCTGGACCCTCATATGCCTCAGTCATGGGAGGGGGCCATTCTTTCATGACACCTCTATGCCTCCCTTAGACTTACAGATGTCGCTAGGGTTACCCTCGACGTACACACGTGACATTTTTCCAATAGGTGAGCTTCCTCATATCGACCCGACATGTGTGCCATCATTGGAGTTGGACGTAGGTGGAGAAAGGGATGACGTATGTGGAGCAGGGGATGACGTAGGTGGAGCAGAGGATGATGATGATTATGATCCCTAAGAGCACGATTATAATAGCGGACATGATGGCTCTGATCATACCTTGTTAAGCACTTGTAGGGGTTTGTGCGGAGCTGGAGAGTATTGTGGTTGTCATTAGATTTTGATCACGGTAGTTAAGGAGTAGATGATAGTAGTATTTTCAGCATTAGATGACGGTTACTGTATGCGTGGATCAGACTTTCCCTGGGGAAGCTTTCCTGCATGGAATTTTGCATACAATAACCGTCATCTAATGTTGAAAATACTACTATCATATACTCCCTAACTACCGTGATCGAAATCTAATGACAACCATAATACTCTGGAACTCTACAGAAACCCCTTCAAGCGCTCAACAGGGTATGATCAGAGTCATCATGTCCGCTATCATAATCGTGCTCTGAGGGATCATAATCATCATCCTCTGTTCCACCTACGTCATCCCCTGCTCCACCTACGTCATTCTCTACTCCAATGATGGCACACGTGTCGGGTCGATATGAGGGAGCTCGCCTATTGGAAAAATGTCACGCGTGTACGTCGTGGGTAACCCTAGTGACATCTGTAAGTCTAAGGGGGGCATAGAGGTGTCATGAATGAATGGCCCCCTTCCCATGACTGGGGCATATGAGGGTCCAGGTGGGGCTGAAGGAGGAGTCAATAATCTGAAACGGTCAATAACACCTGAGAGAAAACTAGATATGATCAAGGAAGCTGGAAGCTGGAATCTGGAAGCTCAAAGTCCTACGGGAGTAAGTGGTCTTCGGATCTTGTCCTATGATAGTAGTGGTCTTCAACAAGTTCCCGGTAAATGTGTGTCGTCCTAGGGCCCGGTCGAACCCCCAGGACATGTCAGTCCATGCATAAGGGAAGGTGAAGTCTGTCACCCTCAACGGCGGTGTCTCCTCGTGTCTCGGGTGCGTCATAATCTATTGGCGTATAGCCCACACAATCCACTAAAAGGGTCATCAATCCAAAAATAACAAATATACAAAAGCGGAGCAACAAGCATAAACAGAGAATACATTATACATGGCTAGAGATCTCATTCTAACACATGTATATAAACATTTACGGATAATAATACATATAGCAAAATTAAGACTCATTCCTAATGCAATTTCTATATGTTGATGCACATGATTCCAAAATATCAATCCCTCTGCAAAGGATCGTGGTATCGATTCAGGATTCAGCACCACTAAGGTGATAGGTATCTACTCCATCAATTAGACTCAATGATCCACTACGGGATAAGGTGTTTTCCTCTTGGATAAACACCCCGTGCCACCTCTCCGGTGTGCACCTCGTGACTCCTCTCCGGTAGCCACGTAACCATGAAATGTATGAGCATACAATTCCCCATATATGCTTTTCAATCATATGGGTAACATCACCATATATAATCACTTATCTCGTGCATCAAAATTTTGCACAAATATATTTATATTACATTTACTCACCTTCACAATTAGTCACCTTCAAAATATACATGTAAGAAGATACATATGTATATACATATATATTTTTATTTTTGAAAGAAGTATATAAAAATAGAGAGATGCCCTTACAGTTACGAGAGTCGTAGAATTGATGTTTTGTTTGGAATTGGTTGGCGGGTCGTACACCTTTATCCAAAACGAACTAAATTAGAACGACTAATATAGAATGAACTTGTACGTGATAAACTTCGTGATTATTCAGTTTAATATTTTATTCCATTATTTACTTAAGTAGTATTATAACTATGGTTTAATTTACAACATGTAGTATTCACCCATTAGGCTTCATACTTTAAATACCTTAATTTAAAAGTGTAACTGCTTATTAAAAAAAACATACTAGACACTAAAAGTTCTACAATTTTTTTATTTCAATTTACAATGAAACTCACACGTCATGGTTGGTTCATACATGTTTAACAGTAGTAACGTAACACAATATATATATATATATATATATATATATATATATATATATATATATATATATATATATATATATATATATATATATATATATATATATATATATATATATATATATATATATATAACCAACCTTAATAAACTTTTGTTAGAGATTAAATAAAACAAATCATTAATTTAATATAACTTTAAATTTAAAAGCTTTTTAATTATTTATAACTTTAAAAAAAAAAATATTTTTATCAATTTTACTTCGATAGCCACTAAATCTTTATAAATATATTTAGCAAATTTATTTCTTCTTTTATAGAAAAATTTATCCAAGTGTATTTATTTTTATTTTATTTATAAAATTACTCACTTAACTACAGTTTAATTTTAATCACAACTACTTAAACAACAAGGTTGTAAAGAACCTAAAGCATGAGTCTTTCTTCTTTTATATATATATATATATATATATATATATATATATATATATATATATATATATATATATATATATATATATATATATTGGAAAAGAGTTTTTTTTTTCTAGACATTTTACAAGGAAGACTCAAAGTTTTAGTCACTATAACAACACTAATGTAATATATAATTGGTATACTCTTAAGAGAGAGTAAGGATGTCTTACCTAAGGGTGAAGATGAAATATAAATGCTTTTAATGAGTAGGCAAATATTGAGAGGAAGTAGAGAGTGAATGAGCTATAATGATAACTATTTTTTTTATTGTATGCAATACTACACATACCACTACTCTATTTATAGTAAGAGGTACATGTTGTTATGTTGTTTTCCTTCAGATATTTTTATCCGAACATTTTTACTTGCCAGCTAATCATCATGACCAATCACTTCTCATTAATACATGTTATGATGAATATTCCCACATATCTATAACATATCTATCCTTATCTCTTATATATATATATATATATATATATATAGTTTTATCTGTGTAATTTTCGGTGTTATGTGATACTGATAAAAATGCTTAAAATAATTTTTACCGATAGTAAACCCTTTTTCTGATTATTCTATATTGCGTAAAGAATAAGAAAGGTCGAGAAAATAAAAATTTATTATTTTTATCATTAACTTTTTATTAATATAATAAAAATAATTTATATCATCAAATAGAGATTATTTCCAAATTTAAAGCGGGTAAAACTATCGTTTATTTGAGAGACCGGAAATTAATTTCAAAGAGAAACTATTTTTATTTTTAATTCTTTCATAAATAATTTTGTTATTCTATCACTAAAATTTTCTTATAAAACAGAGTTTTTTTATTTTTAAATTAAGGCGGCTAATTTTACTGAACACTAAAGAGACTGAAATCAAGATTTTTAGGAAACTTATATCTTGAACTACTAATGAAATAAAAATCATTTAACTATATATTTGATAAAAAAATATATTATAGATGTGCGAATATTAGGGGTGGCAACAAAATCCATTAAGAGAATATCCATCCAATCCATTCAATAATTTATCCATCCAATCCATCCATTAACCAAAAAACAAATTTAATGGATTGGTCCAATCCATCCATCAAACTACATGGATGGATTCAATCCATCCATCTCATTTTATAAATCCAATGGATTTTAGTTTATTACTTATTAAATTATTTTTTTATTTAAAAACATGAAAAATTTAAAATTAAACAATTTTTTAACATTTTTGTTTCTCATAATATTCACACCCATAAATTTTCTTTCCTGTATCATATTGTAAAAAAGTATGAATATTAACGTTAGTATTAACGTTAAAATTGATGATGCAGGATTAATGATACAATATGTACAGTATCTCCTTGAAAAAAATTAATGATGCTAGATACCTTGTCTATATTTAATTTAATATTAACGTTAAAATTGCTTAATTGGTACGCATTGAATTTATTTAATTTAACATTCATGTTAAAATAGTTTAATTGCGACACAATGAATTTTAATTTTCTTTCGATAAGTTAGTTGGTTAGAATTAGAAAGTTAATAAAAAAAGTAAAGTTAATCAAGACGTTAGTTGATTAGAGTTACTATAGAGACAAATATTTATAATTAAAATTCTTTAAAAAAGTTTCATAAAAAAATTGTTTTTGTAAAATTAATAAAAAAAAGAATTTAAGTTAATTTTATGGATGGATGGATATCCATCCATTAGAAATACCTTAATGGATGGATTGGATGGATTATATCCCTTAGTGGATGGATTGGATTGGATTTTTCAAAAGAAAATTTAGTGGATTGTTAATGGATTAATGGATCGTTTTGATCCATCCATTAACAATCCAATCCAAATCCATCCAATCCATCCATTTTGCCACCCCTAGCGAATATACTATAATTTTAAATTATTTATTTATTTATAAAATTACTGGTCTTACAGTTTTGAACTAGTAAAATGCTAATTTATGATAACATAAGGGATTGTACTTGGACACAAATTATTCGCCAGAGGAATCAAAGTGGATAAAGAAAAATTAAAGTAGTCGTGAAACTATCACCTCCAACAAATGTTAAAGGAATTAGATTTTTTCTCGAATACGCTGGATTTTATAAAAGATTTATTAATAATTTCTCAAAATCGCAAAACCATTAATCAACCTAATTAGTAAAGATAAGTGTTTCCTATAGTGAAGGATTCAGAGATATAATCTTCTAGTATTTTATTGTTTTTCCATATACATGTTATGGCATGACTACAGGGGATTCCAATTAAATCCCATTTTCTACATGTACATATCTCTCGCTTTAGATTTATATAATATGTTTCTATGCCATTGGTCACACCAAAGATGGCTAAATCATCATCATCATTCCATGTGGGAGTCTAATTTTCTGCATGTTTTTGTTCTTCTCAAGGACCAAATGTATTCTAGGGCAAATATCATAAGTGTAATTATTCATGAGCTCCTTTTGACTAGTAATCCTCTTAGTCAAGTAATGTCTAATCCCTTCTAACATGGTGATTATGGGTTTATTCTTACATTCTAAAATCGCCCTATTAAAATCCTCACAAATATTATTTACATGTAGATCACACTTATAATATGTTTTGAAATGTGACCTAGTGCAAAATTGAACAAGGATATCCGACATTTCCTTCCAAGCAACTTCATTCAAGGTTTCCATTCTATGTATTGCTCTCTCCCGTGATGGAATAGTTGTAGCTCTTACTGCACTCCACATAACCTATTTCAATTCCAGCCAAGGATATTTCTTTTTCCAATTGCCATGGAGATGCTTCACATAAAGTCGTTGCTCCACATGTGCATGGACACTCTAAACTTATAGCACTAGACCCTAAAAATTAACAACAAAAAAGACAACATTACAATTTAGTATAACAATACAATTTAGCAAATAACAAAACATTATAGATTAAAGGGATACCTTTTGCTGGTCTGAAATTAAAGCATAAGCCCTATGATTTATTTCATGTAAGTCTTCTAAGATAATATATATGAACCACTCTCAAGAGTTTCTTGCCTCGGCCTTTACAATAGCATATGCAATAAGAAATATCTTATTATTTCCATCCCTTTCTACAACTGCCATCAATTTCCCACCAATTTCTCCTTTAAGAAATCAAACATCCAACTCTATAAGAGGCCTACAATATTTTTCAAAACCGTATTTGCATGTCTCTGAACATATATAAATCCTTTTTAACTCATGGCATTTATTAGAGTCATCACATTGCACCAAAACTGTACTATTGGGGTTTAACTTGAGTAACTCCTCTACATATATCCTTAAATGGTAAAATTGGTCCATATTAATACCTTGGATCAAATTAATTTCCACTATTTTGACTCTATAGGCCTGATCATATGACAACTTCATCCTTAACTCTCAATAGAATCAACAGCCAGTTCCACGGGTTTCATGTCAGGGCTATGTCTTAAAATATGGGAAAATTTCTATGCTAGCCACTATGTCTTTGCTTGCCTATTATGTGGGGTTCCATATCATGTACGTTCATCAAATAGACTAGAAAATTTCCAAAACCGATTACCAACCCTCTTACTAATCCTCATGTAAAATTTGTAACCTTCCATACAATTAATTACCATCGTATTTCCATCATTTTTTTAATATAGACATTTTTCTTCTTCTCTATTGCATAGTCCTTTAAAGCCTCCCTAACTAGCTCCCTTTTTAAAAACACCATAACTAATTGAAATTTGAGCCTTTATCACTTTTATAAGTTGGAAATTTCTCGTGCTCTTCATCATAACCACTTTCAAGAGGAGTATTTAGTTGATTAGAGTCATAGACATCATCACCAAATTCATTTTTACCACTTTCTTTTTTTATCATAATGACTCTCCTTTTCACTACGTGGTAGGACTGTGATCAATCCAACTCAACTGAATCTCACTACACTCATAATCTCCCTCACTAAAATAGTCCATGTCACCTTTACTTGTAACATAGTCAGCACCATCAAACTCATCATTCCACATTCTCTTTGTACTCCTTCTTCAACATTCCCGCATTCACCTTCACCTTCACTTTCATCAACTTCATCTTAACTTACATTAACTTCAGTTTCAGATTCACTAATATATATTTTTAGTTTCAACTTCACTTACATTAACTTTTGGACCATCAACATGTACTTCCTCATCATACTCTTTTCCTAGTTCAACCTCATTTACAACATCAGTGTAATTAATGGTGTACTTTACATACACGTCTACCAACTCAATCCCTTCAACATCATCAAAAAATTTAAGCACATCTTCATCATAATTTAGGGGTCTAAGGCCACGCGAAAAAATTATATTCAGGGTTCCAATACCACAAACACTTAATATTTGTATATCCCTAATTTTTAATCAGGTTTTCCAACTACATATAGGACATATAGTCCACATCCCCTTCCCAATTGATTTCAGAAGTTTCTCCATTAAACATTAATGTACCACTTAACAGGGTTGGATACTAAATGCCCCATATGATGAATTTGTAACCTAATGTGTTGACTCTAACTTGGTATGGAATAATCATAATAAACAATGAAAAACAATAATCAGATTAAACAAATAACATCATGGGACCACTTTTAGATTAAAATAATTGCATGATTTTATACTTCACAGCAAAGTAGTTTCTAGACTACATATTATAATCATTATCAAAAAGATGAAGACATGTTAATCTCTTCCAAGCTTACTACTTCAGAACCAGAAGTACATTATTTAAAGATAAGATTAAAATAACTTAGTCAAGAGGAAAATAGTACATTACAAATTCCACTATAATCAAATGGGAGTACTATTTTACAAAAGCTGTCTCCCACAAACTCATAACGTATCAAGCTACAAGACAAAGGAATGTACTATCTATAGTAATATTTGATTCTACCCATTGGAAACTAGCCGTTGAAATTCTAAAGGACCTCCTTTCTCTCTAACGTCTCTCTTGAGAAACTATAAAAAGAAGACCAAATCATCCAACAAAATTTGACGACAACTAAAACAAGCTGTTGTTACAATCATCATGATGGGATCCATACTTCCATAATGGTTGTTGTCGTTGCAGTTGTTATCTATCACTTGGCTTGAATGTTATTCAACCAATACAGATGGAAAAGTATCAACGTATACAGAAAAGGAACAAATATTCAGAAGCCGATGATTAAAAAGCATATGTCAAAAGAGAAGCTCAAGCTCAAGCCAATTTGAAATGCTATTGGGCAAATTAGTTTATGCTAATGCCTAAGAGGATATGCAGAAGCCAATTTGAACAAAGAAGATGAAGAATGAAGATTCTATAAGATGTAACTCAACATATAATCATATACATCTTGATAGAGATCATAAGAAGCAAGGAGTTGTTGCTCGTAAATTGCTCAATAAAGAAGATGAAGAAGAAGAACACTACAAGATGCAATCCATCATATAATCATATACATCTTTATAGAAAAATGTAATGAACACAAGATTTGTTTCTTAGATTATGTTTTAGTTCTAGGATTCTTCATGTAAATTATTTTAACATAAGAGTTGTTGCTCAGAATCATGTTAAACAATATGTGCTTAATTAATTGTGTAATCTGTTTAAGGGAAGAAATCATGTAAACATAAATCTTATCAACTGTATGTTGATGGTACCTTGAGAGATCAAGTGAAGATCAGAAGCTCAAGAAGACAATGCTAGTGAGTCATTGTGGAAATCCTCTTAGAAGACCAAGTGACGGTCAGGACTCTAATGGGGTAAATGAAAGTTATATCAGTTGAGATCACAGAACGGTTCATTTCTTGGTAGTTAGTCACTTGTGGTTGCTTGTGCGGGGTTAGTCACTTGCGGGTAGCTTGTGCAGAGTTGTTAGTCACTTGCGGGTAGCTTGTGCATTATATTCTGAGTCACCGACGGTTGCTTGTGCATCGTTAGTCAATGGTGGTTTCCCGTGCAATTGTAATCAGTTTGGTTATAGTGGATTAAGACCTTGAGTTCAAGGCGAAATCACCTTTGAAGGGTGGACTAGACTAGCTTGAGAATTTCTCAAGTGAACTAGGATATATCGTGTGTCTTTGCTTTTGTCTATTATATTTTGATCATCATTTAGTCAGAAGCTATAATAAGGCTTAAGGTTCTAAGAAAGCTGAATGCATCTGATAAACAAAAGCTCCTTAAGCTTCTGCATAATAACGTTAAAGAAAAGAAAAATTATTCAAAACCCAATTCAAACCCCCTTTCTTGTGTTTTTCTCCACCTTCACATATGATTCATAAAGGGTAACATTATACAAATCCCAAAACCCTAAATCAAAAAATGAAATTTCACTTACCTCAAACAATATTTCATTTCTTATTTACTTTTATATGACGCATGAGGAATATCCATCGTGCATTCCCCTTTGCAGTTCCTTTGATGTTTGAAACAAATGGAATTAGTGCTAAAAACGAAATGGATTTGAACAAAATGGAAGAAGGACTTCAATGGAAGTAGGGATGAAAACGAAATTAGGGCTGAAATGAAAACATTCAACATTTTCTAATAAATAAGCAAATTTATTTTTTAAATTTCCAAATTTTACAATTTTAATTATATTTTCAATTAAAAACAAATTATTTAAATTCAAATAGTTCTTGTCAACACATTTAATGACGTGGCGCCATATACTCTACGCCACGTCACTGATTTCAGTGCCAACTACACAAAACAGGACGAGGACTAAAATGTTAAATTTTTAAATGGGACTAAAACGTTAAAAAATATAGATACAGGGACTAAAATTATATTTAAATCTAACTTATTTAATGTTATTATTTATTTTATTTTATTTTATACTTTCACACTCTGGTTACTAGGGAAATGTGACCCTAATCATTCAAAGCTCGTGCCAAGAGATTATGACACTAACCTCAGACAATATTTCATTTCTTATTTGCTTTTATATGACACATGAGGAATATCCGTCGTGCATTCCCCTTCGCAGTTCCTTTGATGCTTGAAACAAATGGAATTAGTGCTAAAAACGAAATGGATTTGAACAAAATGGAAGTATGGATGAAAACGAAATTAGGGCTGAAATGAAAACATTCAACATTTTCTAATAACACATTTAATGACGTGGCGCCATATACTCTGCGCCACATCACTAATTTCAGTGCCAACTACACAAAACAGGATGAGGACTAAAAAAATCCAAAAAAAGTTTAATAGAGGGATCAAAATGTTAAATTTTTAAAGGGGACTAAAACGTTAAAAAATATAGATAGAGGGACTAAAACTATATTTAAACCTAACTTATTTAATGTTATTATTTATATTATTTCTTTATTTGTTTTTTTGTTTTTTTGTTTTTTTGTTTTTTTGTTTTTACTTTCGCACTCTGGTTACTAGAGAAATGTGACCCTAATCATTCAAAGCTCGTGCCAAGAGATTATAACACTAACCAAGCATTATTTTCACCCGAAATCAAACTAAATATCCCCTGAACCTCCGTCTCTTTATTTATTTCAAAAACACTTAATAAAGAAGTTGATAAAGAAAATCAACTTAGTAAGTTTGTCTTATACTTTACATGAAATCTATCAAATTAATTGCTTATGCATTTTTAACCACTTGAAAAGTAGATTTTTTGTTCATAGTAGTGATTGGAGAAAGTATTACTTATTTTTGTTAACATGTTCATTTTTTTACTATCAAGATACTAATATTTAGATTTGATTTCAAGTAAAATTGCAAAATTGAAAAATTCTTTTCGTCTTTTAGGTCAGTAAAAACTAAACACAATAAAATCAAAACTCTCGCTCACTCCATTTCACCATAAAACTGCTAACTTCGTAACATCAACTTCATCATTTCTCTCTATCCCACCACGCATCGCTCCTCAACTAAGGTACCTTCTGTCTCTATCTATTGCTCAATTCCGATATATTTCTCATATTTAATTTTACTTTTCCCCTTTTCTTAATCTGTTGTTTAATATAGTTTTGTGGAAATAGCATTTGGTTGCTTCAATTGTTCGGTAAATTTAAGATTAGAAAACCTAGTTTTGATTTTATTGTGTGAATATGGAGTTTATTTTTTAATTTGAGTCTTAATTTCTACATTGATATGATTTGGATTTTTAATTTCAAACAAAGGAATTTTAATTTCTTAATTTCTACATTGTTAAGAAACTTAAAGTTGTATGCAGAGAAAAGCTTGAAGTTCTGAGCTTTTTTGCTGAAGAAGGAAGAGAAAACTGAAGAAAAGAAAGGAAATGGAGAAGAACTCTATTTATAGCTTTAGAAGAAAAAAACTTTAATTTTTTCATCAAAACAGAAAATGTTTGACAAGTGTCTCACAACGAGTGAGGAAAAGGAATTTGAGATTGCGTGTGGCCACGATCTCCTAGGAAATCAAAACCATGATGGTTTTTTTGAATTTGCACATCTCGAAAAGAAATTTTAATAGGTAGCCATGATGGTGGTGACCTCATAGCACAACTTGGAACAATGGTGGAACTTCAAAAACGCCACTTGTCTCTCGGATGAATCGAAAGTTGCATTTTTAGGGGGCAATTTGTTCACCAAGAAATATCATTATGTCAACTTGAAAAGTGGAAGTGATCAAAACTCCTGCACAATTAACCAAGAAATATCATTATGTCAACTTGACAAGTGGAAGTGCTCAAAAATTTTGCACAAGCAAAAAAGTAAGCGTTTATACCTTTTCGACCATAGATAAGTTCAAGGCGAAATGTTAATATTCAACTTATCGAGGTTTTGGTCTGGGACTTAGCGAAATTTCCCAAGGATTAAAGATTAATAGTTTGACGGATCGAAGGAGATTCAACTGAGGCAATTTAAAAATCATACCAAGTAACTATTTTTTTATCTTATTTGAAAGCGGCAGAGATGTAACACCCCATATTTTCCATTTTAATTTAATTAAGATTTAAATTAATTATTGAAAATTAATTGGCATTTTATTGGAATTATTTAAAGATTATGGATAAGGAAGTTATTGGGCTTGTGTTGTAGCTAGTAAAGAGGGGGTGTGA
Organism: Vicia villosa; assembly: GCF_029867415.1. Classification (NCBI taxonomy): domain Eukaryota; kingdom Viridiplantae; phylum Streptophyta; class Magnoliopsida; order Fabales; family Fabaceae; genus Vicia; species Vicia villosa. The sequence goes on from NW_026705478.1 coordinate 313,937, forward strand.
TGGTTAGGCCTTTTACTAAAGTTTATTCTATTTTTTCATAAAATAGAGTAATTGTGGAAAAAGATAAATTAGAACCAATTTTGGAGAAAAGAGAAGAACGTGAAAGAAGAAGAGAAAGGAGAAGAAGAGGAAGAGCTTTCAAGGATTTTAACCAAGGTAAGGGGGGACTCTTCCAGTTAATATCTATTATGTGATTATGAGCAATAGAATAGAGTAAGAATATGATTCTATTCAATTTGGTATATTGGGATTGGAATTGTTAGGTTTAGGAATATGATAATTGATGAAATTGTATGAATTGTTGGTTGATAATGTGTTGTATTGATGTATGATGATGTATAACGATGTAATTGAGGATTATATGTCTGTAATTGGTGTTTGGAATCAATTTTGGGTTGAGGATGTGTGAAATCGCAGGTCTGTCACATACCTGAGATTCTGTGAAATCGCACGTTCGCTAAGCGGATGTTGTTTGTATTTCCGAAAAATAAAAGGGCTCGCTAAGCGGAGGCAGTCCTCTATGCGGAGGTCTCAACGTAGAAAGCTACTGTGATGCGTCGCTTGAAGCGGGGTTGTTGAATTTTTACCCCATAAGCGCGCTAGTGGTCGCTAAGCGAACCCTGTAGCGCAGAAAATTATTAGAACTTTGAAATAGCGTATCTTTTGATCCATGTATCCTTTCTTAGTGTCGTTTTGGGCGTTGTAAAGAAAATTAAATATTTTATATGATGAATTAGTGAGATGGGCGGTGGCCCGACTTAAATTTAAAAATCGGTTTAATTACTTGTGAAATGAAATATTGTGCATATATATGAATGTGTGAATATGACAATATCTTGGTGTGATGCTAGATGAAGTGTGATTGTTGTTGTCGTAATGAATGTGTGAATAATTGAATGATTGTGCAAACATGGACATACTTGATCGGTGATGAAAATGGTGAGACGATGCGATGCATCGGATCAGTGATGTTTTAAGTATGTTATATGTGTGCATTCATTCATATGCATTCGGTGATGGATCCCGGTGATGATTTGGATCAATGGTGGACATAATTCCGATTGTGTGGAATTTGTGTCGGTTAGGCCGTATCTCGATGAGGTTTAGATCGGTCAGGTGGGTTATTTCCACGGTTTATTGGTACCACATGCATAGTGTCAGTTGGTCATATGCATTGTTGTTATAACATGTAAAATGATTTCAGTGTTATGTTTGGTGTGTATTTGCTGTGATTGATGAATGATGATTGAAATCTGAATATATGACAAATTGGGTGAATGATATATTATGATGTTTTGTTGCTTATGAATGCATAACATTGATTAATTGTGAATGAGACTCACCTTTACTTGTTGACATTTTTCAGATTGAGGAGTAACGACATTAGTGCTCGGTGAGGATGGCTCGTAGAGTTTATCCGTTATTTTGGGTCGTGTCGGTCATGCTCTGATCTTGTGACACTGGGAACGCTAGACTTAGAGTTTAATTTTGTTATACTCTATTTGGTTGTTTGGATTATGTTCCGTTGGAACCGTTTTGAAAGATGTTTTATTATTCCGTTGTGATAAACATAATAATGTTATTTTGGTGAAGTTCCTATTAAGGCATGACTTCAGACTATAGTTGATTTATTTGTTTTAAATAATTGTGGCACCCTTGTGTTTAAGTTTTTACTCTGATTATTCTATTAATTATCGCGGGGTTTAGAAGGGTGTTACAAGAGACACATGAAGATTAATCATAGACAAGCGAAACATGCAAGTATGACGTGTCAAATGCAAGATAGTTAAACGTTAAAGACAATTAATTTTACAAATACTATAAATAGGAATTCTAGTATTAGAATTGAGTATGAAAAAATCATTGTAAACTTCAACACACTCAAAGTACTTCATACATAAGCGAGAAACGAGTTTCTGAAGGAAATATATGAAATGCCCATCAATTTTTACTTATGCAAATAAAGTATTTTAACTCTTTTCAAGTTTGTTTACTTCTTTCTGTTCAAACCATCAATTCAACCCAGTCGAATTGCTGCTTCTTTTAACTTTTACTTGCATTTCTCTTAACACTTTTTTCGACGCAATTGACACTAAACTCACAACAATTTTAATGCACACTTTTTCTCATAGAACTCACACAATATGCCCTAAGATTTACTAGTTTGATCCTTCGAACAATAAATTTAAAATTAAGTGATTGTTTACTAAAATCACTGTTAAACAGAGTTTCCCTCTTTCATGCCTCGCATTTGTGAAACTATGAATTGAAACTACCTCGCTTAAATCACATCGCCATTCACACCTCTGTTCTTGAATTATGCGGTAGTTATTGTTCAGTCTGCATGATATCTATTTTTCCTCTCTTAAATAAAAATAGAAACAGTTAAACAGTAATTTTGAAAGAATAAATATTGTTAGATAAGTCCTAAATTTCATCTCACTAAGCTCCATATTAAATGTATCTCCTCTCATTATTTTCATCTGCACCTTTCTACTGACTTAATTGTAATCATGATCCCAGAACTTTGCAAGCTTACTATTCCTCCATCTCTCATCTTCTTGATTATTTCATTCTTATTGCCTATTCATTATCTTCCTTATGGTCACATATGACCTGCTTTCCTTCAGATGCACCCAAATAATCCATGTACAAATATCCCTCTTATACATGGGGTCAATTCTTCAGTTATAAATTTTTTTAATGATAACATGACACAAAATTTGACTGGTAAAATACAAATACATGCAAGGACTTCAAGCAAAGCTTTAATTATTCAATGAACAAGCTATTTTTAAGAACTAATTTAATTTGGCCATTTACTCAAATATGGTTTGAGAGTGGGGGTAAGGTACAAAACAGGCATGTCAACATTTTACATTAATGTAATCATATCCAAATTAAGCTAAGTTGGTCTAAACAGGGACTGAAAAAAATAACTAAGTACTTTATAAACTAATCACAGCACACCAGCACAGATTCACAAAATCCTCCAATTTTATGCAGCAAATGCATTTACTGATTTTGCAGGGTAAAGATATAACCATGAATTAGGTGAGTTTTCCTTAATTAAACTATAGTCATTTATCTCTTTAATTTAGGATTACATAAATTAAACCTCCTTCCAGAACCGAATTGATCTATCAGTTCCACATGAAATAAAAGCAGACTCTACTGGGGAATGTTCGAGCCAGCGCGGTGCACCAACATGATTAGAAGGCCATTTTGCTACTATTTCCGTTGTCATTGCATCCCAGATAGTGACCTGCAAATATTCACCAGATTCCTCATATAAAATTCATTTTATAAAGCGAACATCACATATTAGACAACAAAACAAACCTCGTTGTTGAGTTCATCTATGGATAGAATAAATTCTTCTGCCGCGTTAAAAATAGCCTGCAAAGAGAGCGTGCAGAATGGAAACTATAAGATAAGAACATGGATGAAAATGCTACTTGAATAGAGGATAGGGGATTGAAGTTCTCTAAAAAATGTGATAAGTGATAACTACTTTCAAATTGTAGCCGAAACGATAACTTATGCATAATGCGTGGGTATGACAGTTATGAGAGTAATCAATAAGCTTTTTGCTTCCAATGATTAAAAAACAATAATTGCTTGTGATTGTAAGAAGTAAATCGAGAAAACTACTGATGTTAGGTCAAATTAACTAACAAAATTGACAAGCATAAACATCTCTCTCGGTGCAAACTTTGATTCTATGCATTTGCATCACTAAAACCAAAAGATTGACTTACCACTAAATGAATAGACCAAAACAAAAGCATACTAAATAGTAAATAAAGCCTATCGATGTACCTGGAATCTTAGTTGTGTATGCGTGGCACCGAGATATTGTTTGACTAATCTTCCAGTGCCAACCTCCCAAAGCTTTATGGTGGAGTCCTTCCCACAGGAGAGGACAAACCTAAGAAGAACTAACAGTTATATTGATACAACAATCTAAGCTTATCCAGAAAGTTCAAAGTGTAAAAAGTTGGTCAATTAACATTGGCCTTCACATAAAAAAGCAATTAACAACTGTAATAAAAAATCCAACAACATCGATCAAATAAAAGTAACACACAAGATCCTAATGTATATTATGGTAATTAGTAAACATGGTCATTGCAGATTGTTAATTCTGTTTTGGAACTCCAAAGAAAGCAACCACTTCAAAGTAGAGCAGTCAAAGTGGGTTCTGACCTGCATGACAAACCAGGTCACCACAATAATGTGTGTTGGCAAAAAATATGAAGCTCCCTCTTTATTATGTTATTCTGACCAAGCTTACTTAATCCGTCAGTTGATGCAGGTTAGTTATGGTTTGTGTTGGGTTAACCCACTTTTCTTCGGGAAATATTTCCATAAACAATATAACAAAACAATCTGAAACCATACTTTTAATCCAAGGACTCTTTCCCTAAAAAAAGGTTTTCGGACTCTTAACAGCAATCACTACCTCCTGTTCTGGTCTAGTATGTGAATGACCCCACCGTCATAGCCACAATTCCAGCTAAGAGCTTCCACAAACAGAACCATCTACCCTAACTCCATCAGCCACACAATGACTTTGTCTCCCTTCAACTCCACAAACAACCTTCATCTACACCTCTTATTTAGAAAACGGGCCAAAAAGAACTCCACAATCATTTGCAAAATCTAATTTTTATTTGCAGGAGATGAATTGATCACTCGTATTTCTTTGGGAGAGGGAGTGGAATTGTACATGCTGAAGTATGGTGAGTTCATCCAAGAATATAAAAACATTGTTTCCTGGTTTAGTTGGTTTTAATTGGGTTTGATTTCACATATGGAAATAGAGACTTAATCAACATAGAATTAATAGACTTCTACAACTGTGAGCATATGATTATTCTTATTATAGATTACAATATTTTGTGTATAATTTATTTTTTTTATTTTGCTACATTTATTTTTGGAAATTAGATAACCCAACCCACCAGCCTGGCTCACCCAAACCGTGTCTAATAATTTGTATAGTGGCACTATCATTCTCATGGTTTTTAACTGTATTAGTGTTCATGTTAGCCAATTTACCAAATATTTGCTTCAAAATGTATTTTACCTTTGATCTCTTGTGAAAATTGCACTGGTAGCTTCTGCCGTTGCATGTGCTGCAGTTATTGAGCGCACACAGTTGGCAGTGATGCCATCCCACAGTCGAATAGCACCATCTTTAGATGCTGTAACATACATGGAACCTGTACCAGAATATCTAACCTACAAATCAGACAAGGAAACATATGGATCACTGTTATGAAAGTAAAATAGTTAACAGTGCGTGAACAAGAGAGAATTGACATGCCTGGTTTATGGCTCCATTAGGGCTATTATCTGGAACATTTGCTGACAGATAACACTGAAAGGTATTTATATCATACAAATGGGGAATCGCGTGATCAGTCCCTGTAGGAAATCAACATTAATCATCTTTGATATTGAGCAAATCAACGAAGAAAGCAAAGATGCTGATTGGAAGGTAATCTAGAAATAAAGAAGGGTTTTCTCCTTTTACATTCCTATTATCAATAAGTCAACCAATGGCACTCAATATCGTAATGCCTATAAAGAGGAAATAATTCAAATTGCTGAGTTATTGCCTAAACTCAGAAATAAGAGTGGATTCACTAAAATATAAACAAACCTATAGGTATTGGTGTATTGACATCAACCAGATGTATATCACTGGAAAACATGACTTCCTAAGCTTGGTATCATACAGATGGTGGGACAACACGAGACAATGAATATAGCACGACAACGACTATAGTTGAGCATGATGTTTATGATTGCAAAATTGCATACTATTAAGAAACACAAGACACATAGATGGAGAATGAATCCATTATAGTAAAGAAAAAGACAATATTAGCATATTATTAAGCAGATAGGTATGATAAAAATAAATACCTGCCAACAGAAAGTCCCCTGAGGGGTGAAAAGATACAGAGCGAACATTGTGTGTATCCTGCAAGACAAAACTCAACATAAATGACTGCTTATGCTTAATTCTTATTGTTGCTCGTTTGTTGCTAGTATATAAATGTAGAACAGCACTACCTGGATAACCCTGTATGATCTCTTAGCATTGGCTTTTGAAACATCAAAAAACCTAAAGGATATTAGACCGGTGTGTTAAATTGACAAATTCTAATAGCACTTTCAAAATATAAAGGACCGAAACGAGAAAAAAGAATGCAGATGAGATGCATATTACAGAACCAAAATTAAATAAGTTAGATTACTGCAAGAGGTCATACCTTATTGTCTGATCTTTGGCTCCAGAAACCAGGATAGTACCTTGCGGATGAAAATCCAGATCATTTATTGGCTGCAGTTTTGTTACATATAAGAAAAAATTGACAAGCATGAAGACAGATTCTAAGAATCATTTCATTAGCGTTACATTTCACTAAGTAAAAGCATAATGAATTATGTCAAAACAAAAATCTGCCAAAACTCATAAATATAAGAGCAAGTGTAATAAACACATGGAAAAAAAACTCCACAACAACACAGACAAATAGAAGCTAGCGCGTTGATATTCAAACTCAAACAAAATAATTATTTGGCACACTAGAAATTAAAATGCTATCATGAAGCCAAGTCATCGTCAACAATAAGTGAAGAGGACAATTATTAGTTTTGATCGTACAGGAACATCGAACTACGCATAAAAAAACAATTTCGCATAATAAATTCAATAGAACTTAGAAAAGTGAAAATATACTTGTGTATGGTCATAATATGTTTTCAAAACAGACCGCACAGGAGCATCCTTTGCATCTGGGAGCAACGTCTGCTTAATCTTTGAAACCTGCCAAATAAATTGAAGCATAAGTTTGAAAATTGTATCAAGAAATAACAATACATTTAGTCTAAATAATAAATCAGCACCTCAAATAGCTTAATTGATGTATCTGCACTTCCGGTGGCAACAAACCTTCCATCAGGACTAAACTTAGCACATCTGGCAACATTCTAGAAATTAAGCCAATTAGTTCAAAAATCGAATAACAAAAATTAACTGCTTCTTAGTAGGGTTTGCATGATATTTTGAAACTATAATGCAGGATAAGTGTATGTTATTAAAGCATATCGCATACCTTGTGTTCTGAAAGGTGGCGTGTCTCATGCTTCGGGAAACTCTTTGACGAACCTTTTAAATCTGCCGAAGAACTATTACACCAAAACACAATTTTCAAGGATTCAAATGTTTCCCCTATCCTATTTTCTATATTAAAATGAAGGAACTTAAAAGCAGTATTCCAAGTAACACGAAACCAAAATAAAAGATAACAAATCATGTTCGATACGATAATGAATATGATCATTTTGGAAGTATTTGTTAATCTAAAAATGGGCTCAAATATGAAATATGTAGTCCTACTTTCATTAGATCAAATATTTGCTTTAATGAATAATAATAGAGAATGAGTGTTATTCTTGCCTGAAATCAACTGCTGTTGCACCGGGACGAGGCAAGGGCAATGAAGCACCCAAATCTTGAAAGGGAGAAGATGAAGTCCCTCTTGACACATCATCCTTTTCCGCTGCAAGACCCTGTTATTTCTTTAGAACAAAATGCTTCTTCATGCTCGCATTAAAGGGAGAGTTTATATATTACACAAAAGAAAGGAGTAAGAACCTTAGCAAGCAATTGAAGAAGCTTGTTGGATGGGGCTTCTACATTCAATGGTGTCATAGTTGCAGAAGCAACAGCAGTAGCAGCCTGAAGTGGAAAAAAACGACATTTTGAGTCAAAAAATAGATAATTTTTTGTGGAGTGAATGAAGAAATTGCAGTAACCTGAGTGAGATTGCTGTGACGGAGGTGAGAGACGATAAGAGAATTGAGGTGTCTGAAGAGTTTGCCATCTTGCACAGTTTGCTCCGAGTTAGTGTTTTCCATCGATGATTCCTTCCTGCACAAAGGACCAATGTAGCAGAAGAAGAACCCTAGAATGACCGAATGAGAATCTGACGAATTGCTTCTGGACAGTGTTCCTCAATTGTTTTGCTGCCGTCACCGCAGTCCGTCACTAGTGAGTTTCAGCGAGTCACTTGTTCCTCGAAATGGTAAATCTAAGATACTTTATTCCTCAATATTAAGATAACTTTTATAAAATTCATTGAAATTATTAAATAACAAGTACATATTCGATTTCCTCAATCGAGTTAACTAAAGTATGTCGGGTTCAACTCTAAACTCAAAGGAGGGCTCGTCCTAAATAATGACTTATCCAAAAGAATAAAGTCGAGTTGAAATAGTTAATGGGTTAGGTTGGTTATGTCGGCCTAAGGCTAACACATGGTAATATCTTATTAAGATATGATGGTAAATGTATTTATGGTTTATTGAGAATATTATGGCCCAAAATTTAGGCAATTAAGTCTGATTTTCAATCACCATTAAAAGTTCATACGAATTAGGGGCAATCACATTAAATTTCCTCTTATGGGTTTTACATGTAAGACGGTTCAGAACTGATATATTATGAAAGTTGGAGGAAAAAAATATATACACGAATAAACATGAGGATCTCCACTAAAGAGTTTTTGCCACCCTTGGAGGCAAAATTCATGTTGTAACTTTAATGAAGAGTCTTTGTCGCCCTTAGAGGCAATATACATGATGGGTCTTCATTGAAGAGTCTTTGCCACCCTCAGAGTTAAAATTCATGTTGGAATTTCAATGAAGGATTCTTACCGCTCTTAGAGGAAATATACATGTTGGATCTTCACTAAAGAGTTCTTTTCACCCTCAAAGGCAATTAAACAAGCCTTGGTATACTAGTTTATAATCAATCGTCCCATATGGACATCGTGCATTCCTATAACAATGGTACCACATCGCCATATGCTTATCGTGGTTTTAAAATTCTACCAAATAATCGTTCTTATGTAACTCCCTAATAATATTCATTCTAAGAAAATATATAAAAGACAAACTGAATGCGGAAGGTGTTATACCTGTAGGCGAGTAGATAGGAAAAGCTTCAATTTTTCAATTCCTATTTTTTCATATTTTCTGTAATTTGAATTCTAATATTAATAAAGTAATTATCTTCCTTAGTAAAACATGTTTGATTATGTGAACTATGTGCTTGTATATTTAATATTCGTGTTGTATTGGTCAAAAAGTATAGGTTTGTGTGTGTGTGTGTGTGTGTGTGTTCTACTTGCAAGGGCAAGGGGACTCATATGTCTTAGTAGGTATATCACGCTGTATGATGGTTAAGACTTGCCCACACTGGCGAGAAGCCCTGTATGGAGGCTTTCTCATCGTCAGAGAAGGTAACCACGCCGGTCTCCTTCGATCCTCCCTCCCCATACATTTAATTCTACCTCCCTTTCATCAAGGATATGAGGGTTATTTTCTGATCGCACTGAATCGCACTATGTTTTTGGCTCGAATATCACATGTTTTCCTTAGTTTTTATTATCATTTTCTTGTATTATGCTTCTGTTTCCTTTGTTTTCAGGATTCTTGATCTTTCGGAGCCTTTAGTGAAGAAACGAGCCAAAACGCCAAGAAAATAGGGTTTTTCAAGAAATTTTGCACTTGTGGCGTTCTGCACCGCACCGGCCATAGGGGACGCGATGATGTGGCCCACTCCATGATGGAGCCAACTGCCACAATCACACGATCCTGTCCGTTACTGACCACCACGCCCGCGGTGAGGCTGCCGCGCCCGCGACCTTCACAAAGTAGTTCCCGCTCAGAAGGAGTTGAGGGGCACTCATGTCCTTACGCGCTTCCAGAATCCATTATATATAGTTTTCATTTTTCATTTTTTAGTTTCATCCAAGCTTAGTACAAACTTAAGCCATATACTATCAGTTTCTGTAAAGTAGTAATCTCTTCACATCGGGGAGTTACTACGGTGTAGATTGAGTTATACTCGAGTCTTGGAGCACTTTGGTTGAAGTTCATCATACCAGCCTTCACTTTGTATCAGATTCAAATCTCCGATCGGAGTAAGGTTCAATTTACTTGCTTTATTTATCCTCTTGCTCTTACCATAGTCTACATGTTTTATAGATTCTAAATGCTCTTACCATAGTCTACATGCTTTATAGACTCTAAATTCTCTTACCATAGTCTACACGATTTTATAGACTCGCACCCTTTTAATTTCTCGCTCTTTTCACAGTCTACATGTGTTATAGACTCGCACTCATCATGTCTGGCTAAATTATAAAGGTTTGAATGTAATGATTGTCATCACGATTGTGTTCCAATTATCATGCTAGTGAAAATACTCTGGGGATATTTTGCTTTTAACGTAAGTCAATTTGTGTTTAAATGTTTATTGGGTAAGATCGAAAGTCGTCCATATCAATAGCATGACTTGATTATTATTTAACCAAACAAAAGAAGCGAAAGCGATTTGGTTGGTTAAATAGGAATCATTAACTCTTTTTAGAAAACGATTTTGAAACTATTTTTGGACGCGTTTGTAGGTTTGAAATATGACTCTTGGCCAAAAGCCAAAAGTCTCTTTAAGTTAATCTTTTCAAGTAAAAACCACTTTTTTGTTAAGTCAAAACTATCAATTTCTTAAAAAATAGATTTACCTCTTTAACGCGGAAGGCACCCTTTATATGTGACGATAAAGGAAGTTAAATTAAAGAGTAAATTCGGTTCTTAGTAGCCAAAAGCTACAAGTTCCCGTTAAATTGATTATTTGCTACGAATAGAAAATATTGCCCCATGAGTTGTTTCATTTATGCATGACTGGATCATAGTCTGATTTCATGATTTACATTCCAACCTGTCGCTTAAAACTATTATTCACTTCACCTACTTACCTTGTTGCACTGCACTCACAACAATATTCTTGTTCACCTTAGATAAGCACCTTAGCAATAGAGTTGATAGATTGACGATTGGTCTCTGTGGTTCGATAATCTTATATATTACTTCGATAGGCTGTGCACTTGCAGTTCTACATTTAGGCTATACGTTACAGACCCATCATTTTCCCCCTTTTCTAAGAAGGTCTTAAGGGTTTTCAATGTCACGCCCTCCCAGTTGTTTCCTAACAATTAGAGCTGAAGATTCAAAAGAAGAAATATGAATATACAATAAGAAAACATAATAAAAACAATAATTGTTTCACTCTCTTAACTTCTGTACATAGTTGTTGTGGTTGCACATAGTCTTGAGAGTTTCTTACCCTTGTATATCTTATAAATCTCAAGAACCAAGATCTTTGCATGTGATGTATTATTTGTACCTCTAATTGTATATCACATACATCTTATTGTAATACTAAACATTTTTTCTCGGACTGTGTGATGGAGCAGGAAGTCCTGGGCAGTTGGTTTAGGAAAGGAAGACTCCTTCTAGTGTGATTGAGTAGGAAGTCCTGAACAGTTGGTTTAGGCAAGGAAGTCCTGAATAGTTGGTTTAGGCAAGGAAGTCCCTTTCTAGTGTGATTGAGCATGAAGTCCTGTACAATTGGTTTAGGCAAGAAAGTCTCTTTCTAGTGTGATTGAGTAGGAAGTCTTGGACTCGAGTGTCAAAGAAAATTGTAATCAGGTTCTGATTATATTGAAAGCTCTTGTGTGGCAAGGAGACTTGATTATTCTTGTTATAGAGGAACAAGGATAATTTTTTGTGTGATTTACTAATTGCTTTTGCACTTTAAATTATTTCGTTACTGTATACCCTAGCTTAGAATCTGAACTTGGTCAGATTCATAAGCTGCTATGTTAAAAAGGAAATAGTTATCACATAATTAACACACATTTATTCACACTCAAACACATGAATTTTTGGATTTTAACTATGAACCCTAAAACTAATTTTTAAAATTAAACTCTTAATACTAACAGTTAATGATCAGAACCTTAGGGCTATCAATCAACATATAAAAACGAGCATTTTGGTAACAAGAAACACATGAATTGAGCTCCATTCATGGGAGCTCGAAATGGAGTTACATACCTCTAAAAATGGAGGTATGGAGAGTGATTGAGAGGACCTGGGAATGCCTCAAGAACTCAAAAGGCTTCAATAAACCACCAGGAAGCTATTGCAATGCTCAAAAAGTCTTGATCACACCTGCAACTCAGAATTCAATTTCAACTTGGAACTGAAAAATTTATGGTTAGTGTGCTATGAAAATGGTGTTACAGATTAAATGCATATGTTTGGATAGCTTCTATATGATGTTTAGAAGCTATCTAAACCATAAGGCCTCAAAACGCACGAGTGGATTTGGTTTTTGCCAAGTTTGAGTACAAAGGTTCTTTAATGGAGTTTTAAAATGGTGATTTCTACTTCAAGGAATTTGGTAGGTGTTTGTGTGTTATGGACAATTTCTATATGTGATATAGAAGCTATGTGAAAGGTTATTTGAGTAGCTAAGTGTTTGGTTTGTGTTTTGACTTGTAATGAGCTTAAAGAAAGCTTTAATGGCGGTTAAAAAGTGATTTTTGGTTTGGAAGTATTTGGAAGGCTAAGGAAGGTGTAGACACCTTCTAAATGATGTTTAGAAGTTGTCTAAGCCATTAGTTGACACCCAGAACTCTTAGAACAAGAATTCACTATAAAAGTGAAAAGATGTAAAAATGGAGAATTTCAAGTGAGGTATGACTTGAAGAATTCTGGTGTAATTGATCAAGGGAGTGATACCCTCTATTTATAGGCAAGAATTAGGGTTTGTGGGAGGGAAAAAATCAGAATTTTGAAGCTCCCGTGTGACCTTGTACCATGTTGCTTCTTTATGAATTCAATGGATGGTACAAACTTTAAGCATGCTTGCAAGGACTTTGATATGATCTTAGAGGCTTTCTTGTGGGATTCAAATTGCTTTTGGTGTAGAAGAGACATTGTAGTGGCTCAAGGAGAGTGGACTTTGTGCATAAAGCCTCTTTATCACAATGGAAGTGTGATCTTTATGCCATTAATGGAATGATCACTTGGATAATGTCTTAAACACTTGGATTATAGCTCAAAAGCAAGTGTAATCTTCTGATTATGATGCTTTGAACAAGTTATATGGGCTGCAAGAAAGGAATCTTTGCATTTGAAATGGTTTTGGTTCATAACTTCCTCATTTTCTTCATGTTCTTCTTCATTTTCAAGTGTTCATGGTGCCTTATTGTCAAAATCATATCTCCATGATCAAGCCATGAAATCTCATGCTACTTAGCTCTTTGGAAAGCCCTTGCTACATACTTCAAATGATTAGTTAAAAGTTTCCTCAAACTCTTTTGGATCATTGAGAAAAATGGCCATAAAGTTAAGAAAAAATCCAAGTAAAACACTTGAAAATTTCTCAAAAGTCTTTTGAAAGTTATCTTCTTAATTTCATACCTCTCAAAATAATCATTTTTTGAAAAACTTTCCAATGTGATAAGTTGTTTGTTTTGCCAAGATCTACAACTTTCATGTTGGGAGATTTTTGAGTTGTGTAGGTGAAATTTTGAGATCCATGAATTAGGTCAAAATACACTTAAAAAACCCTAGTTTGACATTTTGTTGACTTTTTTATTCTTGATGAATTCTTTGAATGTTCTTTGATCAAATGTCTTCAATATCCATATGATAATTATTTGGATCCTTAAAAGTCCATAGTTAACTATTTTTCTCAAAAGTCAAAGGCTGACTTGCACAGTTGACTTTTTCCAAAAGAACTGCAGTTTTGTGATTTTCAAATGAATCAAGTTCTCCTCTTAAAGTGAATGATATGGATGGACTATAATGTTGATTTTGATGCCCTTGAATCATATTTTGAGTCTTGGAACCATCTCCTGATTAAAAGTCAACCCTCCATAGAAATTAGGTCAAAACCCTAATTTGAGCTTCTGATGAACATGAAGGTGATTGATCTTGCATTGAACCATCTTTGGGCCTTGATATTGATTGGAGAACCATTTGAATCATGGAAGAATGATGATTTCCTTTGTGGGCCTCAAAACCCTAGTTTGCTCAATTTATCCTTGATCAGTCTCATGTCTTAGGACACAAGCAATAAACAACAGTTTTTTTGTATTTTTGTTTAGCAAATGATAAATGCATGATAATTATAATGACAATTATGATCATAGTAATTAGGCTATGGTGGGATCTTAGTGGTCAAAAATATGGGTGCAACAGATGCCCCTATTTAAGTTCCTGATACCTGATGAGGGGAAGGTGGAATCTTCGTCTCGACACGGTAGGAGGGACTTAAATATAAAAGATAGCACAATTTTGGACCCTGAGAGCCCACATGTATGATATGAAAGCAACATATATTTTTTTGATTTTCATATGGAATAAACAAAAAATCATCCTTCCTTTAAACTGGGAGGAAGGAAAATAGATCTATTAGGGGCATATGATAGACACTTGGAAAATGAGCGACGCAACATACTTTGGTAAACTCAAGATTTTTACAGAACAAGATTAAAAGGGGTTCCGGATTCTCTCAGAACAAAAGGTGTCAATTACTGATTCTCTTCCAATGACAGAAATACGTTATGGATTCATACATAACACAACATCAAGCTATGAATTCTCACACAACAAGGTTAATTCTTCTCCCTGGGCTGCTTTCACATGCCGGGGAAGGAAATCAACGGGCTTTCTTAATGAATTGTCTCAACGCTGGAGAGACTAACCATTCATAAGGGATAATAAACTTCAACATGAACTGTCCCGACGCTGGAGGGACTAACCATTCATAAATATCTTCAACATGAACTGTCTCGACGCTGGAGAGACTAACCATTCATAAATATATTCAACATGAACTGTCTCAACGCTGGAGAGACTAACCATTCATAAATAACTTCAGGTTCTTCAATAGACTGTCTTCATAATCTATTGTGAATCTTTTATCGTGAACTATTTTCTTGCACCAAGAGACTAATCACTTGCAAAATCAGGTTCTTCAACAGACTGTCTTCATCATTTTGAGAAGGCCAACCATCTATTGTGAAACTTCTATTACTCCCAAACTTCTTTGCTGGAAATATTTTTCTTACTCCTTAGAGATTGTCATCTTCTTTCAAGAATGAAATTGGGGAAACACAAGCTGCTCAAATAAAGAGACCATTACTTGTTGTTAGGTAATAACTGCAATAGTAATTGTTGGGGATATAAATCCAACTTACTCGGGGACCATGACTAGGTTCATTTGAAAATACCAGGTCTTCAATTGTGCAAAATAAATGCACTCTGAGAATCTGGGATTCGCTGATCCAAATAATCATATCTGCCGGAGACAAAGTTCAAACCAAAACGGAGTTGGAATGAAACACCAAACAAGACACTTCCCATTGAGGAACAAGCTCGAAATGGGGGGTTTCATCCTATATACAGATAGGTGAATAAGCTAAAACAAGATATTCCCATGAGGAACAAACTCTCTAGGGAAACATAAAAATTACGGGTCTTTCTGCCTGAAGCTGGCACTTAAATGGAAGGAGTAAAGACATTGCATGGGGAATAATAAGCTTATCATATCAACAAGATGCAAATGATGTGCATGAATATAGGATGCATGAATGCGTGAGTGCATAAGTGAGTAAGTGAGTGTTATGTGCATACTGACAAAACAGACACATAATAAGATGATCACGCTGGGAAATGACAACACCAGGGTATATACTCGCTTTGATTGTCAATAATATCTTTTGTTGTAGGGATGCAAATCTTGCAGGAGAAGAGAATACTCTTCAAATCAATCTTCATTATCAAAGGATTGAGTCCGAGAAGAAAACCCGTTGAAAAGGGGAATACATTCCTAGAAGAAAACTTGTCTTCGGCTGGAGACAACTTGTGTCAAGACCTAGCTGCTTTGTAGGAGTGAAACTTGTCGGTGCTTTCGCTTCTTGTTTCGAGAACCAACTCTCCTGGAGATTTTAGGTCAACATTCTCCTATGTATTCAAGAATCTTAAGAAGATGTTCTATCTTTTATTTTGAAAAACAACTTTTGACTTTGTTTCAAATCTATTAATTTTTATAAAAAAAGTTGCAAGATAGAATAAAATAAGAATTCCAAGAGATGAGATAAGGCTCAAATTTTTATTAATGGAATGGTAGTCCGTGAACGGCAATACTCCATGGATTACAAAGTTTGAAAATGGTAACTTTTTCAAGAAAGGGTACACTAAAATACAATGATCACTAGTCTCCCTATCAACTTTGAATATCGCGCGTACGTTGACGTCGGTTGGGAGTCTTCATAACATCTTTAGGATGGTCAGGTGATACTGAATGTGGTTACTTGCCATATTCCCTAATTTTTGCATGAATTGCCTTTACAGGTTTTCAATTCATCGGGATGCTTTTCTTTTCTTTTTACTGTCTCTAATTTTTGCCTGGACAGCCCTTTCAGGTTTTCAGTCCACCGAGACGCTCATTTTTGCCTAACTCGCCCTTTCGGGTTTTCAACTTAGCGAGCTTCTTCTTTTTTTCTTTAAGCGAAGTATTTCTTGACCATGTCGGTATTCACGGGACGTAGGAATTCTTCACCATCCATAGTTGTAAGAGCCAAAGCACCGCCTGAGAAGGCGTTCTTAACAACATATGAGCCTTCATAATTGGGAGTCCATTTGCCCCTGGGATCTGGTTGAAGAGGTAATATCTTCTTGAGCACGAGATCGCCTTCCTTGAATCTTCGAGGACTGACTTTCTAGTCAAAGGCTCACTTCATTCTTTCTTGGTAAAGATGACCGTGGCATAATGCGATCATTATTTTCTCTTCAATAAGAGTCAACTGATCGTATCTAGCTTGACACCATTCGGCTTCTAATAACTTGGCTTCCATTAGGATCCTTAAGGAATGAATCTCAACCTCTATCGGGAGCACGACTTCCATGCCATATACCAAGGAGAAAGGTGTTGTCCCAGTCGAAGCGCGAACTATAGTACGATATCCATGTAGAGCAAGAGGGAGAATTTCATGCCAGTCTTTGTAAGTTACAACCATCTTCTGGACAATCTTTTTGATAATCTTGTTACCTGCTTCTACCATTCCATTCATCTTGGTACGGTAGGGAGAGGAATTGTGATGCTCAATCTTGAACTCACCACATAACTCTTTCATAATCTTGTTGTTCATATTGGAACCATTATCAATAATGATTCTGTTGGGTACGCCGTAGCGACACATGAGATTGTTCTTGATAAATCTTACTACCACTTGTCGAGTAACATTGGCGTAAGAGGCAGCTTCGACCCATTTGGTAAAGTAATCAATGGCGACCAGGATGAAACGATGTCCATTTGAAGCCTTAGTTTCAATCATTCCAATCATATCAATTCCCCACATAGAGAAAGGCCATGGAGAGGAGATAACATTGAGAAGCGTCGGAGGCACATGGATCTTATCAGCATAGATATGGCATTTGTGGCACTTCTTCACATATCTGTAACAGTCAGATTCCATTGTCATCCAATAGTAACCCGCTCTTAGTATCTTTCTCGTTATTGCATGTCCGTTGGCATGAGTTCCAAAAGATCCTTCATGAATTTCTTGCATTAATTGGTTCGCTTCGTGTCTATCCACGCATCTGAGCAATACCATGTCAAAATTCCTTTTGTAGAGCACATCTCCAGTTAGGAAGAAATTACCAGACAATCTTCTCAAAGTTCTTCTGTCTTTGCTAGATGCCCCAGGCGGGTACTCTTGTTTCTGTAAGAAGATTTTGATGTTATAAAACCACGTCTTGTCATCTGTAACAATTGCAGCAGCGAATACATGAGCCGGCCTATCCAGGCGCGTGATTGTAATTTGAGGAGCTTCATTAAGAGACTTCACTTGATACATGGAAGCTAGAGTTGCCAATGCATCTGCCATTTGATTTTCCTCACGAGGTATGTGATAGAATTCCACTTTGTTGAAGAAGGTTAGCAGTCTTCGGGCATAATCTCTGTAAGGAATTAAACCAGGGTGACGGGTTTCCCATTCTCCTTTGTTCTGATTAATAACTAGAGCAAAATCTCCATATACATCCAGAATCTTGATTCTAAGATCAATGGCTTCTTCTAGTCCCATGATACAAGCTTCGTACTCTGCCATATAGTTGGTGCAGCCGAACATCAGTCTTGCAGTGAATGGTACATGATAACCTTGTGGCATAACAATGAATGCCCCAATTCCTTTACCATAAGCATTAACAGCTCCATCAAATATTAAACCCCATCGGGATTCAGGATCAGGTCCTTCTCCATGCAAAGGTTCTTCATAATCTTTTGATTTCAAATACATGATTTCTTCATCTAGGAAATCGTCTTGTAAAGATTGATCATCATCAATAGGTTGGGAGGCCAAATGATCGGCTAAGACACTTCCTTTGACGGCTTTTTGGGCACGATATTAGATGTCGTACTCTGATAATAACATCTGCCAGCAGGCAATTCTTCCAGTCAACACAGGCTTTTCAAACAAGTATTTGATTGGATCCATTTTGGATATGAGATATGTCGCATGAGTCAACATGTACTGCCTTAGTCAGCGAGCAGCCCATACAAGAGTGTAGCAAGTTTTCTCGAGTAGTGAATATCTTGTTTCATAGTCGGTATACTTTTTCTCAAGTAATAAATGGCGTACTCTTTTCGACCAAACTCGCCTTGCTGACCCAGGACGCATCCCATAGAATCTTCAAGTACGGTCAAATACATGATCAAAGGTCTTCCTTCCACTGGAGGGCTTAAGATCGGAGGTTCCAGCAGGTATTTTTTCATATCATGAAAAGCTTTCTGACATTCTTCTGTCCATTTACACTCTTGGTCTTTGTGGAGAAACTTAAATATTGGTCCACAAGTTACAGTCATGTGAGAGATAAATCTAGAGATGTAATTCAATCGTCCAAGAAATCTTCTGACTTGTTTTACTATTTTTTGAGGAGGCATTTCTTGAATGGCTTTGACTTTGTCGGGGTCAACCTTAATACCTCTTTGGCTGACGATGAAACCTAGTAGCTTTCCGGAACAGACACCAAATGTGCACTTACTTGGGTTCATACGCAGCTTGTATTTTCTCAAACGTTGGAACAACTTCAGTAGGCGTCCCACATGTCTTCCTCTGATGCAAACTTGACAATCATGTCATCCACATAAACTTCAATTTCTTTGTGAATCATATCATGGAAGAGATTCGTCATGGCTCTTTGATAAGTTTCTCCAGCATTCTTTAGACAAAATGGCATCACACGGTAACAAAATGTGCCCCAGGGTGTGATAAAAGTTATTTTCTCCATATCTTCAGGCGCCATCATGATTTGATTGTAACCTGAGAATCCATCCATAAATGAGAAGACTTTAAACTTAGCAGTGCTATCCACCAACATGTCAATGTGGGTTAGCGGGAAATCATCTTTCGAACTTGCTCTGTTTAAATCTCTGTAATCAACACACATTCTGACTTTTCCATCCTTTTTGGGAACAGGTACTATGTTAGCCAACCATTGAGGATACTTTGATGTGACGAGGAATCCAGTGTTGATTTGCTTCTGTACCTCTTCTTTGATCTTGTCTGCCATATCTGGGTGAGTTTTTCTCAATTTTTGCTTGACGGGTGGACATTCTGGTTTAAACGGTAATCTGTGCTCTACAATAGTGGTATCCAACCTAGGCATATCTTGATAGCTCCAAGCAAAGACATCCACACATTCTTTCAATAATTCAACCATTTTCTCTTTGATGCTTGTTTCTAACAATGCCCCAATTCACACTTTTCTTTTCTCTTCTTCAGTACCTAAATTGATTACTTCCAAAGGCTCTTTGTGCGGCTCAATGATCTTTTCCTCGTGCTCAAGCAGACGGGTGATCTCTTCAGGGATCTCTTCACTACTCTCTTCTTCAGCTTCGTACACAGGGTATTCAAAGTTGGGAGAAGGCCTATGATCATTGTTTTCAGCGGGTTTATCAAGAGATAATTTGCACATGATTTATGTTTTGTTTTTTAGGAACAAATAAAGAAAAGGTGTATGTGCAAATTTGAAAAACAATTTTGATTTATTTTTATGGGTTTTTTAGATGTTACCATTTTCAAAAAAAGATAAACGATAAACAAAAGGGAAGCAAAAATTGCTTTTTATTAATGAATTGAAACAAAACCCTACATAAGCTCACTTTTGTCTTGGGCAGAACAAAAGGAATTATTTTAAACAGCCTGACACATTACTCTTTCGCCTTGGGCAGAGCGAAAGATTTTTTAAAAGACAGAAAATTACTTAGACTCGTGAATAACAGAAGAGATACTGATGGAAGTCCAATTGGAGTTGTCCTCTCTACACGTCACGAAGCTTTAACATTTTGGAACATCTTCAATGATAGCAGCTATGTCCTGTTTATCTGGGTTGATGTAGCCAGCACTTTGAAAAGTCTCATGCAGAGTCTTGTTGCAGCTTCCATACTCAGGTTCTTTTCCTTTTGATTTCTGGGATATGAATCCTAGACCACTTTTGTTCTTGTTGGTGGAAATTTCAATAACTTGCTGTCATACCCCAATTTTTGACCCTAAGATCCTATATCTTTCATATTCCAATCACTAATCAAGAGCTTCACTTGGAAGTTTTGTTTATGGTGTTGCACTCACCTCATCAATAAAAGGGACCATCAAGCACCAATGATTGTTTATCTTGTATGCATATTACACTAACCCAAATACCAAAAACATTGCTTTGTTTCTTTGTAGGCTTTTGTTTTGTAGGTACCAAGCCAAGACATGCAATAAACAAGGCATTTTTCAAATTCTTGACTGATGAAATCGATTTCCCTACTGGGTAAATCGATTTCCCTGCAGCAATCTTCAACAAAATCACATTCTGGACAGCATGAAATCGATTTCCCTCCTGGGTAAATCGATTTCCCTAGTGTATTTTGCGCCAAATTCTCTTCTGGAACAGAGTGAAATCGATTTCACTCCTGGGGAAATCGATTTCCTTCAGGCGAAATTCAAAAAAAATAGAGGGGGAAGCTTGATTTGATTTTGGCACCTATTTTCTTTGACCATTTTTGTCATTGTACCATTTTTCCACCTCATCAAAATAATTCTCTTCATTAATCCCACTTAAACCCCATTTTACCACTTTTTACCATTTAATTGCCACTTTAATCACCAATTAAACACAAGCTAATTACCAAATGCAAAAAGACCAAACTACCACTACTCTTGCTCTCATCCTATAAATAGAGCCCACTACTCTCTCATTTCTCAAGCTTTGAGAGCCAAAAAACCCCTTGCAATTTCTCTCCTCATCCCTACCAAATTCACCAAAGCTCTTTGTTCTTTCATAAAGTTTGTGAGTCACACCTTGAACCTCACAAACTTTGAGCTAAACCACCATCTATTTCACTCTTTTTTCTTCAATTGTTGAGAGATCAAGATTTGTGTTGATGATTCTTGAAGTAGATCTAAGTTTTGTTCAAGATTTGGTAATTTTCTTCATCCTTTTTGTATATCACAATGTGATTCTTTGTTGTTTGTGTTCAATGCATCTTTGATGCTATATTGGTGCTATTTGTTGGTGATTTGATGGAAAATTCGTGCTCTAATTGATGTGTGATCATAAGGTGTTTGTATATTTGTTCAAGTCAAGTTCCATGCCTTTAAATGCTGTTTTTGCTGAAATTTGCACTGGGGAAATCGATTTCCTTAAGGCTGAAATCGATTTCCTGCTGAACGTAACTTGTTTTTTTTGAAAACTGCACTATGGAAATCGATTTCCCCCTGCATGAAATCGATTTCCAGCAGGCAGAATATGGTTTTTTGCCTTTTTTGTGCTTGTTTTGGCTTCCTTCTTCCTCCACTTCATTAATATCATTGGATCTAGGGTGTTGATAGGTTTGAAATGACCTAATCCACCAAAATGGATGAATGATATTAATGATAGTGTGAGTTGATTATCTTTTATGCATTTTATTCTTCTTTTCATCTTGTTTCCTTTTGATCGATGAAAGTCTTAATATCTTGAGAATTCTATGGATTCTTGATGAAGATTTCATTCTTATCTTTTCATCTTACTTTCTTTTGATCGATGAAAGTCTTGACATCTTGAGGATTCTATGGATTCTTGATGAAGACTAGATCAATTTGTTTTCATTCTTATCTTTTCATCTTATTTCCTTTTGATCGATGAAAGTCTTAATATCTTGAGAATTCTATGGATTCTTGATAAAGACTAGATCAATTTGTTTTCATTCTTATCTTTTTTCATCTTATTTTCTCTTGATCGATGAAAGTCTTGATATCTTGAGAATTCTATGGATTCTTGATAAAGGCTAGATCATTTCTTCTTCTCCTTCTTATTTCTTTTGATTGATGATCTTGATACATGGAGAATTCTCCTACATTTGTCCCGACTCGATAAAAGATCAAATATGGAAGAGAATTGTATGCGGTTGATTTATGACTTATGGAAATTTATCGTGTAGTCGCTATGATTTTATCAAGCTTCTGATAAGTTTCCATTGACCTTAAATCCGAGTACATCATTCACTCACCATCGATCTTCATTACTAACTTTGATAACATACTTGACTAGTTTCAAGATGGTTATCTTTAACATCTAACAACTAACTTTAATTTCCGCCATTTATTATACCGCTCTTTATATTTCTCGCTTTATCGCTTTATTTTATCATTTCATCATATTTACATTCCGCCATTTTCTCTTTGTCCATTTGGACGTTTATAATTCCGCTATTTTCTCTTTGTCCATTTGGACGTATGTTTATGTTTCCGCTATTTTCTCTTTGTCCACTTGGACCATACTTTACTTTTATGCTAAAACACTAATAAACAACCAAAATCTAAAAAACACATAAGGCTCTCTTTTGGACTATTGGTTACTATCCCTAGCATTTTGGAGATTCGGACTTATGGATTTAGTGCCTCTGGACTCTCATTATGTTATTACTCTGTGATTGTTCTGTCTGTCTGGCATTGGATTGTTGTCTGTTTATGTGTGCAGGTATTTCCTTGAAAGCCCTTGATGGTTAATTCCAAGGCATTGAGACAAGGATTTTACCCGAAAACAGTCGTTACTCTGCCCGATTTTCGTCAGAATCTTAATGTGCTTAATGAAAAGTGGTGCTAAGACAATAAGTTCATCTGGATCCCCCAAGTGTTAATGTGTTGGTATTGATAATTCCAAAGGATGGGAAATCTACCTTGACTCATAATGTCAAGTGTTGGCTTCTTAATTTGGTTAGACCGTTTCTTTCCTTAGCTTTTATTTTACGCAATAGGATAGCCTCTTCATCTCCTCCCACTTCTTAAATTTTCAAAATCTTCTCCCTTTTTCAAAAACCTTCTTATGTTTGCAATCTTTTCAAAACCTTTTCTTTAAAAATATCTTTTGCCCTTAGTGGCTTTTTCTTCAAAGTTTAGACACCGTTAATTGTCGAAACGAGTGGTTATACCCCACGATTTTGAAATTGATTGATATAATGAGATCTTTTCCGCGTGAGAGAGCTAGTGGCATACTCGTCGATTTTATCCGAGTTAGAGCCCTTCTTTCATTTGCGATGCAAAGAACTCATTTGTTCTCATGCTCAAGATTAATGGCTGAGTATTTCTCTCCAACGACGATAAAGTGTTTATTCGTTTTAAAAATGTTTTCCCAAAAGCGGAACTACATTAGCTCTGACTTCTCCATTGCACCGAGGAGGTATGTAGGCCCAAAGCTAAACGCTTTGTCAAGCTTATTTTAAAAATAAAACAAACCCTTTTTAGCGCACACACGACACAGATTTTCAAAAAGGTTCCTGTGGAGTACCACAGATATGAGGGGTGCTTAAAACCTTCCCCTCATATAATCAACACCCGAACCTGAGTTCTCTTCCTTGTTTTTAAAAACAAAACTTTGGGTTTTTCGTTCTTTTCCCTTTTCCTTTGAAAAAATAAAGCGCGGTGGCGATTTCAAACGAAATATTGATTCGAGTCAATCCCATGGCTTCGATATCAGATTTTCCCCGCCACACTTGCCCCTAGCCTCCATAAGATCCTTGGGAAACCATTTGTTGGGCATCTTTCTAGGATGAAATAGACGCACCAGCTTTCTTTTCGTGTTCAGGATTAACAACTCATAAAGCTTGGAACTGAGCTGTAATTTCTTCAATGTTAGGAACAGAGAATAATTGACAAATAAACATGGTCTGCTCTCCGTAAACAGTTATTATTTTGTCCTTCGAAGGGTATTTTAACATCTGGTGAAAAGTGGAAGGGACAGCTCCAGCATTGTGAATCCAAGGTCTTCCCAACAAACAGCTGTAAGCGGGATAAATTTCCATCACTTGAAAGGTGATATCAAAATCACGAGGTCCGATGCAGATAGGAAGATCAATCTCTCCAAGCACAGTATGTGAGAATCCTTCAAAAGTCAGTACACTGACATTTGGTCTAAAAGGTGCCCCTTGATAGGATAAACTTTCCAAGGTGCTACATGGCATAATGTTCAGAGATGAACCAGCGTCTACCAGTACATCTGTCAAAATGTTGTCTTCATACTTTGCTGATATGTATAGGCCACGGTTGTGCTTTGGAATCCTTTGAGGAACTTCCCACAGCATACTGTCAAGTGGCCCATAGGTCATTTCTTCTTCAATGTAATTATGTCCTTTTCTTCCTTTGATTTTTTTGCCTAGCAAGCCCAAACCTATCAGATTCAGAATGTCTTCTTGTAGATCAGCACAACCTCGCGTGCTTCCTTCACAAGCGGGACAACTATCGTGGCTAAAGTCAATTAATCCATTTTGGACCCATTTCTCGTGTATCATTCACAAAGATCCGCGCACAGTGCAAACATCGCGCACATACTTCACTGTGGAACTTTCCCCAATCATGTTGACATTATTCTCATCTCTATCCTGGAGAATTTGGATAAGTCCTCGATCCATGAGACTTTTGATTCCTGCCTTTACCAGTGCACATCCACGGGTATCTCTGCAGCAGATTCGACAAGAGCCATAATTTTGTCGAGTTAATCCCCCCATTACCCATAAGGTGGCATGCATTTGCACTATGTCACATCTCAACTGGTGTACGTCATAGACTTGATATTGGCCAGGACAGCCATGCACCATGTTGACAGAGTGGATTTCTTCATCCATTTTCTTTCTTGATATGCTAATAATCCCTCAGTCTAGCAGTTTTTGAAGATCTTCGACCACGAGGGTACATCCACGAATGGTGTTGGAACATATTGGACAAGCATTATAGTCATGTGGAGGAAAGTAATCAAGTTCACACAAGACAGCGTGCATATTCACCAAGGATTGAGTTGATTCACAAACATCATGTAGGTATTCATAACCGGATTGAGTCTGGATTGCATTAACAGTCCCATGGTTAGGAAGTGGATTAATTTGAACATTAGGATTAACATCTTTGAAGGTGAGCATGTTGCTTCGAACCTGTTTCTGTACTTCACTCATGAGAGGCTAATAATTTTCCACAGTATGACCAGGAGCATTCTTGTGAAAATCATAGCGAGCATCCGCCTTGTACCATAAACGGTGGATTAGCAGGAGGAGGATCCCTCAGTTGAACTAGATTCTTCTGAAGAAGCAAAGGTAGTAATTTCGTATAAGTCATCAGAATAGGATCAAAAGGTGGATATTTACTTTGTTGATTTTGTTGAGGAGCCTGTTGTCGAGGCTGTTGAGGCTGAGGCTTCTGCACATTTTGAGGCGGAGCTTGGCTAACAACTGGAGTCACAGCAGCAATTTGTTGTGGCTGATACCGTCTTTTTCTTCCTCTTGAGATGGCACTAACAATTTCTTCCTTCTTCTTGGCAAAGTTACTACCAAATCTTTTGACGCCACCACTGGATAGTGATGAACTGGCTTCTTTGACTAGGCGACCTTCTCGGATACCTTCTTCAAGCCGCATCCCCATGTTTACCATCTCAGTGAAGTCATTGGGAGCGCTTGTTACCATCTTCTCATAATAAAATGTGCTTAGTGTCTTAAGGAACACCTTGGTCATTTCCTTTTCTTCCATGGGAGGAATGATTTGAGCAGCTAGTTCACGCCATCTTTGCGTGTACTCTTTGAAGGACTCTTTTTCTCTTTCGGACATAGCACGGAGTTGATCTATGTCCGGTGCCATATCAATGTTGTATTTGTACTGTCTGATGAAAGCTTCACCCAGATCATGGAAAGTACGGATGTGCGTACTATCTAAACTCATGTACCATTTCAAAGCAGCTCCAGATAAGCTATCCTGAAAGTAGTGAATTAACAAGCGTTGATCTTCCGTGTGCATGGACATTTTCCTTACATACATGATCAGGTGACTGTGAGGACAGGAATTCCCTTTGTACTTCTCAAATTCTGGGAGTCTGAACTTGGGCGGAACTCTAACATTCGGAACCAAGCATAAATCATTTACTTCCTCCAAATAGACCTTTTCCTCTAAGGGCCTTGATCTCCTTTTGCATTTCCAGGAATTGGTCTTCAAATTCTTCCAATCTTCCCATGCCTTCAAAAGGAGCACCATGGAAGATCTGTTCTTTTTGAACAGGGATAACATTCATTGTATTAGGAGCAGTGGTCATGATAGCCTGAGGAATTATTGTCTGTGGAACAGGAATCTATTGTCCAGCCAATTGGAAATCCATATCTATCCCATATGGTCTAGTGGTCGTAGGATTTTTCATAGGAATTGCAGGAATTGTAGGAATCTGAGCAGTCTCTATCTCGGAGATCACAGTAGTCTGAGCTTGGGTTAGTGGTTGATTCTGAGCAGCCACCAAGTCTTGAACCATAGAAGTTAATCTTTCAATACCGAAGCGTAGGACAACAACTTCTTCTTGCCACTATTGATCATCAACAATACCGTCTTCCATTCTTTGACGATTGGCACGAGTATTATACCGATGCGTCAGCTTGACTCTGAGGAAAGAGGGAGGAATGAATAAGACTTTGACTCATATGTGAATGTGAATGTGAATGTGGTATGATGCATGCAATGCAAGAGACTCTTTTTTGTTTAATTTTCAAAATATATCATAATATCTTTCAAGGATTTATTTAAGAGTTTTGTAAATGTAAACACTGTATAGTAACTTAAAAAAGAAATTTCATTCATTAGTAATAAAGGACAAGGCAACCTTGGTACATATAAGGGTCATTGAGGGTCATCGAATTACCATTTTCTTTTGACAGCATACAAAGAGACAAGGGACAACCAAGTCATAAACTACTTTCAAGAGTTACAAGGTAGTGTAGCAACCTGCCCTAAAATTAAAGGTTTAGAGTCGCCACCTATTCTGAAGGGCGAATAGGAAACCCTACGCAGTTTAAAGATTCGGGGTAAGTTATTATAATCAGGTTGAGGGAAGGTGTTAGGCACCCTCAACCCTTTCCTATGGCTTTGAATCTAAGGTAACAGTTTTATGGCTTAAATTATTAAGGCAAGGTTCATGCTTTCAAGGATTAATAATTAAGGGAAATAAATTGGGAAAAAAATGAGATTTAGAGGGAAGGGGACTCGCCTTGGTTATCCAAGTGCCTACGTACCTCCTTATGGAGGATCAGAGTTAACGTAGTTCGGGCACAGGGTTGTACGCCTTAGAATTGATTATGGAGGTGTTTGAAGGCTTTTTGAGTGGCCTATCGTAGTTTTGAAATGCAAATGTTTGCAAGGTATTTTGAATTACCTTATCGTAGTTTGAACATCGCAGTATTGAAGAGATGAAAATCTGTAGTGTCGTGGTTTAATGTGTTTTGAATGTTTTGGGCGTACAACCCTGGTTTGATATGTCACCATTAGATGCGATGATCAATAGATTTAATCATTATAGTTAACGGATTAATGGGCATTGTTGGTTACTCTGATCGATAGATTCGATCATCGCAGGCAGCAAATTGAATGTATTTTAGATTTGATATTTTTTATCTCTTGTCTAATGCAACTAATAGATTTAGTCGGGTCGAGAAGAGAATTAATTGAGGGTCAATTAAAATTATTTCTCGTCAATGCGACTAATAGGTTTAGTTGGATCGAGGAGAAAATTATATTAATCTCGAATCAATTATCAATTGAATAAGAATTAAGGTTTTTGCCAAATGGCAGTGGGATTGGGCAAACCCTAATATCTATAACCTTGTTTTTTGTGATTTATAATATTAAAATTTTTTGAATTAATTAAATCGAATAATCGGGAGAATAATTCTAAACCCTAATTATAATCCTAATCCTAATCCTAATTTTATATCCTAATCTTAATTAAAATTAATTAAACTAAATAATATCAATTAATATTTAATCTAAATTAAATAATAAAAAGTAAAAATATAAAGATAAAACCTGGATTTTAATTCTGTGTGATGAGCTATTGAATGTCCATGGTAGACTGCAAATGCTGGAACCTTAGATCTGGATGCGTGGGAGATCCTATGGTTAGAAACGCTGGTGCATGGTGGGCATATGAGGGCAACAAGCGCTGGATTAGCAAACTCAGAAAATACAAAAAAAAACTGTGTGACTTCTGGGTTCGAACCCAGGATTTCTAAGTTCAGCAACAACACCTTCCACCAACTGTGCCACATGCGCCTTTTGACAATAGGTTAGTAACAAAGAGATAAATGTGCAAACATTAAACAAATGGCCAAAGTCAAACCGGACCCACAGAGAGTGACATGTCACCAATAAGGATCGGGGAGAGAAACTGGGGTTGTTGACCCACCAACGGATGCGCAACATGTTAGAACAAGATCTGTTCTGATCAATATTCTTAGTTTTGATGATAACAATGTATATGAATTTTGTATGAGATAATGTGGTACTCTAATACTATGCAATTTCCATTTCAGGAATTATATAAAGAGTATGCACAAAATCAGCGCAAGAAGCACTGACTCAGAAGGTTCAGCATGCATCATCAGAACATGGTCTGGCAAGACATCAGAAGATGGTCAAGCAGAATCAGAACATGGGTCTATGGAAGCATCAGAAGAACTTGAGATCAGAAGCAGAAGCACTGAAGTTCTCATGGTATCACGCTCAGAAGCACTTCAAGGTCAGAAGACAAGAAGATGCTCTGCACCAAGTTGTTTGACTCTGATGACATTCAAACGTTGTTCACACAAACATCAGATCAGAAGCAAGTACTAGCTGGTAGGCTACGCTGACTGACAAAAGGAACGTTAAAAGCTATTAAAGGCAACGTCAGTAGACACAACGAAAACAAGGCTCGAGGTAGTTGACAAAAGAGTGAAACATTAAATGCAATGTTGTACGGATTACGCAAAGCATTAAATGCTCCCAACGGTCATCTTCTCAAATGCCTATAAATATGAAGTTATGATGAGAAGCTACGTTACGAATTCTGAATACAACACTTGCGCATTATACAGAAACGCTGTCAAATTCAAAAGCTCTCTAACTTCATCATCAAACTCACTACATTGTTGTTGTAATATCTTAGTGAGATTTAAGCTTAAACTTAAGAGAAAATCACAGTTGTGATAATAGCTTTATTAGAAGCATTGTAACTCTTAAAAGAATTTGTTTACATTAAGTTGTAAGGACTAGAGTGATCAGGTTGTTGATCAGTATACTCTAGAAAGTCTTAGAAGGTATCTAAGCAGATTGTTCCTAGAGTGATCAGGTTGTGATCAGTATACTCTAGAAGACTTAGCAGTTGGCTAAGTGGAAAACCATTGTAATCTCGTGTGATTAGTGGATTAAATCCTCAGGTGAGGTAAATCACTCCAAGGGGGTGGACTGGAGTAGTTTAGTTAACAACGAACCAGGATAAAAATCATTGTGCAAATTGTTTTTATCTTACAAGTTTTAAAGCTACACTTATTCAAACCCCCCCTTTCTAAGTATTTTTCTATCCTTCAATTGGCATCAGAGCGCCGGTTCTAAGGTGCAAGCACTTAACCGTGTTTAGAAAAGATTCAGGAAGAGAAAAACATTAAGTCAAGATGGTTGAGACTCCACCACCTTCATCTACATCTACATCTGGCTCAGCTGAGCAATACAATGGAAATGGTAACAATGGCTATACTAGATCGCCAGTATTTGATGGTGAAAACTTTGAATATTGGAAAGATAAACTTGAAAGTTACTTCCTTGGTCTGGATGGTGACTTATGGGATCTTCTGATGGATGGTTACAAACATTCAGTGAACGCTACTGGCGTAAGGCTTACAAGACAAGAAATGAATGATGATCAAAAGAAGCTTTTCAAAAATCATCATAAATGTAGGACTGTTTTGCTGAATGCTATCTCTCATGCTGAGTATGAGAAGATATCTAACAGGGAAACTGCCTATGATATATATGAGTCATTGAAAATGACCCATGAGGGAAATGCTCAAGTCAAGGAGACCAAAGCTCTTGCTCTAATCCAGAAATATGAAGCCTTCAAGATGGAGGATGATGAAAATATTGAGAAGATGTTTTCAAGAATTGAAACGCTAACTGCTGGATTAAGAGTTCTGGACAAAGGCTACACCAAGGATGATCATGTAAAGAAGATCATCAAAAGCCTGCCTAGAAGATGGGGTCCAATGGTGACTGCATTCAAGATTGCAAAGAATCAGAATGAGGTTTCTCTGGAAGAGCTAATCAGTGCCTTGAGAAGCCATGAGATAGAGCTGGATGCAAATGAGCCTCAGAAGAAAGGTAAGTCTATTGCATTAAAATCTAATATTAAAAAATGCACTAACGCTTTTCAGGCTGAAGAAGTAGATTCTAGAGAATCAGAATCAGAAGAAGAAGATGAACTGTCCATGATCTCCAGAAGGGTAAACCAACTCTGGAAGAGCAAGCAAAGGAAGTTCAAAAGTTTCAGAAGTTCAAAGAAGTTCGAACGAGGGGAATCTTCTGGTGGCAGAAGATCTGACAAGAAGAAGGTCGTCTGCTATGAGTGCAATGAGCCTGGACACTTCAAGAATGAATGTCCAAAACTTCAGAAGGAGAATCCCAAGAAGAAGTTTCATAAGAAGAAAGGTCTTATGGCAACATGGGATGATTCTGAATCAGTATCAGAATCATACTCTGAAGGAGAGCAAGCAAACCTTGCACTGATGGCCACAGTAGATGATGGATCAGAATCTACATCAGAATCAGATTCTGAAGAGGTATTTTCTGAACTATCTAGAGAAGAGTTAGTTTCCAGTTTAACAGAACTTCTGGAACTCAAGGCTCATCTTAGTATCAAATACAAAAGCTGAAAAAGCAATTTGAATTTGAAACTAAGAAGCTGGAAATAGAAAATTCTGAACTGAAGGAAAAAGTTTTAAGATTATCCAAAGATATTGGATCTCCTTCTGAATCAGAAAAATCCATTCCTAGCCTCAATAATATTCTGAAAGAATATGACTCGAGCTTCAGAATGTTCCTATCTAGAAGTATTGGCAGAAGTCATCTTGCTTCTATGATATATGGTGTCTCTGGAAACAAAAGGTTTGGTTTTGGCTATGAGGGTGATACCTCACATAAATTTGAACCTGTTGATGATTTGAAAATCACATACAAGCCATTGTATGATCAGTTCAAATATGGCCACTCACATGATATTAGGCTCACTTCACATGCACAGAGTTTTCACACCACACACACCAAGAAGCATGTGACACAACAAAAAAAATATCATGCTGCCAAACCTAAAGAATATCATGCTGTTCCTCCTATTACTTATAATGCTAAACCCAAGTTCAATCAGAACTTGAGGAAAACTAACAAGAAAGGACCCAAGAAATTGTGGGTACCTAAGGAGAAGATAATTTATGTTGCAGATATCCTTAGCAGCAAAGAAGACAAAGCACAAAATGTCATGGTACCTGGACTCTGGGTGCTCGCGACACATGACGGGAAGAAGGTCTATGTTCCAAGACCTGGTGCTTAAGTCTGGTGGAGAAGTCAAGTTTGGAGGAGATCAGAAGGGCAAGATTATTGGCTCTGGAACCATAAGTATTGGTAACTCTCCTTCCATAACTAATGTACTTCTTGTAGAAGGATTAGCGCATAACTTATTGTCCATAAGTCAATTAAGTGACAATGTTTATGACATAATCTTCAATCAAAAGTCTTGTAAGGCTGTAAGTCAGAAGGATGGCTCAATCCTATTTACAGGCAAGAGAAAGAACAACATTTATAAGATTGATCTTTCTGATCTTGAGAAGCAGAAGGTGACTTGTCTTATGTCTGTTTCTGAAGAGCAATGGTTTTGGCACAGAAGATTAGGACATGCTAGTTTGAGAAAGATTTCTCAGATTAACAAACTAAATCTGGTTAGAGGTCTCCCAAATCTGAAATACAAATCAGATGCTCTTTGTGAAGCATGTCAGAAGGGCAAGTTCTCCAGACCTGCATTCAAATCTAAGAATGTTGTCTCTTCCTCAAGGCCATTAGAACTTCTGCACATTGATCTGTTTGGACCAATCAAAACAGCATCTGTCAGAGGGAAGAAATATGGATTAGTCATCGTAGATGATTATAGCCGATGGACATGGGTAAAGTTCTTAAAACACAAGGATGAGTCTCATTTAGTGTTCTTTGAATTCTGCACTCGGATCCAATCTGAGAAGGAGTGCAAAATCATAAAGGTCAGAAGTGATCATGGTGGTGAATTTGAGAACATATTCTTTGAGGAGTTCTTCAAAGAAAATGGTATTGCCCATGATTTCTCTTGTCCTAGAACTCCACAGCAAAATGGAGTTGTAGAGCGAAAGAATAGGACTCTGCAAGAAATGGCCAGAACCATGATCAATGAGACCAATATGGCTAAGCACTTCTGGGCAGAAGCAATAAACACTGCATGTTATATTCAGAATAGAATCTCTATAAGACCTATTCTAAATAAGACTCCTTATGAATTGTGGAAGAACAGAAAGCCCAACATTTCATATTTTCATCCTTTTGGATGTGTGTGTTTTATTCTGAATACTAAAGATCATCTTGGTAAGTTTGATTCTAAGGCTCAAAAATGTTTTCTTCTTGGATATTCTGAACGCTCTAAAGGCTACAGAGTATACAATACTGAAACATTGGTTGTAGAAGAATCAATCAATATCAGATTTGATGATAAGCTTGGTCTTGAAAAACCAAAGCAGTTTGAGAATTTTGCAGATATAGATATTGACATATCAGAAGCAGTAGAACCAAGAAGCAAAGCTCCAGAAGCTGAAAGTCTCAAAAGCAAAGAATCAGAAGATCAAGTTGCTACATCTTTAGAGAATCTCAGAATTTCTGAAGAGCCAACAGTCAGAAGATCTTCTAGACTCACCTCAGCTCATTCAGAAGATGTGATCCTTGGAAAGAAAGATAATCCTATCAGAACCAGATCATTTCTAAAGAATAACAATCAGAAGCAGTAATCAGAATCAGAAGATGAAAAGTTCTATTCAGTGCAACACAACTGTCATCAAGAGTATTCTGATGGTGAACACATGTATGTACGGTTGGTAAAAACGTGAGTTAATCTGATGGGACGCCGCCCTAGGTAACTGTATTAAATCATTTCATTTACCACGATCTCTCATCTAACGTCACTCATCATTTAATGCAATTGATTTCATTTGATTCTGTAACTGTTCATTCTCATAACTTTATTGCATTCATTTTCAAATCCGTCTCTATAAATACAATTCAAATCATAACGTTTATCTTTTTTGCTCCCATTCTCTCTTTCTTCTTGCATGCATTTTTGCAACCTTTTCGGTCTTTTCTTAAACCCTAAGCGCAAACCCAGAAATTGTTCTTCAAATCTCAGTACTGTTTCAATGGCCGCTTCATCATCTCACAATGTTGGCTCATCTGTCCCTCTCCATCTGCAAGAAGAAGATCAGCAAATCACTCCTGTTATTGCTTGTTCGATTCCCAAAAAGGAGTTGGAAGTTATCTGTGAACTCATGGTAGATTTTGATAGCATCGAAGAACATGGATATCATCTTAAAGAAGATATCATTTTTCAAGGGTGGACTTCATTGTTTGCTGAGTTCTGTGGACCGGTCTACCCAGATCTTGTTAAGGAATTTTGGGTGCATGCAGTTGTTGCTCCTAAATCCATTCTGTCCTTCGTCCATGGGAAGTTTATGGTCATTACTGAGAACATCCTGAGAATGATGTTCAATCTAAGAAACCCTGAGGGTGCTCACGAAATTGATCAAAGGGCTGATTGGGAAGAAGTGTTGTCTACCCTTTACATAGACTTAAAGGAGACAAAGCGTGTCAAGGACATGAGGGATCTTTACAAAATCTGGACCAAGATTCTTCTGGGTTGTTTCTATCACAGGAAAGGAACACATGCTGCATATTTCGTCAATAATGAGCAGAAATACATTCTGTATTGCATTGCCACTAAGAAGAAGGTTGATGTTATCTACATAATCTTCAATCACATGTGGAATGCTATGAGGGATTCCAGAAATGCCTTTAGAGTAAAGAAGTGTACTATTATTCCTTTCGGAAGAATCATTACAAACCTTCTGGTTCATTCCAAGATAGTTGAGAAATTGGAAGCTGAAGGCACCATCAAAGATCTGGATGTCAATACTGGAAGTTGCTTGAATGCTCTCACCTTGAGAAAGATGAGTATTATTGAGACCATCATCAAAGCCCCTCAACCTCTTCCTAGAGCAAGAAGCAGAAGAGATCATATTCTTGCTGACTTTGAACCCTTCTTCAGAAGTGAGGTGCCAGGAGTCAGAACTAGATATCTGAAGTCACTCAAGGAAGATGAAGGAGTAAAAGATCAAGAAAAAGGTGCTCCTGCTAAAGAAGGTCGCAAGAAAAATTCTACTTCCAGGCCTGCTGTGTCGGAAGTTGTTTTTGAAGCTGCTCCTGAAACTGCTGTGAAAAAGGAAAGAAGGACTAAAAGAAAATTTGATCATCCTTCTGATAATCAGGAGAAGGTAGTCCAGAGTGTAGCTGCTGCTACTACTGTTGAGGAAGCCATTCCAAAAGAAGTTGTTGCTGAAGAAGTTCAGGTTATTTCAGTTGCAACTAAGAAGAGTGTAAAGGAGACTGTTGAGAAGAAGAAGAAGAAGAAGTTGAATAAAAATGTTGAAACTGTTAAAACCGTTGAGAAGAAGAAGACAAGGAAAAGAAAATTAATAATAAATGCCTCTGATGATGATGAGGATGTTCAAGAAGCTGTGAATCAGCAAGTTAAAATATCTCAAGGACCAACAACTCAAGCAGTTGGAGGTCAGAAGGGTGTTGCTAGTGAGAAGGAGACACTGGAATCTGCCAGAAGAAGAGAAATCTCTCTTGGGAAGGCTAAGATTGGGGAAGAGCAGAAGAGTAAGAAGAAGAAGAAGCTTGAGGCTGTGTTTGAAGCTGTTCAGAAGGTATCCAAAGGTATTCATCTCTCTGAACCTGATTCTGTTCCTACATTACGTTCAGAAGTTGCACCAATAGTTGTTGCTCAAACCCCTGAACTAGTAAATCAACCAGAAAAAGCCCCATCAGAGTCACCCATAAAAGTCCATGTTCTCACACCTCTTTCTTCTCCTGTAAACAAAACCCTTACTCCTCCTCCCTCACCCATCAAAAATGCTCCCACTCCTTCATCTCCATCCACAACCAACCTTGCTTCTGACCAGGCCCTTGAAAACCGTGTTCTTGATATACCACCCCTACAAACTCTCTTTCCACCTCACAAAAATATATCCACTTCTCAACCACCTCCTCATGCACACTTTGAACCCATTCCTTCCACCTCTCAAAACAACCCCTCTGGTTCTGGTCTTCTAGATTCTGCATCACATGAGCAATTGCTTCGTGACTGCAACTACACTCCCAAGCCTCGTCCTAAAGCTGAAATGGTAGTGTTAGATTCTTAGAATGAAGCAGAATCATCTTTTCGGTTGGATAGAGAGCCTCAACCCTATTCTGTCCCTAACCCTGATTCTCCAATAACCAAAATAAAATCTCGCCGAGAATACCCTATTGGTGTAATTTTTGAAATGGTAAAGAGGAATCTCAGAAGAGTCTTTGATACTCTCAGAATTGTTGAATGTTCTGGCCTGAATGATGTTGCTATGCGAAAGTACTGGAGAATCTTCCGAAGAAAAGCAGATGCTTGTTTTGAAGAACTTCAGGAAATTTGTGTAAAAACTGCTCCACGCCCTTGTGGAATTTTGAGGAGTTATGAAGACTTCTTGTTCAGTCGACTCGGAGGGAGATATATCCTTGAGGAGAAGCTGTTCACTGATGAACTTGAAGAAGCAAGAATTACTGCAGCAATGGAAGCTAACCCTTGCAGAGATATTGTAGTTTGGAGACCTCAGTATCCAGTTCTGACTGGAGACTTCAAATCACTCTTTGACTTTCTGAGGGAGAATCCTTCTGAGGAAGAACCAAGTTTGGTCATTCCAGAAGTTGCTGATCTACCAGAAGTTGAAGGTCCTTCTGCTCCAAGGAATCTGGCTGCCATTCTTCAGGCTCTTGAGAATGGAGATTCTGAGGTGCCTGCTGCATAATATGGAGATGCTTCTATGGAAGAAGCAGATGCTGAAGATCATCCTGCAGAAACTATTCCTGTTGAGGAAAATTAAGGTGATGATTTGATAATGGAAGCTGCTGTTCAGAATGTTATCCCTCTGGACAGAAGTTGTGAAGCTTCTTCTGATGAACCTTCTCATCTCGCAAGGACTTTGGAAGTTATTCAGAAGAACCAGGCTGAGCTATCTTCTCGCATGGATGAGCAACGAACGATTAATGCTGAGTTCCGCACTTTCATGGAGAGGCAGACTGAGAGCAACAATGGGATTCATGACATGCTGGCCAAGATCATGTCCAAGCTAGGGTCATCTTAGTCTTTGAGTCTTAGTTGTTTTCTTTGTTTGCTGCACCTGTTTTCTTAGCATCCCTCTTGTACTTCTGATAATTTCTCCTTGATATCAATGAAATTTATCTTTTCTTCTCTCATATTGTTTGTCTTGTTTTTCATCTGAATCTTTTATGTTTTTGATGTTATGACAAAAAGGGGGAGAAAAATGTGATAAATGATCTGATTTATTTTATCATGTCTTGTTTTGCAGGAATTGAAGATCCTCTTTAAAGCTCAACATGAGAAGCAAAGACATGGGAAAGGCAATTCTGTGTAGAAACAAACTCATGGAAGTTGAAGCAAGCTGAGTGCTGTAAAGCTTCAAGATCAGAAGCAAGAAGGAAGAATGTTCTGATATTCTGATAGAATATGCTCTAACTCATTCTTATTCCTTATATGTTCTGATGCATGTTTTTAGTTATAAAATATGCTCTGTAACATTCTGTTGTTTGTTCTGATACATATTATATGTTCTGATACATATTTTATGTTCTAATTCATTCATGCTGACTTTTGTCGTTTAGTTTGTTCTGAAACATTTCAGGATGTAGAGATGCTCTGATGATGCTCTGGTACATTCAACAATGTTCTGATACAATCTAGCATGCAATGATTCAAGAAGAAATTCAAGTTCTGAAGCTGTCCAATGGAAGCAAGAATCAGAAGCTATGAATATTCTGAAGATCGAAGAAATTCAAGTTCTGAAGTTGTCCTATGGAAGCAAGAATCAGAAGCTGTGAATGTTCTGAAGATCTAAGCATATGTGATCGTCTCAACTGAAATGGAAAATACTCAGGGAAGTCCTTTATTTATAAATTTCTTCCAGTATTTATTTCAGGGGGAGATTATTTATCTCAGGGGGAGATTGTTAATCTCAGGGGGAGACATATTCACACACTATGTTTATATGCTTATGCTATAGCTGTGTAATTGTCTTTAGCCGTCTGATATTCTGATCGCAAATTCATATCATTTATATATGTTTTTGTCATCATAAAAAAGGGGGAGATTGTTAGAACAAGATATGTTCTGATCAATATTCTTAGTTTTGATGATAATAATGTATATGAATTTTGTATGAGATAATGTGGTACTCTAATACTATGCATTTTCCATTTCAGGAATTATATAAAGAGTATGCACAAAATCAGCGCAAGAAGCACTGACTCAGAAGGTTCAACATGCATCATCAGAACATGGTCTGGCAAGACATCAGAAGATAGTCAAGCAGAATCAGAACATGGGTCTATGGAAGCATCAGAAGAACTTGAGATCAAAAGCAGAAGCACTGAAGTTCTCATGGTATCACGCTCAGAAGCATTTCAAGGTCAGAAGACAAGAAGATGCTCTGCACCAAGCTGTTTGACTCTGATGACATTCAAACGTTGTTCACACAAACATCAGATCAGAAGCAAGTACTAGCTGGCAGGCTACGCTGACTGACAAAAGGAACGTTAGAAGCTATTAAAGGCAACGTCAGTAGACACAGCGAAAACAAGGCTCGAGGTAGTTGACAAAAGAGTGAAACATTAAATGCAATGCTGTACGGATTACGCAAAGCATTAAATGCTCCCAACGGTCATCTTCTCAAATACCTATAAATATGAAGTTCTGATGAGAAGCTACATTACGAATTCTGAATACAACACTTGCGCATTATACAGAAACGCTGTCAAATTCAAAAGCTCTCTAACTTCATCATCAAACTCACTACATTGCTGTTGTAATATCTTAGTGAGATTTAAGCTTAAACTTAAGAGAAAATCACAGTTGTGATAACAGCTTTATTAGAAGCATTGTAACTCTTAAAAGTATTTGTTTACATTAAGTTGTAAGGACTAGAGTGATCAGGTTGTTGATCAGTATACTCTAGAAAGTCTTAGAAGGTATCTAAGCAGATTGTTCCTAGAGTGATCAGGTTGTGATCAGTATACTCTAGAAGACTTAGCAGTTGGCTAAGTGGAAAACCATTGTAATCTCGTGTGATTAGTGGATTAAATCCTCAGGTGAGGTAAATCACTCCAAGGGGGTGGACTGGAGTAGTTTAGTTAACAACGAACCAGGATAAAAATCATTGTGCAAATTGTTTTTATCTTACAAGTTTTAAAGCTACACTTATTCAAACCCCCCTTTCTAAGTGTTTTTCTTTCCTTCACAACACGCGTGGTTAGCCAGCCCCTCACACTGTTCATCATCCCTTTCAACGCTGGCAGCGACTTTTCCTGGGTTTTTTGCTGCGGATTCTCCTACGGCCATACCTGCGAAAACTAGAACTTACGCAAAACAGTGTTAAACGTGAATCAAAAACACCCAGATCCACTAAATCAAACATTACGAACTCAACGGTGACGTCGGTTTGATCTGAAAACGTTCGTAACCATGGGAAAGAAGAACACAGGTTCTTTTGCCCTAACCATGGTGTTTCGTAATCCATGCGTGAACACCTTGTTTCAAAGGTTCAAACCTTCTTAAAACCACACCAAAAACTCACTGGAACGATTAGATTGGATCGAAACGCAACAATAGAAGCAAAACGAAAATTACACATATAAGGATATGAAGAACCTGATGCATATATTCTGGGTGTTATGGGACTTGATCAGTCGTTCAACATCACTCAATCTTACCTTGGGAGAGATTGGAATCGTTCTTGGGGTCTGGGAGGGGCTGCAACCGATAAAACGAATTTTTCCTATTTCCTTGACCTTCTTTTTCTTTTTTTTTTAAAACCCTAGCTCTCCTCCTCTTTTTTCGTCCCCCCTTTGCCTAGTGACTGTTGTTAGGGACCAAATAGTACTAATTTTCATATATTGTTTTTGGTCCCTTTAGCCACTTTTCACTCAATAATCACACATTTATTCTTACAATTTAATAATTTTGCAATTTAGTTAATTTTAGTTCTTTTGAATTGTTATTTCACATGTTTGTTAGTTTTGTAGCGTTTTGATTAGGTTTTAAGCTCATGGAAGCAAAGGGGAAACACTTGAAGGCTTGGACTTGTACAAGAAGAGCTGAGGAGGTCAGTTTGTCCCGCAAACATCCTTGGCGCCGCAACCTACACAAATCTCATCTGTCTTGGTTTTTGGCTGGATTCTGATGTGGCAGAAATTGAAGTGTTTGCGCCGCAAACACCCTTGGCGCCGCAAACACTGCGCAGCAAAACTCCTATTTTACTTTAGCTGGTCTGCCACTTGTCATTAGCTTAATTTTTAATCTTTTGAAGTTGGAAAGTTAGGACGAATTTTGGGGGGTTAACTTAGATAAAAGAAGAGGAACCAAGACCATTCATTCTATTCTATTGTACACCACACATTGAGATTAGGGTTTTGGAGAGAAAAGTTTGCACCTTTGTGAGAGATTGATGCTTAGAGCTTCTTCTTCATTCCTCTTGTTGTCAACCATGGTGATGAGTAGCTAAATCCCACTTTGGCAAGATTGGAGGTAGTAGCTATTCTTGTTAACTATGTTTTTCCTCTAACACTTTTGTATGAATTTCATTAGTATTGAAATGGATGAATGTTGTTGTTTTATATTTCATATTTAGATTTGATTTATGATTGAGAAATATATTTCAAGTCTTGTTCTACAACATTTTATCAAGTAGTGGATAAATGCTAGAGATAGATTTATTTGCCACTTTTCTATTTGTATCAATCAATCAAGCTTAATGTATTGATAGTTAGAGTGAGAGATCATCTAAAGATTAATACATTAACTTTCACAACCTTGTTTAGACATAAACATTGTTGAGAGGATACTAGAAAATTTTCATTGCTATTGAAGTTATGCATTAGTTGTTAAAGTCACATAGAAGATAGGAATAGTGAAACCAAAACCAATCTTGTCAATCTTTTATTATTGAAACAAGTTTTATTCTATTGTCTTATAATTGTCTTAATTAGAACAAATAGCTTTTCAAAACAAAACAACTTTGTTATCTTTCGAACTTAAAATAATAGTAACTATAGAACGGCGGTAATATCACCCAATCTCTGTGGATACGATTTAAAAATATTTGCCTTGAATATACTATTCAACAACTGTTCTTTAGAATATATACCTCCTCTTAGGGTTGAGAAATTAGACCTAACCAAGCTTTTATGGAAGGATCTTTGATTGAGAAATTTTTCATCTTTTCTTTCTAAAAATGGTTTAAATCTAATATTTTCTCACCAATCCTATTTTCCACAATATATTTGATACTTGGATGACTTAAACTTGATTAAAAAATAGATCCTTGATTTAAATAAAATTATTCCATATTTTATGTATTTTATAAGTATTTAAATGAATAAATATTCAAATAAATAATATAAATATTATAAAAATGAAATAATTAGTCAGGAGTCCATATGAAGCCCAAATTCATGTTAAGAATCCAAAAGTAAGGCCCATTGGTTAAGAAAACCAAAATCACTTAGTTAGGGTTTTATGTATATCTCCAAAATCGACCAACTTCTAAGCTTTGTATCTCCCTCCATTTTAATCATATAAATGCATTCTAGGACATTTTAGAAAGCTTGATGAGTCCTTTAAAACCTCCTTTTGGTTTCACCTCAATTGGAGCTTCCATGCTCGAGTTATGAGCTTTGACCCAAAAGGTGTCTTTTGTTGACTTTTTGGAGGACCTATAATCTCTTGTACCATATCTCCTAAATGATGCATTTCTGGCCTTGGCTTGTGAGAGACAAAGTTGTAGAGAATCAAATTTCCTTCAAAATAGGATTTGGTTGGGAAATTTTTGATGCTCCATGTGAAAGTTATGGCCAGTCAAAGTTGAGTTGACTTTCTCCTATAAAAACCCTAATTTGAACCTTCGCATTTGTTCGTTTCTGATTTTTTATTGATGGATCATGATCAACCCATGATCAAATGATGGATATAACCTCACATACTTGATGTTGACCAAAAATCTTGAAGTTTGACTGTATTTTGACTATAGTTGACTTTTAGGTCAACATAGTCGATTATTGATCATCTGAGCCATTGAGTGAGCCATCCTTGGAATAGAACCTTGACTTTTGCCGTGAAGACTCTTTGAGACATATGTGACACCTTGAGATCCATTTGAGGCCCCAGAGATTCAAAATCCTTTGATAAACTGCAAACCCTAATTTTGAAAGGCCCTTGATTAGGAGGATGTTGCTTGAATAAACCCTTGAACCTTGAGTCATTTGAAGATGAAAAGAGCAGGGAAAATTTTGGGGTATGACAGCTGCCCCTGTTCAATCTTCTTAAACCTGAAGAGTCGGATAGGCACGTCTGCCGATCGTAATCTAAAGGTAGAAGATGATTGAACACTGAGAATGCCCTGAAATTTGCATTTGTTGGGAAGTTCTGTGGGAGATGGGCTTACAGATGCCACCCAAGGTAAATACCCCTCTTTTTTAGAATGTGAAGCAGATGCTTTGGAAAGGAACCACTTGCTTTGATTGTAGTACGGCCTACAAAGGTAACCTAAATTTTATGCAATGTTATGATGCATGTAATGTATGATGTAGCGAGCTTCTCAAAATAAATGAGAGCGATGTATGTATATGCATTATGTATGAATGAAGTATGTAATTGAATGATGTATGGCTGTTAGTTATGTTAGTTGAAGTATGTTAGTAACTTTGAAAAAGAAAAATAAAACCTTTGTTTGTTGTTGATGACGTCTAGAAGAAGATCACTGCCGAGGGACTAACGTGATAAACTCAATTGAGAAACCCCTTGTGAAACCCCTTTGTTTTCTTTTTTTCGAAGTAGATCACTGCCGAGGGACTAACGTGATAAACCCCATTGAAGAACCTTTTGTAAAACCCCTTTGTGAAACCCTTTGTAGTCTTGAAGAAGATCACTGCCGAGGGACTAACGTGATAAACCCCATTGAACCCTTTGTAAACCCCTTTGTAAAACCCCTTTGTAGTCTTGGAGAAGATCACTACCGAGGGACTAACGTGATAAACCCAAAAGGATCACTTGCTATAGCGCTAGCAAGCTTTCGTAGTTTGTGAACCCCACTTACTATAGTTCTAGTAACTTTCCGTAGTTTGTGAACCCCACTTACTATGTTCTAGTAAGTTTCTGTAGTTTTGTGAACCCCAAAAGGATCACTTGCTATAGCTCTAGCAAGTTCACCAGCACCAATAGGATTACTTGTCATAGTTCTGACAAGCTCACCTGCACCATTTGGATCATTTGCCCTGGCTCGGAAAAATTTCACCTACACCATTTGGATCATTTGCCCCGGTTCGGACAAGTTTCACCTGCACCATTCGGATCATTTGCCCTGGTTCGGACAAATTTCACCTACACCATTTGGATCATTTGCCCTGGTTCGGA
The DNA here is from genome assembly GCF_029867415.1 of Vicia villosa. NCBI lineage: Eukaryota > Viridiplantae > Streptophyta > Magnoliopsida > Fabales > Fabaceae > Vicia > Vicia villosa. The sequence goes on from NW_026705478.1 coordinate 357,035, forward strand.
CAAATTTCGCCTACACCATTTGGATCATTTGCCCTGGCTCGGACAAATTTCACCTACACCATTTGGATCATTTGCCCTGGCTCGGACAAATTTCACCTACACCATTTGGATCATTTGCCTTGGCTCGGACAAATTTCACCTGCACCATTTGGATCATTTTCCCTGGTTCGTACAAATTTCACCTACACCATTTGGATCATTTTCCCTGGTTCGGAAAAATTTCACCTACACCATTTGGATCATTTTCCCTGATTCGGACAAATTTCACCTACACCATTTGGACCATTTGCCCTGGCTCGGACAAATTTCACCTGCACCATTAGGATTACTCGCCCTTGTTCGGACAAGCTTACCTGCACCAATAGGAGTCACTTGCCCTTGTTCGGATAAGTTTACCTGTACCACAGGAATTACCTGCCATGGTTCTGACAAGCGTACCTGCATAAGAAGAGATCATTTGCTATAGTTCTAGCAAACTTACCTGTATCAAAGGAATTTCCTGCCGTGGTTCTGACAAGCGTACCTGCATGAAAAAGATTCACCTGTTTGGAGACTCACGACTCGAGGGTTGGAGAAAATAGCATGTCAAATGTTCACGACTCGAGGGTCGGGAAGCACCCCTCATATCCATTGTACTCCATGGGAACCTCTTTGTTTTTATGTTTTTATCTTTTGTTTATAAATAATCCTTTTTTGTGAAAATCCTATGTGAAAAACTTGTTTGAAACAGAGGGTGGGGATTATAAGAGAATGTTTTGAAAGTGAGCTCGATAAGATATCACATCTTAGGCCTACATACCCCTTAGGTGCAATAGGGAAGTCAGAGCTTCTGTAGTTCCTTTTTTAAAAAGGAAAAAAAGGGGGGCCAAAATGGCCAAAATTTTTTTGGGTGTGAGCTTTAAAATACTCACAAGTTTTAAAAGAGGGTTAAGCTTTAAAATACTTAACAATTTTAAAAGAATATTAGGCTTTAAAATACCTAATAAGTTTAAAAGGTTAAGCTTTAAAATACTTAACAATTTTGGAATAGGGAATTAGTCTTTAAAATACATAATAAGCTTTAAAAGGTTAAGCTTTAAAATACTTAACAAATTTTAAAACAAATCAAAGAAGGACCAAGCTTTAAACTACAAGGTCAATGGGTTAAGAGAAGTTTCACCAGAAACAATTCATCTCTTAACACCAAGGTTTAAAAACAAGATCAATGGATCAAGAATAGTTTCACTGGGAATAATTCTATTCTTAATACCAAGGTTTCAAAACAAAAGGGTTTTGGTTAAGCTTTAACAATACTAAACCATAAATAAGTGAAAAATTTTAAAATACTTAACACAAAAATAAAAGAGATTGGAAAATAATTTAAGTACCTTGACAATTTAGTCAATATCATTCCCATCCTATGGATAAAACATCAAGCTTAAACAATTAACAATAAATACCTCATGCATGTACAAGAACAAACAAGTGAGTGTTAACAAGCAAGAGATGGATGTATCTAAACCCTTGGATTCAAATCATGTATGAATGATGAATGATTAATGTGATGATTAAACATTGGGTTAGATAATAATAACAAGTACATATCACATGGATATAAAATCAACCAGTATGTACAAGACAAGGTTTAACATTTAAGTACAAAACATGGATTGGAAAATCAACAATTATGTACAAGGATAAACATGGATAAACAAAGATCAACATGTTGTAAATTTTTTGGTTAGGGTTTTAAACCTAAGGTTTTCAAATTAGGGTTTTAGAAATTAGGGTTTTGAAACATACACCTAAACCTAATTAATTTTAATTGTTAAATACCAATTTCTTTAAGAGAATTGGTCTAAGGGTACATAGAAAAGTGAAAGACACTCTAACCTAACCCTAAACAAGTATTAACAAACATTCACAAAGTTCTATAAAAGAAACAATCAAAATAAAACAATTTTTACTTGATTTTTTAAACATAAAAGAACATGTTTTTGATTAATTTTTAAATAATGATAAAATAAATATTTTTGGGATTTTTTAACATGGTATTAAAATACACAATGTAAATAAATCACACAAAAAAGAAGGGATTAGAAAGGTTAATTTAGCTATTTTTCATGATTTTTTAAAGTTTTAAAGATAAAAACTAGTGATAAAATTTAGGAATGGTCTTTGGAAGGTTTGAACCCAAGACACTTAGCATTTGTCTCAAAACTAAGACCAACTGGGCCACGCGTGAATGTTGACATAACAATGCAATCAGTTCAAAATATGATAAAGCAAGTGGTAAATGGAAAAAAATGAAAAGAAAAGCACAAAATGGCAAAAGTGGGGATCGAACCCACGCCCTAGGGGAAGAGAGACTTAAGTGCGCACGCTTGCCAACAAAAATACCTTTTTAGCAAAGGTTGTTAAGTCGGTTCACCTGCCACCTGACTTAAGAAGTGACACGGTGGCAGTTCCGTAAATAACTCTAACTTAATTAGATCGGGTCCATTTTAAACCGACTTAAGAAAGATTAAATAGAAAAATATAATTTGCATTTATTTTCTTAAGTCGGGTGTATTTACTAACTGACTTAAGAAGTCAATAAATTAAGAAATTTTATTTATTTAATCTATTATTTTAGTTTTAGAAATACTGTTTAGTAAGTCAAGATAAAAAGATGTTAGCAAAATATGTTCCGACTTTTATTTTGAAATTCCCTTTTTTTCATATAAAACAATTTTCCCAACTTTTATTTTTCTAAAAAATATTTTTCAATTGAAACTTTGAGCAAGTTTCTTCTACCCTGTGACCTAGGTATCGTTGATTCACCACAACCCACCCTTTGCCCACTACGATCAACGGCCTGGTGTGTTGACCCTGGCACCGAGTAAATCTCTTCCATTCTCAACTTTTGTTTTCAATTTCTCTTCCGGTAACCCTGGAATCGAAGAAACTCGCGGCCTCATGCACTTCTTCCCCGAGGAATCTCCTCCTTCTCTCCTGGTATCTGTCAGTTGCCAACATAATCAATTCAATCTTCTTAAATTGAATTTTCATTTCCGATTTCCAATTTTTTTGTGTGAATTAGGTTTGACGGAAACCACTGGCACGTGTTCTAGGAGTATCAAATCACATGCCATACGCCAATTTCTGCCAATTCTGTGGTTCGTTTATTCAACATATTCTTGAAATGTATATTGTGAGAATGGATTCAATGGAAGATCTCTATAGTGTTTTGATTTTCTTCGATGAACAAAAATCCACAGACGCGTTCTACACTCATTATAATGGTTGAAGTTTCTCATCTCTCGAGGTTTATATTTATTGCTGTCTTGATTGATTTGACTGTAGTAATTCATTTTTTTGTTTTTGTTTTTCTATTTATAGTTTTTTGTTGTGTTTGATTTAAATATAGGTTGAGGTGTCGTGTTGTTTTTACATTAGATGTGCAGTATACTGGCTCGATTGAACTTGCACAACCTTCCAATGTCACTTCAACTGAACACCAACATGTTCAGTTTACCTTGGTACATTAGGCCCTTTATATTATAGCTTGCTTTCAGAAGTATTGGATTTTATATATGAATTCTGAGAGAGGGCTTATAGATGTAGGAGTAAATATCAAGATGTTAAATAATAGAGCTTATGAAAAAATTTAAATGTAGAAGCAAATTTCAAATTATTAGAGATCCAGTTGATTGAAAAAGTCATTGTAATTTTAATTTTTGTAACTTGTTTTCCTATCGGGGCATTTGGAGAATTTGGAAACTTACCATAATGTAGTATTCATATATGTTTTGTTTCAATTTTAGATATACTTTTTTGTTGTCGGCTTTGTTCTTGTTGTTTTCGTTGTTGTTTGTCTTAAAAGCATGACCCTTCTGAGTGAACTACTCATTGGCATATGCCAAATGTTTAAATAGAATGTTTTAAATATTGGTATCACTTTTGTAATTTTACAGAGCGATTAGATTAAGACACAAGTGAAATTCTTACAACCATATGAAATCATTCTTTCCATTGTTTATGTATTTCAAAATGGGCAGATTCTTCTTGTCCTATAAGTTGCTCTGTTTCCTGTCTTTTCAAGTAGGCATGAGGGTGTATGTTATAGGGCACACTCGAGAGGAGAGAGCAGCTGACTGTAAGTTAACTGTACTGTGTGAGATGCACTAAGGATTGGGGGTGTCTCAATAAGTTGAATGTTTTCATGTTTATAATTTATTTCAGCTGGGATTACTTGATTAGTTTGAAAGGGAGGGTTTCTTTTTGAATCCTTCTATTATTTAATTAAGTATAAGTATTTAGTACTAGTCCCTTGCTTATATTTTCAGGTATGTCACCATTGCCAACAGCAAGCTGAAAAATCTATATGTTTCATTTGTCAAAGTCAAACCACTGAGAACCTTTGGATATGTGTTATATGTGGTTTTGTTGGTTGTGGAAGGTGAGAGAGTTTCATCACCCAACCCTTTCTTTTTGTTGAATTTTATTCCTTGCTTTTATCTTTTTAAATGTATTCCGGTGTAACCATCTGTACCTTTTGGACGTCTCATGACCGTCTTGATTCAGATATAACGAAGGGCATGCCATATCTTCTGTGGTTTTCTCAAACCTTAGTTTTATAAAAAGAGTTATAAGTTTTGTTAAATCATATTAATGTATTTATTCTTTTTACAGATAGTGAAGAAATACACTGAGTTGCTTGCTACTCAACTTGGAAATCAAAAATTGGTGAGTGTATTCCACTTGCCATTTGCCGTATATCTGCCTAGATTTCCTCCTGTCTTGTACAGATTTTAAATTATCATTCAAAACTGTTTAAGTGTAGTATTTTGAATCCTTACTTTGACAAGTAGAACACGAAACTGAAGGAAAAATTTATGTAGCTGTTCAAAAGGCTGCGAGTCTAAATAGAAAAAGGTTCAGTCCAAGGTTGATAGATGTAACAAAGAGAAGAAGTTTTTGGATGAGGTAAGTTTAATTCATGCTTGACTTGTTCTATTATCTTTTTCTTGGCCATATGAACATATTGGTAGGTTTTATTTATACGAATGGCGTGTATTGTTGATTTGTAAATCTATATCTTTTATGATTAATTAATATATTGTTTAAAAATGTTTTATATCTTGTTCCTGTTTATATTAATCATGTATCAATCATATGAATATCTTGCTGATTTGTTGCCTTGTGAATCATATGATTAACTTCTTAGTTAATATCACCTATCTAACTGAAACACATTTGAGATTAGCCCTTCACTTAATAATATGCAAAAAGAAATTGTTCTATACTGTATGGCAATGAAGATCAACATCTCTTAGGAACTATCACTTTAGAGTCTTGAGTAAACAAAATATTTTTGTTGTAAACTTAATATACACGTTCATAATTGAAGCTTCAGTTCTGTCTTCCCTTATAAATAAAACAGAATCCTTATAATTGAAGCTTCTATTATATTTTCTTTTAACAAATAAGACAAAAGTTTCTAGTGAGTCTTAATTAACAAAGTTTTAGCTTATGCATTTAGAAAATGTAAATGACTATCTGACATGTATCTGATCGACATTGTAAATGACTAGCAGATGTTGTAACTTGAAACCATCCTGCTAAAGTCTAATAATTTTTATTGTACTATTCATTTGCTACAAGAAACTATCTTGCTTTAGTCTAACAATTTTTATTGCATTCATTTGCTCCAAGAAACTATCGAGGCTCAATTTTTCTAGTTACTTTATAGCAGTACAAAACTAATAATGACTATTATACTAAACATATAAAATAATGTTACATCATCTCTACTATATATCATGCTACATATATTGTCATATTGTTTTTTTTTTATATTTAAAGAGTAATGATTTTAAATTAATTTTGTCTATGATATTGACATCAAGAAAACTTCACGATGTCGACAATTTTCTTACTTTTAAATTGTAGTTGTACAATACAATTAAAACTAAATATAAATGCAAGTGAATCTCTCACCTATAGTAGCCTATGTTTAAATCTAAATATAAATGCAAGTGAATCCCTCACCTATAGCAGCCTAAGTTTATTACTATATATAAATGCAATAGAATCCTTCACCTATAGTATTGTCGCCATCACTTTTATATAATAATAATAATAATAATAATAATAATAATAATAATAATAATAATAATATTAATAATAATAATAATAATAGTAATAATAATAATAATAATAATAATAATAATAATAAGGATTAAATATGTTTTTGTCCCTTATAAATATTTCAATTTTGCCTTTTAGTCCCTATAAAAAATATATTAATTTTTAGTCCCTATAAAATTACTTTTGCACTCACTTTTGATCCCTCTACAGAGATTAAAACTGAGTGCAAAAGTAATTTTATAGGGACTAAAAATCATTTTAGATAATTTTATAGGGACTAAAAACATATTTAACCCTAATAATAATAATAATAATAATAATAATAACAATAATAATAATAATAATAATAATAATAATAATATATTACTATGAAGAGAAGTTCCAGCAGTTCCTCTCTAGGGAGGAAACTAACAAATTTAATTAGTAGAGCAATATAAATATAAATAAGTGATATCATTGTTGTGAAAGAATAACTTAAAGTTCCAACACATAAAGACATGATGTGTGGGAAAAAAATAATGAGGATCAATAAAATGATTTTAAACAACACAAACATAAAAGGTGACATGATGTGTGAAAAAATATAATGTGAATCAATAAAATGATTTTAAACAACACAAACATAAAAGGTGTCATATATAGAAATTGTTTATTTAATTTAATATATAATCAAATTTATTTGCGTTTTAGGTAGCAAACAGCTCTTTAATTCATTATATTTTAAAATTTGTAAAAAATATTATAATATAAGTTGCAAGAAAATAATATTTAAAGTTCTCAAAAACAAATCATATTCGTTACCAAAATATGTTTCTATCTCTCTAACTTTCAATGTAAAAAACACACAAACACAAAATGTTTCTCAAATCTCTTTGATAACTCCAAAAATTTGACAAAAAAAATAGGGTTAAATGCTTTTTACCTCCTACCATATAAGCGTGTTTTAATTTTCCCCCTTAAAAAAAATTTTGTTTTCAGACCCTAATAAATAAAGATTCCAACGCCAAAGACCCTGATGCATTTTTTTTGTTGCTAAGATTCTAAGAATCTGGCCTACGTGAAAAAACCAAAACACGCTCCTATGACAAGGGATAAAAAATATTTAACCCAAAAAAAGATAATTTTATGAATTTCTACCATTTTCTTCTTATTAAATGAGAGATAACCATATTTATAATTATTAAAATCTTAATCAACCAAATATATGACACATTAACGAAAGGATCTGCAAACTTATCCCACCTGAATTGAGCCCCATTCGATTTGACATCGTCGGTCGATCACCCACTGCTTGTCACACCTCCACCGCTGGCCGAAAAATCTGGTAGTATTGAAAAAAAAATCTCTTTTTTCTCCCTTGAGATTTTAAGAAATATTATAACAATTTTACACCTTAACTCTAAATCAATGATGATGTCAATATAGCCACCAACCACCTTGTTGCTATCTCTAAAGCTTTAATCACTCTTAAAAAAAGATCAAGTCAAAACAATGCTTGAAACTTGATCTTGGAAATGATTTAAGGAGCATATCTGCTGGATTTTCTTCTAAGGGCACTTTCTTGAACCTCAATCTCTTTTGACCATATCATGTCTTTAATAAATTGTAGATGGATATCAATGTATTTAATTTTTTTCTCAGGATAAATTTGATGATTGTTCAAGTGAATGGCACATTGACTATCCGAATTTATCTTCAAAAATCCTTGAGTGATCAATAACCTCTCAATCATGTCTCTCAGCTATATGACTTTCTTGACCCTTCAACAAGGACAATTTATTTTTCTTAAGAGTAAATAATGTGATCAATGATTGTTGATTGGCCTTTCAACTTTTAGTTATCCTAAAGAATGTAAATATGAAACCAGATATGAATTTTCTAGTGTCCATGTTACCTTAATACTCTAAATCTACAAAAACTCCAAAGCATATTCCTTATGATTTATCTTTTTGTACTTTAATCCACCTTTTAGAGGATCATTCAAATACCTCAGCACCCACTTCAAAGCTTCTCAAGCACAATACTATGCATAATACTCTCAAGCACAACTTCATAAGGAGAACTATCTTATTCCTTTCCTAGGTTTGAGGACATTATTTAACCGAAGCTTCGCGTGATAATCCAAAAGAGTTTTGAAAGTTTAAGCATCTTACATTTTTAATAGCTCCACTAATTTCTTCAATTAACTAAATTGAGATAAAAAAAATTCACTCTTCTTACAGTTTCTCATGATATCTATGCCCACGAATCTTTTAGCTTCACCAAGATTTTCCATCTCAAATTCACCATTCGAGATCTCCTTAAGTTTAATGATCTCTATCTTGCTAGAGTTTGTCATCAAAATATCATCATACAAAAAGAGGTAGAGAATGAATTTATCATTCATCTTCAATATGTATACACAATTTTCATAATTACTTCTTACAAAATCATGTTTAAGAAGAAATACATCAAAATGACCATACAACTTCCTTAGACTTTGTTTGAACATGTACATGAATTTCTTCAACAAATATAACTTAACCTTATCTTCTACATAAAAAAAAATTTAGATTGCTCCATGTATATTGTCTTTTCAAGGTCTCCATGTAAGAAAGTTCTTGGTGTCTATCTATTCTAACTCAATATTATATTGATTCAAAATTGTAATAAACACCCTTATAGAACTTTGTTTTACCACAGGTGAAAATATCTTGTTCTTGTTGCTCTTGTTGTTGTTGTTTTTCTTCATTATTGTTGTTGTTGTTTTCATTTTGTTAATAATATTGATTTATTATCTCGGTTTTTCAAAATATCGAGTGTTGATATTCGGTGCGCCATCCAGCTCTAAAAATAATAAAAATGCTGATGCTGAAAATCAAACCCACGTGCAGTTAACTTTACCCCTTCGCGTTTTAATAACTGAGGTGGTAAGGGGTAGCTTTCCATGATGTCCTTCGTTAACTCGCTTCCGTAGACGAAATCAAACGTATTTCGTGTCCGATGTTAGATGTGTTTTTTTAGTAGTGAAAGTTCATCTATAATTAAATTCTTACAAATAAGCATTTATGAAAAAGTATGGTTTTAATAAATAATTTTTGAGAGATTACAATTAAAAAAAACAATAATTTATTAAAGTTTTTAATTTTATATCAATTTTTAATTGCACTGTATGTAATTAATGTTATATGCAATACATCAAGTCATTGTATTTTACTTTATATTTATGATAATAATAATAATAATAATAATAATAATAATAATATTAATAATAATAATAATAATAATAAAATAATAATAATAATAATAATAATAGTAAATATGTCAATATTCAATACAAATAATTTTATAAAATATTATAGCTTAAGTCTTTAATTGGCCTCAGTATAGCCATAAATTATTTGTGTTAAAAAAATATTTTTTAGTCTTATAGAGATGCTAAGATTTATTTTGGATCTTTAATGTTTTGCATTAATTTATGTAAAATATACATGTTAAAATTTGTTCTCACAGTATAGAATATTCAATTTTATTCCTTTAAAACAAAGACTAAAATAAAAATTACCCATAAATATTTTAATATAAACAAATTTTGTAGGGATTAAAAGAAAAAATTATATACTTATAAGGTCTAAACTAATTTTATGCATTTCATGATTTTATACAAATTTTAATATTCAATTTTGATTAAAATTCTCATAAAAATTCATTTTATGTATTTCAAATTTTGTTATAAATTTATTTGGATAATATTTCAAAAGAATTTTTGAAATAAGAAATTATTTTGAGTAATCTTTCCTTAAAAATTAGAGAATTTATCTTCTAAAATATGTGATTTTTATTATGTTAAAATCTTTAATGATAAATATATAATTTTTTAACGTCAAAATTAATATTCTAATTAATAAGAAATGAATTGCAAAATGACTTCTACCATTTTTGAATCAATTTTCATAAAAAGTAATTAGAAAAATAAAAATAAAAACAATTTTTTATAATATATTTTAAGTGGTGTAAAACAAATAAAAGAAATTGTAAGCAAAAGAAAATGGTGTAAATCAAATAAAAGAAAAAGAAACTATAACCAAAAGAAAATGGTGGAAAACAAATAATAGAAATTGTAACCAAAAGAAAATGGTGTAAAACAAATATATGTGTGTCGTCTATTGTGTGACAGAAAGAGTATATTGCTGAAATTTTATGAAACTTACAAAGTTTGGTAGAATCTTTTAGTGACACTAGTAAGTAACCCGTGCTATCGCACGGGTATGGACTGTACTTATATTACATGTATCAGAACACACTAAATTGTTTAATACAACACCATATAAACAGTTGGATAATATTAATAGAGTTATATAACTTATAATCATTTATCTAATTAGAATATCATGTGTTTGGAATGTAAAACGCAACATAATATAATTCAAATAAGTTAAAAAATTCCAAAATAAATTTCTTAAAAAAAACAATGAACTTGAATACAAATAATAATAAGATTCAGATGGCACCATTTTAACATCTTTAGTGAGTATATCTTTGTTTTTCAGATATTGTATTTATCTTCATTGTTGAACCAACCATCTCATATCAACAAAATAACATCCTAAAAGAATGAAAAGATTATGTTAGAATATGTATTACTTATTCGAGTTTGGAAACAAAACAAATTGAAGTTTCTACCAATTATATAGTAAGTTTAAATTGGATATTAAACTTGTATCACAAAGTAAAAGATAAAAGGTTTACCAACTAACAAAGTCCTTGGAAGACCTCCTTGTATACAACATTTGTAGTAGTCGAACACGGTGCATTCTCCTTGTCATGAATTAATATTTTCAGGCCACTTTTGGTCTTAACTCTTGAAATTGCAACATATAATTGTCCATGACTAAAGACAGGAGTAGGCAAGTACAATCCAACACTATCAAGAGACTGGCCTTGAGATTTATTAATAGTCATTGCATAGGAAACAATTATCGGAAATTGTCTCCTAATCAACTTGAATGGCCAAGGTGAATCAGAAGGTGACATAGACATTCGTGGAATGTAAAAAATGTTACCTATGTTCTTACCAGACATGATTTTTGCCTCTATGACATGATTTGCAAACCTTGTGACAATTAGTCTTGTTCCATTGCACAATCCATCAGCTTGGTCCAAATTTCTCATCAGCATAATAGGGGTACCAACCTTCAATTTGATTTTATGATTTGGAAGGCCTGATGTTCTTAACTTACTTAGAAATTCAGGAGTTAGAACTTCATAAGCTTCATTATAACTTGTATCTGTTCTATCAATGGAGTCAAAACTCAAAAACTCCTTCTCTTCTCCTAAAAGTAGAAGAATAAAAACAACAATATGGAGAAGAAGTAAAAATATGTTCTTAAGCGTATTGTTTCATATATATATATATATAAATGGTAAAGTTAAGGGATATATACCTGGTAGCAAGTCTAATACATAATTATTGATTTTGTCGACAACTTCAATTGTTGAAGCAAGAATAGCCTTTCCTTGTAAGAATTCAACATCTTGAAATTTTTCCAACAAATTGGGATATGTGTTATCAACAATTGCCCTTATAGGATCATCAAAATTTGTTATTAATAACTCTGGAGGTATTTCTATTTCAACCAATCCATCATTTGGTTCACAAATCTTACCATCCCCCACATCTAAAATCCATTTTGAAAATTCTGCAAGTTCATGGGCACTTGTACTGTCTCTTCCTTGTTGGAGTCTCATATTTTTGGTCAGTGTTAAAACCTGACAATAATCCCACACATAAGATGAGCTAATTGAAGCATGGACAATATCAGAACGCCCTGCTCTTGGAACCACTGGAAGAATCTGCCTGAAATCACCTCCAAAAATAACAACTTTTCCACCAAAAATAGTATTCTCGAGACCATATTTGCTCATGACATCTTTAAGAGTTTTATCCAATGCTTCGAAACAATTTTTATGAGACATAGGAGCTTCGTCCCATATGATGACATCTGTTGCCTCAAATAGTTTTGAATGTTCGGTGTCTTTATCAATGTTGCATGTTGAGTTGTCAAGTGTTGGGACGGGTATTTTAAACTTTGAGTGGGCTGTCCTTCCACCTGGCAATAATAAAGAAGCAATCCCGCTTGAAGCAACAGTAAGAACAATTTTTTTTTGCGAACGAAGTGCACTTGACAGTGTTCTCCACATGAAAGTTTTGCCGGTACCTCCATAACCATGTAAAAAGAACACACCTCCCTTCCGGTTGTTAACAGCCTCCATGATTTTATTAAAAATTGAACGTTGTTCATCTATAAAATATAAAAATATAATTAAAACTTTAAAAAACATAAAGGTACATCCAAATTTAATATAATCAATCAAATATATAACCTGTAAGCGCCCGAAAAAGTTCTTCAAAATTTTGTTTTTCGGTTTCGGCATTATAATCAAGTTCGTCGTAAATCAGCCGATTCCCAACATGCTTTGTAACATAGGATTCTGGATAAGGCATGCCTTTAAATTCATGCAAACTTCTTCGATTTGATTGCAACATATTCTCAATCTCAATGAGTGTCAAATTCTTTAACTCAGTGTCTGAAAGTTGCAAATCTGTGAAAAAAAGTATGTAGAGATGTTAATATAATGATAATTATTATTTTAATGCACCATTTGTTGCAGCATGTGTCACAAAATTAGAAGGGATACGTTTGTGAAAGCAGCATGAACAAATTAAAAGGACTATGACTCCAAGGCATGAGCAACTTGAATTCAGCATGAACTAAATTGAAAGAAGCATGTAGCAGCAAAAAAAGGCACAAATTTGTGAAAGTTGTGTATTGTTGTGTATCAAACAGCACATGATCTTATTTTGCAGCAAAGAGTTATTGAAACAATACAAAAATTTATACAGTTTATCGATTAATGACATAATGATTCAGTAGCAACAGGAGACGAAACATTGTGTTGTATGAACTAAACATAGAACATAAGCTTCAAATTCTGCCAACGTAAATGTCGATTAATAAATTGAATTATAATTTGACAGTATCAAAATATAATATAATTGAATAGTTCAGAATACAACCAATATGTGATAATAACAAAGTATGTAAGCTTTAAACTAATATTCATATCAACAACTTAGACTTTATATATATATATATATATATTTAAATTTACCTCTTCTATTTGTATTCTGCCTTTGTTGGTGGAGAATACCATCAGCTAATATCTTCCATGTTTTTGACCATACATGATGCGGTCTATTGACAGTTCCGGAAAGTAGCATAGTAACAAATAGCTTTCTCAAAAAATGACCGGAACCCCAATTCTTAGCCTCATTTATGGCTGCAACATATTCCTTGTCATCATTAAGAAATCCCATTTCGAAGCATGCATCTCTAAAACTATCTTGAACCTTTCCACCCACAAATTTAATATCCTCATAGCATGTAGGTCCTTTGACCACTGTTAGCATCATTCTCAGGTAGTACAACTCACCGGTACTCGGAGGGACCCAAATTAGTCTGCCAATGGTACGGCCTCTTTTACGCGGTTTCCATCGTCGGTATCTTTTATCATAAACAAATTTGGAAAGAAATTGGGAGTAAGTTAAATTTCTTGCCTCTTCATAAGTTTTGTTCGCTTGCATCCACGCTGTAAACATAGATTCTTTCACACTTGGTTTTTCTAGTACCTGATCAATCATTTCATGATCGGTATAATAAACACAATTATCACCCTCAAGATGGAAAAATAACCTTTCAACTGCAGGGGACCTACCATGAATAGGAAATGAAAAAAGCCTCCAGCATGCCTCGCTTGGTGACACATATCGGCAATCAAGATATTGCTTAATTTCGTCAACACTTCTAATTGCAGAAGATCCTTCGCTATCATTTTGAACAACAGCAGCTGTAATTCTATCATAACCTTTGTTAATATACTTGAATAAGTACTTAACTGAAGTACTTTGATTACACCACTCCATATTGATATGTGCTTGAAACTTCTTCAACAAATATGTATTATAAGGAACAACATATCTGTTATCAAGGAGAATGTGTTTTTTCATCACTGTATTACCGGTATCCCGTCTTCGGTACACTGGATATCCATCCTGATCAACAACGGTTTCATTTTGAAATTTCTTGGGAAAGTATTTTGAGCACTTTCCATTTTTCATGCAAGGGGATTTTTTGTTTGCTAAACCACATGGACCATGAATCATATGTGTCCTAACCAACTGATACAGTTGTGGATCATCTTGTTCTATTGGTATCTCTGCTGAAATGATCTTGTTTATATCATCTGGAGTTGGATATTTGCTTGAAGGATGCATGAACAACAGAACATGGGCATGCGGTAAACCCCGCTTTTGAAATTCAATCGTGTATATATCTGCAAATTAGCAACAAAGTATAAAGTGTTACATATTACATGTATAATAAGAATAACGAAACTAAATAAAAGCTTTATATTAAGGCATGATATTAACTTACATGCAATAACTCTACCCAAAACGTGTTTTTTTGTTAGATCGGCCAAAAACTCATCAAACTTTATTTTGAAGACTCTTGAGATGATGTCTGGGCGATCTTGAGAATTCAAGTTAATTTTGCTAAGCAACCTTTGTAATTCAGGCCAGTTTGGATTGCAAGTAAAAGTAATAAAAAGGTCTGGAAAACCAAGTTGGCTACAAATAGCCATTCCATCAAAATATAGTTGATCCATAAACCTGCGACTTCCAACATAAGTAGACGGTAAAACCACTCGTTTACCTTTGTTTGATCCTTCATTGTTTTCGTTGTGTTCTAATCCGGTCAAATTGGCATATTTAGACACACGAAGCTTTTTTTGATGCTTTCGAATATAATTTAATCTCTGTGACTCCATCATCGAAAAACCGTCAACCAAAAACTGTTGAAACAATCTTCTTGATCGCAACAGCGTATGTGCTTCATTATGTCTGCATTGAATTCTAAAAGCAAGCCATTCTCTAATGGTAAGCTTATTCCTCTTCATCTTTCCTTTTGTGTTGGATTCCCTAAGAAGCACACCAAGTCTAAAACCATCTTCCCCGTACGGAAACAATAATGGATACTGATACGCCAAATAACTTGGATGAAACTCACTTATTCTTTTCAGCCGTCCACTTTGTCTCTCAAGAATAATATCCCTTTTAGTACCTGTATCAACGTCACCAACGATAAGAGCGGCTACCTCCGATACAGTAGGATGATTATAAATCCTTCCATCTGTTGATCTATCAGATATTAACTTCAGCTTAAGATCAGGTACAGAACTATCCTTTAATCGATCGGCTGCAATCCTAAAAGTCTTAGCATGTGTGTTGAACTCGTCCAACATGATTTTCAATTTGTTAACTGTCTCGGGAATAATATTTGGGTTGCTCCTACATATAATAATAAAACATGGTATAGCTGTAAGAGGTATGGAAAATAAAGTGAGCAACTATGAAATAAGTATTCTACAAATAAATGTAAAGATTAAAATGTAACAAAGTTTTAGAATAATTACCCTATTCCTGCAATTCTATGATGTATCTCATTTTCGGTGTCGTAAATGTAAAGTTGAGCAAATTTTGGAGATTGTCCAGATAAAGGTAGCATGCTCCCAATTCTATGGCATGACTGTCCATGAATTCTTATGTTAGGTGGACCTCTCCCCCCTTGAAATCTGTTATCAACTTTTAAACCCGGCGACGTAAAAGCAAACATCATGTTGTACAATCTACAAAATTGTTGGTAATTTTTACTTTCGACTTCATTATTCTCAAACAATAGACGCTGCAGTAATAATGGCGGGGGTTTCAGAAGTGGTAACACAACTTTACCCTTTCCACAACATAGCTGGAACTTAGGCATCGCACTATGTTTTCGTTTATCCGTTTTTTCTTGATACCACATAAGTGCTCCACAATATGTGCACTCAACCATAGGATCACCAATATCAGAATAACCTTTTCAAACAAAAAATGGGATTAAGCGATTGATTTTTATACCTTAGTTTAATTGAAACGTATAAGCGAGATCATAATGTAACAGCAATGAAACTTGTGGTTTTTATAAATATATATTGACATGAAAACGATGAAATATTAACATATTTAAGGACACATACCTGTGACAGAAGAATCAAGGGATATAGAATTGTTGTCATTTGGTTCTACATCATCATAGCTGGAAGATGAGTCATAATTTTCATCTGCGACATTGAATTCACACGAGCTATCGCTGACTGAATCATCTGTCGATGTCTCATCACGAGAGTGATCACTGTCAACCATAACATTTGAAGTAGAACTGAATGTTGTAGGTTCTTGTATATTTATATTGCTTGTAGATGAAGAACCTGAATTATGGTTATTGTTACCAAAATAATTGAACAGTTTGACAGTCATCTCTTTAATAACACCCACATTTAATTGTTTTTTTGATTTGTGCCCTGAAGTAGTTGCCTGTTCAAAATAGTTCCTGTTTGCTTGATTAGACAATGAGTTGGTTATATCAGATAATGGTATATTGAAATGTGAAGATGATGCGGTATCAATCCCGGTCAGATTTTCTCTGTTTTCATCATAGTTCTCACGAAGTTTGTAAGCTTGTGACATCTTTCTTTGCATAATCACTTTTCTTCTACGGCGTGCCGACGCTGCAATATCTTTTGTTCCAACAGTATTGAAACCCTTAATTGTATGTGAGTTGTCCCTTGTAGATCCTGGTGTTTGGAAACTAATTTTTCTTTCATTAAAGAAAGAAGAAGTTGCATTTGACATTGGTGTTCTGATATTAATCCATGATGGATTATTAAGGGTTGTTGATGTTATATCAGACAATGGTGTTTTGTTATGAATCCTTGATGGAACAGCGAGTGGTGTTCTGATATCAGTGATTGGTGAAGGAACATGCATTTGATAGGATTCAATGGGGTTGATACCATTGTCACGAACTCTGAGTTTTTTCATCCTTCTATCTTTTAGTACTTCCATTCTCTTACGACGTGCTAACGCCGAGTATTGTTTTTTGGATGAGGAATCTTGCTGCATCTTGTTGGAGTTCTTCTATAACAAAACTTCTTGAAATCAGTTTACCTTATGATTAAATGAATATCCTCAAATAATCTTTAAAATTATTCTTGAATGTTGTTGATACCTGCTAATAATTTGTTTGATATTTTATCATGTGTATCCGTGTGATGTTAGCATTGGAATATTAAAAAGCACACATTCCAAAAGTATATTGATGATATATTAGATATGCATTAATATTTTTGGATGCTAATCACGTGCCTTGAAAGACAAATAGAAATATGAAGTGGTATGCCTATAAATTTATTGTATCACATTTTCCAAAAGTGTGTCCCACAGTTTCATAATGTCATTTGACAACTATTAATGATAGACTTGTCAATGGTGCAGCATAAAAGTGTATTTTAATAGCTATGTTATCAACCTATTTATCAATGAATTAAATATGATAAAATTAACTTTGGAAACTGAATGCAAACAGAGCCATGAATAGTAACATCTAATGCATGCAAATGGAGTAACTTACACGTTTTGACAATACCATGTCATAAAGATTTCTTCAATCTTTATATATCACATGATATTGAAAGAAAGTAACAACTACATTGGTCCACTAAAATATAGTAATAGAAATGGAGTAACTTACGTGTTGTTTTCCCTATTTCTTTACAAATCCAAGTAAACAAAAGTGATTCAATACTCCATCAACTCATTGAACTGCTTATTTTTCCATCCAACAATGTCTTCTTCTACTTCAAATACTCATGGGTAACATATAGCCGTGCATTTACCATGTTTTTTTTATTTGTTTTACGTTGGTATGAAAGATTTGAATTAAAACTTCATAATATATACTGATGTAAAACTGCATGTACTACATAACAGGTTCTTGTCATCTGATAGTGAGGAAGCTTACGTTGTAATAGATGCATTTGTTAGAGAAGAGAAGCAACCAAGGAACATCATTGACGTTGAACGGTTGTTTCCAGAAATTAACACGAATCAGACGGATGTCCAGACAGATGAGGTGAATCAGGAGGTGGTAAGCAACAATCCTATTGTGATGAAAGAAGTCAAAGTGGAAAGCGATATTGGTGAATATTCACAGGCCTCGAAAAATGATGGAGGTATTTTGAAAGAAATATTTTTGGAAAAGGATATCACGCGTTCACAGAAACGTGGGGACCAAGTGTTGGTAAGATTAAAACCCTTTCTTATTGAGAAAAAAATACAACTTCATGTACGTAAAATGGTATTTATTCTTTTATTATAATGTTAACTTATGTATGAAAATTTGTGATTATGAAGCAATTTCCTCAAGAAGTTATCAAGAAGGCTTTAAGACCTGACATCACTCAATGCTTACTGATCGACCTGGATACACATGTTGTTTATGAATGTAAGATAATTAAATCAAAGAGAAAATATGTAGAGATGTATGTGGGAGATGGATGGTACGCATATGCGAAAGAAAAAAAGCTAATGGTGGGAGATAAGATGTTCTTTCACTATAACTCTGAAAAAGAAATATTGTATGTGAGGTTGTCTCGTCGTCGCCGAAAGAACAACGTTTGAAGGCCATAGGAATGTAATGCGTATTGTTTGTGATATTTACTTTCCTTGTTGTAGGGTGATGTTGATAACTACTTTCCTATTTTTTTTTTGGCTTTTGGAGCTGATTGATAATTAATGTTCTGAGTAGCTGAAGCTTCACAATGATCATTTATTGAAAAAATGAAAGAAATGAGAAAAGTTATGGTTAGTGCTATTTGTTCGGTTTTGTATAACATTATTATTCTCTCTTCATACAAGAACCCAAGTAAATGAGAGGCAAAAGTTACACTGCAACGTCTCAAAACAAAATAAATGTTCTTTTAATGTGTATTCGATTATTGAAAGCAACATATTCTATTTTACATTTTATTTAGTGGATTTTATTAAAATAATTATAAACAAAAGACAAAATAATGGTAGTTGTCTTTTATAAAATAAAATGTTAATAAAACTTTACATAGTGTTTTAGCTTGAAACACTTAATTTTTATATGACGCTGTACTATTATTTTTATTTTGCCTACTAGATTAATCTGTGGTTGATGTTAGTCTTAAACAAAAGCATATGTATGTGCCATCCAAAATAAATGTGGTGAAAAAATCCAACCTGTTAGGTCGGTTTTATATATATGATTTAAGAAACAATTTCTTAAGTCGGGTACAAATGGTATCATAGCCTCTGAAAGTCACGACTTATTAAGTCGGCCATATATTAACAGACCTAATAACTGTTTCTTAAGTCAGGTCTAAATCCGACTTAAGAAGTCAAAACTTCTTATGTCGGTAATTCTTAGGTCAGGTTCGGAACCGACTTAAAATGTCAATTTTAACCGACTTAACAAGTGTTTTTTCTACTAGTTTATTTTAACCGACTTAAAATACACAAAGTAAATAAATCACACAAAAAAGAAGGGATTAAAAAGGTTAATTTACCTATTTTTCATGATTTTTTTTTTAAAGTTTTAAAGAAAAAGATAAAAACTAGTGATAAAAATTAGGAATGGTCTTTGGAAGGTTTGAACCCAAGACACTTAGCATTTGTCTCAAAACTAAGACCAACTGGGCCACGCGTGCATGTTGACATAACAATGCAATCAGTTCAAAATATGATAAAGCAAGTGGTAAATGGAAAAAAAAATGAAAAGAAAAGCACAAAATGGCAAAAGTGGGGATCGAACCCACGCCCTAGGGGAAGAGAGACTTAAGTGCGCACGCTTGCCAAGTGAACTGAAACGATGTAGTGGTTTGGTGAATCACTCAAAAACATTATATTTTAAACACGCGCGCCAAAATTCAAATTTGAAAAACCCAGGAACTTCATCTTCTTCATGAAGACAACAACAACATCATCAATGGTGATTTTCAAACTTCATCAAATCTCAACCAATTTTGATAAAATAAAAGCCTAACATGATCAGTATTAACACACGAATTCAACCACATAATTAACACACATTTATTCACACTCAAACACATGAATTTTTGGATTTTAACTATGAACCCTAAAACTAATTTTTAAAATTAAACTCTTAATACTAACAGTTAATGATCAGAACCTTAGGGCTATCAATCATGTAAAAACGAGCATTTTGGCAACAAGAAACACATTAATTGAGCTCCATTCATGGGAGCTCGAAATGGAGTTACATACCTCTGAAAATGGAGGTCTGGAGAGTGATTGAGAGGACCTGGGAATGCCTTAATAACTCAGAAAGCTTCAATAAACCACCAGGAAGCTATTGCAATGCTCAAAAAGTCTTGATCACACATGCAACTCAGAATTCGATTTCAACTTGGAACTGAAAAATTTATGGTTAGTGTGCTATGAAAATGGTGTTACAGATCAAATGTAGATGTTTGGATAGCTTCAATATGATGTTTAGAAGCTATCTAAACCATAAGGCCTCAAAACGCACGAGTGGATTTGGTTTTTGCAAGTTTGAGTTTAAAGATTCTTTAATGGAGTTTTAAAATGGTGATTCTAGTTCAAGGACTTTGGTAGGAGTTTGGGTGTTATGGATAGTGTCTATATGTGATATAGAAGCTATGTGAAAGGTTATTTGAGTAGCTAAGTGTTTGGTTTGTGTTTTGGCTTGTAATGAGCTTAAAGAAAGCTTTAATGAAGGTTAAAAAGTGATTTTTGGTTTGGAAGTGTTTGGAAGGCTAAGGAAGGTGTAGACACCTTCTAAATGATGTTTAGAAGTTGTCTAAACCATTAGTTGACACCTAGAACTCTTAGAACAAGAATTCACTATAAAAGTGAAAAGATGGAAAAATGGAGAATTTCAAGTGAGGTATGACTTGGAGCATTTTGGTGTAATTGATCAAGGGAGTGATACCCTCTATTTATAGGCAAGAATTAAGGTTTGTGGAAGGGAAAAACTCAGAATTTTGAAGCTCCCATGTGACCTTGTACCATGTTGCTTCTTTGTGAAGAAATGAGAAAGTTATGGTTTCAATGGATGGTACAAACTTTAAGCATGCTTGCAAGGACTTTGATATGATCTTTGAGGCTTGATTTTGGGATTCAAATTACTTTTGATGCAGAAGAGACATTGTAGTGGCTCAAGGAGAGTGGACTTTATGCATAAAGCCTCTTTATCAAAATGGAAGTGTGATCTTTATGCCATTAATGGAATGATCACTTGGATAATGTCTTAAACACTTGGATTATAGCTCAAAAGCAAGTGTAATATTATGATTATGGTGTTTTGAACAAGTTATATGGGCTGCAAGAAAGGAATCTTTGCATTTGAAATGGTTTTGGTTCATAACTTCCTCATTTTCTTCATGTTCTTCTTCATTTTCAAGTGTTCATGGTGCCTTATTGTCAAAATCATATATCCATGATGAAGCCATGAAATCTCATGCTACTTAGCTCTTTGGAAAGCCCTTGCTACATAATTCAAATGAGTAGTTAAAATTTTCCTCAAACTCTTTTTGGATCATTGAGAAATATGGCCATAAAGTTAAGAAAAAATCCAAGTAAAACACTTGAAAATTTCTCAGTCTTTTGAAAGTTATATTCTTAATTCCATATCTCTCAAAATAATCACTTTTTGAAAAATGTTCCATTGTGATAAGTTGTTTGTTTTTCCAAGATCTACAACTTTCATGTTGGGATATTTTTGAGTTGTGTAGGTGAAATTTTGAGATCCCTGAATTAGGTCAAAATACACTTAAAAAACCCTAGTTTGACTATTTGTTGAATTTTTGATTCTTGATGAATTCTTTGAATTTTATTTGATCAAATGTCTTCAATATCCATATGATGATGATTTGGATCCTTAAAAGTCCATAGTTAACTATTTTTCTCAAAAGTCAAAGGCTGACTTGCACAGTTGACTTTTTCCAAATGAACTGCAGTTTTGTGATTTTCAAATGAATCAAGCTCTCCTCTTCAAATGAAATGATATAGATGGACTATAATTTTGATTTGGATGCCCTTGAATCATATTTTGAGTCTTGGAACCATCTCCTGATTAAAAGTCAACCCTCTATAGAAATTAGGTCAAAACCCTAATTTGAGCTTCTGATGAACTTGAAGGTGATTGTGAAGGATAGAAAAACACTTAGAAAGGGGGGGGGGGGATTGAATAAGTGTGACTTTAAATCTTGGACGATAAAAATAAATTGCACAATTATTTTTATCCTGGTTCGCTGTTAACGAAGCTACTCCAGTCCACCCCCGCAGAGATGATTTACCTCAACCTGAGGATTTAATCCACTAATCGCACGGATTACAATGGTTTTCCACTTAGTCCGCAACTAAGTCTTCCAGAGTCTTCTGATCACACACTGATCACTCCAGGAACAACTGCTTAGATACCCTCTAAGACTTTTCTAGAGTCTACTGATCAACACGATCACTCTAGGCTTAGTTCACTCCTAAGACTTCCCTAGAGTATTCTGATCAACACGATCACTCTAGTTACAAACTGCTCAGCCAACTGCTAAGACTTCCTAGAGTATACTGATCACACGATCACTCTAGTTCCTTACAACTTAATGTAATCTATTCAAGAGTTTACAGATGCTTCTTAAAAGCTATAATCACAACTGTGATATTTCTCTTAACGTTTAAGCTTAATCTCACTAAAATATTACAACAGCAATGTAGTGAGTTGATGAAGATTCTGAGCTTTGATTGAATAGCGTTTCAGCAAGTTTATTTTCGTTCAGAGTTGTTAAGAATTGGTAACCTTGCTTCTCATCAGAACTTCATATTTATAGGCGTTGAGAAGATGACCGTTGAATGCATTTAATGCTTTGCGTGTTCCGTACAGCATTGCATTTAATGTTATACGCTTTTGTCAACTACCTCGAGCCTTGTTCACGCTGTGTCTACTGACGTAGCCTTTAGTAGCTTTAACGTTCCTTTTGTCAGTCAGCGTAGTCTGCCACGTGTACTTCCTTCTGATCTGATGTTTGTGAATACGACGTTTGAATATCATCAGAGTCAAACAGCTTGGTGCATAGCATCTTCTGATCTTCTAACCTTGAAGTGCTTCTGAGCGTGATACCATCTTCTGATCTTCAGTGCTTCTGGTCTCATGTTCTTCTGATGCTTCCATAGACCCATGTTCTGATTCTGCTTCGACCATCTTCTGATGTCTTGCCAGACCATGTTCTGATGTTGCATGCTGAACCATTTGAGACACATCTTCTGAGCGCTGAATTATGCGTACTCTTTATATATATTTCCTGAAAGGGAAATTGCATTGGATTAGAGTACCATATTATCTTAAGCAAAATTCATATTATTGTTATCATCAAAACTAAGATAATTGATAAGAACAAATCTTGTTCTAACAATCTCCCCCTTTTTGATGATGACAAAAACATATATAAATGATATGAATTTGCGATCAGAAAGAGTAGACGGCAAAAGACAAATTACACAGCTATAGCATAAGCATATGAATATGTCTCCCCCTGAGATTAACAATCTCCCCCTGAGATAAATAATCTCCCCCTGAAATAAATACTCGAAGAACTTTAATAAAAGACTTCCCTGATTATTTCGGTAGAGACGATCATATAAGCTTCTGTCTTCAGAGAATTCATAGCTTCTGACTTCTGCTTCCATTGGACAGCTTCAGAACTTGAATTTCTTTAGATCCTTAGAACACTCACAGCTTCTGATTCCTGCTTCCATCGTGGACAGCTTCAGAACTTGAATTTCTTTGATCTTCAGAACATTCACAGCTTCTGACTTCTGCTTCCATTCAGGACAGCTTCAGAACTTGAATTTCTTTGATCTTCAGAACATTCACAGCTTCTGATTTCTGCTTCCATTCAGGACAGCTTCAGAACTTGAGTTTTCTGGATCTTTTAGAACATTCACATCTTCTGATTTCTGCTTCCCTCGGATAGCTTCAGAACTTTGAATGTCTACCAACATCACTTCATGCTAGATTTGTATCAGAACATTGTTGAATGTACCAGAGCATCATCAGAGCATCTCTACATCCTGAAATGTTACAGAACAAAAACTAAACGACAAAAGTCAGCATGAACGAGTTAGAACATAAAATGTATGTTTGACCACATTATATGTATCAGAGCCATATAGGCTGAAATAATGTATCAGAGCAAATAATGTATCAGAGCCATAACATTATATGTATCAGAGCAAATAGAATTTTGTTAGAACAGGATAGACAATGATATTCAAATTCTATTATCAGTGCTTCTGATTCATTCTTCTTTCTTGCTTCTGATCTCTGAAGCTTGACAGCACTCAGCTTGCTTCAGTTTCCATGGTTTTGCTTCTTGTGTTTGCTTCTGAAGATTCACTTCACATCTTTGTACCTGCAAAACACTTAAACCATATAGAACTTGCAGTTCTTGTTAGTGAATGTGTGGGAGCCTTTACCCAGCAACTGATAGATTTAATCAAATCATTTATCATTTATCTTCTCCCCCTTTTTGTCATAACATCAAAAAGAATATTTAAAAAGATTCAGATGCAAAAAAACGACAAATAAAACATTTACTGGAATGTAAAACACAAAGAAACTTTTCATTGATAATCAAAAGATATTACAAAAGGTTCCTATGTTTAACAAGATGAAAAACATTCCTAGCAAATACAAAGTAGAATTTCCAAAGAGGAAATCACTACAAAAAATTAAAAAGAGAACCCTAGCTAGACACGCTCTGTGTCAACCCATCAAGAATCCCGGAGGACTTCTTGTCTTCCAGACTGAAACCTCCACTGTAGGAGAGATCCCAGAACCAAGGAGGAAGTGAGGGACAGTTCACAGACAGAGAGCTAATGTTGCAAACGGGGCTTTCCCTCAACATAGAAGTCAAGAATATCATTCTTAACCTCCTCCCATAACTCAAGAAAGTCTTCTGTCTTTGGATGAAAGTTGATAACAACATCAAAGAAGAGTCTGACTTGAGCGGTATTAGAAGAGCCATCCCGAGATGCACAGAGATCTGTCGCCTTTGAGTCATGGAGCTTCAATAGGCTTAGGGTGAACGCTGGGTTTTGAGAGAAGAAATGAAAAACGAGAGAGAGAGAGAGAAAAAAAAAACTTTAAGAGGAAAACAAAGAGATAGGAAACCAAAAACCATTTTGAAGAGTATTTAAAAGAAAATAAAGTGAAACGAATGATGAAAAGCATTTAATGTTACGTGACGTGAGGAGAGATAATAAAGACAAATGAGGTGACTAGCACAGTTACCTATGGTCGGCGTCCCTTCTACTGCACTCGCGTTTATCCATGAATAGTAACGACAGGTTTACCATCCCGAGATAAAACGTAACAGCTGTTTTGCTTTAAAAGAGGTTCTGAATCAACTTAGACAATGAAACGTTAGTAATAACCGAATCATAATTTCTAAAAGAATTCAATCAGAACTTCTGACCAAAAAAAAATGTTCCACATTCATTTCAGAAGATACTCATACATGAGAACTTCTCATCTTCTCATTCTGGGCATAAATCCATACTGATGTTCTTCAGAATGAACTTAAACCTATCTTCAGCCAGGGGTTTTGTAAAGATATCAGCCCATTGATGGTCTGTATCAACAAAGTTTAAAGATATAACACCCTTCTGAACATAGTCCCTTATGAAATGATGTTTAATCTCAATATGTTTAGCTTTTGAATGAAGAATAGGATTTTTAGATAAACATATAGCAGAAGTATTATCACAGAATATAGGAATGTTACTCTCAAATATCTGATAATCTTCTAACTGACTCTTCATCCAGAGCATCTGTGTACTACAACCAGCAGCAGCTACATATTCTGCTTCTGTCGTTGATAGAGCAATAGTTGCTTGCTTCTTGCTGTACCAGGAGATCAAATGACTTCCAAGAAATTGGCAACTTCCTGAAGTACTTTTTCTTTCAATTCTGTCTCCAGCATAATCAGCATCACAGAATCCTACTAAGTTGTATTCTTTAGATTTTCTGTAAACTAAACCAACATTAGTAGTACCTTTCAGATACCTTAGAATTCTCTTAACAGCAGTTAAATGAGATTCTCTAGGATCTGATTGGAATCTAGCACACAAACAAACACTGAACAGAATGTCAGGTCTAGAAGCAGTCAGATATAGGAGAGATCCAATCATACCTCTGTATAACTTCTGATCTACCTTCTTACTTACCTCATCCTTACCTAGGATGCATGTTGGATGCATAGGAGTTTTGGCTTCTTTGCAGTCTAGAAGATTAAACTTCTTCAGAAGTTCCTTCACATACTTGGTTTGGTGAACATACGTTCCTTCTGATGTTTGATTTATTTGTATTCCAAGGAAGTACTTGAGTTCTCCCATCATGCTCATTTCAAACTCAGCCTGCATAGACTTAGCAAACTCCTTTCCAAGTGTAGCATTAGATGTTCCAAAAATAATATCATCTACATATATTTGACAGATTAAAATATCCTTTTCAAAGGTTTTACAAAAGAGAGTAGTGTCCACTTTTCCTCTAGTGAAACCATTATCTAGAAGGAAAGAACTTAAGCGTTCATACCAAGCTCTGGGAGCCTGTTTCAATCCATACAATGATTTCTTTAGTTTAAAAACATGATTAGGAGACACAGAGTCTTCAAAACCAGGAGGTTGATGGACATAAACATCTTCATCTATATAACCATTTAAGAAGGCACTCTTAACATCCATCTGATAGAGAGTGATGTTATGTTGAGTGGCAAAAGAAATTAATAGACGAATAGACTCTAACCTGGCCACTGGTGCAAAGGTTTCTGTATAGTCAATCCCTTCTTGCTGACTATAACCCTGAGCCACCAATCTGGCTTTGTTTCTTACCACTTCACCTTTCTCACTGAGCTTGTTTCTGAAGACCCAATTTGTGCCGATTATATTGAATCCATCTGGTCTAGGAACAGGATCCCAAACATCATTCCTTGTAAACTGATTCAGTTCTTCTTGCATAGCAATTATCCAGTCTGGATCTTCTAGAGCATGATCAACAGAAGTTGGCTCGATCAAAGATACAAGACCTAATTGTCAGTCTGCATTGTTCCTAAGGAATGCTCTTGTTCTGATTGGATCATCCTTCTTTCCAAGAATGACATCTTCTGAATGACCAGAGATGAGTCTGGATGATCTTCTGACAGATGGTTCTTCAGAAATACTTAGATCCTCCAGAGAAGCTGATGCTTGATCTTCAGATTCTTTGCTTCTGAGAAGCTCTGCTTCTGATGCGTTGCTTCTTGGCTCAACAACTTCTGATATGTCAATATCATAACCTGCAAAATTATCAACCTGCTTTGGTTTTTCAGAACCAAGCTTATCATCAAACCTGATATTGATTGATTCTTCTACAACCAATGTTTCAGTATTGTATACTCTGTAGCCTTTTGAGCGTTCAGAATATCCAAGAAGAAAACACTTTTGAGCTTTGGAATCAAACTTACCAAGATGATCTTTAGTGTTCAGAATAAAGCATACACATCCAAAAGGATGGAAATATGAAATGTTGGGCTTTCTATTCTTCCACAATTCATAGGGAGTCTTATTTAGAATAGGTCTGATAGAGATTCTATTCTGAATATAGCATGCAGTGTTTATTGCTTCTGCCCAGAAATGCTTAGCCATATTGGTTTCATTGATCATGGTTCTGGCCATTTCTTGCAGAGTCCTATTCTTTCGTTCTACAACCCCATTTTGCTGTGGAGTTCTAGGACAAGAGAAATCATGGGCAATACCATTTTCTTTGAAGAATTCTTCAAAGGATTTGTTCTCAAATTCACCACCATGATCACTTCTGACCTTTATGATTTTACACTCTTTTTCAGATTGAATCTGAATGCAGAAATCAAAGAACACTGAATGAGTCTCATCCTTGTGTTTCAAGAATTTTACCCATGTCCAGCGGCTATAATCATCTACGATGACTAATCCATATTTCTTTCCTCTGACAGATGCTGTTTTGACTGGTCCAAACAGATCAATGTGCAAGAGTTCTAATGGCCTTGAGGTAGAAGCAACATTCTTAGACTTGAATGCAGGTTTGGAGAACTTGCCCTTCTGACATGCTTCACAAAGAGCATCTGATTTGAATTTCAGATTAGGGAGTCCTCTGACAAGATTCAGTTTGTTAATCTGAGAGATCTTTCTCAAACTAGCATGACCCAATCTCCTGTGCCAGACCCACTGCTCTTCAGAAACAGACATAAGACAAGTCACCTTCTGACTCATAAGATCTTGCAGATCTGTCTTATATATGTTGTTCTTCCTCTTGCCTGTAAATAGGATTGAGCCATCCTTCTGATTTACAGCCTTGCAAGACTTTTGATTGAAGATTATATCATAACCATTGTCACTTAATTGACTGATAGATAAGAGGTTATGAGTTAATCCTTCTACAAGAAGTACATTAGAAATGGAAGGAGAGTTACCAGACTTTATAGTTCCAGAGCCAATTATCTTGCCCTTCTGATCTCCTCCAAACTTGACTTCTCCTCCAGACTTAAGCACCAGGTCTTGGAACATAGACCTTCTTCCTGTCATGTGTCGCGAGCATCCAGAGTCCAGGTACCATGACATGTTGTGCCTTGTCCTTTTTGCAGTCAAGGATATCTGCAATAGGAATAATCTTATCCTTAGGTACCCACATCTTTTTGGGTCCTTTCTTGTTAGATTTTCTCAAGTTCTGATTGAACTTGGATTTAACATTGTAAGCAATAGGAGGAACAGCATGATAATTCTTAATGTGAGTTTCATGATATTTCCTAGGTTGTGTCACATGCTTCTTAGTGTGTGTAATGTGAAAACTTTGAGCATGTGAAGTGTGCCTAATATCATGTGAGTGGCCATACTTGAACTGATCATACAATGGCTTGTATGTGATTTTCATCTCATCAACAGGTTCAAGTTTGTATGGGATTTCACCCTCAAAACCAATGCCGACTCTTTTGTTTCCAGACACAGCATATATCATAGAAGCTAGCTGACTTCTGCCAATACTTCTAGATAAGAACTTCCTGAAACTTAAATCATATTCTTTCAGAATATGGTTTAGACTGGGAGTGGATTTTTCTGAATCAGAAGGAGATCTAACATTATTGGATAATTTTAAAAGTTTTTCTTTTAATTCAGAATTCTCCAACTCAAGCTTCTTTGTTTCAAATTCAAATTGCTTTTTCAGCTTTTTGTATTTGAGACTAATCTGAGACTTGAGTTCCAGAAGTTCAGTTAGACCGGAAACTAACTCATCTCTAGTAAGTTCAGAAAATACCTCTTCAGAATCTGATTCTGATGTAGATTCTGATCCGTCATCTTCTGTCGCCATCAGCGCACAGTTGGCCTGCTCATCTTCTGAATCATCTTCTGACTCATCCCAGGTTGCCATAAGACCTTTCTTCTTATGAAACTTCTTCTTGGGACTTTCCTTCTGAAGATTTGGACATTTATTCTTGTAGTGTCCAGGCTCATTGCATTCATAGCACATGACCTTCTTCTTGTCAAATCTTCTTTCATCAGAAGATTCTCCACGTTCAAATTTCCTTGAACTTCTGAAGCCTCTGAACTTCCTTTGCTTGGTCTTCCAGAGTTGATTTAGCCTTCTGGAAATCATGGACAGTTCATCTTCTTCTTCAGATTCTGATTCTTCAGGATCTTCTTCTCTAGTCTGAAAAGCGTTAGTGCATTTCTTGATATTAGATTTTAATGCAATAGACTTACCTTTCTTTTGAGGCTCATTTGCATCCAGCTCAATCTCATGGCTTCTCAAGGCGCTGATAAGCTCTTCCAGAGAAACTTCATTCAGATTCTTTGCAATCTTGAATGCAGTCACCATAGGACCCCATCTTCTGGGTAAGCTTCTGATGATCTTCTTTACGTGATCAGCCTTGGTGTATCCCTTGTCAAGAACTCTCAATCCAGCAGTAAGAGTTTGAAATCTTGAAAACATCTTTTCAATGTCTTCATCATCCTCCATCTTGAAGGCTTCATACTTCTGGATTAAGGCTAGAGCTTTAGTCTCCTTGACTTGAGCATTTCCCTCATGAGTCATTTTCAAGGACTCATATATGTCATAGGCCGTTTCCCTGTTAGATATCTTCTCATACTCAGCATGAGAGATAGCATTCAGCAAAACAGTTCTGCATTTATGATGATTCCTGAAAAGCTTCTTTTGATCATCATTCATTTCTTGCCTTGACAGCTTTGCGTCACTGGCATTTATTGGATGTTTGTAACCATCCATCAGAAGATCCCATAGATCACCATCTAGACCCAGAAAGTAACTTTCCAGTTTATCTTTCCAGTATTCAAAGTTTTCACCATCAAATACCGGCGGTCTAGTATAACCATTGTTACCGTTGTATTGCTCAGCAGAGCCAGATGTAGATGTAGGTGTAGGTGTAGACTTTTCACTTTCATCAACCATCTTTTACTGAAGCGTTTTTCTCTTCCTGAATCTTTTCTAAACACGGTTAAGTGCTTGCACCTTAGAACCGGCGCTCTGATGCCAATTGAAGGATAGAAAAACACTTAGAAAGGGGGGGGGGATTGAATAAGTGTGACTTTAAATCTTGGACGATAAAAATAAATTGCACAATTATTTTTATCCTGGTTCGCAGTTAACGAAGCTACTCCAGTCCACCCCCGCAGAGATGATTTACCTCAACCTGAGGATTTAATCCACTAATCGCACGGATTACAATGGTTTTCCACTTAGTCCGCAACTAAGTCTTCCAGAGTCTTCTGATCACACACTGATCACTCCAGGAACAACTGCTTAGATACCCTCTAAGACTTTTCTAGAGTCTACTGATCAACACGATCACTCTAGGCTTAGTTCACTCCTAAGACTTCCCTAGAGTATTCTGATCAACACGATCACTCTAGTTACAAACTGCTCAGCCAACTGCTAAGACTTCCTAGAGTATACTGATCACACGATCACTCTAGTTCCTTACAACTTAATGTAATCTATTCAAGAGTTTACAGATGCTTCTTAAAAGCTATAATCACAACTGTGATATTTCTCTTAACGTTTAAGCTTAATCTCACTAAAATATTACAACAGCAATGTAGTGAGTTGATGAAGATTCTGAGCTTTGATTGAATAGCGTTTCAGCAAGTTTATTTTCGTTCAGAGTTGTTAAGAATTGGTAACCTTGCTTCTCATCAGAACTTCATATTTATAGGCGTTGAGAAGATGACCGTTGAATGCATTTAATGCTTTGCGTGTTCCGTACAGCATTGCATTTAATGTTATACGCTTTTGTCAACTACCTCGAGCCTTGTTCACGCTGTGTCTACTGACGTAGCCTTTAGTAGCTTTAACGTTCCTTTTGTCAGTCAGCGTAGTCTGCCACGTGTACTTCCTTCTGATCTGATGTTTGTGAATACGACGTTTGAATATCATCAGAGTCAAACAGCTTGGTGCATAGCATCTTCTGATCTTCTGACCTTGAAGTGCTTCTGAGCGTGATACCATCTTCTGATCTTCAGTGCTTCTGGTCTCATGTTCTTCTGATGCTTCCATAGACCCATGTTCTGATTCTGCTTCGACCATCTTCTGATGTCTTGCCAGACCATGTTCTGATGTTGCATGCTGAACCATTTGAGACACATCTTCTGAGCGCTGAATTATGCGTACTCTTTATATATATTTCCTGAAAGGGAAATTGCATTGGATTAGAGTACCATATTATCTTAAGCAAAATTCATATTATTGTTATCATCAAAACTAAGATAATTGATAAGAACAAATCTTGTTCTAACAGATTGATCTTGCATTGAACCATCTTTGGGCCTTGATATTGATTGGAGAACCCTTTGAATCATGGAAGAATGATGAATTCCTTTGTGGGCCTCAAAACCCTAGTTTGCTCAATTTCTCCTTGATCAGTCTCGTGTCTTAGGACACAAGCAATAAACAACAGTTTTTTTTTTTGTATATTTGGTTAGCAAATGATAAATGCATGATAGTTATGATGACAATGATGATCATAGTACTTAGGCTATGGTGGAATCTCAGTGGTCAAAAATTGGGGTGCAACAGGGGAAAAAGAAAGAAAAGAGGCTAGAGGAGAAAGATGAAAAACTCAGTGTACGTGAAGAGCGGAGGAAGGGGAAGCACTCAAGAGTTTGACTAAGATAAGGGGTGACTAATTCATTTTACTCTATATTGTTAGTTTATGAATGATAGAATTGATTAGGTTATTGTTTTTCCAATCGAATGTATTAGAGATTTTGGGGTTTTGAAACCTAAGGGGAAAATTAGAGGATTGTGATGAAATTGAATGGATATAGATTATGGTTGATGTTATATAACCCCAAAGTATGATAGAAATGAGTTAGAGTGTTTAATTGGTACTGTTTTGATGATTGCAATTGCTCTGGCGCGTTTTGGTTTGGATTTGAGAAGATGAAATGCTGTCAAAAAGGGGATTTTTGGGAATTTTATGTAATATGAGTCGACACATAAGGTTTCGCGTTGACACATACTGTGTAGTTTTATAAAAAAAGAAATCTAAAAGTTGTATGTGTCGATACGTAAGCATATGAGTTGATATATATTTTGAAAAATTGTGTTATGAGTCGGCACGAAGCAGTATGCGTCGACACATACTGTGCATTTTTCTAAAACAGAGACTGAAATATATTATGAGTTGATACGTATGAGCATGCATGTAATACGGTGAACTGACTTTTATTTGAAATGTTGCGGATAGCATGAGTCGCCACCGACTTTTATTTTATCCAATTGGAAAGGCAAAAAGAACAGGAAAGACCTTTGAAAAGACTTTGAGTTCGGGGGGTAGGTTATACAAAGGGAAGGTGTAAGACACCATTTGCATCCATGGTTATCCATGGGCTCTTAATTGCTTAGCTCACTTGTTTGAATGTTTTAAAAAGTTTGAAGTGTCGTGTGTGAATAGTAAAAATGTTTCGTTAAGGACTTTAGCTTGTAAATAAGCGTAGCCTTGTTTGAAAGTATTTGAAAAGGAGGTGTGAAAAGTATTTTGAATTTGTTTGAATTATGAGAAAGCAATTAATGGCTACCTACCCTAAATTTGTCTTTCGTGTTCTTTAAGTCTTTCGGGCGAAAGGGTCTATCCATACCATAAGAGGGCAGGAAGTCTTTCAATTGGATGTTTAAGGGTCATCGAGATATCGTTCGCCGTAAGACTGTCCCTTGCCATAAAGAGGGCAGGTAGTCTAAAGGAAAGATATAATAGTCTTTTAAGCAACATGTAAAGACTCCTTAGCATTCGAAGGGACGATCATCATTTATCGGGGCAACATCGAGGGACGAGATCATATGTATCGTAGGCAACTCGAAGGGACTATGATCTTTATATCGAGGGACTATGATGATTTTATCGAAGGCAACATGCTAAGGAGTCCCTACGCTCGAAGGGACTTGACTATTTGATCGAAATTGAAGGCAACAGGCAACAAGAGGGGTTACCCTAAAGGTGTTTGTGTGCATCAATCACGTGGATTAGATTCATATATTTATCTTGTATTAGATGAGCTATCGTTCAGTTAATTACTTATCTTGCACTCCCTATTTTACTAACCACGCAGTTAATATATTTAACTAAAAATAAAGGCGGAATTTAAAAGTCCTAGCTATTACAATAAACACCTGTGGACGGAAAAATAAAAGCAGAAAAAGGTAGAAAACTTTTTACAAGGCTTTGGGGCAGATACATAATAATAGCAAGCAATAGTAACGCGATTAATAAAAATAAAAGTCAAAACAATAATAAGGCAGAATTAAAATAAAGGCGAAAAATAAAGGCGAGAATTAAGTAAAGGAAAAAATTAAAATAAAGGCAAAAATAAAAATAAATAATTGAAGACATGCGACATACACTAGAGTGGGAGATGAGAAGAGAATTCGCGAATAAAAGGATAAGTTTTTAGAAAAAAACATGGTTAAAAATCGTGTGGCTAAAAAACCTTAGAGTAAAAACATAAACCTACAGTTAATGGATAACATCTACCAAAATATGTGATCTTTTAGGGTTATGGGCAAGGGTTAGTGATAAGATCTAAAATATAATAATTATTATCAAAATTATAACTTAAAAATAAATATTAGCTTAAAATTAAATTATTATTGTTAGGCTAAAAATACTAATTTTATTAAATCTAACCCTAAATTAATTTATCATCCTTAATAAAACCTATTGATGCAATTATCCTATTAAAACTATTTTAATATAATTATTTTATTAATTAGAAAAAAATTAACTTAACTAAACAAAAAATAATTTATTTAAAAGGTTTTATGTTTTTATAGAAAAGAAAGTAATCAAATAAAATAGAAGAAAACAAGCAGCATAATTATATATATAAATAATTAAAAAAAACCTGGCTGAGGGCGCTGATCATGTGAGGCCGGTCTCCGAGGGAGCATGGTGGAACTGCAAATTCTGAGTCACTGGATTAATCCACGCGCATATCCGATGGTGGACAAGGAGGCTGTACTGTGCGCCTGGTGAGAACGTATGCATTGGATCTTCCTGCCAAGTCATGCTAAGAAATAATTCAAAAAATTACGCAATAGGCAAGGATCGAACCCTTGCCCTTGCATGCCGAAGGGTCCAATAAAAGTCACGCAAGCAATATAAACAAACGAAAGAAGTGGAATTTAAGTGAAACGCGTGCAGCCCCATCTTCTTCTTCGTTTTGAATTTTCCTACGGCTTAAACTCCACTCAGCAGCGATTTTCACCATAACTAAGTCCTGCAAGTCTTATACATACCATATAAACAGAATACATCACAAAAATTAACCCAGTTCCAATAATCCTTACCCCCTGACCGTAGAATTGTAAACAATCCGGATTAATTCTGTCTCTAAATAACAAACCCCAATTCAAGGTTTTATGAACCCCAACCATGGCCTATCCACGTACCGTGCTTGTGGTGGCTTGAATCCGAATCGAGGAGCTTCCACGCCGTATTCCTCGTAGTTGATCTGACCATCACCGTCGACATCGGTTTCGTGAATTTCCAGGTTGTTGTAACGATTTGCGATTGTTGTTTTGAGTGATTGTTACGGTGTAACTGTTCTTGAAGGTTAGTGTTTTGTGCAAAGGTTATTAAGGTGAGGAGTGATTTTCAAGTGAGAAATTGGTGAGAATATTAGTTGGTGAATTGTTGGTTTGTGAAAAGAGAGGTTCGAGTAAAAAAAAGAAAGAAGTCAGTAGTTTAGGATCAAATTGGTGAGAGGGTTTTCTCTGTGAATGAAAAAGTGGTTTAGGGGAAGGAACAAGTTAGTGTATTCTGAACAGTCTAGGTTAGGATTCGTCCCCTTAGTGTGAAAATAAATTGTTCTATTTATACTTAAAAAAGGTTAACTAAAATTGGAAAATTTTCAATTGATTCAATAATTAAATAACATAATTAAAAGCTCAAAACTAATTTTAATTAATTTTGGGTTTCAAATATTTTATTTAATCAAATAATATTAAATCAAATGAAAAATTACCTTCTTGGGGGGTTTTGAATATTTCATGACATTTAATAATTTTTTGACTAAAAAAAATTATAAAATTGGGAATTGACTATTTTAAAAAAACCTAATTAAAAAACGAAAATTAACTTTAAATAAATAAAAAAAGTAATAATAATTTTTGTGATTTGAGTTAGAATTAAAAACAAATAGAAGTAAAACATGTTAGAAGTGAGATTCGAACCTGGGATCCTGAACTTGCAAACCTTACTTCCTTACCGACTGGGTTATGTCAATCATTTGAAACAAAATGACATATGAAAATATATGCGGGCAAATTTTGGGGTATGACAATGCGTCAATACATGCTGTTTGAAAAATCCAAATTTTGAATTATGAGCCGACACATGAGGTTTTGCGTCAACACATACTGTTACGAAACTAAAAAAAAATTTCATAAATTATTTTGGACATATCTTCGCGATCGTAAGTTCTTTTTGTGTGTCATTCGAAGCGTTAGGTAGCTAACGAAATTCTCTTTGTGATGAAAATGAATTTATTAGCATTAGATGATCTAATTATTACGTGGTTGTGTAAGTGACATGTAATTGTATTTGTGTATGTCATGGATTAATGTTATTTGGGAATAACATGTATTGGTATTGTGTAATATGTGCTAGTTGTTGTAACGACCGTTTTTCTTTAATTATTTATTTATGTGAATTAATTATGCATTATGTGTTAATTATATGTTTAATTGATCTTATGTTGTTTTATTTGGGGATTATTAGTAATAATATAAGATAGTAAGTGTTGTTGATAATTGGGCCTAAGTCGGTATTAGTAAGTGAGGGGTGTTAGTTAGAGCCCATTAGTAATTTAAGATAGTAAGGGTTTAACTAAAACAAGGGTTTTAGAGGAAATAGAAATTAGAAGTTCATTTTGGGGGTTTTGGTGAAAGAAGAGAAGAGTAGAGTGAAGAGAAAGAGGGGAATCTCAATATTGAAGCTAGAGTTGTCTTCAATCCAAACCTAAGGTAAGGGTGGGTTTCTTTCATGCTAAAGGGATGTATGATGATTTTTTGGGTGGGATTTAATTGTATGTTGCATCCATGGAAGTTGTGTGT
Source organism: Vicia villosa (assembly GCF_029867415.1). Taxonomy (NCBI): domain Eukaryota; kingdom Viridiplantae; phylum Streptophyta; class Magnoliopsida; order Fabales; family Fabaceae; genus Vicia; species Vicia villosa. The sequence goes on from NW_026705478.1 coordinate 393,760, forward strand.
AGAGATGTTAAGGTCCATGAACAAATGCTTGATTTGATGATTTGAAATGTGTTTAAATTGATGTTATAATGTTATAAGACCCATAATATGTGTTGTATTTGAGTTTATACCATGTATTTTGAGGTTGTTCGTGATGTTTGATGTTTTCCAACTTGATTGGGTTGAGTTTAGGGGTTTTGGGATGGGTTTCGTATGCTGTTTTCTGTGTTTGGGGTTTTCTGAAAATCGCCAGTTCGCGCCGCGAACCCTTGTGCACGCCGCGAACCCCTTGGCAGAAACTTTGGAAGTTCTGGATCTGCTCAGTTCGCGCCGCGAACTGCTTGGCAGAAAGTTGGAGATTTTTGGATTCGCTCAGTTCGCGCCGCGACCCCTGTTGGCGCCGCGAACTGCTTGGCAGAAACTTAGGAAATATTTGATTCACTCAGTTCGCGCCGCAAACCCTGTTGGCGCCGCGAACCCTGTTTTGCAGAACTTTTCCTAATCTTTGAAATGCTGTATCTTTTGAACCGTAACTCCTTTTTAAGTGCCGTTTGAACCTACGTGAAGCCCTAACTGATGTCTTACCGTAGAATATGCCTTGTATAACTTTGAATACTCTTGGAATCTTCTTGAACTGGATTTTGTTGACATTGGATATCCAGAATTGATTATGTCGTTTAAGTTGATCATGTCGTTTACGTGGATTGTGTTGTTCGAGTCGATTATGTCGTTAAGTGTGATTGTGAATGTGCATCATTGAGTCACATTCATTGCCTTGTTTGAGACGGCCCTAGTGGCAAATGTTTGAGACGGCCCTTGTGGCGAATGTTTGAGACGGCCCAATGGCAATTGTTTGAGACGGGAGTTTTACTTCAATGGTACCACATGCATTTGCATTGTTTGAGTTGCATAAGTAAAGTCGTATGATGAGTCGTATTTGAATATTTGTGTGCGCATAATATGAATGTTATCTTGTGTCAATTTGATGGTTGTTACGTTGAGCATATGTGATAAATGACTATGTATGCCTTAATTGAGATTGATATTATTGTCGTCAGTAAGATGTTGAATGTTGTGAATAGTAGTAAGTGATATATGTTGAGAAGTGGTGACCGATGTATGATTATTTCTCCGCTTTGAATATTATCATACGCTTCTTTATAATGATTGATATCTCACCCTTTCTGTTTGAATGTTACCCTCCGTTGGTAACGTGCAGGTAATGACGCGGAGTAGTCGTGTACCTATAGCTCGAGTCGGTGTGTGTCGATGCTCTAATACGTAGCACTCGGGGAACGTTGGATTACTTGTTTATGTTTTGGTTTCTTGTGTTTATCCTTGTTAAACCTTGTCCTTATATTATGCTGAGACTTTTTTTAGATGTATCGTGCCGTGTTTGGCCGTGATATTATGAGTTGTATTGTTGTTGACGTATGATTTTCCGCTGCGATGCAAGTACTTGATTGGCTGACAATGATTAATGATTTCAATATTGTTCTCCTACATGTGTGTTATGTATCTAAGTGATTGAGCATGATATATGTATGTGATTTTGTTGTTTAAAATGTGATGCTCCGAATCGTTATGTTCTATTTGGTTGAAATTTTGTACTCTGGTATTCCTCTTTATTGCGGGGTAGATTTGGAGTGTTACATTAATGGTATCAGAGCAGGTCGGTCTTGTTCGGCCATGTGTCGTGTCGTAGTGTAGTCTAACAAGCTTATATTGTTGTTTGTGCTGATTACTTTTGTGTTGTAGTGAATACTTGTGATGGCTGGGAGGAATGATGCTGCAATAGCTGCTGCTTTGGAAGCAATGGCTCAAGCTTTGGAGAACCAACCGAATGGTGGAGAGAGTGCTGCTTCTCGGAGTTTGGCTACCTTCCAAAGGGAGAACCCTCTTGTGTTTAAGGGAACTTATGATCCTGATGTCGCATTGACATGGCTTAAGGAGATTGAGAGGATTTTCCGTGTCATGGATTGCACTCCTGAACAGAAGGTTCGGTATGGGACTCATAAGCTAGCAGTTGAGGCGGATGATTGGTGGCTAGAGACCCGTAGGAGATTGGAAGCAAGTGGTGAAGAGATCTCTTGGATTGTGTTTCGCATGGAGTTCTTAAGGAAGTACTTTCCTGAAGATGTCCGTGGCAAGAAGGAAATTGAATTCCTTGAGCTAAGTCAAGGGAACAAATCTGTTGTGGAGTATGCTGCTAAGTTTGGTGAGTTGGCAAAGTTTTACCAACACTATGATGGGCCGAATGGTGAGTTTTCCAAGTGCATTAAGTTTGAGAATGGGTTGCGTCCAGAGATCAAGAAGGTGATTAGTTACCAGAAGATTCGTATCTTTGCTGATTTGGTTGATTGTTGTCGGATCTATGAAGAGGATAACAATGCTCATTATCGTGTGATAAGTGAGAAGAGGGGAAAGGGTTATCAAGGTCGTGGTAAGCCTTATGAAGCTTCGAGTGGAAAGGGCAAGCAAAAAGCGGTTGAGGGTAAGAGAACTAGTGGGGGAGATGCTCCTGCTGGTATTGTGTGCTTCAAGTGTGGCAAGGTTGGTCACAAGAGCTCGTCGTGTAATGTTGATGCTAGAAGATGCTACCGTTGTGGGAAGTTTGGTCATGCATCGTCCGATTGTACGTATAAGGATATGGTGTGTTTCAAATGTGGTGAAGAAGGCCATATTGGAAGCAAGTGTCAGAAGCCCAAGAAGGAGGAATCTAGTGGGAAGGTGTTTGCCTTGTCGGGAACTCAGACCACTAGTGAGGATTCACTCATCAGAGGTACTTGTTTCATTAATAGTATTCCTTTAATTACTATTATTGATACCGGTGCTTCTCATTGCTTTATATCTGCCGATTGTGTTAATCGATTGGGTCTTGTGTTGTCTGCTATGAACGGGGAGATGGTTGTCGATACTCCGGCTAAGGGTTCGGTGACCACTTCTCTTGTGTGTTTGAAGTGTCCAGTGTCGATTTTTGACAGAGACTTCCTTGTTGATTTTGTGTGCTTGCCGTTGAGAGGTTTGGATGTGATCTTAGGGATGAACTGGTTAGAGGATAACCGTGTTCACATCAACTGCTATGATAAGTCTGTTAGAACAAGATTTGTTCTTATCAATTATCTTAGTTTTGATGATAACAATAATATGAATTTTGCTTAAGATAATATGGTACTCTAATCCAATGCAATTTCCCTTTCAGGAAATATATATAAAGAGTACGCATAATTCAGCGCTCAGAAGATGTGTCTCAAATGGTTCAGCATGCAACATCAGAACATGGTCTGGCAAGACATCAGAAGATGGTCAAAGCAGAATCAGAACATGGGTCTATGGAAGCATCAGAAGAACATGAGATCAGAAGCACTGAAGATCAGAAGATGGTATCACGCTCAGAAGCACTTCAAGGTCAGAAGATCAGAAGATGCTGTGCACCAAGCTGTTTGACTCTGATGATATTCAAACGTCGTATTCACAAACATCAGATCAGAAGGAAGTACACGTGGCAGACTACGCTGACTGACAAAAGGAACGTTAAAGCTACTAAAGGCTACGTCAGTAGACACAGCGTGAACAAGGCTCGAGGTAGTTGACAAAAGCGTATAACATTAAATGCAAAGCTGTACGGAACACGCAAAGCATTAAATGCATTCAACGGTCATCTTCTCAACGCCTATAAATATGAAGTTCTGATGAGAAGCAAGGTTAACGATTCTGCACCAAAACAACTCATATCAAACTTGCTGAAACGCTGTTCAAATCAAAACTCAGAATCTTCATCTTCATCAAAGCTCACTACATTGCTGTTGTAATATCTTAGTGAGATTAAGCTTAAATTGTAAGAGAAATATCACAGTTGTGATTATCGCTTTTTAGAAGCATTTGTAAACTCTTGAATTGATTACATTAAGTTGTAAGGAACTAGAGTGATCAGTTGATCAGTATACTCTAGGAAGTCTTAGCAGTTAGCTGAGCAGGAAGTCTTGGCAGTTGGCTGAGCAGGAAGTCTTGGCAGTTGGCTGAGCAGAAAGTCTTAGGAGTGAACTAAGCCTAGAGTGATCGTGTTGATCAGTAGACTCTAGAAAAGTCTTAGGAGTGAACTAAGCAGTTGTTCCTGGAGTGATCAGGTTGTGATCAGAAGACTCTGGAAGACTTAGTTGCGGCTAAGTGGAGAACCATTGTAATCCGTGCGATTAGTGGATTAAATCCTCAGTTGAGGTAAATCATCTCTGCGGGGGTGGACTGGAGTAGCTTCGTTAACAGCGAACCAGGATAAAAATAATTGTGCATTTTATTTTTATCGCTCAAGATTTTAAGTCACACTTATTCAATCCCCCCCTTTCTAAGTGTTTTTCTATCCTTCAATTGGCATCAGAGCGCCGGTTCTAAGGTGCAAGCACTTAACCGTGTTTAGAAAAGATTCAGGAAGAGAAAAACGCTTCATTTAAAAGATGGCTGATGAAAGTGAAAGGACTATACCTACACCTGCATCTACATCTGGCTCTGCTGAGCAATACAACGGTAACAATGGTTATACTAGACCGCCGGTATTTGATGGTGAAAACTTTGAATACTGGAAAGATAAACTGGAAAGTTACTTTCTAGGTCTAGATGGTGATCTATGGGATCTTCTGATGGATGGTTACAAACATCCAGTAAATGCCAGAGGCGTGAAGCTGTCAAGACAAGAAATGAATGATGACCAAAAGAAGCTTTTCAGGAATCATCATAAATGTAGAACTGTTTTGCTGAATGCTATCTCTCATGCTGAGTATGAGAAGATATCTAACAGGGAAACGGCCTATGACATATATGAGTCCTTGAAAATGACTCATGAAGGAAATGCTCAAGTCAAGGAGACAAAAGCTCTTGCCTTAATCCAGAAGTATGAAGCCTTCAAGATGGAGGATGATGAAGACATTGAAAAGATGTTTTCGAGATTTCAAACTCTAACTGCTGGATTGAGAGTTCTTGACAAAGGATACACCAAGGCTGATCATGTAAAGAAAATCATCAGAAGCTTACCCAGAAGATGGGGTCCGATGGTGACTGCATTCAAGATTGCGAAGAATCTGAATGAAGTTTCTCTGGAAGAGCTTATCAGTGCCTTGAGAAGCCATGAGATTGAGCTGGACGCAAATGAGCCTCAAAAGAAAGGTAAGTCTATTGCATTAAAATCTAATATCAAGAAATGCACTAACGCTTTTCAGGCTAGAGAAGAAGATCCTGAAGAATCAGAATCTGAAGAAGAAGATGAACTGTCCATGATTTCCAGAAGGCTAAACCAACTCTGGAAGACCAAGCAAAGGAAGTTCAGAGGCTTCAGAAGTTCAAGGAAATTTGAACGTGGAGAATCTTCTGATGAAAGAAGATTTGACAAGAAGAAGGTCATGTGCTATGAATGCAATGAGCCTGGACACTACAAGAATGAATGTCCAAATCTTCAGAAGGAAAGTCCCAAGAAAAAGTTTCATAAGAAGAAAGGTCTTATGGCAACCTGGGATGAGTCAGAAGATGATTCAGAAGATGAGCAGACCAACTGTGCGCTGATGGCGACAGAAGATGACGGATCAGAATCTACATCAGAATCAGATTCTGAAGAGGTATTTTCTGAACTTACTAGAGATGAGTTAGTTTCCGGTCTAACTGAACTTCTGGAACTCAAGTCTCAGATCAGTCTCAAATACAAAAAGCTGAAAAAGCAATTTGAATTTGAAACAAAGAAGCTTGAGTTGGAGAATTCTGAATTAAAAGAAAAACTTTTAAAACTATCCAATAATGTTGGATCTCCTTCTGATTCAGAAAAATCCACTCCTAGTCTGAACCATATTCTGAAAGAATATGATTTAAGTTTCTGGAAGTTCTTATCTAGAAGTATTGGCAGAAGTCAGTTAGCTTCTATGATATATGCTGTGTCTGGAAACAAAAGAGTTGGCATTGGTTATGAGGGTGAAACCCCATACAAACTTGAACCTGTTGATGAAATGAAAATTACATACAAGCCATTGTATGATCAGTTCAAGTATGGCCACTCACATGATATTAGGCACACTTCACATGCACAAAGTTTTCACAGTACACACACTAAGAAGTATGTGACACAACCTAGGAAATATCATGAAACTCACATTAAGAATTATCATGCTGTTCCTCCTATTGCTTACAATGTTAAACCCAAGTTCAATCAGAACTTGAGAAAATCTAACAAGAAAGGACCCAAAAAGATGTGGGTACCTAAGGATAAGATTATTCCTATTGCAGATATCCTTGGCTGCAAGAAGGACAAAGCACAACATGTCATGGTACCTGGACTCTGGATGCTCGCGACACATGACAGGAAGAAGGTCTATGTTCCAAGACCTGGTGCTTAAGTCTGGAGGAGAAGTCAAGTTCGGAGGAGATCAGAAGGGCAAGATAATTGGCTCTGGAACTATAAAATCTGGTAATTCTCCTTCCATCTCTAATGTACTTCTTGTAGAAGGATTAACACATAACCTTTTATCTATCAGTCAATTAAGTGACAATGGTTATGATATAATCTTTAATCAAGAGTCTTGCAAGGCTGTAAATCAGAAGGATGGCTCAATCCTATTTACAGGCAAGAGGAAGAACAACATTTATAAGACAGATCTGCAAGATCTTATGAGTCAGAAGGTGACTTGTCTTATGTCTGTTTCTGAAGAGCAGTGGGTCTGGCACAGGAGGTTAGGTCATGCTAGTTTGAGAAAGATCTCTCAGATTAACAAACTGAATCTTGTCAGAGGACTCCCTAATCTGAAATTCCAATCAGATGCTCTTTGTGAAGCATGTCAGAAGGGCAAGTTCTCCAAACCTGCATTCAAGTCTAAGAATGTTGTTTCTACCTCAAGGCCATTAGAACTCTTGCACATTGATCTGTTTGGACCAGTCAAAACAGCATCTGTCAGAGGAAAGAAATATGGATTAGTCATCGTAGATGATTATAGCCGCTGGACATGGGTAAAATTCTTAAAACACAAGGATGAGACTCATTCAGTGTTCTTTGATTTCTGCATTCAGATTCAATCTGAAAAAGAGTGTAAAATCATAAAGGTCAGAAGTGATCATGGTGGTGAGTTTGAGAACAAATCCTTTGAAGAATTCTTCAAAGAAAATGGTATTGCCCATGATTTCTCTTGTCCTAGAACTCCACAGCAAAATGGGGTTGTAGAACGAAAGAATAGGACTCTTCAAGAAATGGCCAGAACCATGATCAATGAAACCAATATGGCTAAGCATTTCTGGGCAGAAGCAATAAACACTGCATGTTATATTCAGAATAGAATCTCTATCAGACCTATTCTAAACAAGACTCCCTATGAATTGTGGAAGAATAGAAAGCCCAACATTTCATATTTCCATCCTTTTGGATGTGTATGCTTTATTCTGAACACTAAAGATCATCTTGGTAAGTTTGATTCCAAAGCTCAAAAGTGTTTCCTTCTTGGATATTCTGAACGCTCAAAAGGCTACAGGGTATACAATACTGAAACATTGGTTGTAGAAGAATCAATCAATATCAGGTTTGATGATAAGCTTGGTTCTGAAAAACCAAAGCAAGTTGATAATTTTGCAGGTTGTGATATTGACATATCAGAAGTTGTTGAGCCAAGAAGCAACGCATCAGAAGCAGAGCTCCTTAGAAGCAAAGAATCTGAAGATCAAGTAACAGCTTCTCTGGAGGATCTAAGTATTTCTGAAGAACCATCTGTCAGAAGATCATCCAGACTCATCTCTGGTCATTCAGAAGATGTCATTCTTGGAAAGAAGGATGATCCAATCAGAACAAGAGCATTCCTTAGGAACAATGCAGACTGTCAATTAGGTCTTGTATCTTTGATCGAGCCAACTTCTGTTGATCATGCTCTAGAAGATCCAGACTGGATAATTGCTATGCAAGAAGAACTAAATCAGTTTACAAGGAATGATGTTTGGGATCTTGTTCCTAGACCAGATGGATTCAACATAATCGGTACAAAATGGGTCTTCAGAAACAAGCTCAGAATGAGAAGATGAGAAATTCTTACTGTCTAAGTTGATTCAGAATCTCTCTTCAAAGCAAAACAGCTGTAACTGACTACCCAGATGGTAAACACGTGTTCACTATTCCTGGACAAGCGTGCGTGCAGTTGAGGGGACGTCTTCTTAGGTAACTGTGCAAATCACGTCTTTTGTCATTATTATCTCTCCTCATGTCACGTAACATTAAATGCTTTTCATCATTTACTCTCTTTTCAGTTTTCTTTTTATACTCTTCAAACGTTTCTTTTCCCTCTCATATTTCTCTCTCTCTGCATTCGGTTTCTTTTTCATCTCTCTCTTTTCATATCATAAACCCTAGCTATTTCCATTATCTGAAAGTTCATCATGAATCCATCGTCAGGCTCTGGAAATCAAGACAATGATAAGAAACAAAAGAGAAAGGCATCTGCTGAACCTGAAACCAAACCTAAAAGAGTTAGGATCTCCTATGACCCTCTCAAAATATATCAACCCCTTGACGATTCTCGTCAATCACCTCCCTCTTCAAAGACCTCCACCACCTCTTCCTCCTCATTCATCCTCTCGGAACCACCTTCTTCACCATCTGATATCTCCTCTCCTTTAACCCTTCCCTCAGATATTTCTTCATCCCTCTCATACCCTTTTCCCACCAGAACACCTAATCCCTATAGTGTTGTTCTTCCCGACTCAAGGATCACTGTCAACCCTCCAACCCCTACCACTCAAACATATCTGGAGCTCTTACATGCTGATGTAAGTGGCTGGTTGGAGATTCTTGGTGCTGCTCACCTTAATCATCTGGATGAGTATGCTACAAACAACCTCTGGAATACCTTTCGTCAGGATTTTCTGGAGAAGGCTACAGACACTCAGAGAAGGATTATGTCTGAAGCTCCTGGTGTTCGTGGTCTCCGGTTGGAAGTTGGTGAGAGCAGCCATCACTGTCTCATCAGGAACAGAAGAGTTCTTGAAGAGAAGATACCTGCAGATGAGTTGGAAGAAGAAAATCTCTGCAGAGATATCGTGGTGTGGAAACCCCGGTCTTCTGTGCTCTGGTTTCCTGTGCTGACTGGAGATTTTCAGTGGCTGTTCAACTGGTTCAGAATGAACCCTTCTGAAAATGCACCTCACATGGTCTTTCCAGTAGTGGTTTATCGTGCTGAAGTTGCTGGTCCTACTCCTCCAACAAACCTTGCAGCTATTCTTCAAGCATTGGAAGATGGAACTTCTGAGCTGCCTGAACCAGAATATACTAAGGCTCTTCCTGAGTCAGACTCAGATGAGGAAATGGGAGATGCACAAGCTGAAGATCTTCCAGAAGATCACTCTGCTGAGATTGCTGTCCCTCTGGGCAGAAATACTGGTGCTTCTTCTTCGGGTGAAACCTCAGCTCTGATGGAGACCTTGGAAACTCTTCATCAGAATCAAGATATGCTGGCTTCTCGTTTGGATGCGCAAGAAGCAGCCAATGCTGAGTTTCGTTCCTTCATGACAAGGCAAGCTGCAAGCACTGACGGGATTCATGCTGTTCTGGCGCGGATTTTGCGTAGGCTAGGATCTTAGTCTTTTGGTCTTTGTAGTTTCCTTTCCTTGTTGCATCTGTTTTCCTGCATTCCTGTCTTGTAAAACTTTGATTATCTATGAAAAAGTTTCCTTGTGTTTTACATTCCAGTAAATGTTTTCTTTTGTCGTGTTATACATCTGAATCTTTTTAAATATTCTTTTTGATGTTATGACAAAAAGGGGGAGAAAGATAAATGATAAATGATTTGATTATATCTATCAGTTGCTGGGTAAAGGCTCCCACACATTCACTAACAAGAACTGCAAGTTCTATATGGTTTAAGTGTTTTGCAGGTACAAAGAAGTGAAGTGAATCTTCAAAGCTCCCACACATTCACTAACAAGAACTGCAAGTTCTATATGGTTTAAGTGTTTTGCAGGTACAAAGAAGTGAAGTGAATCTTCAAAGCAAACACTAGAAGCAAAACCATTGAAACTGAAGCAAGCTGAGTGCTGTCAAGCTTCAGAGATCAGAAGCAAGAAAGAAGAATGAATCAGAAGCACTGATAATAGAATTTGAATATCATTGTCTATCCTGTTCTGACAAAATTCTATTTGCCCTGATACACATAATGTTATGGCTCTGATACATTATTTGCTCTGATACATGTTTTTAGCCTAAAATGCTCTGATACATTTGGCTCTGATACATATCATGTATTTGAATATACATTGTATGTTCTAACTCGTTCATGCTGACTTTTGTCGTTTAGTTTTTGTTCTGTAACATTTCAGGATGTAGAGATGCTCAAATGATGCTCTGGTACATTCAACAATGTTCTGATACAAATCTAGCATGAAGTGATGTTGGTAGACATTCAAAGTTCTGAAGCTATCCAAGGGAAGCAGAAATCAGAAGATGTGAATGTTCTAAAAGATCCAGAAATTCAAGTTCTGAAGCTGTCCTGAATGGAAGCAGAAGTCAGAAGCTCTGAATGTTCTGAAGATCAAAGAAATTCAAGTTCTGAAGCTGTCCACGATGGAAGTTTGGTCATGCATCGTCCGATTGTACGTATAAGGATATGGTGTGTTTCAAATGTGGTGAAGAAGGCCATATTGGAAGCAAGTGTCAGAAGCCCAAGAAGGAGGAATCTAGTGGGAAGGTGTTTGCCTTGTCGGGAACTCAGACCACTAGTGAGGATTCACTCATCAGAGGTACTTGTTTCATTAATAGTATTCCTTTAATTACTATTATTGATACCGGTGCTTCTCATTGCTTTATATCTGCCGATTGTGTTAATCGATTGGGTCTTGTGTTGTCTGCTATGAACGGGGAGATGGTTGTCGATACTCCGGCTAAGGGTTCGGTGACCACTTCTCTTGTGTGTTTGAAGTGTCCAGTGTCGATTTTTGACAGAGACTTCCTTGTTGATTTTGTGTGCTTGCCGTTGAGAGGTTTGGATGTGATCTTAGGGATGAACTGGTTAGAGGATAACCGTGTTCACATCAACTGCTATGATAAGTCTGTTAGAACAAGATTTGTTCTTATCAATTATCTTAGTTTTGATGATAACAATAATATGAATTTTGCTTAAGATAATATGGTACTCTAATCCAATGCAATTTCCCTTTCAGGAAATATATATAAAGAGTACGCATAATTCAGCGCTCAGAAGATGTGTCTCAAATGGTTCAGCATGCAACATCAGAACATGGTCTGGCAAGACATCAGAAGATGGTCAAAGCAGAATCAGAACATGGGTCTATGGAAGCATCAGAAGAACATGAGATCAGAAGCACTGAAGATCAGAAGATGGTATCACGCTCAGAAGCACTTCAAGGTCAGAAGATCAGAAGATGCTGTGCACCAAGCTGTTTGACTCTGATGATATTCAAACGTCGTATTCACAAACATCAGATCAGAAGGAAGTACACGTGGCAGACTACGCTGACTGACAAAAGGAACGTTAAAGCTACTAAAGGCTACGTCAGTAGACACAGCGTGAACAAGGCTCGAGGTAGTTGACAAAAGCGTATAACATTAAATGCAAAGCTGTACGGAACACGCAAAGCATTAAATGCATTCAACGGTCATCTTCTCAACGCCTATAAATATGAAGTTCTGATGAGAAGCAAGGTTAACGATTCTGCACCAAAACAACTCATATCAAACTTGCTGAAACGCTGTTCAAATCAAAACTCAGAATCTTCATCTTCATCAAAGCTCACTACATTGCTGTTGTAATATCTTAGTGAGATTAAGCTTAAATTGTAAGAGAAATATCACAGTTGTGATTATCGCTTTTTAGAAGCATTTGTAAACTCTTGAATTGATTACATTAAGTTGTAAGGAACTAGAGTGATCAGTTGATCAGTATACTCTAGGAAGTCTTAGCAGTTAGCTGAGCAGGAAGTCTTGGCAGTTGGCTGAGCAGGAAGTCTTGGCAGTTGGCTGAGCAGAAAGTCTTAGGAGTGAACTAAGCCTAGAGTGATCGTGTTGATCAGTAGACTCTAGAAAAGTCTTAGGAGTGAACTAAGCAGTTGTTCCTGGAGTGATCAGGTTGTGATCAGAAGACTCTGGAAGACTTAGTTGCGGCTAAGTGGAGAACCATTGTAATCCGTGCGATTAGTGGATTAAATCCTCAGTTGAGGTAAATCATCTCTGCGGGGGTGGACTGGAGTAGCTTCGTTAACAGCGAACCAGGATAAAAATAATTGTGCATTTTATTTTTATCGCTCAAGATTTTAAGTCACACTTATTCAATCCCCCCCTTTCTAAGTGTTTTTCTATCCTTCAAAGTCTGTGAGGTTTTCTTCTCCTGAAGAGGAAGGTGTTGAGTTGTTGTCCGCTAGACAGTTTCGTTTGTTAGTAAGAGAGGATGTTCAAGTGTTTGCCTTGGTTGCATCGATGTCTATTGAGAACCAAGCGATTATAGAAGAATTGAAGGTGGTGTGCGATTTTCCTGAAGTTTTCCCTGATGAAATTCCTGATGTACCGCCTGAGAGAGAAGTTGAGTTCTCTATTGATCTTGTACCTGGTACTAGACCTGTGTCTATGGCACCGTATAGGATGTCTGCATCTGAATTGTCTGAATTGAAGAAGCAGTTGGAAGAATTGCTTGAGAAGAGGTTTGTGAGACCTAGTGTGTCGCCATGGGGAGCTCCAGTATTGTTGGTTAAGAAGAAAGATGGAAGTATGAGACTTTGTATTGATTATCGTCAGTTGAATAAGGTGACAATCAAGAACAAGTATCCACTTCCAAGAATTGATGACTTGATGGATCAATTGGTTGGTGCTCGTGTGTTTAGCAAGATCGATTTGAGGTCGGGTTACCATCAGATTAAAGTGAAAGATGAGGACATGCAGAAGACGGCTTTCAGAACACGTTATGGACATTATGAGTATTCCGTGATGCCCTTTGGTGTTACTAATGCACTTGGAGTATTTATGGAGTACATGAATCGTATTTTTTATGAATATCTGGATCGTTTTGTGGTGGTGTTCATTGATGACATTTTGATTTACTCTAAATCAGAATCAGATCATGCTGAACATTTGAAGTTGGCATTGCAAGTCTTGAAAGAGAAGAAGTTGTATGCTAAGTTATCCAAGTGTGAGTTCTGGCTGAAGGAAGTTAGTTTTCTGGGGCATGTCATTTCTGGTGATGGCATTGCCGTGGATCCGTCTAAGGTTGATGCCGTGTTGAGATGGGATACTCCTAAGTCGGCTACCGAGATTCGAAGCTTTTTGGGACTAGCTGGCTATTATAGAAGGTTCATTGAAGGTTTCTTTAAGTTAGCCCTTCCGTTGACTAAGTTGACTTGTAAGGGTAAGGCTTTCGTGTGGGATGTTTCTTGTGAAGATAGTTTTACCGAGTTGAAGAAAAGGTTGACGTCGACACCGATTTTGATATTGCCTAATCTGGAAGAATCGTTTGTGGTTTATTGTGATGCTTCTAATATGGGTTTAGGAGGTGTGCTAATGAAAAATGGTAAAGTTGTTGCTTATGCATCAAGACAGTTGAGAGTTCATGAGAAGAACTCTCCTACACATGATTTGGAACTTGCTGCTGTAGTGTTCGTGTTGAAGATTTGGAGACATTATCTTTATGGTTCTAGATTTGAAGTCTTTAGCGACCATAAGAGTTTGAAGTATCTGTTTGATCAGAAGGAATTGAATATGAGACAACGAAGGTGGTTAGAACTGTTGAAGGATTATGATTTCAGTTTGAATTATCATCCAGGAAAAGCTAATGTTGTTGCTGATGCCTTAAGTCGCAAGACTTTGCATATGTCGGCAATGATGGTTAAGGAGTTGGAATTAATTGAGCAATTTCGAGATATGAGTTTGGTATGTGAAGTGACCCCTAATAGTGTTCGATTGGGTATGTTGAAGATTAACAATGATTTTCTGGATAGTGTCAGAGAAGCCCAGAAGTTGGATATGAAATTGGTTGATTCGATGATTGGAGTCGATCAAGTTGAGAATGGTGATTTCAAGTTAGATGTGCACGGTGTGTTGAGGTTCCGTGATCGGATTTGTATACCTGATGATATGGATTTGAAAAGATCTATTCTTGAGGAAGGTCATAGGAGTAATCTGAGTATTCATCCCGGAGCTACGAAGATGTACCAAGATTTGAAGAATTTGTTTTGGTGGCCTGGAATGAAGCGTGACATAGCTCAGTTTGTGTACGCATGTTTGACTTGTCAGAAGTCGAAGGTTGAACATCAGAAGCCTGCTGGTTTAATGCAACCGTTAGAAGTCCCTGAATGGAAATGGGATAGTATTTCAATGGATTTTGTGACAAGTTTGCCGAATACCGTGAGAGGACATGATTCGATTTGGGTGATTGTTGATAGGCTTACGAAGTCGGCTCATTTCATACCTATTAACATCACTTAGCCGGTTTCGAAGTTGGCGGAAATTTATGTCCGTGTGATTGTGAAGTTGCATGGTGTTCCTTTGTGTATTGTTTCGGATAGAGATCCGAGGTTCACTTCAGATTTTTGGAAGAGTTTGCAAGAGGCGTTGGGTTCTAAGTTGAGGTTGAGTTCGGCGTATCATCCTCAGACCGATGGTCAAACGGAGAGAACGATTCAATCTTTGGAGGATTTGTTGAGGTCTTGTGTTCTTGAGCAGGGAGGTACGTGGGATACTTATCTTCCATTGATAGAGTTCACATACAACAATAGTTACCATTCGAGTATCGGTATGGCACCGTTTGAAGCGTTGTATGGTCGGAGGTGTAGGACTCTGTTGTGTTGGCATGAAACGGGTGAGAGTGTAGTACTTGGACCTGAGATTGTTCGAGAAACTACCGAGAAGGTTAAGTTGATCCGTGAGAAGATGAAGGCTTCTCAGAGTAGGCAGAAGAGTTACCACGATAAGAGGAGGAAGGATTTAGAATTCCAAGCTGGTGATCACGTATTCTTGAGAGTAACGCCGGTTACCGGAGTAGGGAGAGCCTTGAAGTCGAAGAAGCTAACTCCTCGTTTTATCAGACCATATTAGATTTCTGAGAGAGTTGGTAATGTGGCGTATAGAGTGGCCTTACCGCCTAATCTTTCGAATTTGCATGACGTGTTTCATGTGTCACAACTTCGAAAGTATGTTTCGGATCCTTCGCATGTGATTCATATGGACGATGTGCAAGTGCGGGATAATCTCACGGTGGAGACTATGCCTATAAGGATTGAGGATCGCGAGACGAAGACGGTTAGAGGTAAAGAGATTGCTTTGGTGAAAGTCGTTTGGCCGGGTGCTACCGGTGAAAGTAAGACGTGGGAATTGGAAAGCAAGATGCGCGAGTCGTATCCTGAGTTATTCGATTGAGGTAATTTTCGAGGACGAAAATATTCTAAGTGGGCGAGAGTTGTAACGACCGTTTTTCTTTAATTATTTATTTATGTGAATTAATTATGCATTATGTGTTAATTATATGTTTAATTGATCTTATGTTGTTTTATTTGGGGATTATTAGTAATAATATAAGATAGTAATTGTTGTTGATAATTGGGCCTAAGTCGGTATTAGTAAGTGAGGGGTGTTAGTTAGAGCCCATTAGTAATTTAAGATAGTAAGGGTTTAACTAAAACAAGGGTTTTAGAGGAAATAGAAATTAGAAGTTCATTTTGGGGGTTTTGGTGAAAGAAGAGAAGAGTAGAGTGAAGAGAAAGAGGGGAATCTCAATATTGAAGCTAGAGTTGTCTTCAATCCAAACCTAAGGTAAGGGTGGGATTCTTTCATGCTAAAGGGATGTATGATGATGTTTTGGGTGGGATTTAATTGTATGTTGCATCCATGGAAGTTGTGTGTAGAGATGTTAAGGTCCATGAACAAATGCTTGATTTGATGATTTGAAATGTGTTTAAATTGATGTTATGATGTTATAAGACCCATAATATGTGTTGTATTTGTGTTTATACCATGTATTATGTGGTTGTTCGTGATGTTTGATGTTTTCCAACTTGATTGGGTTGAGTTTAGGGGTTTTGGGATGGGTTTCGTATGCTGTTTTCTGTGTTTGGGGTTTTCTGAAAATCGCCAGTTCGCGCCGCGAACCATTGTGCGCGCCGCGAACCCCTTGGCAGAAACTTTGGAAGTTCTGGATCTGCTCAGTTCGCGCCGCGACCCCTTGTTGGTGCCGCGAACTGCTTGGCAGAAAGTTGGAGATTTTTGGATTCGCTCAGTTCGCGCCGCGACCCCTGTTGGCGCCGCGAACTGCTTGGAAGAAACTTAGGAAATATTTGATTCACTCAGTTCGCGCTGCGAACCCTGTTGGCGCCGTGAACCCTGTTTTGCAGAACTTTTCCTAAACTTTGAAATGCTGTATCTTTTGAACCGTAACTCCTTTTTAAGTGCCGTTTGAACCTACGTGAAGCCCTAACTGATGTCTTGCTGTAGAATATGCCTTGTTTAATTTTGAATACTCTTGGAATCTTCTTGAATTGGATTTTGTTGACATTGGATATCCGGAATTGATTATGTCGTTTAAGTTGATCATGTCGTTTACGTGGATTGTGTTGTTCGAGTCGATTATGTCGTTAAGTGTGATTGTGAATGTGCATCATTGAGTCACATTCATTGCATTGTTTGAGACGGCCCTAGTGGAAAATGTTTGAGACGACCCTTGTGGCGAATGTTTGAGACGGCCCAATGGCAAATGTTTGAGACGGGAGTTTTACTCTAATGGTACCACATGCATTTGCATTGTTTGAGTTGCATAAGTAAAGTCGTATGATGAGTCGTATTTGAATATTTGTGTGCGCATAACATGAATGTTATCTTGTGTCAATTTGATGGTTGTTACGTTGAGCATATGTGATAAATGACTATGTATGCCTTAATTGAGATTGATATTATTGTCGTCGGTAAGATGTTGAATGTTGTGAATAGTAGTAAGTGATATATGTTGAGAAGTGGTGACCGATGTATGATTATTTCTCCGCTTTGAATATTATCATGCACTTTTTTATAATGATTGATATCTCACCCTTTCTGTTTGAATGTTACCCTCCGTTGGTAACGTGCAGGTAATGACGCGGAGTAGTCGTGTACCTATAGCTCGAGTCGGTGTGTGTCGATGCTCTGATACGTAGCACTCGGGGAACGTTGGATTACTTGTTTATGTTTTGGTTTCTTATGTTTATCCTTGTTAAACCTTGCCTTATATTGTGCTGAGACTTTTTTTAGATGTATCGTGCCGTGTTTGGCCGTGATATTATGTGTTGTATTGTTGTTGACATATGATTTTCCGCTGCGATGCAAGTACTTGATTGGCTGACAATGATTAATGATTTCGATATTGTTCTCCTACATGTGTGTTATGTATCTAAGTGATTGAGCATGATATATGTATGTGATTTTGTTGTTTAAAATGTGATGCTCCGAATCGTTATGTTCTATTTGCTTGAAATTTTGTACTCTGGTATTCCTCTTTATTGCGGGGTAGATTTGGGGTGTTACAGTTGTGATACATGGAATTGATGAATGCTAATTGTTATGAATTGTTGTGATTGTTACATGATGAATGTATGTTGTACAATAGGTGGATAATTCAATATGTTGAATTATCGTGATATGTTTAAATGTTAAGATTATATGGATAATTCTTAATTGCATATGTTTTGGTAATTTTATGTATACATGATGCTTAAATTTATCAAATGTATATGTTGTTTTCGGTGGTTGTTGAGAATGACATTGATTGTCTTGTATGCAATATGTTATTTGTGATTGATAAATGTTATGTGAGTGCTATTGATGAATGTGATAATATGGTGATGTTGTGACAACATAATTGTAATGTTGATGTTACGTTCGGTGTGAATTGCGTATAATGTGATTGTTTGAATTGTGTTGAGGCACAAATACATTATACTCGGTGTTGCTTTCGGTGAGTTATGTTGTGATGATATTGTTCATCGTCATGGGTGTTGATGATTAGTATGCTAGATGTGTGCATGCATTCATAATCATAATTGTGGCGGTATCTCGGTGGTGTTTAGGTCACTGGTGGCTAATTCCCATTGTATGGAATTAGTGATTTGGCGGTGGCCGTATCCCAGTGGTGTTTGGATCGGTGAGATGGGTTAATTCCATGAATTGGTACCACATGCATAGTGTCTCATTGCATTGTTATTTATGATTTTTTTTATAACATGAATGGATGAATTCCAGTGTTATAATGTGGTGATGTGACTTGTGTTATTTGTGAATTTTGAATTGTTGGTTGATAGTCTGAAATCTATAATATGTTGCAATAGGGTGAATAATTATTTATGATGTTTTGTTGTTTATGAACTCATAATATAGTTTAATTGTGAATATGTCTCACCCTTATTATTGATCATTTTCAGATTAAGGAGTAACAACGTTAGTGCTTGGTGAGGATAGCTTGTAAAGCTAATCCGTTAGTTCAGTCGTCTTGGTGTCATGCTCTGGTCTTGTAAAACTGGGAAAGTTTTGTTTTAGAGTTATTGTAATACACTCTTATTTGATTTGCTTGAATAAATTTGGTTGAATTTCGAGTCGATGACTCCTTGGTGTTGATAACCAATGTTTTACATTATTCAATTTACGAAATTCTATTCCGTTGTGTTAAACATGTTTGATGAATAATGTTGATTTATGTTCCTCGAAAAAGCATGACAAATAATTTTTATTTTTATCAAGGAGTTGTAGCATCCTTTTTATATGTTGTACTCTGAAATTATTTTATACCCTGCGGGGGTTTAGAAGGGTGTTACTAACAAAATGGGTAGAAAAAAATCTATGAAGATACTGAAAACATATAATAAAAACAATAAAAATATCATTGATCATTTGGTTCTTGACATCAGTCGGGTAAAATCTCTATTTGGTTTGTGAGTTCAGTCTATTAAAAGCTTCATTTGGTTTGGGGATCAGCCTGTGTAAATTAACTCATTGTTATAAAATATTCATAGGCATATCCTTAAAAGCTCAAGACTCGTTTTTAGTGGAACTCTTAAGAGAAACTCTTATGGACATGAGTAGGCCAAGTGGTAGATTGAACCTGAATAAATCTCAGATGCATTCTCTCTAACTCTATCTCTTTAATTTCTATTATTTACTTTTATTCTCTTATTGTCTCCTATATTATCTTCGCTGAACTAACATAAATCATTTTTAAGAAAGAATTTTTTGAAATAATCTTTATTTATAAATAATACAATTGTTCCCTCTTGTGTATGGAGTCACTTGTTGAACACGAATAGGTTCTTGCATTCAAGATGATGGGGGGCAATTAGTAGTAGTTCAGGCTGAGTGGTTTTCACCTATTATCAAGGTCGATACATGGGAAGCTTTAAGACTTATGTCATATATCAAATGGGTGCATGATATTGGTTTTGATGGAGTATACTTTGAGTTGGATGCTAAAGTCGTAGTGGATAGTGCGAATAATCAACAACTGAACGCTTCATACTTTATTGTTATTACTTATGAATGTAAACACTTATTTTCTATTTACTATAGGAATTCTCTTATTAAGTTCATTAGAAGACAAGCTAACGAGGTTGATCATGATTTGCCACAAGTGACCCCGTCATTTTGTGTGTGTATATATACACACACACACACACACACACACACACACACATACACAAGTTCAAAGATAACTGGCATAAGAAGTGTCACAAAGAGCACAAAACAACATCTATAAATAAAATGGAAACACGTGGAAACAAGAAAAACAACCCCCACAAGCAGGAGCAATCAAGAGATGAGAAAAAAAATATCAGAACAAATGCTTACGCTCCAAAGCTCGACCCACCAGAGAATCAGGCTAGAGCTCAGACCACTAACCCCACCACCAATAGAGCAAGAGACCATAAATGAAAACCAATACTATGTACTCCTTTGAAGAGGGACTAACCTCTTGAAACATTATTTGTTTAGGCACAAGATAGGATTTTGAAGCCAATTAGAGAGTAAGAATGAGTTTGCGGGTGACATGAAAATAAACCAATTCCAAGCCAAAAGTGCTCTTATCTTCCACCTCTTGAATGTTTGTTGGAGAATCAGAGAAACACTTATTGTTATGCACATACCAAATAGTCCACACCACTGCATACTAAATTATGGCAAAGCATCCCCTAACCTTAGCCCTACATCCTATGGATCTAAAGAGATAAAAAAAATACTTTGATCCCTTGGAAAAACAATATGGATTTATAGCCACCTAAAAATCTTATATCAAACACTAGAAGCCAAGCTATAAGTAACGAACAGATGAGAACTTAATTCAAGAAAATTCCCAAATAGAATATAAGTGATGCCCTTCGTATTAGCTATGACCTTTCGCTTAAGTAGATTCTCTCTAGATGGGAACCTATTGTGCAAAAGTTGTCAATAAAAAACATTCACCTTAGAGGGAGCCTAAATATCCTAGATAAGGGAGTTGAAACCTTTCTCTCAACATGGTTATCGGAAAAAGACACAAGATGCACTTAGAGATAATAGACAAAGGGTACCAAAACAATCGTCTTTATTATGTCTCCAAGCCCACATATCACTTTCCTTACCAAGCTAAACCTATTGGAGAATAAAAAGAGATCAGAGACCAAAGGTTCCTCATGGACAAGAAACAATCTTCTCCATCTAAGATTCTAGGAAAAACTTCGCTCAACTTGCTCACCTATCTCATATATCGTCCCATCCTAAACTTGGGAAATAATGAAGAGTACTGGAAACCTAATCTCAAGAGGTAAATTCTCAATCCAAGGATCACCCACAGAAGGAGGTCTAGAGACCTGACAATACCTTCCTAACCAAACCACCATCAAACCAATTTGAATGGGTGACCCCATCGCTTTCTAGTTTTCAAAGACTTATTGATATATCTCGTTAGTTTTCAAGTTTTATTAATATATCTCTTGCTAATTTTCACAGTTTTATTGATACACCAACATGTATTCATGATCATATTAGTAATGAAATGAACCATTACATTTCATTAAATTTTTTTCTATAAAAAAAAACTAACACTGAGCATGAAATTATCTAACGTGTCTATTGAACTTGTAAGCAAATGGTTGGCGACATCGCTAGGAGTTTTAAAACCAATACCATTTACGGAGCTCTCATGAAAATTTGTAAAACTTCCCTAGTATCTGTCAAAACTTTAAAATAAGTTTAATTTGGAGACAAACAAACAATGTTGCCCATAAGTTAGCACAAGCAACATTATCTTTCACTAGTTCCTAAAATCATGATCTTATCCCATCTTATATTGAGACTAATATCGTTAATGAAATAATCTAAATTTATTATTGTAAAAAAAAACTAACAATCATTACAACACGATTAGTTTCTCTATAAATCAAAGATAAAATTTTAAAATTGTAAGAATGAAAAGTTTTTTTTCTTTCAAAAATGAATAAAAGTTGACTACCGACATACATAGGTTGGAGAGGTTTTGAATTCAACAATAGCCAATAGGACCAATTCAACAATAGGACCCCTCACAGCTCACACTCACTACTTTTCAAATCACGAAGTCAAACTAAGTAACTTTGCAACTTCATAAGACCATTTACAATGGTTGAAAAACTCAACACCCACTTTTTCAACTCCCAACACTCCACATCATTTTCTCTTTCTTCCAGCTAATAACTCAACACCCATTCAACTTTTACCCTCTCCAATGGTTTTTCACTCAACACCCTACCCCACCACTTTTTATTTTCATATTCTTATTTAAATTTTATTTTTATTTTTATGATTACATAAAATTACAATTATCGATTAAAATTAAATTAAAATAATAAATACTTAATAATTTATTTTTTAATTTTTTGTAATAAAAACAAAATTTATTTAAATAATTGGATACGATACAAATCATCTTAAATTAATTTAAAATACAACACACAATTAACGTAATTAGTACGTTACAAATAATTTAAAATGCAATACAACACACAAGTAACGTAATTAGTACGATACAAATAATTTAAAATGCAATACAACACACAAATAATTCAATCACGGAACATTCCAAACTTTGTCCATATGTGCTTCACTAGATCGGCTTGCAATTCTTGATGAACATTTGGATCACGGAACTCTGATCTAGCACGCACATGATTTGCAAAAGCGGGTAACACCTCGGTCGAGTATGGTTGTGGTGCACTAGATCCACTTTCCCCAGATTGCTCAAAATCGGTCCAACGTTGAGAATATGAATCTCGTTCATCCTCAACAATCATATTATGTAATATGATGCATGACCTCATGATGATACCCAAATCAGCTATGTCCCACAAGCGAGCTGGTTCACAGATGATTTTAAATCGAGCTTGGAGCACTCCAAATGCACGTTCGATGTCCTTCCGACATCCCTCCTGAAATTTTGCAAATAATTTATCGGGTTCACTTTGAGGAAGTCTAATCGATTTGAAGAAAGTTGGATAAGAAGGGTAGATACCATCAGCTAGATAGTATGCCATATTATATGGACGTTGATTCACAAAGAAATTCACACTTGGAGCCTTTCCCTGTTCCACGTCATCAAACACTAGTGACCGGTCTAGAACGTTTATATCGTTCAACGTTCCCGGACATCCAAAAAAGGCATGCCATATCCATAGGTCATGAGATGCAACTGCTTCAAGAATAACTGTGGTGGTTCCCTTATCCCCTCTAGTAAATTGTCCTTCCCATGCTTTAGGACAATTTTTCCACTCCCAGTGCATGCAGTCAATACTCTCAATCATCCCTAGGAACCCCCGCATTTCACTAACATGCAGTATTCTTTGCAGGTCATCTTGGGTTGGTGCTCTCAGATACACTTGCTCGTACAAGCGTATGATTCCTTTACAGAATCTACGTAAGCACTCCAATGCTGTAGTACCTCCTATTTTGATGTACTCATCGACCGCATCTGCTGCCACACCATATGCTAACATTCGCATTGCTGTGGTACATTTTGCTAAGGGTGATATACCTTCTTTATTGGCTGCTGTGGTTGTCGTTTTGTTTACCTTCCCGTTTCACTTGGGAGGACGGCACGCTAGACCCTTCACGCGAAATTTGGAAGGAGAATGCGCCCGTGGTGGGAGGAATTTTATTTCAGTTCTTCCTACGATATCACACGAACTTTCTTATTGTCCTACGAGTAGGAAAGGGAAAAAAAGATCTCAACTAAACCCTAGGAGTTTGCTAAGTGTGGGGATTCACCTAGACTAGAAATTCTGGAGTCCGGGAGGTCGGTTATACATAGGGAAGTGTTTAAACACCCTACATATCTGTAGTACTCTACAGGAACCTTCTCTGTGTCTAAATGTGTTTGTGCTGCTAATGATTATTTGGAAAGTTTCTCCTTTGTATTAGGAGAAGGAATTGAACTGAATAAAAAAAAGACAGACAGACAGACTGACTATTTTTGGTATTTTATTAGCTCGCTGAGATTCCTTGTGAACCTCATGCCTACATATCCCAAATGGAAGTCAGAGCTTAATGTAGTTCGGGGAACTAATTAATTATTAATTATTTTTGGGTGCCTTGCTTGAAGCTCAAGGTTGAAGCTTGAATTAAATCTCTGTTTACGATAAAGAGACATGAATTTATCTTTACAGAGAGGTATTTCTACTATTCCACCACAAACATTAAAAGAGTGATAGAATAACTGAATTCATTTCATTAAGATAGGGACCTTACTTGTATGTTTGCAAGTATGCCAGTCGCGTTCTCTTAAATGAAAGAAAGATTCTCATCCAAATTAGGGAAAGTGTACAAGTCTGGGTTTGTTTGCCTCAGAGCATGCCTTTCAGAGTCCTAAATGGGAGAATGTTTGAAATTGAAATTGAAATTGAAATGTTTGTTTGAATGTGGTGAGATAGAGGAAAGATCTCTTTATAGAGATAAGCTATGTCTATCTACTGTTTGAAAGATTTGATTTTTTAGCTGGCTTGTATGAGGCCCAAGCTTGAGGCTTTTTGATTTATTGATTATTATTATGACTCTGGGAGAAAACTCCACTGGGGATTAATTTACAAGGGATTTTTATGTTCTGTACAAAGCCCAGAATTAAGGCTGACTCTACTTAGGGAAAATCTATTTTGATGGGTTTTATTTGGTGTTCTGTACAAAGCCCAGAATTGAGGCCGACTCTAACTAGGGGAAATATTATTTTCTGCCTTGTATGAAGCCCAAGGTTGTGGCGGACTCTTAAATAAACTGAGTATGGATGACTCTATGGGAAAAGATCCTAGATGTTAGGAATCTTTGACACACACGACATATGGTTTATCTGCCTTGTACAAAGCCCAAGGTTGTGGCTACTGAACAATGAAGGACTCACTGGGGAGACTCTATTATCTGCCTTGCACAATGCCCAAGGTTGAGGCTGACTATTAACAGGGGAGTTTTATTGTTTTGGTGCCTTGTATGAAGCCCAAGGTTGAGGCTAACTGTTTTTGTTGGGTTTTGACTCTATTGAAAAATTTATTTATTAAAAGACTGATTTTTTGGAAGCTAACCCTTTCCAGGGATTTTGACTCAGCTGGAGAAATTGTCTGTTAAAAGACTGATTTTTGTCATGTTTTTGGAGGCTGACCCTTTCTAGGGGTTTTGACTCTTTTGGGGAAATTATCTCCTAAGGGAAATGAATCTTTGGTTTTTGAAGAAGTGATTTTGGAGGCTAACCCTTTCCAGGGGTTTTTCGTTAAAATGATTGGCAGAAAGATTATCTAGTGAGACTTCTTGTTTAAAGCCCAAGATGAAGTCTGACTCTTGCTGAGGATAAGCAAACATGGATCCTAGACTCTGCTAAGGAAATTGATGAAGATAAGGGTGACAGAGACTGTCCATGTCTCTCATTCCAAAAGGTGTACTCAATGTAAAATTGAGACAAACTTAGCTTGTTTAAAGTCTGGTCTAAATTGGAAGAAACTCACCAGGGTATGTTAAAAGGTGACTAAAGACCTGTTCCTATGTTTATAAGAAACCTGATGGGTCCTTGTATACAAGCTCAAGAGGAAGCTGGAAATGCTTCTAAGAAGCATGTGGGTCCTTGTACAAAGCCCAAGAGGAGGCTAATCGAGGGTCCTTGTTATAGCACAAGAGAAAGCTATGTAGTTTTGATCTTATTTTGGCTCTAAGCAAATGGGTAAGAGGTTTCACCGCGAATAATTCCTCTTTGGGTGGATGTGTCCTATTTTTGGATTCTAAGGTTTTTGCCAAGATGTTGTTTCACCGGGAATAATTCATCTTGGGGGTTTGAACTACAGATCTCTAATTAGGAAAGGGCCTTCACCGGGAAGACATTCTCAATCCTAGGTCATATTCCTATAATATATATATATATATATATATAGTTTAACTGTCCTAGGGTTTACACTCAAACGTAGTTCTAATATATATATAAACAGTTCTATATTTGACAATAATTTAAATAAAGACTGTAAATTGAAAGCTTGTAAAGCCTAACCTGGATGGAGTGGAGGCCTTTGAAGAAGTATGTACAAAGCCTTACCAGTAATTGATGGATAACAGTTGAATATATAGGATAAACAGTTAATGGTTTTTTGAAAACAGAAGAAGTGAAGATGGACATAGGTCACATAGGTATCTGAAGAGTTTCACCGGGAATAATGCCCTTCAAATACCAGAAGAATGTTTTTGAAAAAAACAGGAAGAAGATTTTGAAAATACAGTTTTGAAAACAAGCTAAGAAGAGAAGAAGGTGTTGGGACTTAAACTCTATTAGAGGCCCATTTGAAAATGATTTACTGTTATAAAAAACAGTTGGAAAGAAAAGATTGAAATGATATAAGGTTTTGTCGTTTGGAAACCTTAGTCGTCTGTTTAATCGGAGATTGAAAACAGTTTTGCAAATTGACAAAAGTCAACTTAATCAAGGTAAAGATAAAATCTATACCTAATTAAGACCTAAATGATTAGGGTTTTATCATAAAATTATTTACAAGATAATTAGGTTAAAAGAAAAATGAAAATATATATTTAAAGTATTTAAGAAAACACTTAAAACATACTATTTTAAACCTAATTAAAATATATGAAATAAATAATATTTTTATGATTTTTTTGATTATTCATGAAATAGGTATATTAGATAACAAGTGTGTGAAAAATGAAGTGAAAATGATTTAATTTGATAGGTGAATTAATTGTGTGAAGTTGTGAGAAAAATGAAGGAAATTAGTGGTAAAAATAATGTTTTGGTCTCACCATGGTTTGAACCCACGCCCTTTATGTTACCAGTCCCAAAACAACACCACTGAGCCAACGCGCGCTTGGTGACAATGTAATGGTTTCGTTGCAATACATATGTTATTCAAGTATATAGAAGCAAAAAAAAGAAAATAAAATCAAAAGGTCTGGGGCGAGGGGGATTCGAACCCCAGACCTTGGGCACGCGCAACACACAAACACTCTTTACCACTGGGCTATCACGTTTTAGTCGTTTATGAAACAACTACCATTCAATATAAAATAAACTTTAGCCTTGAATTTGAATTTTGCGCGCCACCACCATTGTCATCTTCAACCTCAAGCTTTCAGATTTTTGAAATTCTGAACTCTCTCAACTCTCAACCATTTGCAAAGATGTAAAGACCAAACTTGCTCTAAATTCACTCACGATTCCAGATATGTAACTAATATGAATTTATGTTAACTATATCTACTGAATTATCTAAAATACGTGAAGAACCCTAAATTTTGAAATTCAAATTAAATTGCTATACTGAAGTATAAATGACTGATGATAGAGGGTTTTTAATCCTCTGATGATGCTGAATGAAATGGTATTGAGTTTTAACCAAAAAGGTACATGAATTAAAGAGGTGGAGTTGAGAAACTTACCTCTGAAAATGAAGATCGTGAGGATGTTAGAGAGCACCTGGGTTTGTATGAATGATCCTAAAAGCTTCCTTGGGACCCAGTGATGCTAACTGGATGCTTGTTGTGGCCTCAAACCTTCTGAATTGCTCTACTCGACTCCCTCGATTTGAGCTTCAAGTGAACATGGAAGATGATGAATCTGCAGTTACAGATGAGCTGCGACCATCTGAATAGCTTCACTACACCCTAAGGAATGTGCCTGGATGCTTGACCTTGCTTGGAACCTCCTGAATTGCTCTGTGGTCCTCCAACTGCAAGTGCTCTAAAGTGAAAGCAACAATGGTGTTCCTCCACTTACAGAAGTGATCCAGGTGCTTGGATCACCTCAAATGAACCCCTTTGAGATGTTAGAATGCTTACTTTCCAAAGATAAGCTCTGGTTTGAAGAAAACGATTCTTCTTGCCAAAGAACTTTGAAAAACCAATAAGCAAGAGGAGAGAAAGAGAAAGCAAGGAATATGGTTGCTTTGGTGTGTTTCTGAATGAGAAAGAGCTCACTATTTATAGGCAAATGGTTCAGTACTGATTGAGAGAGTGAGCTTGCTTAGTGAGGTTGATTTGGTTTCTTGGCTATGAAGGAATTCAAAAAATATCCAAAATGCAATGATGAGAATTTTGATTCCATTTGATCAATCCCCTAGCCCTCGATTTTGCTTGATCTCAGGGGACAATTCTGAGACAGAAATGAGCTCTAATTGGTTGGTGAGAAGATTCCTTGGGTGATTCATCAATTTGCCATAAATTCCCAAATGTAATCATTACATAATCACATGTTCTTGTTTTGGGAATCTTCCTCAATTCTTATGCTATGGTGAAAATGAATGCATGGCATGTTTTCAGATGTGTTATGGGTCGTGTAGCATCCATAAGTGAGGTCATGTGCACAAAATTTCAAAGTTCAAAAATGAGGCATGACCTATAATTTCACTTCATGAGGCCAACTTTGAACAAGCATAACTCCTAGCTCAAAATGAATTTGGAGAAGGTTGAGCATAATTTGGAATACCCTAAACATCTACTTCAAATCATTAGTTTGGGGTTTCTTCAGAATCATTTGGGAAAATTGTGAAAAATGAGCTCAAAGTTGGATGAAAACTAGGTTAAAACACTTAGAAAAATTTCTAAGTTTTTATAACCTAAAGCTTCAAAATTCCAAATCTCTTAAATGGTTGATCTTTTGAAAAAAGTTCCTATGTAAGATGTTGTTTTATTTTTCAAGATCTACAACTTTCATGTTGGAAGTTTTTTGAGTTGTGTAGGTGAAATTTTGAGTTCCCACAATGCCCTCAAAAACCCTAATTCCCGACTTTTTGCTCCTTGATGATTCTTCTTGAATTTCTTTGGTCAAATGACTTTAATATCCATATATTGATGATATTGATCTTTGAAAGTCATGGTTTGACCAAAAATCTTAAAAGTCAAAGGTGATCCCATACAGTTGACTTTTTCCAGATAAAGTGAGATTTTGGACTTTTGTATGGAATTAAGATCTTCTCCTCAAATGAGTGATGTAAATGGGTTATATTGAGGTAGTAGAGGTTCTTGAATCATTTCTTGAGTTTTGGATCCATGCCCTGATTAAAAGTCAACTATCTAGGTGAATTAGGTTAAAAACCCTAATTGTCGACCAGATGAAATTGGTGACTGTGGATCTTGAATTGAGGTGTGATGTCCAGTGGATCTTATTGTATGGATCACTTTAAGATGATTGAAGTCTTTAATAGATGTCTTGGAGCTTTTTAGGGTTTCCCAAAGGTGGTCCCTGATTTCAGTCCTTGATAGGCTCAAAAACCCTAGTCTGGTGACCTGAGTAAACCTGTACTCAGATGACTGGGTGTCTAATCAATTATAGGTGAATATAAAAGTGAAGCTTTTTAGTCCTATGATTGTGTTAGAGACCAATCCTTCTATTGATTGATCCTTTGCCTGAGTTTTCTTGTCTTTGAACATCCCTGATCAAATGCCAGATGAAGAAGTGACTGCTCTGGGTACTTGCTTTGACCTGATGAAAATCCTGAAGATATGTCATCTTAGGGGGGTCAAAAATTAGGGTATGACAGATGCCCCTATTTAAGTTTCTTTTATCCGGAGGGAGAGAGATTGATATCTCGATCTCTCCTGCGTGAAAGAGACTTAAATATCAAAGAATGCCCGAATTTTGGGCGCTCCTGAGATGTTGTAATTGATAAAATCTTTACATGAACTGATCCCGTTATCGTACTTAGCGGGGAATGAGGAGACAAACTCCTGTAGGAATACGTCATGTGGATTCTGGTGAATGGATGGCAATGTAGGATGCACAATCCATCTTCTTTAACTAAGTGTTGACACTTAGAAAAAGGCAAGCAACCTCCCCTTGTTTCGGATGTCTGCATCTCGAAACTGGTCTAAGTTGTGATTTTGGACAATATCTCAGATAAAGAGAAATTCTCCAAAGATTTGTTTCCTCATCAAACTTCTCATCAGCACTTGGAGATGAGATACCATTTGATGGTAAATAAAGAAACTTCAAAGGTTTGTTTCCTCATCAAAATTCTCATCAGCACTTGGAGATGAGACGCCATTTGATGGTAATAAAGAAACTTCAAAGGTTTGTTTCCTCATCAAACTTCTCATCAGCACTTGGAGATGAGACGCCATTTGATGGTAATGAAGAAACTTCAAAGGTTTGTTTCCTCATCAAACTTCTCATCAGCACTTGGAGATGAGACGCCATTTGATGGTAATAAAGAAACTTCAAAGGTTTGTTTCCTCATCAAACTTCTCATCAGCACTTGGAGATGAGACGCCATTTGATGGTAATAAAGAAACTTCACCATCTTCCCTTTTGACTTGATGTCTTGAAAGAATGTCATATGGCCTCATGATCTTTTGAGGGGCTAATGACTTTGCTTGAAAGCAGACGAACTGTTTTCTGGGTGAAAACCAACATTCATCGACTTGTGCCAGGGAACCAACAAACTGTTTTCCTAAGAGGAGAACCGCCATTTGTCGACTCTGAAGGGGATGAAACATCCCAGAAACAGACAAACTGTTTAAAGAAACTGCCATTTGTCGATCTCTTGAATGTTTAACAGACAAACTGTCTTTCCTTGGGGAAAGACTGCCATTTGCCAATTGCTACGGGAACAAACTGTCTTGTACTGGGAGAGACTGCCATTTGTTGACCCTGCCGTGAAAGAAAGTGAGCAAACTGTCTTCTGTCGAAAGAGACTGCCATTTGCTGACTTTGTTGAGGAATCTTTAAGCGAAACGAACTGTCTTCATGAAGAAGGCTGCCATTCGTTATTTTTGTCCGAAAAAGTGAGTGAACTGTCTTTTGCCGAAAGAGACTGCCATTCACTGACTCCGCTGGGGATCATTTGTCGATCTGCTGGGGGAGATTCCAAATTATTTTCTTTGACGAAAAGTGGCATCTCTTGACCCTGCTGGGGAAATACCAAACTGTTTTCCAGGAGGAGAAACTACCACTTGTTAATTATGTCGGGGAATCCACACTTCTTGGAGAAGAGAACCGCTCATCGACCCTATGGGGAATTCCAAAATGCGAAATAGACTATCTCATCTGAAGAAGACTGTCGAGTGTCACTCTGCGGGAGGATCTCGGCTGAGGAAACTCCAAAAGTGAACAAACTATCTCTTTGAGGGAGACTACCATTTGTTGACTTGCTTGGGGAATTTGGGTGTATGAACCTTCTTTATGAAGAAGAAAACCCTTTTGCAACTTTGCAGGGGAATCTCGAGTATATGTCCAAGTAATTTGGGTATTAACATGATCAAAACCTGGCTAGACTATGCTCATTACGCAAATATGATGTGAGACAAAATGCATGAATATTACGATGATTTATGAAATGCAAAGTGAATGTGAATAGAATTGTCGTGGATGTAAAATCCTATGATACGACTTGAATCTTGTTGATCAGAAGATGTCCTCTTCTTGTAGTTCGAACTCTGTTGGGAATGCCTGGTTATCAGTTGTCCGCTGTCCGAAGTGAGTAATATGAATTGAAGTGAAGATCCGTCATCGGGAGATGTTCGCAAAGCGACCTCATGGGGAAATCTTGGTTCCCGGAGTCTCAACCGTTCTCGGAGTAGCTGTTTTCATTCTTCCTATTGTTTGTAAACCTTAGAAAGAAATTTCACCTTTATTTTTGCAAGTAAATTCATTTTATTTTATGAAAACATTTGTTTCAAGAAAAATGACTGTTTAAATTAAAAAACGCATTTCAAGAAACTGAAAAAGACTCGATTGCAAAGAAAGGCACAAGGCTCAAATTATTATTTATGAAATGGTAATCAGCCAAATGCTTGATTCCATGGAGTATTTACAAAGTTGGAAATTGGTAATTTTTTGGGAAAAGCGCTACGATGAAACGTGACGACCGTTATCTTTCCCTTCCACTCCGGGTTGCGCTGTATTCGTGCTTCGTAGAAGATGACCTACTGCTGATGAATACTCCGCTATGGATTTTTGAATGATCAAGTTTGTCCTGAACACAGTTACTTGCCATATATCCCTAACTTTTGCGTAAACTACCCCTCTCGGGTTTTAAGTCTACCGGGATTGATTATTTATTTTTATGTCTCTAACTTTTGCCTGAATCGCCCTCTCGGGTTTTCGATTCACCGAGACGCTCTTTTTTGCCTAAGTCGCTCTTTGCGAGTTTTCAACTTAGCGAGCTGTTCTTTTAATTATTTAGGCGAAGTATTTCTTGACTACGTCGACGTTCACAGGACGGGTGAATTCTTCTCCATCCATAGTCGTGAGTATTAAGGCTCCTCCTGAGAAAGCTCTCTTGACCACGTAGGGGCCGTCATAATTGGGAGTCCATTTCCCTCTCGAATCTGTGAGAAAAGATTGAATCTTTTTGAGTACAAGGTCGCCTTCTTTGATTGTGCGAGGTCGAACCTTTTTGTCGAAAGCTTTCTTCATTCTTTGTTGATATAGCTGACCGTGGCATAAAGCCGTCATGCGCTTTTCTTCGATCAAGTTCAATTCATCGAATCTGCTTTGACACCACTCGGCTTCTGTTAATTTTGCCTCCATCAAGACTCTCATTGATGGAATCTCAACCTCTATAGGTAGGACTGCCTCCATGCCATATACAAGGGAGAAAGGAGTTGCTCCATTCGAAGTACGTACTGATGTACGGTAACCATGAAGAGCATATGGGAGCATTTCATGCCAATCTTTGTAAGTGATGAACATCTTCTGAACGATTTTCTTGATGTTTTTGTTAGCTGCTTCTACAGCTCCATTCATCTTTGGTCTGTAAGGAGATGAGTTGTGATGCTCAATCTTGAATTCTTCACAAAGCTCCTTCATCATTTCGTTATTCAAATTTGACCCATTGTCAGTGATTATCTTGCTAGGAATGCCGTAGCGACAGATGCTGTGATTCTTGATAAACTTGACGACAACTTGTCTTGTAACGTTTGCATATGAAGCTGCTTCGACCCATTTGGTGAAATAATCTATGGCTACCAAGATGAAGCGATGTCCGTTGGACGCTTTCGGCTCGATCATTCCAATCATGTCGATTCCCCACATGGAGAAAGGCCAAGGGGAAGAGAGTATGTTGAGAAGAGATGGTGGCACATGAATTCTATCGGCGTAGATCTGACATTTGTGACACCTCTTTGCGTACTGGTAGCAATCTGACTCCATTGTCAGCCAATAATATCCTGCTCTCAGTATTTTCCTTGTCATGGTATGTCCATTGGTGTGAGTACCAAAGGAACCTTCATGTATTTCTCTCATGAGTACTTCTGCTTCTTTCTTGTCAACGCATCTGAGCAGAACCATGTCGAAATTTCTCTTGTACAGAACATCTTCATTCAGGAAGAATCTACAAGCTAACCTTCTCAAAGTCTTTCTATCTTTCTTTGACGCCCTAAGAGGGTACTCTTGCTTTTGAAGAAAGTTCTTGATGTCGTGATACCACGGTTTGTCGTCGATGATTGCTTCTACTGTGAAAACATGAGCGGGCCTATCCAGGCGCATAACATCGATCTGAGGAATGTCATTCCAATGATTTATCTTAATCATGGAAGAGAGTGTGGCTAATGCATCAGCCAAGTTATTTTCTTCACGAGGAATGTGATGAAAATCTACCCTGTCGAAGAATGGTAACAATCTCCTTGCGTAGTCTTTGTAAGGAATTAGCCCTGGTTGGCGTGTTTCCCATTCTCCTTTGATTTGATTGATGACCAAAGCAGAATCCCCGTATACATCCAAGTGTTTGATTCTTAGATCCACGGCTTCTTCGAGACCCATGATGCAAGCTTCATATTCGGCCTCATTGTTTGTGCACTTGAAAGTTAGTCTGGCAATAAATGGAATATGGGTACCCTGAGGTGTAACAATGATTGCCCCAATTCCTCGTCCATAAGCATTGACAGCTCCGTCAAAGATTAAGCCCCACTGGGATCCTATCTCAGGTCCTTCGTCTGGTAGTGGCTCGTCGTAATCTTTCATCTTGAGGTACATGACGTCCTCGTCCGGAAAGTCGAAACTGGTTGATTCATGACCATTGAGTAGGTGGTGAGCCAGGTGCTCAGCTAGAATTCTTCCTTTCACGGCTTTCTGAGCGTGAAACTCAATGTCATATTCTGATAACAACATCTGCCAACGGGCAATTCTCCCAGTTTAGGCAGGCTTCTCAAAGATGTACTTGATTGGATCCATATGAGAGATCAAACAAGTAGTATGTCGAATCATGTACTGGCGGAGACACTTGGCAGCCCAGGCCAAAGCACAACACGTCTTCTCGAGCATGGAGTAGCGGGATTCACAGTCAGTGAATTTCTTGCTTAGGTAGTAAATGGCATGCTCTTTTCTTCTCGTCTCGTCTTGCTGTCCAAGGACACAACCCATGGAATCTTCTAAGACGGTTAAGTACATTATCAAAGGTCTTCCTTCCACTGGAGGAGACAAAATGGGTGGTTCGAGCAGATATTCTTTAATGCTGTCGAACGCTTTCTGACAATCGTCTGTCCAGACGCAACTTTGATTTTTCCGTAGAAGTTTGAAAATAGGAGCACAAGTTGCAGTCATGAGATATATGAATCTCGAGATGTAATTCAGACGTCCAAGAAATACTCTAACTTGTTTCTCGGTTCTGGGTGAAGGCATTTCTTGAATTGCCTTGACTTTGTCTGGATCTACTTCAATTCCTCGTTTGCTGACGATGAAACCAAGGAGTTTTCCTGAGTAGACACCAAAGGTACACTTGTTGGGGTTCAGGCGAAGCTGAAACTTCCGTAAGCGTTGAAATAACTTTTGTCAGATCCTGTATATGATCTTCTTCATTTTCTGATTTGGCAATCATGTCGTCCACATAGACTTCCACTTCTTTATGCATCATGTCGTGGAAAAGCGTAGTCATGGCTCTTTGATAAGTTGCCCCTGCGTTCTTTAGTCCAAAAGGCATAACACGGTAGCAGAACGTGCCCCAGGGGGTGATGAAAGCTGTTTTCTCCATGTCTTCAGGTGCCATTTTGATTTGGTTGTATCCTGAAAATCCGTCCATGAATGAGAAAACTTTGGATTTTGCTGTACTGTCTACCAACATATCAATATGTGGTAAAGGAAAATCATCCTTAGGGCTAGCTTTGTTCAAATCTCTGTAGTCGACGCACATGCGGACTTTTCTGTCTTTCTTAGGAACGGGAACAATGTCAGCTAACCACTGAGGGTATTCTGAAGTGACGAGGAAACCAGCGTTGATTTGCTTTTAAACTTCCTCTTTGATTTTCATGGCCATCTCCGGATGAGTTCTTCTTAATTTTTGCTTGACCGGAGGGCATTCTGCTTTTAATGGCAAGTGATGCTCCACTATACTAGTATCCAACCCTGGCATATCTTGATAAGACCAAGCGAAGACATCTGAGAATTCTTTGAGCAGTTGTATCAAACTCTTTCTGATTTCTGAACTGAGCGAGGCTCCAATCTTAACCTCTTTTCTGTTTCCATCGGACCCAAGGTTAATGATCTCTAGAGGCTCATTGTATGGCTGAATGGCCTCTTCCTTTTGTTGAAGTAATCGTGAAATTTCCTTTGATATTTCTTCGTCTTCTTCTTCCTCTGCCTCGAATACAGGAAACCCAAAGCTTGGAGAAGTCATACGGTCGTTCGTTTCAACGGGGTATTTTATGATTAATCTGCATATGTGTGATGATTTTATTTAGACAACGAGGGAAGACTCGGTGTATGCAGTTAATGGAATTTTTGATGTTTTTTAAGGGTGTTTTTTAGGATAACCAATTTCCGAAAAAAAGAAAAGGAAAAACTAATGACGGAACAAAATGACATTTTTATTTATCGACAGTCATTTCTTGAAACAAAGATCCTATAAAACAAAACTCTATTGCTTTGGGCGAAGCAAAGAGGAACATTTTCCTAAGAAATAGTAAAATGCAAAGTCCTATGAAACATCTCTTCACCCTGGGCTATGGTGAGAGGACAAAATAAAGGTGAAAGTTCCTAATTAGGAGTGCGAAGAACAGTTGTAACTTCAACAGCTGTCCAATAGTGGCGAACCCCATTGTGCACTAAGTAATCTGGAACCTTAGGCTTAAGCTGGCCTGTGGTAGGTCTTAATTTACCAACCACTGTTTTTGCAACACTCAGACGATCTTCTTCTACTTCAGCAGACTGAGCGGTGTGAGCATACCCATTTCCAAGTGGAGTATGTCGATTTTTCTTTTGAGGAAACTTCCAATCTTCTAAATGGAGAGACTCGTTGTCAGAGACACTTTCGAGATCATCCTCTTCTGTATTTTGGTCTTGCTCTTCTCCCAAGATGGCATTGACTAGATATGTGAACTCTAGATCCGTAGCCTCGGAAGGTGATTTGGGGATATAATCCTCAATGATGACTTCACCAGATGCTGATGATGAATAGCAAGGGTTATATATCTCTTTTGGCTGAGTAAGGTACTCGAAATCACTGTTCCATCCAGTTGGAACAATATCTTCCAAAGAGGTTTTTGAGCTTTCAGGAGCGGAGTATTTCACCATGTAGTCGAATTTTCCGCTTGGTTCTCCTAATGTATCCCAAGTCTCTTCGGGGATAGGAGGAACTTCTTCTGATGAACCATGACTTCTGGTGGTGAAGCTGTTAGTAACTTCATCGCTGCTTGGTCGAGTCTTATTTTCAGATCCCTTAGTCGGATAACAGCAAGGTGATTCAGACTCTGATAGGGATATGTATCCTGCTTTGTTAAGATATGATAGCCATTCCTCTTCATCGGTGTTTTCCGTACCGATGGTATTGACTGTTTGTTGAACAGGTTGAAGAAAACCTCCGCTGCGGAAAGTTTCTTGAATTGGAAGAACTACCTCAATTCCTAGAATAGTCTTTGATGATGTTGGAAAGAATCCAACTCCTGTTCTGTTCTTGTTGTTGGTAGGAATATTAATGTGCCCCCAACCAGTGGTAGTGCCATTCTTTACAACTTGGATTGCATCTCTGTAGGAAGAAATAGACGCTGCTTTCTCCTTTCCTTTTTCCTTATCCAAGGAAAGTGCTTGTAATTTAGTTCCAACAACTTCTTTTGGTTCTATGTCGGAGAATGACGACAGGTTGCTGACGATCAGAGCTCGTTCTCCACATACGGTTACCAATTTGTCATTTCTTATGAACTTTAGTTTCTGATGAAGTGTTGAAGTAATTGCCCCAGCCTCATGAATCCATGGGCGACCTAGCAAACAACTGTATTGTGCTGGAATGTCCATAACTTGGAAAGTGATTTTGAACGTCTGAGGTCCAATAGTTATGGGAAGATCTACCTCTCCAAAAACTGACTTTCTTGATCCATCAAATGCTTTGACGATGACATGACTTTTTCTTAGAGGGTAATCTTCGAAAGATAATCTTGACAATGTTGATTTCGGCATGACGTTGAGAGAGGATCCATTGTCTATTAGGACTCCTGTGAGTACATCACCCATGCAGCCAACTGAGATGTGAAGTGGAAGATTGTGGTCTACTCCTTCTTCAGGAAGATCTTCATCACAGAAACTAAGGTTCGTTCCGGCGGAAATGTTGGCAACGATACTGTTGAATTGTCCCACAGTAACACTTGGTTCTACGAAAGCTTGTTCCAAAACTTTCTGTAGAGCTTCCCTATGAGCTTCAGAACTCAATAGCAGGGAAAGAACAGAAATCCTAGATGGAGTATGTAGTAATTGATCTACAATGTTGTATTCACTCCTCTGGATTAACTTCAAGATCTCATCATTTTCTTTCGCTTGAACAGCATTGGTCGGATGATTGTCTTGCCTATGTGGTATTTCCTCCGAAGGTTTCTCCACATTTTCTGTTGTTCTGTTGAAGACTCGTCCACTTCTGGTGACTCGACTAACATCAGCAATGTTGACAACAGACGGTAATGGTATCTCCTTACCATTTTCAATGAATGTAGCATTGTACTTATATGGTATAGCCTTGTCAGACTCATACGGTATAGGACCTGGTAAGTAGATAACTAGCGGAGCAACTGCTGTCTTCCTGCTATCATACTTAACTTGCATTGGTTCAACTTGATTAATTTGAGGAGATATGGTAAAGACTTCGTCATCTTCCCTGTTGGCAAGAACTGTAATGGTATTATCATCCATCAATTTTTGAATGTCGTTGCGAACACGCAAACATCCTTGTGAATTTCTTCGACAAATTCTGCATCTACTGTAAGCGTGGAAATCTGTTCCAAAGTAGGCAAGTCCATTTAAAGTCTTATGGAACCTGACTACCGATCCTTCAAGATCTTCAACTTTGTAGATTTTGTATTCTCCTGGACATCCTTGAACCATGTTGATGTCATGTTCAGTCCTGACTCGGATATGTTGAATCCATCCTAAGTCCATTTGTTCTTGTAATGCAGCTTGAACTACGGCACATCCTTGATTATTCTTTGGACAAATATCGCATGTGAAGTAGTTGTGAGGTGGTACATGGCCGTACCCAGCTTGTTTAGCGTGCATCTTGACAAGATTTTCCCCTGTCTGACGAATGTCGTAGATTTGAATGACGTTAGGGTGTTGATCTATCCAATTCACTGAAGCTTTTTTATGCTGCGGCAAAGGATTTGCTTGGACGCTTGGACTAGTATCTTTGAAGGATAGCATTCCGCTCTTCACTAATCGTTGGACGTCAATCTTGAAAGAGAAACAGTTCTCAATATTGTGACCTCGTGCCCCCTGATGATAGGGACAAGATTGGTCAGCCTTATACCATGGTGAGGAACTGTTTGTAGGATTTGGAGGACTCCTTGTCTGAATGAGTCCTTTTTCCAGTAATGTTGGAAACAATTTCGTATACGACATTGGTACGGGGTCAAAGGCAGGATACCTTGGAGCCCGATTGTTGTTGAAATTTGGAGGTCGAGCCTGCTGCTGAGGTTGCTGCGACCTTTGTTGAATTTGTTGTTGCGAGACCTGAAGTTGATAAGCTGGCGCTGAGTTAACAACCGGAGTTATTGCTGCAACTTGAGGTTGAAATTTCTTCTTGATTTTGTGCAAGACATTGCTGACATCTTGATCCTTTTTCTTCTGGAAAGAACTTCCATACTTCCTTGGACCAATAGAAGATTTTGGTTCTTTGTTCAAGTGTCCTTCTCGAACTGCTTCTTCTAAACGTACACCCATGTTTACCATCTCGGTAAAGTCATTTGGTGCACTTGCAACCATTCGTCCGTAGTAAAATGGACTCAAAGTCTTGAGATAGATTTTTGTCATTTCTTTCTCTTCAAGTGGTGGACAAATTTGAGCAGCAACTTCACGCCATATTTGAGCGTATTCCTTGAAGCTTTCTCTATCCTTTTGAGTCATGGCCCGGAGTTGATCTATGTCGGGAGCCATATCCAGATTGTACTTATACTGTTTGACGAAGGCCTCTCCGAGGTCTCGAAAAGTACGAATCTCTGAACTGTCCAAGTTCATGTACCATTTGAGTGCAGCACCTGTCAGACTGTCTTGAAAATAATGAATGAGTAATTGTTGATTATCAGTCTGAGTTGACATTCTTCGAGCGTACATTACGAGGTGACTTTGTGGGCATGAATTCCCTTTGTACTTCTCGAAATCTGGTACTTTGAATTTGTGAGGAATCTTAACATTTGGAACCAGACAGAGGTCTGCAGCATTCTTTCTAAATAGATCTTGTCCTTGAAGAGTCTTGAGTTCCTTCTGCATTTGCAGAAACTGTTCCTGGAACTCGTCCAATCTTTCATACACGCCAGCATCCTCACTGGGAGCGTGATGATATACTTGTCCGCCCTGTGGAGGAAAAGTATGCATAATCGGCTGTGGAGAAGCCATGACAGCAGATTTTGGAATCTCAGCATTCTGTTGTGTGAAACCCATTGCCGTTGCTCTTGGAACTTCAATTTCCAGAGGTTTGTAACCCTCCGGTAGTTGCATCTCCATTGTAGCTCTTGGAACTTCAGAAACTGGGGGTATGTACCCTTCTGGAGTAAAGTTATACGGCATGCCCCAAGGTCGGCTGGGTGGCATGGTATACTGAGGAATAGGAGTAGAAACAATCTCGGAAACCACAGTCCTTTGCGGTTCTTCTGGCGATGGTCGATTTTGTGCAACTACCAGGGCTTCTACCATGCTATTGAGCCTTTCAATAGCATCTTTGAGAGTATTAACCTCTTCTCTGAGTTCTCCATTCTCTTGCTCAAAGTCTTCCATTCTTTTCTTGCGACTTGAACGAGTGTTGTATGGATGAGACAGCTTGAAAGTCTTGGTTTACCTCCTTCTCCTTCTCTCTTTCTGGAGAAAGGAAAGTGACTATTAGATCCGCGACAATTCTCGTGTCAGTGCGTACGACTAAAACGATGTATGATATGCAACTAAGTTAATATTTTTCAAGGAAACACCATAATTACGTTATGAAACATCAAACATTTATTAATTAAGCGAAAACGCCGCTTTTTACACACTTTGAAAAAGAAATACAGAGAAACTGAGAGAAAGGACTCTAAAACTTTGACGAAGAGCCGACTTCACGTTCTAACATTTTCTTCTGTTTCTTGAGCTGAGCGTTCTCTGACGTGAGCTGATCGATGATCTAGGAAGCAGGAGGGATATGATGAGAAAGTGATGATTGTGTCACTTGTCGATCGAGCACTTCAAGTAACTCATCCTTCCTTCTTAGGATGTTATGAATCTCAACATTTTCCGTGTTGACGATTCGATACTTGTTCCTCCAAGCATTCCTTTCTTGGCATACCTTGTTTAATGCCTCTTGCAGTTTTTCAACATCAGTGGAGAAAAGGTATATTGGTTCCCTTAGGGGAATAAGTTCTTGATGCTGATATGGCATCCTGAGCTTGAATGCCCTGACGCGTACCCATTGAAGGTAAGGATCCTGGGAGATGCAAAGATGTTTTCCTAACAATCTTCTCCCTTTGCTGTGAACAAGACGCCAGGCTTGGACAATTTCCTTCTTCAGCATATTGCCATGATCGTCGATGTTCTTGAAGAACAGACCCTCCAATTGGATGTTACTTGGTATATTTTTCATGGGATAGCCGTATTGACGACGGGCTAAAGCTGGATTGTAACTGATTCCTCCCTTAGTTCCAATAAGGGGTATGTTGGGAAAACTTCCGCAACTGAAGATGATCTTGGTTTCGTCGTTGTCAGGACTACACCACTCAATGTCCGTATGAGTGAGGGACATGATTTTTTGTGACCAGTAAAGGCCATCCCTCATATTCCAGAAAGTGCTAGACTTTGGCAGGTGCGAAACGAACCATCCGTATAACAACGGTACGCAGCATGTGATTAATCCTCCTCGCTGCAGGTTTCTTGAATGCACAGAGTGATAAGCATCCGCAAGCAAGGTTGGAACTGGATTTCCAATTAAGAAGATCTTAATTGCGTTGATGTCGACGAAATCGTTAATGTTAGGGAACAAAAACAATCCGTAGATAAGCAAAGCCAAGATTTCCTCAAAAGCGCTCATATCTTGGATGCTGACGAAGTACCGAGCTTGATCAAACAGGAATTTGGAAGGCAATCCTTGAATTCCTCCTCTACTCACCATATGAGTTCTGATGTCGACTACGTTCAAAGGAGTAGTTGCAGCAATGATAATGTCGTCAGGATTCTTTTCCAAACCGGAGTACGGATCTTGCGCGTACACGGGTATCCCAATCAGACGAGAGTACTCCTCCAACGTAGGCATGAGCTGATAATCTGGAAAGGTGAAGTAGTGATACGTTGGATCGTAAAATTGTACCAAGGTGGGAAGGATCCCATCCACAATGTTGGTATTGAGCAAAGGCAGAAGTTTTCCATACTTCTCCTTGAAAGCCTGGGGGTTGACCACCAGTTTTCCGAGCTTTCCCAGTTCCTCGACCTGGGGAATCTTGAAGGTGTATTTCCTAGCTCTCTTTCTTCCGTAATCCATGGTATAGATCCTTAAGTCCTTTCTCCGTTTCTCTCTTTCTATGAAGTTTAAAACGTTCGTTATTTAGTTTCCTTGAAAAACGACTCGAAAAAGACTCTTTTGTTTTTAGTTGTTATTAATGAATGATGCATGAATGCATGAATGCACACACAAGAGTTTTAAACAAACATGGCGTTGAAGGGTATAGTGGTCATGAAGTCAAAACGCAAACCTCGCCCCAATGGTAAACTAAGGATAAGGATTTTTGTACCTGTAGAACGGGTTCTAGGGGTCTTAGAGTTTTTGCTCAACCTTAA
Source organism: Vicia villosa (assembly GCF_029867415.1). NCBI lineage: Eukaryota > Viridiplantae > Streptophyta > Magnoliopsida > Fabales > Fabaceae > Vicia > Vicia villosa. The sequence goes on from NW_026705478.1 coordinate 435,381, forward strand.
AGATACGTTGATTGGTATCTATAAGAGAGTTTTTTCTGAGTGTAGTATCTGCGTGACAATTACTTTCGTAATCACCGCTCTACGTCCTAAAAAAGGCTTTAAGTGGGGTTAATGGGTTTCTAGGTCCTCCTGGTACAAATCAGTCTCGGAATGCAGTGGCGCAGTTAATCACAACCAGCCAGGCAAATCCCAAGAGTAGACTTGGAAACCAAGATTAGAGGGTCTTCACCGGGAAGACATCCTCCATCCTATCTTATGTTGCACTCAAATCCGGGTATAGGATTTCTCACCACAAGGGGGAATCAAGCCCTTTCCCGATACAGAATAAACAAAATAAACAAATATAAATGCAACAAACACATGATATGACACAGAGGTTAGGCAGGACCTCTCTTGTTTGAGGGGGAATTTGGCATCCCTAATTCCTCATTGGGGCTGGACCAGCAACAGGTCAACCATTGGTTTGGATGAAAAACCAAGGTTTTTAACACTTATGTTCCCCAGCAGAGTCGCCATTTTTCTGTGGTTGTCGTTTTGTTTACCTCCCCGTTTCACTTGGGAGGACGGCACGCTAGACCCTTCACGCGAAATTTGGAAGGAGAATGCGCCCGTGGTGGGAGGAATTTTATTTCAGTTCTTCCTACGATATCACACGAACTTTCTTATTGTCCTACGAGTAGGAAAGGGAAAAAAAGATCTCAACTAAACCCTAGGAGTTTGCTAAGTGTGGGGATTCACCTAGACTAGAAATTCTGGAGTCCGGGAGGTCGGTTATACATAGGGAAGTGTTTAAACACCCTACATATCTGTAGTACTCTACATGAACCTTCTCTGTGTCTAAATGTGTTTGTGCTGCTAATGATTATTTGGAAAGTTTCTCCTTTGTATTAGGAGAAGGAATTGAACTGAATAAAAAAAAGACAGACAGACAGACTGACTATTTTTGGTATTTTATTAGCTCGCTGAGATTCCTTGTGAACCTCATGCCTACATATCCCTAATGGAAGTCAGAGCTTAGTGTAGTTCGGGGAACTAATTAATTATTAATTATTTTTGGGTGCCTTGCTTGAAGCTCAAGGTTGAAGCTTGAATTAAATCTCTGTTTACGATAAAGAGACATGAATTTATCTTTACAGAGAGGTATTTCTACTATTCCACCACAAACATTAAAAGAGTGACAAAATAACTGAATTCATTTCATTAAGATAGGGACCTTACTTGTATGTTTGCAAGTATGCCAGTCGCGTTCTCTTAAATGAAAGAAAGATTCTCATCCAAATTAGGGAAAGTGTACAAGTCTGGGTTTGTTTGCCTCAGAGCATGCCTTTCAGAGTCCTAAATGGGAGAATGTTTGAAATTGAAATTGAAATTGAAATGTTTGTTTGAATGTGGTGAGATAGAGGAAAGATCTCTTTATAGAGATAAGCTATGTCTATCTACTGTTTGAAAGATTTGATTTTTTAGCTGGCTTGTATGAGGCCCAAGCTTGAGGCTTTTTGATTTATTGATTATTATTATGACTCTGGGAGAAAACTCCACTGGGGATTAATTTACAAGCGATTTTTATGTTCTGTACAAAGCCCAGAATTGAGGCTGACTCTACTTAGGGAAAATCTATTTTGATGGGTTTTATTTGGTGTTCTGTACAAAGCCCGGAATTGAGGCTGACTCTAACTAGGGGAAATATTATTTTCTGCCTTGTATGAAGCCCAAGGTTGTGGCGGACTCTTAAATAAACTGAGTATGGATGACTCTATGGGAAAAGATCCTGTCATACCCTAAGTTTTGACCCCCCTAAGATGACATATCTTCAGGATTTTCAAGTCAAAGTAAGTACCCAGAGCAGTCTGACATTCAATCAAGGGTGTTCAAAAACCAGAAAGCTCAGGCAAAGGATCAATCAATAGAAGGATTAGTCTCTAAGACTCAAGAGCTTCATTATTTCACCTATGATTGATTAGACACTCAGTCATCTAAGTACAGAGTTACTCAGGTCACCAGACTAGGATTTTTTTTGAGCCTATCAAGGACTAAACTCAGGGATCACCTTTGGGAAACCCTAAAAAGCCCTAGGGGACCATTCAAAGACATCAATCATCTTCAAATAACTCATATGACAAGATCCACTGGACATTACACCTCAATTCAAAGTCTACAGTCATCATTGTCCTCTGGTCGACAATTAGGGTTTTTGACCTAATTCCCCAAGATAGTTGACTTTTTAATCAGGGCATGGATCCAAAACTCAAGACATGATTCAAGAGTCTCTACTACCTCAATATAATCCATTTACATCATTCATCTGAGGAAAAGATCTTGATTCTACACAAAAGTCCAAAATCTCACCATATCTGGAAAAAGTCAACTGTATGGGATCACCATTGACTTTTGAGATTTTTGGTCAAACCATGGCTTTCAAGGATCAATATCATCAATATATGGATATTAAAGTCATTTGACCAAAGAAATTCAAAGAAATTCATCAAGGAGCGAAAAGTCGGGAATTAGGGTTTTTTGAGGCATGGTGAGAACTCAAAATTTCACCTACACAACTCAAAAAACTTCCAACATGAAAGTTGTAGATCTTGCAAAATAAAACAACATATTACAAAGGAACTTTTTTCAAAAGATCAATCATTTAAGAGTTTTGGAAATTTTGGAGTTTTAGGTCATAAACACTTAGAAATTTTTCTAAGTGTTTTAACCTAGTTTTCTTCCAACTTTGGCCTCATTTTTCACAAATTTGCCAAAGGATTTTGAAGAAACTCCAAACTAATGATTTGAAGTAGATGTTTAGGGATTTCCAAATTATGTTCAACCTTCTCCAAATTCATTTTGAGCTAAGAGTTATGCTTGTTCAAAGTTGGCCTCATGAAGTGAAATTATAGGTCATGCATCATTTTGGAACTTTGAAATTTTGTGCACATGACCTCAAATATGGATGCTACACGACCCATAACACATCTGAAAACATTCCATGCATTCATTTTCACCATGCCATGATAATTGAAGAAGATTCTAAAAACAAGAACATGTGATTATGTAATGATTACATTTAGGAATTTATGGCAAATTGATGAATCACCCAAGGAATCTTCTCACCAACCAATTAGAGCTCATTTTTGTCTCAGAATTGTCCCCTAAGATCAAGCAAAATCGAGGGCTAGGGGATTGATCAAATGGAATCAAAATTCTCATCATTGCATAAGAGATATTTGCAAACTTCCTTCATGCTTAAGAAACCAAATTTCTTTCATTAAGCAAACTCACCATAGCCAATTGATCTGCATTCATTTGCCTATAAATAGGAGGGCATACTTCAGTAGAAAAACACACCAAAGCAACCATATTCCTTGCTTTCTCTTTCTCTTCTCATGCTTATTATTTTTCAAAGTTCTTTGGCAAGAAGAATCGTTTTCTTCAAACCAGAGCTTATCTTTGGAAAGTAAGCATTCTAACATCTCAAGGGAGGTCATTTGAGGTGATCCAAGCACCTGGATCACTTCTGTAGGTGGAGGAACACCATTGTTGCTCTCACTTTGGAGCAGTTGCAGTTGGAGGTCCATAGTGCAATTCAGAAGGTTTCCAATCAAGCCAAGCATCCAGGCACGTTCCATAGGAGGTAGTGAAGCTGTTCAGATGGCTGCAGCTCATCTGTAACTCAAGAATCATCACTCTCCATGTTCACTTGAAGCTCAAATCGAGGGAGGTCCATAGAACAATTCAGGAGGATTGAGGTTACAACAAGCATTCAGTTAGCATCACTGAGTCACAAGGAAGCTTTTGGGATCATTCATACAAGCCCAGTTGCTCTCTATCATCCTCACGACCTCCATTTTCAGAGGTAAGTTTCTGAACTCCACCTCTTTAATTTAAGCATTCTTTAAGAAATAGCTCGATTCTATCTTGTTCAGCATCATCAGAGGATTGAAAACCCTCTATCATCACTCATTTATCTTTCAGTATAGTCATTTAATTTGATTTTTAAATTTTAGGGTTCTTCATGATTTCTGGTAAATTAGTTAGATGTAGTTAATATAAATATATATTAGTTACATATTTAGAATCGTGAGTGAATTTAGAACAAGTTTCATGTTTACACCTGGGCCATTGGTTGAGATTTGAGAGAATCAGAATTTCAAAAATGTTGGAGCTTGAGGTTGAAGACGAAGATGGAGGGTGGCGCCATTTTTTAAATCTCTGAACAAAGTTTATTTTATTTTGAATGGTATGCGTTTTACAAACAAATTCATCGTTTGCCCTAGTGGCCTCCCATACGCCCTTAGTCTCCTCATGCCTCAAGTCTGGGGTTCGAATCCCCCTCGCCCCAGACTTTTTGATTCTTTTATTTTTCAATGATTTATCACTTGTTTTGAATCATAACCAAATGAGTGAGAGTTGCTATCACCATGCGCACGTTGGCTCAGTGGTGTTGTTTTGGGTGTGTGACCTAAAGGGCGTGAGTTCAAGCCTTGGTGGAGACATTTCTAAATTTTTTTTATCACTTTTCACACCTATTCTCTTCACAACTTCACATGATTATTTAACCTATCAAATTAAATCATTTTTACTTCATTTTTCACACACTTTTTATTTAATATACCTATTTTGTGAATAACCAAAAAAATCATAAAAAATATTATTTATTTCATGTGTTTTAATTAGGTTTAACATAGTATGTTTTAAAGTGTTTTCTTAAAAACTTTAAATATATATATATTCATTTTGTTTTAACCTAATTATTTTGAAAATAAGTTTATGATAAAACCCTAATTGTTTAGGTCTTAATTAGGCATAGATCTTTATTCTTTACCTTAATTAAATTGACTTTTTGTCAATTTTCAAAACTGTTTTTCAATCTCCGTTTAAATCAAATGATTAAGGTTTTCAAACAACAAAACCTTATATCATTTCAAATCATTTTCAAAACTGCTTTTGTAACCAGTACTGTAAAGTACTGGGCCTCTAATAGAGTGTAAGTCCCAAACACCTTCTCTTCTTAGCTTGTTTTCAAAACTGTATTTTCAAAATCTTCTTTCTGTTTTCAAAACATTCTTCTGGTATTTGAAGGGCATTATTCCCGGTGAAACTCTTCAGATACCTATGTGACCTTTGTCCATCTTCACTTCTTCTGTTTTCAAAAACCCTTAACTGTTTATAATAAATATTCAATTGTTATCAACAAAACAACAAAAATATTGTTGAGGCTCTGTACATACTTCTTCAAAGGCCTCCACTCCATCCAGGTTAGGCTTTACAAGCTTTCAATTTACAGTCTTTATTTAAATTACTGTCAAATATAAACTGTGCATATATATTAGTTTAGAACTACGTTTGAGTGTAAACCCTAGGACAGTTAAACTATATATATATATATATATTATAGGAATATGGCCTAGGATTGAGAATGTCTTCCCGGTGAAGGCTCTTTCCTAATTAGAGATCTGTAGTTCAAACCCCCAAGATGAATTATTCCCGGTGAAACATCTTGGCAAAAACCTTAGAATAAAAAAAAATAGGACACATCCACCCAAAGAGGAATTATTCCCGGTGAAACATCTTGGCAAAAACCTTAGAATAAAAAAAAATAGGACACATCCACCCAAAGAGGAATTATTCCCGGTGAAACCTCTTACCCATTTGCTTAGAGCCAAAATAAGTTCAAAACTACATAGCTTTCTCTTGTGCTATAACAAGGACCCTCGATAGCCTCCTCTTGGGCTTTGTACAAGGACCCACAGGCTTCTTAAAAGCATTTCCAGCTTCCTCTTGAGCTTGTATACAAGGACCCATCAGGTTTCTTATAAACATAGGAACAGGTCTTTAGTCACCTTTTAGCCTACCCTGGTGAGTTTCTTCCAATTTAAACCAGACTTTAAACAAGCTAAGTTTGTCTCAATTTCATATTGAGTACACCTTTTGGAATGAGAGACATGGACAGTCTCTGTCACCCTTATCTTCATCAATTTTCCTTAGCAGAGTCTAGGATCCATGTTTGATCATCCTCAGCATGTGTCAGCCTTCATCTTGGGCTTTAAACAAGAAGTCTCCACTAGATAATCTTTCTGCCATCATTTTAACAAAAACCCCTGGAAAGGGTTAGCCTCCAAAGTCAATTAAAATCAATCTATCATTTCAGTCAAAAACCCCTGGAAAGGGTTAGCCTCCAAAGTCAATTAAAATCAATCTATCATTTCAGTCAAAAACCCCTGGAAAGGGTTAGCCTCCAAAGTCAATTAATAAAAATCTGTTTGAAATATCAAAACCCCTGGAAAGGGTTAGCCTCCAACATCAGTCTTTCAAAACCAAATATTCATTCTCTTAGGAGATAATTTCCCCAAAAGAGTCAAAACCCCTGGAAAGGGTCAGCCTCCAAAAAAATGATAAAGTCAGTCTTTTAACAGACAAATTCACCAGCTGAGTCAAAATCCCTGGAAAGGGTTAGCTTCCAAAGAAAAACAGTCTTTTAATAAATAAAATCTCCTCAGTAGAGTCAAAACCAACAAAAACAGTTAGCCTCAACCTTGGGCTTCATACAAGGCACCAAACAATAAAACTCCCATGTAAAGAGTCTGCCACAACCTTGGGCTTTGTACAAGGCAGAAAATAATGTTTTCCCTAGCTAGAGTCAGCCATAACCTTGGGCTTTGTACAAGGCACACAAAATAGAGTCATTCATAGTCTCAAAAAATTCAGTTATCTTCAGCAGTCAGCCACAACCTTGGGCCTTGTACAAGGCACACAAATATAGTCTCCCTAAGTAGAGTCAGCCTCAATTCTGGGCTTTGTACAGAACACCCAAATAAAAATCCAACAAATAAACACTCTCCAAATAGAGTCAGCCTCAATTCTGGGCTTTGTACAGAACACAAAAATACCCTGTAATTAATCCCCAGTGGAGTCATCTCCCAGAGTCAATACATTAATTAATCAATCAAAAAAAGCCTCAAGCTTGGGCCTCATACAAGCCAGCTAAAGTCAAATCTTTTATACAGTAGATAGACATAGCTTATCTCTATAGAGAGATATTTTTACTACTCTACCACATTCAAACAAACAAACATTTCAATTTCAATTTCAATTTCAATCAAGTCTCCCATTTAGGATTTTGAAAGGCATGAGCTGGCAGTAAAACCCAGACATGTGGTAACTTTCCCTAATTTGGATGAGCATCTTTCTTTCATTTAAGAGGTATCTGACTGGCATACTTGCAAACACACAAGTAAGGTCCCCCTCTTGAATGAAATGAATCCAGTTATTCTGTCACTCTTCCAAAATGTTTGTGGTAGAATGGTACAAATACCTCTCTGTAAAGATGATTTCATGTCTCTTTACTGTAAACAGAGATTTAATTCAAGCTTCAACCTTGAGCTTCAAGCAAGGCACCCAAAAATCATTAATTTCCCTAGTTAGTTCCCCGAACTACATTAAGCTCTGACTTCCACTAGGGATATGTAGGCATGAGGTTCACAAGGAACCTCAGCGAGCTAATAAAATACCAAAAATAGTCAGTCAGTCAGTCTGTCTTTCTTTTATTCAATTCAATTCCTTCTCCTAATACAAAGGAGAAACTTTCCCAATAATCATTAGCAGCACAAACACATTTTAGACACAGAGAAGGTTCCTGTAGAGTACTACAGATATGTAGGGTGTTTAAACACTTCCCTATGTATAACCGACCCCCCGGACTCCAGAATTTCTAGTCTAGGTGAAATCCCCACACTTAGCAAACTCCTAGGGTTTAGTTGAGATCTTTTTTCCCCTTTTCTACTCGTAGGACAAATAAGAAAGTTCGTGTGATATCGTAGGAAGAACTGAAACAAAATTCCTCCCGCCACGGGCGCATTCTCCTTCCAAATTTCGCGTGAAGGGTCTAGCGTGCCGTCCTCCCAAGTGAAACGGGGAGGTAAAGAAAACGACCACCACAGATCCTAGATGTTAGGAATCTTTGACACACACGACATATGGTTTATCTGCCTTGTACAAAGCCCAAGGTTGTGGCTACTGAACAATGAAGGACTCACTGGGGAGACTCTATTATCTGCCTTGCACAATGCCCAAGGTTGAGGCTGACTATTAACAGGGGAGTTTTATTGTTTTGGTGCCTTGTATGAAGCCCAAGGTTGAGGCTAACTGTTTTTGTTGGGTTTTGACTCTACTGAAGGATTTATTTATTAAAAGACTGATTTTTTGGAAGCTAACCCTTTCTAGGGATTTTGACTCAGCTGGAGAAATTGTCTGTTAAAAGACTGATTTTTGTCATGTTTTTGGAGGCTGACCCTTTCTAGGGGTTTTGACTCTTTTGGGGAAATTATCTCCTAAGGGAAATGAATCTTTGGTTTTTGAAGAAGTGATTTTGGAGGCTAACCCTTTCCAGGGGTTTTTCGTTAAAATGATTGGCAGAAAGATTATCTAGTGAGACTTCTTGTTTAAAGCCCAAGATGAAGTCTGACTCTTGCTGAGGATAAGCAAACATGGATCCTAGACTCTACTAAGGAAATTGATGAAGATAAGGGTGACAGAGACTGTCCATGTCTCTCATTCCAAAAGGTGTACTCAATATAAAATTGAGACAAACTTAACTTGTTTAAAGTCTGGTCTAAATTGGAAGAAACTCACCAGGGTATGTTAAAAGGTGACTAAAGACCTGTTCCTATGTTTATAAGAAACCTGATGGGTCCTTGTATACAAGCTCAAGAGGAAGCTGGAAATGCTTCTAAGAAGCCTGTGGGTCCTTGTACAAAGCCCAAGAGGAGGCTAATCGAGGGTCCATGTTATAGCACAAGAGAAAGCTATGTAGTTTTGAACTTATTTTGGCTCTAAGCAAATGGGTAAGAGGTTTCACCGGGAATAATTCCTCTTTGGGTGGATGTGTCCTATTTTTGGATTCTAATGTTTTTGCCAAGATGTTGTTTCACCGGGAATAATTCATCTTGGGGGTTTGAACTACAGATCTCTAATTAGGAAAGAGCCTTCACCGGGAAGACATTCTCAATCCTAGGTCATATTCCTATAATATATATATATATATAGTTTAACTGTCCTAGGGTTTACACTCAAACGTAGTTCTAATATATATATAAACAGTTCTATATTTGATAATAATTTAAATAAAGACTGTAAATTGAAAGCTTGTAAAGCCTAACCTGGATGGAGTGGAGGCCTTTGAAGAAGTATGTACAAAGCCTTACCAGTAATTGATGGATAACAGCTGAATATATAGGATAAACAGTTAATGGTTTTTTGAAAACAGAAGAAGTGAAGATGGACATAGGTCACATAGGTATCTGAAGAGTTTCACCGGGAATAATGCCCTTCAAATACCAGAAGAATGTTTTTGAAAAAAACAGGAAGAAGATTTTGAAAATACAGTTTTGAAAACAAGCTAAGAAGAGAAGAAGGTGTTGGGACTTACACTCTATTAGAGGCCCATTTGAAAATGATTTACTGTTATAAAAAACAGTTGGAAAGAAAAGATTGAAATGATATAAGGTTTTGTCGTTTGGAAACCTTAGTCGTCTGTTTAATCGGAGATTGAAAACAGTTTTGCAAATTGACAAAAGTCAACTTAATCAAGGTAAAGATAAAATCTATACCTAATTAAGACCTAAATGATTAGGGTTTTATCATAAAATTATTTACAAGATAATTAGGTTAAAACAAAAATGAAAATATATATTTAAAGTATTTAAGAAAACACTTAAAACATACTATTTTAAACCTAATTAAAATATATGAAATAAATAATATTTTTATGATTTTTTTGATTATTCATGAAATAGGTATATTAGATAACAAGTGTGTGAAAAATGAAGTGAAAATGATTTAATTTGATAGGTGGATTAATTGTGTGAAGTTGTGAGAAAAATGAAGGAAATTAGTGGTAAAAATAATGTTTTGGTCTCACCATGGTTTGAACCCACGCCCTTTATGTTACCAGTCCCAAAACAACACCACTGAGCCAACGCGCGCTTGGTGACAATGTAATGGTTTCGTTGCAATACATATGTTATTCAAGTGTATAGAAGCAAAAAAAAGAAAATAAAATCAAAAGGTCTGGGGCGAGGGGGATTCGAACCCCAGACCTTGGGCACGCGCAACACACAAACACTCTTTACCACTGGGCTATCACGTTTTAGTCGTTTATGAAACAACTACCATTCAATATAAAATAAACTTTAGCCTTGAATTTGAATTTTGCGCGCCACCACCATTGTCATCTTCAACCTCAAGCTTTCAGATTTTTGAAATTCTGAACTCTCTCAACTCTCAACCATTTGCAAAGATGTAAAGACCAAACTTGCTCTAAATTCACTCACGATTCCAGATATGTAACTAATATGAATTTATGTTAACTATATCTACTGAATTATCTAAAATACGTGAAGAACCCTAAATTTTGAAATTCAAATTAAATTGCTATACTGAAGTATAAATGACTGATGATAGAGGGTTTTTAATCCTCTGATGATGCTGAATGAAATGGTATTGAGTTTTAACCAAAAAGGTACATGAATTAAAGAGGTGGAGTTGAGAAACTTACCTCTGAAAATGAAGATCGTGAGGATGTTAGAGAGCACCTGGGTTTGTATGAATGATCCTAAAAGCTTCCTTGGGACCCAGTGATGCTAACTGGATGGTTGTTGTGGCCTCAAACCTTCTGAATTGCTCTACTCGACTCCCTCGATTTGAGCTTCAAGTGAACATGGAAGATGATGAATCTGCAGTTACAGATGAGCTGCGACCATCTGAATAGCTTCACTACACCCTAAGGAATGTGCCTGGATGCTTGACCTTTCTTGGAACCTCCTGAATTGCTCTGTGGTCCTCCAACTGCAAGTGCTCCAAAGTGAAAGCAACAATGGTGTTCCTCCACTTACAGAAGTGATCCAGGTGCTTGGATCACCTCAAATGAACCCCTTTGAGATGTTAGAATGCTTACTTTCCAAAGATAAGCTCTGGTTTGAAGAAAACGATTCTTCTTGCCAAAGAACTTTGAAAAACCAATAAGCAAGAGGAGAGAAAGAGAAAGCAAGGAATATGGTTGCTTTGGTGTGTTTCTGAATGAGAAAGAGCTCTCTATTTATAGGCAAATGGTTCAGTACTGATTGAGAGAGTGAGCTTGCTTAGTGAGGTTGATTTGGTTTCTTGGCTATGAAGGAATTCAAAAAATATCCAAAATGCAATGATGAGAATTTTGATTCCATTTGATCAATCCCCTAGCCCTCGATTTTGCTTGATCTCAGGGGACAATTCTGAGACAGAAATGAGCTCTAATTGGTTGGTGAGAAGATTCCTTGGGTGATTCATCAATTTGCCATAAATTCCCAAATGTAATCATTACATAATCACATGTTCTTGTTTTGGGAATCTTCCTCAATTCTTATGCTATGGTGAAAATGAATGCATGGCATGTTTTCAGATGTGTTATGGGTCGTGTAGCATCCATAAGTGAGGTCATGTGCACAAAATTTCAAAGTTAAAAAATGAGGCATGACCTATAATTTCACTTCATGAGGCCAACTTTGAACAAGCATAACTCCTAGATCAAAATGAATTTGGAGAAGGTTGAGCACAATTTGGAAAGCCCTAAAAATCTACTTCAAATCATTAGTTTGGGGTTTCTTCAGAATCATTTGGGAAAATTGTGAAAAATGAGCTCAAAGTTGGATGAAAACTAGGTTAAAACACTTAGAAAAATTTCTAAGTTTTTATAACCTAAAGCTTCAAAATTCCAAATCTCTTAAATAGTTGATCTTTTGAAAAAAGTTCCTATGTAAGATGTTGTTTTATTTTTCAAGATCTACAACTTTCATGTTGGAAGTTTTTTGAGTTGTGTAGGTGAAATTTTGAGTTCCCACAATGCCCTAAAAAACCCTAATTCCCAACTTTTTGCTCCTTGATGATTCTTCTTGAATTTCTTTGGTCAAATGACTTTAATATCCATATATTGATGATATTGATCTTTGAAAGTCATGGTTTGACCAAAAATCTTAAAATTCAAAGGTGATCCCATACAGTTGACTTTTTCCAAATAAAGTGAGATTTTGGACTTTTGTATGGAATTAAGATCTTCTCCTCAAATGAGTGATGTAAATGGGTTATATTGAGGTAGTAGAGGTTCTTGAATCATGTCTTGAGTTTTGGATCCATGCCCTGATTAAAAGTCAACTATCCAGGTGAATTAGGTTAAAAACCCTAATTGTCGACCAGATGAAATTGGTGACTGTGGATCTTGAATTGAGGTGTGATGTCCAGTGGATCTTATTGTATGGATCACTTGAAGATTATTGAAGTCTTTAATAGATGTCTTGGAGCTTTTTAGGGTTTCCCAAAGGTGGTCCCTGATTTCAGTCCTTGATAGGCTCAAAAACCCTAGTCTGGTGACCTGAGTAAACCTGTACTCAGATGACTGGGTGTCTAATCAATCATAGGTGAATATAAAATGCCAGATGAGTTTTCTTGTCTTTGAACATCCTTGATCAAATGCCAGATGAAGAAGTGACTGCTCTGGGTACTTGCTTTGACCTGAGGAAAATCCTGAAGATATGTCATCTCAGGGGGGTCAAAAATTAGGGTATGACAGCTGCATCAACTCGCTGGGTGAAGTAGTTATCACTACTTGAAAGGTCCCCAACGATTCGAAGGAAAACATTTTTTTTCATCCGGTACCGACGACGAAACATTGCATCGTCATATGTAGGCTCATTGGCAAAGTAGTCGTCAATTAGTCTTTGGTTTGCCGCTGCATGATCTCTATTGAGATATTTTCTACTATGAGGTGCATTATCTTCCGATATTTTGTTTCTACGCTCTCTAAATCGATTGACTATATAATTTTCTTCAATTTCACGATTTTGATTGTAGGCTGCGATATCAAAATTATATTGTGATGGATCCATTTTTTTGTGATATTGGAGGTAGATTGGATGGGATTTGGGATATTGGTACATAAATGGATGTATGAGTCCCTATATATAAATGGATGTGGGTGGTGGACCACTGACGGATTTGAAATAATTTATTGTATAGAGTTAATTATCAAATAAGGAATAGATTCGAATTGGGTGGTGGACCACTGACGGATTCGAAATAATTTATTGTATAGAGTTAATTATCAGATAAGGAATAGATTCGAATTGGGTGGTGGACCACTGACGGATTCGAAATAATTTATTGTATAGAGTTAATTATCAGATAAGGAATAGATTCGAATTGGGTGGTGGACCACTGACGGATTCGAAATAATTTATTGTATAAAGTTAATTATCAGATAAGGAATAGATTCGAATTGGGTGGTGGACCACTGACGGATTCGAAATAATTTATTGTATAGAGTTAATTATCAGATAAGGAATAGATTCGAATTGGGTGGTGGACCACTGACGGATGAGAAATAATTCATTGTATAGAGTTAATTATCAGATAAGGAATAATTAAAGTAAACACTACACTGGCATATTGAAACAACAATAATTAAAGCAAACACTACACTGGCATATTGAAACAACAATAATTAAAGCAAACACTACACTGGCATATTGAAATAACAATAATTAAAGCAAACACAACACTGGCATATTGAAACAACAATAATTAAAGCAAACACAACACTGGCATATTGAAACAACAATAATTAAAGCAAACACAACACTGACAAATACTTCATTGAAATTAATTATCAAACAGTTCTGCCTCCAACTTTTTCAACAGCTGGTTCTTCCGGTCATCTAGATGCTCTTCAGAAGTTAGCTTTAGATACATCTTCATTTTCTTGGTTTTAGTCTTTTCCAAGGCTATATTGTTAGCCTGCTGTTGCATCAAGGCTATGTTGTCCAATCGTTCAAGCTCTTTCGTCTTGAATTCTTTGTATTCAGCCCATTCTTTGTCCACCACCTCCGAGGCATATTCCTTGCTTTTCTTTTTACCCTTTTTTTTAGCTGTCTCCCTTCCTATAGGACGAGCACTGGATTCTACAGTGTTTGAGCCACATGCATCACTCTCGCGAGATCTCTTAGATCCACTACTTCCTGAGCCAATATTTCCTCCTACTTGACTACCATAACGTGGTTGATCACGGAGAGCGTGCCATTCTTCCATTAAAGTGAATCTAACATTCTTCCCACATGCATATAATTCCTGCGCTTTTGCCAAAACATCATTCTCCGACCAACCACTTCCTTGCATACGCTTAGCGCCATCATAAGCGCCAATCCATTTACCCAACACTTTGTTCATATAATTAAAACGGTTTCGGCATGCAGGTCCATCACGCGGAGGATCGAATGAGCAATGCTCATTACAATACTCAGCAATTTTACCCCAATATGTTTCACCTTTCTGGTTTCTCCCAACAACACTACTTGTTCCAAATTTAATCCACCCACTAATTAGCACCAAATTTTGTTCAATGTTCCATGCTGGTTGCTGAGTTTTCCTGCTCTTAGGAGTTGAATCCTCTGAATTCGGACCGACTTCATTAGAAACTATCATGCCACCAATAGTTAGTTGTGTTGAAAACTCGGGAAATTCAGGTACACCACCACTTGGAAAATTTGCATTCGCCATTGTCACATAACCATTAAACGGGGGTGTTTGAGATGGATTTCTCGGCATAGATCCATAATATGTTTGAAAGTTTGGAACAGAGGATGACTGGTTGAAATTTGGTGGAAAACCAAAATTAGGTATGTTTTGAGGATGTTGGTTGGAAAATTGATTTGGATTTTGATAATAGTTGGGATTTTGATAATTGTTGGGATTTGGAAAATTGTTGGGATTTTGGTTAAATCGAAAATTAGCAGAATTTTGAGTGTTAAAATGATTATTGGGATCCATTTCACTAAAAAAAGACACTTAACTTCAAAATAAACACTAATAATAAAATTAAGATAGTGAAAAACTTGGTTTTTTTTGTGTCCAAATCAAATGAACCAAGTCTCTATTTATAGAGAAAAAAAATCATGAATTTTGGTAAAAAAAAAAAAAACTAATTTGCAACGAAATAATTGAGTTCAAAGTATTAAATGGATAAAAATCTGGTCAGCCAATCAAGCACAGTCACGTGGCTGCACTTATCCCTTTTCTCTTTCTCTCTCCGCGTGGATTAAAACCCACTCTCACACCCAGCGAGTGGGCTACACGCGCCTGGCCCAGACCAATGAGGCACTGCCACGTCATGCCCTCGGTCAGATTAAATGGTGTTGAGTTTTCTCAACATCTCTCTCCTCCAACACACACTCAACACTACATTACACACCCCATTGCACATGATTTTGTGGTGTTGACTTTAAATAACTCTACCATTGCACATGGTCTAATAAATACAGTGATTTGAACTTGAGCTACCTTATCACTTCAATCACAAAATCTGCACCCAGAAATGAACTCAATCTGCTTATCTACAGTTGGATCTCGTGCTAGCTTTGTAGCTTTTCTCTTTCTACTATTCTCTTGCTCAACATTCACTTCCACAGGTTTTTTCTACTTCTTGATTCTAACTTCTCTAATTCTAGTTCAACTATGTAGTTAGTACATAGAGCAAATTGGTCTGAAATTTACTGATAATTTGAAAGTGGTTGTTGATTTGCAGGAGCTTATGACCGGTTAGATCCAAATGGAAATATCACACTCAAATGGGATATCATGAGTTGGACTGCAGATGGTTATGTTGTAAATCTCCAGAACTTCCTTATTTACGATAAAATGCAAGCACCAACATTCAACACTATGTAATATGATTTGCTTTTGCTTGAGTTTCATAGGCTGTTGTTACAATGTACTAGGGGTGCTCAAAACCAAACCAACCCAATAGAAAACCGCAAACCAAACCAAACCAAACCGAAACCGCAAAAAAACCGCATTTGGTTCGGATTAGTTTGGGTCATTTTTTAACAAAACCGCACGGTTCGGTTCGGTTTGCGGTTTGTATTTTGTAAACCGAACCAAACCGAATCAAACCGCATTATGTTACAACCTAAATTTTACTTAACTCACATCCAACCCAAAATTAAACCTATTATACATTAGCCTTATGGTTACGAACAATTTTCTCATCCTTACACATATAATTTCAGTCTCGATCTTCTCAAATCTCTAATAACATTATTTCACCTTCTTTGCCACATACATCTTCCCTCTTCTTCTATAATCTTTACTCTCCTATATTCTTTCTTTTTCACCTTCTCATTTTTATGTAAATGTTCCGTATTCCAGTTTCATTTTTATCGCACATCTTCTTCTCTAATCTCTCAACACTTTTTCTTTTTCTTTTTCACCTTCACTAATCTTTCGTCTCTTCTATTTTTTTTGTTTCATTATAATAATTTTTATATTGTTTTATGCTATTATTTTATATTTAATATTCCACTTTTGTCTTATTTAATTTTTACATATTAAATGAAAAATCGTTGTCAAAATATGACGAGTTTTGTTATTATTTGTTAGTGTATGAATGTCTAAATATAAAATTATGTTGTCATATATATGTGTATGTATGGCTCAATAAAATATTTGTAAAAAACCGAACCAACCAAACCGAACCAAACCGCATTAGTTTGGTTTGGTTTGGTTCGGATTTTTTTTAAAAGCCAACCGAACCAAACCAAACCGCAGTATTTTTTCTCTTGCAGTTCGGATGATTTTTTTCGTCAAAACCGCCCAAACCGCACCGCGAGCACCCCTACAATGTACAACTATCAACGATATCGCGGTATTCAAAAGCCGGGATGGACATTAGGATGGACATGGGCTAAAAAGGAAATAATCTGGAACATGTTGGGAAGCCAAACAACCGAACAAGGAGATTGTTCGAAGTTCAAAGCCGGAATTCCGCATTGTTGTAAGAAGGATCCAACCGTGGTTGATTTGTTTCCAGGAACACCTTACAACCAACAGGTTGCAAATTGTTGCAAAGGCGGTGTGTTGAGTTCATGGGCTCAGAATCCACGCAATGCTGTAAGTTCTTTTCAGGCTAGTGTTGGTTCTGCTGGAACAACCAATGGAACAGTTGCACTTCCAAGAAATTTCACCTTGAGAGCATCTGGTCCTGGTTATACTTGTGGTCCTGCAAAAATTGTCAAACCGACTCAATTTATTACGAGTGACAAGAGGAGAGTCATACAAGCCTTGAGTAAGTTATCTATGCCTTGTATATTATTCAGAAGAGTTATTTATGAGTATGGAAACCAAATTTGAGGTTCTATTTAACATGATATGTATATTTTATGGCAGTGACATGGAATGTTATCTACAATTATTCTCATAGACTTCAATGAAGACTTAGAGTATGAAGCATCAAATATAGAAGTTGTTGATCACGAGATTTCTCAAAATCCTTCTACAAAAGTACTACTGAACTCCGTCTTTTCAAGCACTCAAGAAAACTGAAAACTATGTCAGCTATTCAAGCAAGTTGTCTTCCTGACAAAGCATGCTATTGATTAAAGAGTGACAAGGAGTAGTAGTCTTGTTCAATGTTTAATTTTCTTGTTTTGTGTGTTTCATTTTACTGTTTTTATCAATTATCACTTTGTTGTAATCAAACCTTTCTTTCTGTTTTAATTATAAGTTGTTTGCTTCCAAGTTAATAACAAGTGTGATCTATATGTTGTTATTAAGATATCGTAAATATTTATGTGCGTTTAGTGGTGAATATAGGGGAAGTTTTAGTCGTTTTTTGCACCCATCGATGAGGAACCAAAAATATCTCAAAATTTAGCTAACAACAAAAGGTTGAAATTACTTCATTGGTAATAATGTGATTTCATGTGTTTCGATGTTTTGCTGTATTTTTAGATATTTTTAATTTATAATTTTATCATATTTGGTTTCTCTAACAATTATTCTTGATTCTCTCTTAGGTTAAAGTGATTCACAATCATAAATTAAATATTTAAAGCAAGATTTTTAGACAAGTTTGATTCGAGTCACTACTTTGCTTTACTCAAATAATGAGTATATCATAGGGTACGTTTGATTTGTAAAATATGAAGCATTGGACAGAACAGTACTAGACAGTACAGAACAGTACAAGACAATTTTTGTATTGTACTGTGTTTGATGGTTAATGCACTGGACAATTTTTTCTCGATTTTGCTTGATATGTCTATACACCAGACAAAATGATATAGTTTTTGCTATAATAATATTTATTGATATAAAAAATATACTATTTATGAATTAAAATATTAAATAATAAAGGGAAAAATTTGTTTTACTCTACTTTGTTTAATATATTTATGCAACAGATGAAATAATATAATTTTTTATATAATATTTTTTATTGATATAAAAATATTGATATTTATGAATCAAAATATTAAATAATTAGAAGAGAAGAAAAATAATAAATAGATGCTTTTTCTTACTTTGTTTGATATGTATATTTTATGGCAGTGACATGGAATGTTATCTGCACTTATTCTCATAGACTTCAATGAAGACTTAGAGTATGAACATCAAATATGGAAGCATTGATTATGAGATTTCTCTAAATCCTTTTATAGAAGCACTACTGACTTCCGTTTTTCAAGCACTCTAGAAAATCCAAAAACTCTCCGTCAGCTATACAAGCAAGTTTGTCTTACTGACAAAGCATGCTATTGATTATAAAGATAAAGAGTAACTCGGAATGCCTTGTGATATTGATGATTAGTGACATGGAGTAACTGTCTCGTTCAATGTTTAATTTTCTTGTTTCGTGTGTTTCATTTTACTGTTTTTATGGCTTTATTGTAATAAAACCTCTCTTTCCGTTTTAATTATAAGTGTTTTGCTTCCAAGTTAAATAACAAGTGTGGTCTATATGTTGTTATTAAGACATCTTCAATATATATGTTCTTTAAGGGGGTGAATATAGGGGAAGTTTCAGTAGTTTTTTCCGGCTATTGACGAGGAATCAAAATATCTCAAAATTTAGCAAACAATAAAAGGTTGATGTATATATATATATATATATATATATATATATATATATATATATATATATATATATATATATATATATATATATATATATATATATATATATATATATATATATATATATATATATATATATATATATATATATATAGAGGAGGGTTATATTGACTCCAAGAGTAAGTTATAATAACTTACTCTACATCTTGACCATTATTTCTTTTCAATCTAATGGTTAAAAATAATAAGTCATTAAATGTGGAAAGAGAAAACTATTCCTTATTATTTGTAAGCATTAGATTGAAAAGAATTAATGGTCAAGATGTGGAGTAAGTTATTATAACTTACTATTGGAGTCAATATAACCCTCCTATATATATATATATATATATATATATATATATATATATATATATATATATATATATATATATATATATATATATATATATATATATATATATATATATATATATATATATATATATATATATATATATATATATATATATATATATATATATATATATATATATATATATATATATATATATATATATATATATATATATATATATATATATATGGAGTATATCAAGTGAGAGCATTTTTAAATGAGAGATGAGAGGAATAAATATCAACCATTGGATTCATCAAGAGAGAGAAGGTAAAAGTCACATTAATGCATTAATCTTCTCTCTCTTGATGAATTCAATGGTTGATATTTCTTTCTCTCATTTTAAAATGCTCTCACTTGATATGCTCCCTATATATATATATATATATATATATATATATATATATATATATATATATATATATATATATATATATATATATATATATATATATATATATATATATATATATATATATATATATATATATATATATATATATATATATATATATATATAATGTTAAAACTATTTGTATATAGAATAGTCTCACATCGACTATATCATGTAATTAGTCGTAATTTATCTCTCTCTATATATAATAAAGTCTCAGTAGTGCTTTACAAAACACACGGTTTATTCAAATGTCTGTGGGTCTCTCGTATTTTAACATGTACCCAGAGCCTACTGAGAGACAACCCTTTAACCGTGATTTACCTGGTTGATGCACTGTCTTCTAGTGAGAATTTTTTGGCAAACCGTGTCATAACTCCGGTTTTCCTTTTATACACTGACGTGACTCATTCTAGTATCAGTTTTCGAAATTCTCCGGTCACCATCGCACTGTCGTCGCCTTTTCTACTGTTTTTGGGGCCTTCTAACAAACTAACCCTACCGCGAGAAACGCCTCCTCCGATCCGATCGATCCCGAGGATTTTTCCACCGCCCCACTCGCCACCGTGCAACTGTTCCAGATCCGGTCTCAGATTTTATTTTCCATTCACGAAAAACTATGATCCAGTTCATACAGAGCCTTTTTCACCCAGTTCGCATGATAGTTTCTCTTTTCAGATATTCACGAGTACTCCTCAAAACTTTACGCCTGACGGACGCTCGTGAAAATCAGACAGAGTCGCCACTAATATATTTATCCCATCGAGGGAAAGGAATATCAGAAAACCTGGAAGAAGGAAAGGATAAGAGAAGGTCTTGCGACCAAAGATCGGGTAAGGAAGTCGGTTACGCGAGGGAAAGGTACTAGCACCCCTCACGTCTGTGGTACTCCACAGTATCCACCTATTTTTGTTTCTATCTAAAGGGTGTGTTAACTAGAGCTTAATTTCTAAGGAGGAAAATGAAAGGAGTATAAACAATACGAGAGGAATAAAGTTTTTTAAATGGTTGTGCTCGCTTAGGTCCCGCAACCTAATGCCTACGTATCCCCTTATGAGGAATCAGAGCGTCGTAGTTCGGCTCAAATTTTTTAGTTTGTTCTTGTGTTTTTTAGTGGACGAAGTTACATTCGCATTCTAGCATTAGGATAGCAGCTCTTTGAGTGGAGTCTTATGCGTTACATGTCTGCGATCGAAAGGAAGCAACGTGTCCGATTAGGAGAGTCACACAAGCCTTGAGTAAGTTATCTATGCCTGGTATATTATTCAGAAGAGTTATTTATGAATATGGAAACCAAATTTGAGGTTCTTTTTAACATGATATGTATATTTTATGGTAGTGACATGGAATGTTATCTGCAATTATTCTCATAGACTTCAATGAAGACTTAGAGTATGAAGCATCAAATATAGAAGTTGTTGATCATGAGATTTCTCAAAATCATTCTACAAAAGTACTACTGAACTTCGTTTTTTCAAGCACTCAAGAAAACTCAAAACTATGTCAGCTATTCAAGCAAGTTGTCTTCCTGACAAAGCATGCTATTGATTAAAGAGTGACAAGGAGTAGTAGTCTTGTTCAATGTTTAATTTTCTTATTTTGTGTGTTTCATTTTACTATTTTTATCAATTATAACTTTGTTGTAATCAAACCTTTCTTTCTGTTTTAATTATAAGTTGTTTGCTTCCAAGTTAATAACAAGTGTGATCTATATGTTGTTATTAAGATATCGTAAATATTTATGCGCATTAAGTGGTGAATATAGGGGAAGTTTTAGTCGTTTTTTGCACCCATCGACGAGGAACCAAAAATATCTCATAATTTAGCTAACAACATAAGGTTGAAATTACTTCATCAGCAATAGTGTGATTTTATGTGTTTTGGTGTTTTGCTGTATTTTTAGATATTTTTAATTTATTATTTTATCGTATTTGGTTTCTCTCACAATTATCCTTATTCTCTCTTAGGTTGAAATCATTCACAATCACAACTTAAATATTTAAAGTAAGATTTTTATAAATTCGATTCACTACTTTGCTTTACTCAAATAATGAGTAAATCATAATTTTGGCTTTTGACGCTAAAAGACACTATTCGATTCAAGGTCTTGACTGACTTGAGTTAAAAGGAACCTTGACTTGAGTCATAATTTTGTTTGACTGAAATCATAAATGAACTCAAATATTGAAATTTCATTTAGGATATGTAACTTAAATATTTATGCGCGTTAGGTGGTGAATATAGGGGAAGCTTTAGCCGTTTTGTGCGCCGATCGGTGAGGAACCAAAATATTTCAAAATTTAGCAAACAACAAAAGGTTGATGTTGATATTTGTAAAACTGTGTCATAACTTCGGTTTGCCTTCTATACACTATCGTGACTCATTTCAGCATTAGTTTTTGAAATTATCTGGTCACCATCGAGTGCCTCACATACACATTTATTAGTGATCAGCAAAATGTATGATTCATATTCTTTTACACTTTGCATTTACACTTTGCATTTACATTTTGGATTTACATTTTGCTTATACACCTTGCTTATACACTTTGCATAGGGATTATTGCCTGCAATGGATGAGCTTCTGCCTAGAGTAGAACAAAGATTTTGTGTCAGACATTTATACAACAACTTTAGGAAGAGGTGTCCTGGAAAAAAACTTAAGGAAATTATATGGAAAGCTGCCAAGTCTACTTATTACCAGGCTTGGGAAAGGGAGATAAAGGTAATGAAGGATGTGAATATGGAAGCATACAAGCACATGATGGGCACCCCTCCAAGATTTTGGAGTAGATCATACTTCAAGACACATAACAAGTGTGATGCTGTTCTGAATAATATGTCAGAGGCATTCAATAGTGTCATCTTGGATTCTAGGTCCAAACCATTGATAACCATGGTAGAGGAAATCAAAACATATATGATGGAGAGGTGGGCTACAAACATGTTGAGGTTTGAAAAGCTAGCAGATGAAGAGGCGCTACCAAACATTAGAAGGAAGATTGAGAAAACAAACTCATACACAAACATGTGGCTAGTCAGCTAGAACCTTTCTGATTATTGTATTCAAACTCATTAGCACATTTCTGATTATTGTATTTAAACTCAATAGAACATTTCTGATTATTGTATGTATTGTTAGGATGTCTGATGAGCATATCTTTGAAGTGAGGCATCTTGAAAATTCTGCAGAAAAGTTCACTGTCAACTTGAAGGATAGAGTTTGTTCATGCAGTAGATGGGAGCTGACAGGCCTACCTTGTGTGCATTCACTTTCAGCCATGAAGAGTAGGAACCATAAGGTTGATGACTACATACCTGATTATTAAAGAAAGTCAAGATATGTAGAAGTCTACAAACCTGTTATTTTTCCAGTTAATGGCTCTAATCTTTAGGTAAGAACAGAGTATCCTGATGTTCTGCCCCCAAAATATAGGAAAATGCCTAGAAGGCCTAAAAAGAGAAGGAATTTAGAGCAAGGTGAAATTGATGGGTCTGATAGAAAAATGAGAAGCTTACTTGTAAGGTTACATCAACTACTCAAGCATCCCAATCAGTGCCTGCTCTAGCTTCCTAACTAGTGTCGGCTCAAGCTTCCCAACTAGTGTCTGCTCCAGCATCTCAAGCATTGCCTAATCAAGCTTTCCAACCAGTGTCTGTTCAAGCATCTCAAGCATCCACATCAAAGTCCAAGAAAGTCCCTCCAAAATCAAAGAAGTTGCTAGTCAGAAGGCCAGCTACCCCTTTCATACCACATGGTCCTACAACAAGATTGAATGCAGCCAGAACAACTGTTGGCCCAACAACAAGAAGGTCAACTCCTACCAAGAAAGCCACCCTGTCGCTACCGCGAAAAATTGAATCAGAGTCACCACTAATATATTTATCCCATAAGGGAAAGGAATATCAGCTAACCTAACTCAGAACAAGAACAAGGTCTTTCGACCAGAGAATAGGGCACGGGAGTTGGTTACGCAAGGGGAAGGTGCTAGCACCCCTCACGCCCATCGTACTCGATGGTATCCACCTATGTTTGTTTCTATCTAAAGGGTGTATCTATTTCTAAATCTAAATGCGAATGAATGCAAAAGAAACACGGGGAAAAGAAGGAATTATTTACAAGTGTGCTCGCTTAGGCCCCGCGACCCAATGCCTACGTATCCCTTACCAGGAATCAGAGCGACCGTAGTTTGGCTCAAGATTTTCTATGTTTTTGTGTTTTTTAGTTGAACAGAAGTTAAAGTCGCACTCCACGATGCTCGACCTTTGGAGACTTACACGCCTAATTATGGAATGGATTCAACATGTTCTTAAGAATGCCACGAGGGCGAGAGACAGAAGAGAGTTTGAGCGTTTCGAGGGAATCCCTAAGGCAAGGGAAACTTGAGTTACTCTTTGGTTTGTGTCTTTTAGAACTTGGGAACTTACGCCCGAATGGTTCCCTAAAGCAAGGGAGATCCAAGCACTCGAATGATTCCCTTAAGCAAGGGAGATTCAAGCTTCCATCCCCTGTTTAATGATTTTCACTTTTTTATTAATGTTTTTTAAGCGTTTTCTTTGTATTTTTTAGAGGGATTTTATTTTGAGTATTTATTAAGTGTTTTAATGTTGAAAAAAGAAAAAGAATGAGAATGGGGGAGACTAACCTAATTTCTAAGCCTAGAGTTATCATTCTAATCTACAAGACTAATTCCTAATTAAGGACTAAACTAGCATCTAAGGGGAATACTAAGAAGAGAGTTGTTTAAGTTGACTAAAGTCAACTTTAACAACTAGGGGCATTTTTGGCATTTCTCAAAATATGAAAATAATCACAAAAAGAAAGAATTAAAATCTAAACTAGAGAGGAAAATATTCACAAGCGATTTTTATATTTTTATCATGTTTAAGACTATTTTTATGAATTAAAACTAAAAAAAAAAATACATGTATTTTATTATTATGTACCAATCACAATTTGAAGAAAATCAACCATTAAATTCTAAAAAGAAAGAAACAGTACTCCTAAAATTCTAATTAGTCAAGAAAACTATTTTTATCAATTTTATTATTTAGGCAAAATCAATTAACAAGCAATAAAAGTAATGAAAAAACACCATTTTTATTTGTTTTTTTATTCAGTCAACAGGGGGGTGAATCAGTAATTAGAAAATGAACTGAAACTTAGTCATTGGTGCGTTGGGGCCCAACTTCAGGAGTGTGAAAAGCATTGCGCCTGGGCCCAGTCCACATAATGGGTGTTGCATCAGTAATGAGGGAGTATATCAACAAAACGTTGAGCCCATACTAATAAGGCTTACATGGCCCAGCAACAAACCAAACCCAAATTCTCCAATTTTATTCCAATTAATTGATTCAGCATGAAGGATAGAAAAACACTTAGAAAGGGGGGGTTTGAATAAGTGTAGCTTTAAAAACTTGACAGATAAAAATAAATTGCACAGTTATTTTTATCCTGGTTCGTTGTTAACTAAACTACTCCAGTTCACCCCCGCAGAGATGATTTACCTCAACTGAGGATTTAATCCACTAATCGCACGGATTACAATGGTTCTCCACTTAGTCAGCAACTAAGTCTTCCAGAGTCTTCTGATCACACACTGATCACTCCAGGAACAACTGCTTAGATACCCTCTAAGACTTTCTAGAGTATTCTGATCCACACGATCACTCTAGTTACAACCTGCTTAGATACCCTCTAAGACTTCCTAGAGTATTCTGATCCACACGATCACTCTAGTTCCTTACAACTTAATGTAATCAATTCTAAGAGTATTACAATTGCTTCTTAAAAGCTATAATCACAAACTGTGATATTTCTCTTAACGTTTAAGCTTAATCTCACTAATATATTACAACAGCAATGTAGTGAGCTTTGATGAAGATGAAGATTCTGAGCTTTGAATAGAACAGAGTTTCAGCAAGTTAATATGAGTTGTTTTTGTTCAGAATCGTTAACCTTGCTTCTCATCAGAACTTCATATTTATAAGCGTTGGAGAAGATGACCGTTGAGTGCATTTAATGCTTTGCGTGTTCCGTACAGCATCGCATTTAATGTTATACGCTTTTGTCAACTACCTCGAGCCTTGTTCACGCTGTGTCTACTGACGTTTCCTTTAATAGCTTTTAACGTTCCTTTTGTCAGTCAGCGTAGCTTGCCACTTGTACTTCCTTCTGATCTGATGTTTGTGAATACAACGTTTGAATATCATCAGAGTCAAACAGCTTGGTGCAAAGCATCTTCTGATCTTCTGACCTTGAAGTGCTTCTGTGCGTGATACCATCAGAACTTCAGTGCTTCTGATCTCATGTTCTTCTGATGCTTCCATAGACCCATGTTCTGATTCTGCTTCGACCATCTTCTGATGTCTTGCCAGACCATGTTCTGATGTTGCATGCTGAACCCTTTGAGACAAAGCTTCTGAGCGCTGAATTATGCGTACTCTTTATATATTTCCTGAAAAGGAAATTGCATTGGATTAGAGTACCATATTATCTTAAGCAAAATTCATATTATTGTTATCATCAAAACTAAGATAATTGATCAGAACAAATCTTGTTCTAACAATCTCCCCCTTTTTGATGATGACAAAAACATATATAAATGATATGAATTTGCGATCAGAAAGAGCAGACGGCAAAAGACAAATTACACAGCTATAGCATAAGCATATGAATATGTCTCCCCCTGAGATTAACAATCTCCCCCTGAGATAAATAATCTCCCCCTGAAATAAATACTCGAAGAACTTTAATAAAAGACTTCCCTGATTATTTCGGTAGAGACGATCACATAGGCTTCTGTCTTTAGAGAATTCATAGCTTCTGACTTCTGCTTCCATTGGACAGCTTCAGAACTAGAATTTCTTTGATCTTCAGAACATTCACAGCTTCTGATTTCTGCTTCCATTTAGGACAGCTTCAGAACTTGAATTTCTTTGATCTTCAGAACATTCACAGCTTCTGATTTCTGCTTCCATTTAGGACAGCACTTAGCTTGCTTCAATTTCCATGAGCTTATTCTTTTTACAGAATAACACTTCTTATGGTTTTGCTTCTTGTGTTTGCTTTGAAGATTCTCTTCACTTCTTTATACCTGCAAAACACTTAAACCATATAGAACTTGCAGTTCTTGTTAGTAAATGTGTGGGAGCTTTACCCAGCAACTGATAGATTAATCAAATCATTTATCATTTATCTTCTCCCCCTTTTTGTCATATCATCAAAAAACAGAAAAGATTCAGAGACAAACAAAAAGAGACACACAGAGGAGGAAGATGATTTCATTGAAGTCCAAACATCAGGTACAGAAGTACATGAGGATAAGTAAGATCAGATGCACAAAGAAAAGATGCAACGAAAAGAAAGAAACAACACAGACTCAATCTAAGATGGCCCTAGCCTTGACAAGATCTTGGCCAGCATCTCTTGAACCTCATTGTTGTGTCCATCTTGCCTCACCATGAAAGTTCTAAACTCAGCATTGAGTGAGCTTTGCTCATCCTGTCTCTTCTGAATTTCTTCCAGAGTCCTTGCAAGACGAGAAGATTCATCAGAAGAAGCTTCACCGCTTTCAACCACAGGAATAGCAACTTGATCTGTAGCTTCCATGGATAGATCATTTGCAGGGATTTCCTCAACAGGATCTGATTCAGCAACATGATCTTCAGCATCTGCTTCTTGCATAGAAGCATCTCCATATTCTGCAGCAGGAATTTCCGAGTCTCCATTCTCAAGTGCCTGAAGAATGGCAGCTAGATTCCTGGGAGCAGAAGGACCTTCACTTTCTGGTGGGTTAACAACTTCTGGAATGACCAAGCTTGGGTCTTTCTCAGAAGGGTTTTCCCTCAGATAGTCAAAGAGAGTCTTGAAGTCTCCGAGCAGAACAGGATAATCAGGAATAAAGATAACGATATCCCTGCATGGATTTGCTTCCATTTCAGCAGCCAGTCTTAATTGTTCCATCTCATCCAAGAAGGGCTTCTCTTCCAACAGATGTCTTCCTTTGAGACTAGCAAACCAGAAGTCTTCATAATTCCTCAGAATTCCACGAGGCCGTGGGGCAGCAGCTACACAGGCTTCTTGAAGTTCTAAAAACAGAGCATCTGATTCTCTGCGAAAGATCCTCCAGAAGTTCCGCATAGCAACATCATTCAATCCAGAACTTTCAGCAATTCTGAGAGTATCAAAGATACTTCTGAGATTCCTCTTTATTTTTTCAAAAACTACACCAATAGGGTATACAGGGCGGAATTTTATTTGGGTTTTTGAAAAGGCAGGGTTGGAAGTGAAGTACGGATGAGGTTCTCTATCCAACCTATAAGAAGATTCTGCTTCAGTATCAGAATCTAACACTACCACTTCAGCTTCAGGACGAGGCTTGGGAGTGTAGTTGCAATCACGGAGCAGCTGCTCATGTGATGCAGAGGTTGGAAGAGGAGAATCACAAAGATTGTTTTGAGAGGTGGAGGGAGTATGTTCAAAGGTGGCATTGGGAGAAGGTTGAGATGGAAAGAGAGTTTGAAGGGGTGGTATATCCAGAACAGGATTTATGGTAGGTGGAGAGGAAGGAATGGTTATAGGAGAAGATGGAGGTGTAAGAACATGGACAAAGACAGGTGATTCTGATGTGGCTTTTTCTGGTTCAGGTGTAGGGACAACCTCTATTGGTGCAACTTCTGAACGAACAGCAGGAACAGAATCAGGTTCAGAAATGCATATACCTTTGGAACCTCTCAGAAAAGCTTTGGCCACATCCTCAGTCTTCTTCTGCTTCTTACTCTTCGGCTCTTCAATAATCTTTGCTTTGCCGCTAGAGATTTATTTCCTTCTGACATATGCCAGAACTTCTGGTTGATTCTCAGCCTCTTGAGAGACATTTTCTTCATCAGACTCTTGAAGAATCATCTTCCTTTTTCTTGTTTTCTTCTTCTCAACAGCTTCTTTCCCTTTCTTCTCAAACTCATCAGAGACAGACTTAGCAACCTTTGCAATGACCTCTTTAGAAACATCTTATTTCTTAGAGACAGCAGAAGGATAATCATGCTTTCTTTTAGTCCTTTCTTCCTTCTTCTTATTTATTTTCATTGGAGCACCCTTCTCTTGATTTTTGAGATATTTATTTTCTTCTTGTGATAACAGATACCTAGTTTTGACTACAGGTACCTCACAGTTGAAGAAAGTTTCAAACTCAGCAAGAACAGGTGCTCTTCTGATTCTTGTATCAGTAAGAGGTTGAGGAGTCTTACTGATAGTCTTAATTACTTTCATCTTCTTCAAAGTGAATGCATTCAGACAAGCCCCAGATGTGACAGCAAGGTCTTTCACAATACCTTCAGATTCCAAGCTTTCAACAATCTTTGAATGCACCAAAAGATTTGAAATAATCCTTCCAAAAGGAATGATTGTTCCACCTTTTTCTCTGAAAGCGTTTCTGGAATCCTTTACTGCTTTCCACAAATGGTTGAAGATGATGTAGATCGCATCAACCTTCTTCCTAGTGGCAATGCAATAAAGAATATACCTTTGCTCATTACTGATGAAATCTGAGGCATGTGTTCCTTTCCTATGGTAGAAACACCCAAGAATGATCTTTGTCCAGATTTTGTAGACATCTCTCAAATCCTTGACGCTTTTTGTTTTCTTGACATTTGGATAGAGAGTGGATAGAACATCTTCCCAAACTGCCCTTTGATCAATCTCAAAAGCCCCTTCAGGGTTTTTCAGATCAAACATCACTCTTAGGATGTTTTCAGTAATAACAACAAACTTTCCATGGACGAAAGAAAGTATTGATTTTGGAGCAACCACAGCATGTGCCCAGAACTCCTTGACAAGATCCGGATAAACTGGGCCAACGAACTCAGCAAACAACGAGGTCCATCCTTGAAAGATGATGTCTTCTTTAAGATGAAATCCATGTTCTTCAAGGTTGTCAAAATCAACAATAAGTTCACATAGAACTTCTAATTTGTCCTTGGGAATAGAGCATGCAACAACAGGAGTAAGTTGCAAAGTTTCTTCTTGGAGATGGTGAGGAACAGATGTATCAACATTTTGGGATGAGAAGGCAGCCATGGATGCAGAATGAACAAAAACGAACAAGAGAAGAGAACTGGGTTTTTGATTAGGGTTTTAGAAAACGGCTAAGAACTTTTCAAACGAGAGAATGCAAGAAGAAAGAGAGACAAGGGAGCGAAAAAGATGTATGATATGATTTGAAAAGAATATAAGGAGACGAATATAAAATAGAGAATGAAAAAGAATAAATAAACAAAGTGAATAGTTTCAGAATCAAAAGAAATCATTTTCATTAAATGACGAGTGACGTGAGGAGAGAGATCGTGGTAAAAGAAATGATTTAAAACAGTTACCTAGGTCAGCGTCTTTTCAACTGCACGCTTCGTACTGACCGTAGAGACACGTGTTCATCATCAGATAATGGATGACAGGTGTGACATATTCAATAGGCTTTACGCCTTCTGATTCCGATCACTGCTTCTGAATTGATCAAGTTTCTCTTCTGGAAACACTCCTTCTGAAGTGTGCTGATATAAATCTGAATGATCTTCTGATCCATTACTTTTGATATACACAGCTTCTGGAGATACACTTCTTTGTTCTGCAGCTTCTGATAAGACAAAACTGTATCTGCAGAAATTCTTAAGCAACTTTGTTTCATCAGAAACAAGTTTATCATCAAACCAGATATTTATTGATTCGTCCACAATCAATGTTTCAATATTGTATATTCTGTAGCATTTAGAGCATTCAGAATAATCAAGAACGAAACATCATTGCTTTAGAAACAAACAAAACAGATGGTTCCAAGACTAATAAACTTTCTTTTTTGATCTCCTACGAACATAGTTTCTTCAACAGATTTAAGTACCAGAACTTGGAAGACAGTCCTTCTTCCCTTCAAGTGTTGAGACCAACTTGAGTCCAGGTGACATGACATGTTGATTTTTATCTTCTTTGTCGCCAAGAGAATCTGCAAAAGAAATAGTCTTTTTCTTTGGTACCCACATCTTCTTGGGTCCTTTCTTGTTAGATTTTCTCAAGTTCTGATTGAACTTGGGTTTAACATTGTAAGCAATAGGAGGAACAACATGATAATTTTTAATGTGAGTTTCATGATATTTCCTAGGTTGTGTCACATGCTTTTTGGTGTGTGTTATGTGAAGACTTTGAGCATGTGAAGTGTGCCTAATATCATGGGAGTGGCCATACTTGAACTGATCATACAATGGCTTGTATGTGAATTTCATTTCATCAACAGGTTCAAGTTTGTATGGGGTTTCACCCTCAAAACCAATGCCGACTCTTTTGTTTCCAGACACAGCATATATCATAGAAGCTAGCTGACTTCTGCCAATACTTCTAGATAAGAACTTCCTGAAATTTAAATCATATTCTTTCAGAATATGGTTTAGACTAGGAGTGGATTTTTCTGAATCAGAAGGAGATCCAACATTATTGGATAATTTTAAAAGTTTTTCTTTTAATTCAGAATTCTCCAACTCAAGCTTCTTTGTTTCAAATTCAAATAGCTTTTTCAGCTCTTTGTATTTGAGACTAATCTGAGACTTGAATTCCAGAAGTTCAGTTAGACCGGAAACTAACTCATCTCTAGTAAGTTCAGAAAATACCTCTTCAGAATCTGATTCTGATGTAGATTCTGATCCGTCATCTTCTGTCGCCATCAGCGCACAGTTAGCCTGCTCATCTTCAGAGTCTGAATCATCTTCTGACTCATCCCAGGTTGCCATAAGACCTTTCTTCTTATGAAACTTCTTCTTGGGATTTTCCTTCTGAAGTTTTGGACATTCATTCTTGAAGTGTCCAGGCTCATTGCATTCATAGCACATGACCTTCTTCTTGTCAAATCTTCTGTCATCAGAAGATTCTCCACGTTCAAATTTCTTTGAACTTCTGACGCCTCTGAACTTCCTTTGCTTGTTCTTCCAGAGTTGATTTAGCCTTCTGGAGATCAAGGACAGTTCATCTTCTTCTTCAGATTCTGATTCTTCAGGATCTTCTTCTCTAGCCTGAAAAGCGTTAGTGCATTTTATGATATTGGATTTTAATGCAATAGACTTACCTTTCTTTTGAGGCTCGTTTGCATCCAGTTCAATTTCATGACTCCTCAGGGCACTGATCAGCTCTTCCAAAGAGACTTCATTTAGATTCTTCGCAATCTTAAATGCAGTTACCATAGGACCCCATCTTCTGGGTAAGCTTCTGATGATCTTCTTTACGTGATCAGCCTTGGTGTATCCCTTGTCAAGAACTCTCAATCCAGCAGTAAGAGTTTGAAATCTTGAAAACATCTTTTCAATGTCTTCATCATCCTCCATCTTGAAGGCTTCATACTTCTGGATTAAAGCGAGAGCTTTAGTCTCCTTGACTTGAGCATTTCCTTCATGAGTCATTTTCAAGGACTCATATATGTCATAGGCCGTTTCCCTGTTAGATATCTTCTCATACTCAGCATGAGAGATAGCATTCAGCAAAACAGTTCTGCATTTATGATGATTCCTGAAAAGCTTCTTCTGATCATCACTCATTTCTTGCCTTGTCAGCTTTACGCCACTCGCATTTACTGGATGTTTGTAACCATCCATCAGAAGATCCCATAGATCACCATCTAGACCAAGAAAGTAACTTTCCAGTTTATCTTTCCAGTATTCAAAGTTTTCACCATCAAATACCGGCGGTCTAGTATAACCATTGTTACCGTTGTGTTGCTCAGCAGAGCCAGATGTAGATGTAGACTTTGCATTTTCATCAGCCATCTTTTACTGAAGCGTTTTTCTCTTCCTGAATCTTTTCTAAACACGGTTAAGTGCTTGCACCTTAGAACCGGCGCTCTGATGCCAATTGAAGGATAGAAAAACACTTAGAAAGGGGGGGGGGTTTGAATAAGTGTAGCTTTAAAAACTTGACAGATAAAAATAAATTGCACAGTTATTTTTATCCTGGTTCGTTGTTAACTAAACTACTCCAGTCCACCCCCGCAGAGATGATTTACCTCAACTGAGGATTTAATCCACTAATCGCACGGATTACAATGGTTCTCCACCTAGTCAGCAACTAAGTCTTCCAGAGTCTTCTGATCACACACTGATCACTCCAGGAACAACTGCTTAGATACCCTCTAAGACTTTCTAGAGTATTCTGATCCACACGATTACTCTAGTTACAACCTGCTTAGATACCCTCTAAGACTTCCTAGAGTATTCTGATCCACACGATCACTCTAGTTCCTTACAACTTAATGTAATCAATTCTAAGAGTATTACAATTGCTTCTTAAAAGCTATAATCACAAACTGTGATATTTCTCTTAACGTTTAAGCTTAATCTCACTAATATATTACAACAACAATGTAGTGAGCTTTGATGAAGATGAAGATTCTGAGCTTTGAATAGAACAGAGTTTCAGCAAGTTAATATGAGTTGTTTTTGTTCAGAATCGTTAACCTTGCTTCTCATCAGAACTTCATATTTATAGGCGTTGGAGAAGATGACCGTTGAGTGCATTTAATGCTTTGCGTGTTCCGTACAGCATCGCATTTAATGTTATACGCTTTTGTCAACTACCTCGAGCCTTGTTCACGCTGTGTCTACTGACGTTGCCTTTAATAGCTTTTAACGTTCCTTTTGTCAGTCAGCGTAGCTTGCCACTTGTACTTCCTTCTGATCTGATGTTTGTGAATACAACGTTTGAATATCATCAGAGTCAAACAGCTTGGTGTAAAGCATCTTCTGATCTTCTGACCTTGAAGTGCTTCTGTGCGTGATATGTAACACCCTAGACTGCTTTCAGGATGATCGACTAACCCCACAAACCAACACGGGTCTTTTCAGCATGCTTTGACCTCACTCGCACGCTTTCCGGGAAACTTCCCAGAAGGTCACCCATCCCAATACTACTCCAAGTCAAGCACGCTTAACTCGGGAGCCCGTTCAATAAGAACTCCACAGTTAAGCGTGCTTGACTTGGAGTAGTATTGGGATGGGTGACCTTCTGGGAAGTTTCCTGGAAAGCGTGCGAGTGAGGTCAAAGCATGCTGAAAAGACTCGTGTTGGTTTGTGGGGTTAGTCAATCATCCCGAAAGCAGTCTGGGGCGTTACAAATGGTATCAGAGCCAGACCTCTCACAGTACGATATGGTTCGAGGACGAACCATGCGGAAGCTGGTGGGCATGTAACACCCGAGGCCGAAGAAGGCGAGGGGTGGTTGCACCGCATGGAACACCTGAGGCCAATGGGGGCTAGGGTGGTCGCCACATCGGAATGAGAGGAATCCTTTGGCTATGCATGTATGGGACTGCATGGTTGAAGGAAGGCTTATAAGGATTGATGGGTACTACCTATACCAACAAGATGCATCTTCTTTTCGGTAGCCCGTTCCGTAAGAACTCCCCAGTTAAGCGTGCTTGACTTGGAGTAGTATTGGGATGGGTGACCTTCTGGGAAGTTTCCCGGAAAGCGTGCGAGTGAGGTCAAAGCATGCTGAAAAGACCCGTGTTGGTTTGTGGGGTTAGTCGATCATCCTGAAAGCAGTCTGGGGCGTTACAAATGGTATCAGAGCCAGACCTCTCACAGTATGATATGGTTCGAGGACGAACCATGCGGAAGCTGGTGGGCATGTAACACCCGAGGCCGAAGATGGCAACGGGTGGTTGCACCGCATGGAACACCTGGGACCAATTGGGGCTAGGGTGGTCGCCACATCGGAATGAGAGGGATCCTAAGGCCGTGCAGGTATGAGACTGCATGGTTGAAGGAAAGCTTATAAGGATTGATAGGTACTACCTATACCAACAAGATGCATCTTCTTTTCGGGAGCCTATTCCATAAGAACTCCATAGTTAAGCGTGCTTGACTTGGAGTAGTATTGGGATGGGTGACCTTCTGGGAAGTTTCCCGGAAAGCGTGCGAGTGAGGTCAAAGCATGCTGAAAAGACCCGTGTTGGTTTGTGGGATTAGTCGATCATCCCGAAAGCAGTCTGAGGCGTTACAAATGGTATCAGAGCCAGACCTCTCCCAGTACGATGTGGTTCGAGGACGAACCATGCGGAAGCTGGTGGGCGTGTAACACCCGAGGCCGAAGAAGGCGAGGGGTGGTTGCACCGCATGTAACACCTGAGGCCTGAGATGGCTATGGTGGTCGCCACATCGGAATGAGAGGGATCCCAAGGCTGTGCAGATATGGGACTGCATGGTCGAAGGAAAGCTTATAAGGATTGATGGGTACTACCTATACCAACAAGGTGCATCTTCTTTTCGGGAGTCCGTTCAATAAGAACTCCACAATTAAGCGTGCTTGACTTGGAGTAGTATTGGGATGGGTGACCTTCTGGGAAGTTTCCCAGAAAGCGTGCGAGTGAGGTCAAAGCATGCTGAAAAGACCCGTGTTGGTTTGTGGGGTCAGTCGATCATCCCGAAAGCAGTCTGGGGCATTACATGATACCATCAGAACTTCAGTGCTTCTGATCTCATGTTCTTCTGATGCTTCCATAGACCCATGTTCTGATTCTGCTTCGACCATCTTCTGATGTCTTGCCAGACCATGTTCTGATGTTGCATGCTGAACCCTTTGAGACAAAGCTTCTGAGCGCTGAATTATGCGTACTCTTTATATATTTCCTGAAAAGGAAATTGCATTGGATTAGAGTACCATATTATCTTAAGCAAAATTCATATTATTGTTATCATCAAAACTAAGATAATTGATCAGAACAAATCTTGTTCTAACACAGCAAGCCTATGTATTATGCAGTATCGTGACAATAATATACCTCAGATATCTATCAATTGGTCAAATGTGAGTTAAGTGACTAAAGGACAAAATAAAATCTGAGCCAATAATGATCCGACACCACACCATCCAATCATTTAATAAAAATCAAAATAAGGTAAAAAAAATGGAAAAGGGACCAATACACACGCGCCACGTGAGCAGGACTGAGTAAAACAACAAAAAACCAGTCAGACGCCGGAGATACCCTCCGGTCATCTTCTCCGTCACGTCGCCGCCACAGGCGGAGGTCCAAACGCCCAGAAACACATGAAATGACCACCTTTCTACTCGAAATTTGGCATAGATTCTGATTATGAACGTAGTTAATCCTAATTCTTCCTCTAATGCATGAATCGAACTCATTTATAAAACCCTAACATCTAAAATTTTCATGAAAACACAAGCTAAGCACAGCACAACGATCTTCATGACATGTACAACTCACATACGCTATTCAATCATCCAAACAGCAAGTAATTCGCATGCACATAAATCTTAACAAATAGTTGATAAGCTGAGTAGATTCAGAAGCACTTACCTGACGTGAATCTTGACCAATGAACAAGAAACCTCTATGAACTGTTGAGATCCTCTCCTTGTTGCTTTGGTAATGATGATGTATGCTTCAAGATATAGCACAAGAAGGCTGAGAAATAAACTCCGTTTTGAGACGCCTTGATCTTGTTATGAGATTTCGATGAAAAGTGATGAAGCTTGGTGATGCATGAACAGAGACGATGATGATCCACACAAGGGTACTAAAGTTTGGATTATGGAGCTTTGAAGATGACAATGATTATCTCAATGGAGATTTGTTACAAGCTATTAAGACCGGGAAGAGAGTGAGGTTGTTGAATGGAGATGAAGGTTTATGGTGATGGGGAATCGGTTATGGTGGTGGTTGAAGGTGATGAAGAGTTTTCAAAGCTTTTGTTGAAGATGAGAGATGAAGGATGAGAGAGAAAGTGAAGTTGTTGTTATTATGGAGAGAGAGAGTTTGAAACTGAAAAAGTGGAGAATGAAGTGTCCGCGAGACTGAGGGGTGAGGAGTTTATATAGTGTGATGGTACACGGAGATTATGGTGTGTGTTGTTGTAGCAAATCATTTTCCCTTGACTTAGTGAGCAAGTAGTGCATTTTTTGAGTAACCTTCTAATCACCTTTCACGTAACCAGTGCATGCATGGCCTGATGAGGTAAGTAGCAATGTTACTATGTTGAAGCCTGCGCGCTCGTGGCGTTTCTGGCCTGATGCTTTAGCCAACGAGCAGCTTGGTAGAGGTGTGAATTTAAGGCTCCATATTTTCACAAACACATGGCTAAAATTAATGATCATTAGTCCAATGGATAAAGAACATAAAGGACTATAGGTTAGCACTTGAATTGGACTTGGAAGGTGCCTCTTAATCTCTAAAATCGAGTTTGATAATGGCACACCACCTGTTTGGTGAAATGCATGCGTATGCCTTAGGAGTCTGGCCTAGCTTGTCATGCAGTGGTGACTTGATGAGGGCACGACTTTAAGGCTTCATAAATGATTCAATACACACCCAATTTGCTTGATTATTGTTTTAATGGATAGAGGGGATGGCAAAGAGTGGAAAGGCCTCAAGAATGTCTTCAAAAGATCTTTATAATTCCCTGAAATTTAATTGGAAAATGGCACGCCACGTGTTTGATCAAATGTGTCACGCTGCCCAGAATTTTGCCTTGCCATTATGACTTGATTCAAATGAAAAATCTCAACTTCACATCTTATTAACTCTTCAACCAAGCTTCAAATAGAAAAGTGTTCAACTACAAAGTTGTTCTCCTCCATGAGAGGAACAACTTTGATGTTGAAAGTTTTTCCAAAGAACGCCTTTTGCCACGTCTAATCAGGGCTTGAAGTTGACTGTTCATCCAATTCCAAAAGCCTCAAAATTTTTCTAAGTGTTGGAATTTTCTTATTTTTTTTGTAAATTTTGTCAAACTCTCGATTTTATTTATTTCTTTGATTTTCTTTGACCGATCTTCCACCAAAAGTCAACATTTGACAGTTGACTTTGACTTTGGCCAAAAAAAGTCAACTTTTCCTGATTTTTCCGATTCCAGATGAACTTCCCGATTAATCAGTTTCCGCTCTAATTCTCAATCAGTTTTCAACCAAAGATACTCCAGTGAATGATATTTCTTCAAGGCAACCACATTTTCATATCCACCAGTCATCTCTTGATTAAATTTTGACAACAAAGTCAACAGGGTTGACCTTGGTCAAAACCCTAATTTGGAAATCTTGATGAACCTGAGGATTGTGTCTTTTAATCAAAGCTTTGACTTGGAGATGATGAAACCTTGATTTTAAGAGGACTTCAATGGGAAAGGCGCCATACAATCAGACCTCAAACCTTCTCTTTTGAACCAAGAAATTTCACACATAGAAACTCTTTTTCATCAATTTCCTTGAACAGTAACAATGATATGAATGAATTTATTGAGTGAATGACCTACATGAGGTATGCATATGAATGTGATATGAAAGCCAATTGTGTATAAATAAGTGGGCAAATTTTGGGGTGCAACAGCTGCCCCTATTCAATATGCTTGAACCTGAATGTACGAACGATACAAGTTCTGGACATTTGAGGTGTAAGTGGATTGAATACCAAAGAACCCAAAATTTTGCGCTCTGGAGTAACAACTCTGAGGTGATATTTGTAATTGTGATTTTGGAAGAGGACACCAGTTACTACTGATTCCAAACAAGGGATACTATTAAATGTTTGTCATAAACAAGAAACGCTAGTCAACTACTGGACCTTTGCCGATAACAACCGGACTTTGAAGGAAAGGACCAATAACAATCAGACCTAGCCAAAGGATGCCTGTAACAACAGGACTTTAAAGGAACAGACTAGTAACAACTAGAACTGACCAAAGGATGCCTGTAACAACAGGATTTTTGCTGGTAACAACCAGACTTTGAAGAATAGGACTAATAACAATCAGACCTAACCAAAGGATGCCTGTAACAACAAGACTTTAGAGGAACAGACTAGTAACAACTAGAACTGACCAAAGGATGCCTGTAACAATAGGACTTTTGCTGGTAACAACCAGACTTTGAAGAATAGGACTAATAACAATCAGACCTAACCAAAGGATGCCTGTAACAACAGGACTTTAGAGGAACAGACTAGTAACAACTAGAACTGACCAAAGGATGCCTGTAACAATAGGACTTTTACTGGTAGCAACCAGACTTTGAAGGAGAGGACCAATAACAATCAGACCTAACCAAAAGATGCCTGTAACAACAGGACTTTAAAGGAACAGACTAGTAACAACTAGAACTGACCAAAGGATGCCTGTAACAACAGGACTTTTGCTGGTAACAACCCGACTTTGAAGGAGAGGACCAATAACAATCAGATCTATCCAAAGGATGCCTGTAACAACAGGACTTTAAAGGAACAGACTAGTAACAACTAGAACTGACCAAAGGATGCCTGTAACAACAGGACTTTTGCTGGTAACAACCAGAATTTGAAGGATGCCTGTAACAACAGGACTTTAAAGGAACGAGATGCCAATAATCATTGGACTTGACTGAAGAGATACCAGTAAACACTAGGCTTTCAAAAAGCATTGATGCTTGCGAAGCATAAGGATTACATGAATCCCACGGGCCAACAGGCGGGGTGTAACCCTTCAAGGGTGGCAATCACTCGAATTGCCACACACATAGTATGGATTTCAAATGATTGAAAAATGAGATGGGTTGAATGCCCACCCTCATTCGCACTATATTATGCACGCAACATGCGGGAAAATAACCAAAACAAGACTAGTAACGACTAGACTCGACACACGGATGACAGTAACCACTGAACCTTCGAGGAGGTGATGATGCTTGCGAAGCATAAAAGTTACATGGGTCCCTCAGGCCAAAAGGCGGGGTGTACTCTTCAAGAGTGGCATTCATTCGAGTTGCCACACACCTAGTATGATACCCAAATGATTGAAAAATGAGATGGGTTGAATGCCCACCCTCATTCGCACTCTAATCTGCACGCAGCATACGGGAAAATAACCAAGGCAAACTTGCAAGAAGCAAGAAATATCCCTTATGCAAAAGGCAGTAAGGGGACTCACAAAAAGTGAACGCAAAGAGAGGACTGGTGACGGCCAGACTCTATTAGATGATGCCAGTAAACACTGGGCTTTGAAGGAAATATTGTTACTTATGGGACATAAGAACTACATGGTTCCCTCAGGCCAAGAGGCGGGGTGTAATTCTACAAGGGTGACAATAATTCGAATTGCCACACACAAAGTATGGGTTATCCAAATGATTGAGCTCAGCAAACGGGAAATAACCAAAGAGACAATGATCTTGACGAAGAATGACTCTGTAACCAATCCACAGCGGAGAGAGAAAGTGAGACTTCTTCTGGGGATATACTACTTAGTGCCTTTGAAGCACATACAAACTTGGCTTATGCATTAATGCATGTTTTAATTTTTCCATGGCGTAATGCTCCATATTCATGGAAATGCTACGCATTTTTGTAGATGTGAATGCAATGATTACTATATGAAGAGACAACGAGGGCCCTTTAGAGAATATTCCACTAACTTGTCGATTGAACTTCGTCTCTGACCTCGGGAAAGGTAAACACCAGGGAGAATCCCCTTAGTATTAAGAACTCTGTGGGGGTGCCAATAGACATTAGACTTTAACTTGCAGGATATACTTCTGATTGTTAACTTGAAGTGTAACTTCTGACTTCTCACCATGTGCCATAGCTCGGAGAATTTTTAGCTTGAGGAGATTCCCTCAATTTACCATGTATGGGATGAGTGGAACAACTCCGAGGAGAAATAAACTCCTATACTTGGGGAGAGAATGAATTCTCAGGAGAAATAAACTCCTATGCTCGGGGAGTGACTTTTCCAGGAGAAATAAACTCCTATGCTTGAGGAATGGAATCAACTCTCAGGAGAAATAAACTCCTATGCTTGGGGAGAGAGTAACTTGCTGGGGAAAAGCATTGTGATACTTCTCCACTCTATGATGGCCAACTACACTTTACAAGTGAATGACGGTTTCTTCAATACAAACCAAAGGAGTATGCCCCAGGCCGCTTGACTTGTGAAGATATCTGATTTATCGAAGACATTTGCCTCGAAAGGATCCTTACACCACCATTACTTGAGAAAATCTGCCACAGCATATTCATACATTTGAAATATTCTTTCTCTTGATCCACGGATCCTTGAAGAGATTTTTCGAATCTCGACGTAATTGCCCCAGATTGAGTGAGCTTGAGAGATTCCTCGACGTCACTACTTCAGATTGATTGAAATCAAGAGAGAGATTCCTCGACTTGATTGACCCAGATTGGTCGAATTTGAGATGTCAAACCTTGATTTACTTGCCCCAAATAGGCTGGACTCACGAGAGAGATTCCTCGTCATGACTGCCCCTGATTATGTACATCTTATCAGAACCCTCGAATTTTACTTCCCTTAAGATCAAACAAACTGTCGGAGCAACTTTATCATACTCAATGGAGTTTTCATATCTTTCTTCAAGATACTTAATCAAAATGCATCTACTCAACAGAGTATTCAAACTTCTCCCCTCAGGGTAGTCAATCAAAGAAGGTATCAACTGATTTGCTCAATGGATCATTCAACCTTTTCCCCTCAGGGTAGCCAATCAAGGACAATATCAAACTGATCAGGCTCAACGGAGTGTTCAGGCACTTGATTTGATAATCAAACAACGAGGGCATCAAACTGCACATGCTCAATGGAGTATTCAGGCAACTTGCTTTGATAATGAAACAACGAGGGCATCAAACTGCACATGCTCAATGGAGTATTCAGGCAACTTGCTTTGATAATGATCTCTTTTTACTCTACGGAGTTCTCAAGTCTTTTTTACTTTGACATGATCAAGATCTTCATGGATTCTCATCATAGAAACTTCCTTGATGTTTAAGCAAATGTTTTGTATGCAAAAGAATGTTAATTCTGAGAATGATAATTCTAATGAAAAGCTTATGCTAGTCTTGAAGTTTAAAACTTTTTATGCAATGAGGTGGCCACCTCTTGTGAATGAAATGCAAAACGGGCACATAATACCAACATAAATGTGTGTTACGCCTCATTGGGAGTCAGCTAAACACTATCTCTTTGGAGTGTGTCTTTGAAATAAACTCTACTTCAATTAGGACTTTTAAGGGTTGTAACTTGGCCAGGTTCACGGTTTTCAGAAACAAAGGATTTTTAAGGCTCAAAATTATTGGTGCCCACCCCCTTCGTGATGTTCTCCACTCCTAAGTCCAGTTAACTCAACATAAGTGTTCGTCCCTCACAAGGAATTTTGAAATGGTTGAGGAATCAATGAAGTTTTTAGGACATGACAGTCGCTCACCTTTTATTCTTTTGATTTATTGTCACACGACTTTGTTCTTGCTTTATTTTCACCATCATTTTTCTTTTTATTGCTATATTTTTCTTTCATCCTTTTTTCTTTTCATTTTTTTGCCATTCTTCTTTTTTTTTTTGAACAAGTCGTGTGACCTCGCATTGTCGTTGATTCGTTGGAAGTGATTGCGACTGCCTCATTCCATGATTGATGAAGGATTACCATTGTGGCATCGTCATCTTTTGTCCTCTTGGTAGGTGCAGGATAACCATCACGGTTTTGACTTTCCTCAACCTTTTGAAGGATAACCATTGTTTTATCCTTAGATGCATACCCTTTATGAGTTTGAACACTTGATAAAGTTAGATGAACACTACCCTGCCCCAGGGTTAAGATAAAGGTTTTTTTTATCAGAAAAGAAACTCCTCCTTCAAGGCTCAAAGGGGTTAACGAGGGTCTATCTCCCTTATACTTCCGGTGTTTGGGGATTTCAAACAATGCCTGTACATCATCAACAGGGTTTTATTCAAAAACACACAATTAGGATTTTGCATTTTTAATTTCATCATTCTCCCTCCGCCTTTTGCCTAAGCAAGATATTAGTAAAGTTGGTATCGTAATGCCAAAATATTTTATGAGTGAAAACGAATGAATTACTTCAAGACGAACATAAACAATGTATTATGATTTTCATTAAGAAATTAACAAATTTTACATGCTAGCAATGCTTAAACAAACAACAAAATGTTAGGAATGAGAATGCAATAGAGAACTAAATGAATGCTCTTGTTGAGGAGACTTGACTCCGTATGGGCTTATTGCTCTTGAATGCTTTCTGCAACTTTGATACCCCATTGAGACTTCAATATAAGCATAAACCTCTTTGGAATGAATGTTGTTGTTCTGAAATCAACGAGGATTTGAATTCCGCCTTTGAATGTCCTACCACCTTCAGTTGAATTGCTAGGTGCCCCAACATGGTAGCCACTTAGCATTATCATACGTTCCTTCCAAACTCTTTAGATTACTTTCCCGAAAAAGACTCCAACAAAGTCACATAAAAGTCGTGAGATTTTTTTGCCTTACTTTAGGGATTCGAGCAATGCAAATGATGCAATACTCAAGATAGACCATGTCTTGCTTATCCCTCAGTCGGGAGCCCCAAGCATAGTTGCTAGAGTAGTAATCGTCATCATAAATGGAAGAAGCTAGTATGATCATCAAACTCAGGAGAGCTATATGTGGTAAGGAATACCCACAACACAAATTTTAACCAACTAATATTTCTAACCTGCAGGGAAGTAATTGGGCACAAGGCATTAGAATTACATCAATTTATTTCTCATAATCTTTCTTTCTCTGTTGACGAGCAAAAGCCACTGAGAAGAAAATTCCGGGAAGAGATGACACATGATATGAAGCAACAGCCTGAGAATGAGAAATGTCTTCGTAGAATACTCTTGATTATCGCATGGAAAAAGATTCTGACTGAGTCACACAAGAATTTGTAGTGCATTAGGGATTCGAGCAATGCAAATGGTGCAATGCTCAAGATAAGAATACGTCTTGCTTATCCCTCGGTCGGGAGCCCCAAGCAACTTCCACATATGTACAAGAGATGATTATAACTTTTACTTGCGCGCCCAAACCATCCGAAGTGAGCATAAATGACCTATGCAGTTCTTGATATCAGGCACTAGTGTTGCACCCCAAAATTTGTCCTCTTTCTCTGTGCTATAAGTTATGAAAGACGTTTATTTCGTCTCTCAAAAATTGAGAAAATAATGAAGAGTTTTCGTTGTTTTTAAAGACAATTTCGGTGCAAAGGTTTCCTCTAATTGCTTGTTGTGCAAGTGAAGATATTATGGTGCAAAATATGGTTTGCGGGATCATTGTGATTAAAGTGTTATTATGAGTTCAAATACTTGTTGCTCGTAATGCAAGTCACTTATGGTTTGAACGTTAAGCGTGGAGTGTTCATTGAAAATTGAAGATTATTTTGGAATATTCACTCATGTTTGCTAAGGCGTTCAAGTAGTATCAAAGGTGTTAAGTTCATAATTTGTTAAGAGTTTGTTTAAACTTGGAAGGTTCTTTCATGTGTTTTAGCACACATGTTTCGAGATTCAAATTCATTCAAATTGTTTGCAAGATTCATAATCA
This sequence comes from Vicia villosa, assembly GCF_029867415.1. Classification (NCBI taxonomy): domain Eukaryota; kingdom Viridiplantae; phylum Streptophyta; class Magnoliopsida; order Fabales; family Fabaceae; genus Vicia; species Vicia villosa. The sequence continues at coordinate 479,484 of NW_026705478.1, forward strand.
TTCAAAGGTCATTACAAATGTCCATTACAAAAATACCATAAAAGAAAAATAGAAAGACAATCTATATGCAAAATTCCAACCCTGCACCAAAGTCCCCACCTACAAAATAAACCAGCCTGCAGATAAACCGAACCGGTTCGAACAAGTCAATCAACAACAGTCCGAAATCATAAGAAAACCGAACCTGCACATAAAGGAAAAACGAACCGAAACAGAAGAAAAAAATCAAATCCAATGGCCAGCTCAGTTCTTATAGTGGAAGAAAATTCATATCAGGGGGAGAACTTGGACGAAAATAAGGATCCATAACAGTATGTCAAAAAATGATTCATAACAGAAAATAGGAGGAGAAGAGATGTAACACACTTAGAAATTGAGAACCAAATCGTAACAAACTCTTTCTCTTTCTGAATCTTCTCCTGAGTCTTCATTTTCTTCATCACGGCATCAACAATCTTCATCACCATCACGACTCCATAACCTTCAACACTTCAATTTCTCAAAGAGCTTCATCCCGAATCCTCTCATTTCTCCACCAAAGAAACTCAGAAGAAAACTTCAACCTCCCTGAACCTCTCTTCTTCAATCATACGCTACCATCACCCTGGCAATAGGCATAACAGAAAAAAAAGTCAGAACAGAAAATGGAGAGTAACGAAACCTCTAACCGAAAACGTAACAAACTTTTCTCCAAGACTTTCTTCAATCTCTAACAGATTCTTCATCATCATCTCCAATGTTAGTGAAGAGCCATCACCTCTAGTTGTCATCTCTACACCAAAATCGATTCACCAATCTGCAAAACAGAGAAGAGAAAAACGAAAGTAGCGGTTCATTTGTTCTTCAATCGACCTCTTCTTTATCAATCTCCGCGCACAACTTCGTTTCGGCAATCGTTTCGATCTTCAACTCTTCCCTTTCATCAACACGTGATCATTGTTTGATTCAACCAATTTCCACAACATCAACGCGGCAACAATCGGTAATCATTCAACATCATCATCAACACAACAACGCTACAATAACAACAAGAACATCAGGAATCGCACAATATCGCAACTCAGAGGAGAAGATTGAGAGGAAGAAGCAAAAGAACTCACCAGTTCATGAAGAGTATCCTCTCTGGTTTTCTTATCACTATCGTCATACTCAAAGAATCGCCGGATGGAGAGATGAGATCGAGGACAGAGAGATGTGAGAAGCATAGAGATCTAGAGTGAAATCGGAAGAGTTTGATTAGCATTTTGAGACGAGAGATTTGTGCAATGAGTGAACTGAGACGCCGCCGCCGTGAAGCATTCACCGGCGCGGTGAGTTGAATATGAGAGTGAGAGCAAGACCAAGAGATGAGGCTCTGAGAGAGACGATTTGATCGGAGAAATTGATGAGAGGAGATGAGGTTCTGGCCGCCGCCGCTGGTTCGTTGAGGACTGAGAGAGGGAGAGAGCTTTTTCAGATGCAATGGCCATAACACGTAACCCTATCTCTTTTCCTAATTCAAGTTTTTTTCATTAACGTGTTTCTAATGTGATTAATTGGATTTATTTGGTGTTAATTAGGATTAAGTGGACACAATTAGTTGATTAACATTGAAACTAAAAAATCTGAATAATGAATTGGACCAAAATTTGATTCTGATGCAATACTTTGGGCCAAAACGAATTGCTATCCTACATTACCATGAGCCCATGCACCCCTGCCTTGATTGCATAGTAAAACTCCCTTGGGCCAAATGCTATTGGGCCCTGCGCCTTGTGTTCTGTTTACACCACCATTCCAGTAATTCACCCCCCTGTGTACATATTTTCCACATTTAGATTTCATTGTTTTTTATAGTTTTGTTTCCTATTTCTTTTTAAGTGATAAAAACATAAAAGTCATATATTTTTTTTGTTAGTTTTAGCATTTATAAAAAGATACAAAAATATGTAATATGTTCTCTTGTTAGAATTTATTTGTTTGGTTACATAGTTTAGTTCTAATTCTTAGATGAAAACGTCATGAAAAATATTAGCCTTGTTAGATTTTGTTTTAGAATTTAATTAGAACTTAATTGCTAGTATTTTCTATAGCGTGTTTCCTTGTTACTACTGATTTGTTTGTTGAGATGTGCGAGGTACTTCGAGAGAGCCTTTTGATTGCTATTCGACTTGCTTCGTGTTCCACTTTATTTGTGGGACACGAATTCGCTTCCAGTGCGATTTGTCTTACGACTTGATTTGCGTCGTGTTCCACTTTATTTGTGGGACACGAACCTATTTCCGATGCCAGTGACCTGATCTCTCATTCATTGAGATGTATACTCTTGTATTGTCTGGATTGTTTCTCTTGCAGGTTGCTCGTGTGGTTATGCTCGACGTGTACCACATGTCGCTCATGATTTATTTTCACGACGACGCTTTCTGACTCGCTTTGCTTGACGATGGCTTACGCGAAGTATTCCGGACTTCCCTGCTTACGCTTGCTAGCTCATTGCGGATTTGCTATCTATTTGGTATTGATTCCGTTTCATTTTACTTATCTCGCACTTTATCGCTTTCTCGCATCATCCTTTAACATGAGAAGTAGGACCTAGACATGCATCTGGCCAAGCCCTCGAAAGAGGCTTTGTTTTTGTTGGTATGTTTACATTTGTGCTTTGCGGCAGGGAGTCACGGTGTAATAAGTCCTATATGGCTCTCCGTTAAGTCCTCATGGAAGGCATGCGGAGAGGGTTAGCAATCAACCCCCGCCTAGTCTCATTGAGTCTGTTCGGTATGCACACGCTACGCGTTGCTCGCTTCTGAACCTGCACAAGATCTTGTTATCGAGTATGTCAGGAAAAGGGTTCATGCAGCCGGACCCCCGCCTTTCCTATAGCTCGCGTCGCTCGACATTGATGCTCGGTGCACGCACGCACCTTTTTCCTTTATGATCCGTGACGGCTTGGTTGCTGAGAGGGGTCCGCCCTCTTGTCTATGGCCCGATCATTTTCACGAGGTCTAATGCTTGGTTGACTTGGGTTGAGCTGCTCCCCTTGGCTATGGCGGGACCGCTTTTCTACCATTCGGTCAGTACCGTTGGTTTGTTTGCTTCACGAGCGGAGCTCGTTTGTGTGATATTATTGTTTGCTTCCCCTTTTTCTCGTAGGTTGTTAGCTTAGTTTAGACTTGTACCCTTTGTATGATAACATTAGGTAGCAAGCTTTCCCCCTTAGCTTAGGTTTTCCTCATGCATCTTTTAAAACACAAACCACACTCTTTGATTTTCTTTTCTTAAGAGCTTGTTATTTCCGCTCCATTCCCAAGCATAAGTCTCTAAGGGTCGAGCGGCGGAGTGTGAATGTAACTCGTTCACCTAAAAAACACAAAACAAACAAAAATTAGTTAGCCGAGCTACGGTAGCTCTGATTCTACAAAACAGATACGTAGGCAGCGGGGTAGGGCCCGTGCGAGCACAATCCTTTATTTTCCCTACATTCTGCATTCATTTTAGTCCAGATTAGCGTAGATTTGTTATACACCCATAGTTTTAGACACAGGCGTGGATACCATCGAGTACGATGGGCGCGAGGGGTGCTAATACCTTCCCCTCGCGTAACCGACTCCCTTACCCGTTTTCTCTGGTCGTGAGACCGTTGTTTTATTTTGTGGTTTGCTGGCATTCCCTTCCTTTTCAGGATAAATATGTTAGTGGCGACTCTGTTAATTTTTCGCGGGTAGCGACAACTAGGCACAAACACACAATGTCTAACTCGAAGGAGTCGCGACCTTTTATGGCTTTCAAGCTTTCCTCCAAGAGGTGGAACCTTTTATCGGATTCAATGATCAGGAACCTGAAGGCTTCAAATTCCAAATTGTTCTCATGATGCGCAATCTCCTTAATAAGGATAGGAGTCTTAACAATACTTCAAACACTTTAATTCATAAGAACTTTCCTAAGGTGAAATTAACATTTGCATTTGGCCTTTGACGAACCTGTTCTCAAATCTTCTTGTCTAAGAGAAAAGCCTGAATAGCTTTCATACACTGATTCATGTTAATCCCCATTTATGTTCTCATCCCAATCAGAAACCTCACGGAGTTGTTCCGTTATTAACTTTCAAGCACGTAATGGTGAGAAGTCAGTTTGTTGTTGAAGTCAGAATTTGAATGGAAAGGGCCCTCATAAGCTTCTAATAGAACTATGAAATGCATGATAATATGGATGCATGTTTCATTTACAAGGGATCCTAAAGTCCTTTCACACACTTTTTATTTCTCTTTTATCAAAGCTTTTTTCCTTTTTTAGAATCAGACTTTAGGATCCCCCACAAATGACGTGGATGAAGGAATGATGTTATGCGATGCAAAGGCATGGGATCAAGGTCCATATAATCTTAGTAGCATCTGTACAATCTCTGGACAACTGATGTAAAATCTCTGTGCACGTCAAATGTCACATGATCAAAGGTTCGACGCCCTTTTGAATACCAGAATATCAAGCACCATGAGAATAGACCAAATAAAGGCATGACCTCAACTCTGAAGAAGCAAGGGTATGTAGGAGTCAAGGTTTCCTGTCCCACCCCTGTAACGCCTGGAAATTCGATTATTCGCTTAATCTAGACGTTCAGAGTGTTTAGTAAAGTTTTTGTATTTTGAGACGATTTAGTCGGTATTAGTTCGGGATAGCGGATCGATATTTAATCAAGAGTTTTGATATTTTCAGTATTAGAAATATTATTGGAATAATATTTGAAGTTTTGAGAATTTTCTGAGTAATTAAGATTAGACCGGAAATATGATATATTCGTCGAATTTGGATTGTCGATGTTATTTAAGGGCGTATTTGGAATTATATAAATCGAAGTCGGATAGTCAGAAAATAATATTAAGAATAATATTACTTATAAGTCGGAATTATTATATTGAAGGAATTATTATTATAAGTGATATTTTGGTTATTGAGTTATATCTCTTATTGGGCCTAAATTGATTTTGGAGGATATTAAATAAATAAGAGTTGTTAACCACTAAGCCCAAATTGGATTTTAAATTAGGGTTTTAGAGATGAGAAAGAGTAGTTGTCATCGTTGGAGAAAACAAGAATAGAAGAGAAAGAGGCAAGTTTTGGAGAAGATGAACAAAGCTTGAAGATTTCCATCTATGGTGCCCAATCGGAAGTGTGAATCGGAGACCCATTTGAGTTGCTTCAATTGATAAGGTACGGGTGGGGTTCTCTTCCTATAACGGGGCTTATGAACAATTGTATGTTGGGGATTAGGGGTTTATGTTATTGCAATTGCTTGTGTTAATTGTTGCTGGAAAATTGAAAACCTATGAAATTTTATGTTTCTGCGGTTGCTGTTTGTTGATGTGTATGTTAAAGTTTGTATGATTATGTTTGTTACTAGTTGCTGTTATTAAACATGTGTATTGAAATACATAAGAGAAAAAGCTCATGATGGATGACAAAGAAATGCATGATGGGCGGAACCCACTAGCATAAGTGACAGACGGTTTTGTTCTTCATTATGCTGTTTCATTGTTTTGTTTTCATTCTCCAAATAACTATATACAATAGCTCATTTATTGGAGATGGCTGCCACATTGTCCATTAATTATTTACTATTTTTTTATGACAAATTGATATGAGATGCCTTGATCTCTCTTCCTTGTGAGACGTGGGTCTCCTTGTAGTATATTGAGTATTTAGCCTTTAGTAATTAAATAGAAACAGCAGCAGCTATAATAAAATGCAAAACAGTCCCTTTTGATCAAATAGCCGGATTAAGCGGTATAATTAATTGTCCGGAATTGGATGAAAATTTACGTGGTAGCTAAGTTTAATTAGTAGATTAACATGGTGGTGTTATTTTGTTGAAATTGTGATATTTTACGAATCGACTGAAATTGTATTTGGTTTAAATATTCTTTATAAATAAATTATAATAATTTAATAGAATTGTCAATAGAGTTGTTAGAGTTGTCAATAGAGTTGTTAGAGTCGACAATAAGTTGTCAAAATTGTTTTGAATTATTAAGAGTCATATTTCTATTTGTTTTGAGTAATTCTGACATGTTTAGAGTTGTCAGTATATAACGTCGGTGTTTGTTTTTTTATTGGAACTTTAACAATTCATATCTTTTGAACCGTAACTCCGTTTGAGTCCCCGTTCGAGGCGTTAGAAAGCTAGCGTGATATTCTTTTCAATAAAAATGGTTTTGAGCAATAGAATGCTAGAAATTGGAAATGGAGTAGAAATTGAACTGAATTAAATTAATATAGTTTGATATTAATTGGTTAAATTAATAGTTAAATTAATTGCAATGAGTTTAATTGATTGGAATATACTTGAAGTTGGATCAATTATTCGGTTTGTCGGTAAATTACGGTATTTTGAGGATTCGTCCGTAATTGTGTTTTGGCTTGAATATGTATGTTGAGAATAACATATGTATATGTCATGATGTTGTGCTAATATTGATTCTCTGTGGTTAGTTGGTTAGCATTAAATTAATAATTAATTGCTTGATGTTGAAAGTGTGTGTTTATGTATAATTGACAAAAATGAGAATTAACATGAGATAGTATGGTTACTAGTGTTAATTGGATTGTGTGAATCGTAATTGATTAATTGGCCTCTTATATGTTAATGATGTGTGTGTTGCGAATGTTGTGTACAATTGGTGGATAATTCATAGAGTTGAATTATTGAGATATGCGGAAAGTTAAGATGGTAGAGATGATCTTAATTGCATATATTTGTGATATTGTACATACATTCATATCATAGTGTGCCTTGAAACACAGGTGGATTTGCTTTGAAACACAAGCGGGCTTGGATTCTAGAGTGAATCGGAAGCCGTAAACTATATGTTTACAATTGGTGGACTTTGGTCTTGTCCGGATCGGAAGTGTGGCTTAGATTCTAGAGTTATGAATCGGAGGCCGGTGAAACTTAGAATTTCACATTGGTACCACATGCATAGTGTCACATGTATCATTGAGTCACATTAGAGTTATGTGATAGTTTATTATGTGCATTATGTTGTGATAAGTGTACGAGTGAAAAATTGATTATGTGCATTGATGTTGTGATGCTATGTGTATGAGTTTGGTAATTGATTATGTACACTTGGTGTTGTAGTGATAATTGTATTAGTTGATAATTGAGAAGGGGTGATGTTTGAATACGTAATTGGTTAAATGCGAGAATATGTGATAATGATGGATTGTGTTTATATTTGGAATAATAGTATTGAATCCTGTGATTTATTATACGATTGAACTTCGTGCATACTTGAATATGTGAAATTTATTGGATGATACTATTTACATAATTATGACTTGTTGTGCGATGAAAAGTATGAGAGATTAATGAACTGTGGAAGTATGATGTGTATGGTAATTGTTGATACTTGCGATGTAATGATTTTATATGCCTGAATCCTAATATACAATTTATCATGCGCCCACTTATATGATTTGATATCTCACCCTTTTCTCTTGTTTCGCCGTTGCCTTTATATTGGTAACGTGCAGGTATTCAAGTATGAAGACTTAGTTGCCGTTACTCGATTCGGTTGTCGCTCTGATACGTAGCACTCTGGGGGGGAATGATTTATGTCATTCATGATGTTGTTGTTTAATTGTGTTATCTTGGTTGAACAAAATGATAAGTTAACTGAAGATATTTTATTGAATACTTGTTTAAGTGATTCCGCTGTGTTTTAATAAAATAAGTTATTCTGTTTCAAAGGTGCTATGTATCCGCTAAATGCGATGAAGTGATTTATTGTTGAAGTGAATATGTGACGCCTTATTTGTTTGTCGAGAATTTTTTTTAAAAAAAAACTCTGATTTATATATATTTATCGGGTAGAAATGGGGTGTTACATTAGTGGTATCAGAGCAGGTCGGTCCGTCCGGCCAAGTTGTCGAGTCTGTTGAGTTGTGCGACAGTTGAATGCTGTCAGTGTTTTAGTCTTTAGTACACGACACGTGTGTGAAACACTGTCCGTACTTGTTTGTTTTGTTGCAGGAATTGGTTTGATTCCAAGTGGGGGAGAAGTTTTGCTTCTCGAAGATGTTTCTATTGTAAGGGATGGTCAGGTATGCTGTCGACAAGCGACGATGCAAGTGTTGTTGAGAGTGAACTGTGAAGTTGTCGGTGCGTTTAACCTTTGTGTCTGATGCCGGTGTTTAGCAAGTGTTAAAGTGATGAGGTTGCGATGGACCTTATATTGGACTCGCATAAGTGATTGACGGACGTAGTCGATGCGTGATGTGTTGTGAATCGCGAACCCGAGTTGGAACTCGAGGATGCGCGTAACTTGAGTTTCGGATACCTGAATTGAACTCCATTTGAAGCGTCAGAGAGATAACGAGATGAAGTGGATTATAAGAATTATTGTCGCAGCCGTAATAGATTTGATTTTAACGTGATGATGTTGGGATGGGGTGCAGTTTTTCGTCGAAGTTATTTGAGGAGTTTGGGAGATAACATAAAAATTGTCGATGCTTGACGTCGATGTTTACAATTCTAATAACGTCATAGATTTGTATCTTGGGTTTCGAGTATAAGTTGGACGTACCGTTTGAGCCTACGAAGAGGTGAAGTTGTATTCTACCTTATGGAAATGTGTAAGCCTGTTGAATAAGAATGGTTATTACCGCAAATGTCTGAAGCGAAGTTAAGCAAAACTTGTTGTTGATGATTAAGATGAGAGAACAAGATGTTCGGTATTAAAGATGATTTGAGTACTGATGACTTTTAAGGAAGAGTGAAGTAGTAGCGAAGAAAAAGTCAGACTTAGGGATGATAGAAGTCGTATTTGGGATGCCAAAAGTGGCGGCTTGTATAAAAGAAGGAGTGTATGGAATTTTCTATCGCCAGTTTATCGGGAGGAGGACTTCGGTTGAGACGAAACAAACTGTGTGATGCTACTCATGTTATTGGATTTAAGAGGAAATTCGGAAAGGGCGCTATTATGATGTAACAACGATTTATACTCCACAATGGTTGTCGAATACTAATTGACAAATTGGGGAACTGATCACCCTCAATCTATTGTTAATAGTAGACGAAACTCGTGTTGGATGTTATAGATTTGTCTTGTTGTCTTAATAGTTTGGAAAGAGTATTTATATTTTATCGTGAAGATGGTCGTTCATTGGTTTGTGTAGCTCGATAAGAGGGATGGTTGAGTAAGAATCGGACGAAATGAGCAATCAGTGTGGTGCGTTTTATACAAGCGAGTGTCGCTAAGCAAAAGATTGGAAACATCAAGTGAAACAACGATGTGAGGATGAGTATTAAGGAAAGTCTGTATTGGATTGAGAATTTGTGGACCATATAATTGACGGAATTTTATTAGGGGTAGTGATTTAAAAGAGAATTATCAGAGTTGAGCAGCGGGAGCTTTATGTGACACTGTTAGTGTAAGACTTAGGGGAGTAAGAAACTATAGGTCAGAAGTCGGTAAAGATGAGTTATCTTGATGTTTGGATTGATAGACTGTTGGAATAAGTGAGATGAGCCAGGATGCTGCATTGGGTCGTAGATTATTGTGAATCTGGTAAGAATAGTAATGTGTTTGTGTTCTTGAGGAATTGTTGTTGTGCCGAAGAAGTAGTGATTGGAGTGTTACCAAACGCGATTTGGATATTTAAGAATTGGATACGAGATTTGGTTGCGATGGTGTTGTCAAGTAGATTTTCGAGGACGAAAATATTCTAAGTGGGGGAGAGTTGTAACGCCTGGAAATTCGATTATTCGCTTAATCTAGACGTTCAGAGTGTTTAGTAAAGTTTTTGTATTTTGAGACGATTTAGTCGGTATTAGTTCGGGATAGCGGATCGATATTTAATCAAGAGTTTGGATATTTTCAGTATTAGAAATATTATTGGAATAATATTTGAAGTTTTGAGAATTTTCTCAGTAATTAAGATTAGACCGGAAATATGATATATTCGTCGAATTTGGATTGTCGGTGTTATTTAAGGGCGTATTTGGAATTATATAAATCGAAGTCGGATAGTCAGAAAATAATATTAAGAATAATATTACTTATAAGTCGGAATTATTATATTGAAGGAATTATTATTATAAGTGATATTTTGTTTATTGAGTTATATCTCTTATTAGGCCTAAATTGATTTTGGAGGATATTAAATAAATAAGAGTTGTTAACCACTAAGCCCAAATTGGATTTTAAATTAGGGTTTTAGAGATGAGAAAGAGTAGTTGTCATCTTTGGAGAAAACAAGAATAGAAGAGAAAGAGGCAAGTTTTGGAGAAGATGAACAAAGCTTGAAGATTTCCATCTATGGTGCCCAATCGGAAGTGTGAATCGGAGACCCATTTGAGTTGCTTCAATTGATAAGGTAAGGGTGGGGTTCTCTTCCTATAACGGGGCTTATGAACAATTGTATGTTGGGGATTAGGGGTTTATGTTATTGCAATTGCTTGTGTTAATTGTTACTGGAAAATTGAAAACCTATGAAATTTTATGTTTCTGCGGTTGCTGTTTGTTGATGTGTATGTTAAAGTTTGTATGATTATATTTGTTACTAGTTGCTGTTATTAAACATGTGTATTGAAATACATAAGAGAAAAAGCTCATGATGGATGGCAAAGAAATGCATGATGGGCGGAACCCACTAGCATAAGTGACAGACGGCTTTGTTCTTCATTATGCTGTTTCATTGTTTTGTTTTCATTCTCCAAATAACTATATACAGTAGCTCATTTATTGGAGATGGCTGCCACATTGTCCATTAATTATTTACTATTTTTTTATGACAAATTGATATGAGATGCCTTGATCTCTCTTCCTTGTGAGACGTGGGTCTCCTTGTAGTATATTGAATATGTAGCCTTTAGTAATTAAATAGAAACAGCAGCAGCTATAATAAAATGCAAAACAGTCCCTTTTGATCAAATAGCCGGATTAAGCGGTATAATTAATTATCCGGAATTGGATGAAAATTTACGTGGTAGCTAAGTTTAATTAGTAGATTAACATGGTAGTGTTATTTTGTTGAAATTGTGATATTTTACGAATCGACTGAAATTGTGTTTGGTTTAAATATTCTTTATAAATAAATTATAATAATTTAATAGAATTGTCAATAGAGTTGTTAGAGTTGTCAATAGAGTTGTTAGAGTCGACAATAAGTTGTCAAAATTGTTTTGAATTATTAAGAGTCATATTTCTATTTGTTTTGAGTAATTCTGACATGTTTAGAGTTGTCAGTATATAACGTCGGTGTTTGTTTTTTTATTGGAACTTTAACAATTCATATCTTTTGAACCGTAACTCCGTTTGAGTCTTTGTTCAAGGCGTTAGAAAGCTAGCGTGATATTCTTTTCAATAAAAATGGTTTTGAGCAATAGAATGCTAGAAATTGGAAATGGAGTAGAAATTGAACTGAATTAAATTAATATAGTTTGATATTAATTGGTTAAATTAATAGTTAAATTAATTGCAATGAGTTTAATTGATTGGAATATACTTGAAGTTGGATCAATTATTCGGTTTGTCGGTAAATTACGGTATTTTGAGGATTCGTCCGTAATTGTGTTTTGGCTTGAATATGTATGTTGAGAATAACATATGTATATGTCATGATGTTGTGCTAATATTGATTCTCTGTGGTTAGTTGGTTAGCATTAAATTAATAATTAATTGCTTGATGTTGAAAGTGTGTGTTTATGTATAATTGACAAAAATGAGAATTAACATGAGATAGTATGGTTACTAGTGTTAATTGGATTGTGTGAATCGTAATTGATTAATTGGCCTCTTATATGTTAATGATGTGTGTGTTGCGAATGTTGTGTACAATTGGTGGATAATTCATAGAGTTGAATTATTGAGATATGCGGAAAGTTAAGATGGTAGAGATGATCTTAATTGCATATATTTGTGATATTGTACATACATTCATATCATAGTGTGCCTTGAAACACAGGTGGATTTGCTTTGAAACACAAGCGGGCTTGGATTCTAGAGTGAATCGGAAGCCGTAAACTATATGTTTACAATTGGTGGACTTTGGTCTTGTCCGGATCGGAAGTGTGGCTTAGATTCTAGAGTTATGAATCGGAGGCCGGTGAAACTTAGAATTTCACATTGGTACCACATGCATAGTGTCACATGTATCATTGAGTCACATTAGAGTTATGTGATAGTTTATTATGTGCATTATGTTGTGATAAGTGTACGAGTGAAAAATTGATTATGTGCATTGATGTTGTGATGCTATGTGTATGAGTTTGGTAATTGATTATGTACACTTGGTGTTGTAGTGATAATTGTATTAGTTGATAATTGAGAAGGGGTGATGTTTGAATACGTAATTGGTTAAATGCGAGAATATGTGATAATGATGGATTGTGTTTATATTTGGAATAATAGTATTGAATCCTGTGATTTATTATACGATTGAACTTCGTGCATACTTGAATATGTGAAATTTATTGGATGATACTATTTACATAATTATGACTTGTTGTGCGATGAAAAGTATGAGAGATTAATGAACTGTGGAAGTATGATGTGTATGGTAATTGTTGATACTTGCGATGTAATGATTTTATATGCCTGAATCCTAATATACAATTTATCATGCGCCCACTTATATGATTTGATATCTCACCCTTTTCTCTTGTTTCGCCGTTGCCTTTATATTGGTAACGTGCAGGTATTCAAGTATGAAGACTTAGTTGCCGTTACTCGATTCGGTTGTCGCTCTGATACGTAGCACTCTGGGGGGGAATGATTTATGTCATTCATGATGTTGTTGTTTAATTGTGTTATCTTGGTTGAACAAAATGATAAGTTAACTGAAGATATTTTATTGAATACTTGTTTAAGTGATTCCGCTGTGTTTTAATAAAATAAGTTATTCTGTTTCAAAGGTGCTATGTATCCGCTAAATGCGATGAAGTGATTTATTGTTGAAGTGAATATGTGACGCCTTATTTGTTTGTCGAGAATTTTTTTTTAAAAAAAACTCTGATTTATATATATTTATCGGGTAGAAATGGGGTGTTACATTAGTGGTATCAGAGCAGGTCGGTCCGTCCGGCCAAGTTGTCGAGTCTGTTGAGTTGTGCGACAGTTGAATGCTGTCAGTGTTTTAGTCTTTAGTACACGACACGTGTGTGAAACACTGTCCGTACTTGTTTGTTTTGTTGTAGGAATTGGTTTGATTCCAAGTGGGGGAGAAGTTTTGCTTCTCGAAGATGTTTCTATTGTAAGGGATGGTCAGGTATGCTGTCGACAAGCGACGATGCAAGTGTTGTTGAGAGTTTTGGGACGATGTGAAGTTAATGATAATTTTGGAAGACGGAATTTAGAAAGTGCTGATGTTCAGCATGGTTGAGAACTGTGAAGTTGTCGGTGCGTTTAACCTTTGAGTCTGATGCCGGTGTTTAGCAAGTGTTAAAGTGATGAGGTTGCGATGGACCTTATATTGGACTCGCATAAGTGATTGACGGACGTAGTCGATGCGTGATGTGTTGTGAATCGCGAACCCGAGTTGGAACTCGAGGATGCGCGTAACTTGAGTTTCGGATACCTGAATTGAACTCCATTTGAAGCGTCAGAGAGATAACGAGATGAAGTGGATTATAAGAATTATTGTCGCAGCCGTAATAGATTTGATTTTAACGTGATGATGTTGGGATGGGGTGCAGTTTTTCGTCGAAGTTATTTGAGGAGTTTGGGAGATAACATAAAAATTGTCGATGCTTGACGTCGATGTTTACAATTCTAATAACGTCATAGATTTGTATCTTGGGTTTCGAGTATAAGTTGGACGTACCGTTTGAGCCTACGAAGAGGTGAAGTTGTATTCTACCTTATGGAAATGTGTAAGCCTGTTGAATAAGAATGGTTATTACCGCAAATGTCTGAAGCGAAGTTAAGCAAAACTTGTTGTTGATGATTAAGATGAGAGAACAAGATGTTCGGTATTAAAGATGATTTGAGTACTGATGACTTTTAAGGAAGAGTGAAGTAGTAGCGAAGAAAAAGTCAGACTTAGGGATGATAGAAGTCGTATTTGGGATGCCAAAAGTGGCGGCTTGTATAAAAGAAGGAGTGTATGGAATTTTCTATCGCCAGTTTATCGGGAGGAGGACTTCGGTTGAGACGAAACAAACTGTGTGATGCTACTCATGTTATTGGATTTAAGAGGAAATTCGGAAAGGGCGCTATTATGATGTAACAACGATTTATACTCCACAATGGTTGTCGAATACTAATTGACAAATTGGGGAACTGATCACCCTCAATCTATTGTTAATAGTAGACGAAACTCGTGTTGGATGTTATAGATTTGTCTTGTTGTCTTAATAGTTTGGAAAGAGTATTTATATTTTATCGTGAAGATGGTCGTTCATTGGTTTGTGTAGCTCGATAAGAGGGATGGTTGAGTAAGAATCGGACGAAATGAGCAATCAGTGTGGTGCGTTTTATACAAGCGAGTGTCGCTAAGCAAAAGATTGGAAACATCAAGTGAAACAACGATGTGAGGATGAGTATTAAGGAAAGTCTGTATTGGATTGAGAATTTGTGGACCATATAATTGACGGAATTTTATTAGGGGTAGTGATTTAAAAGAGAATTATCAGAGTTGAGCAGCGGGAGCTTTATGTGACACTGTTAGTGTAAGACTTAGGGGAGTAAGAAACTATAGGTCAGAAGTCTGTAAAGATGAGTTATCTTGATGTTTGGATTGATAGACTGTTGGAATAAGTGAGATGAGCCAGGATGCTGCATTGGGTCGTAGATTATTGTGAATCTGGTAAGAATAGTAATGTGTTTGTGTTCTTGAGGAATTGTTGTTGTGCCGAAGAAGTAGTGATTGAAGTGTTACCAAACGCGATTTGGATATTTAAGAATTGGATACGAGATTTGGTTGCGATGGTGTTGTCAAGTAGATTTTCGAGGACGAAAATATTCTAAGTGGGGGAGAGTTGTAACGCCTGGAAATTCGATTATTCGCTTAATCTAGACGTTCAGAGTGTTTAGTAAAGTTTTTGTATTTTGAGACGATTTAGTCGGTATTAGTTCGGGATAGCGGATCGATATTTAATCAAGAGTTTGGATATTTTCAGTATTAGAAATATTATTGGAATAATATTTGAAGTTTTGAGAATTTTCTCAGTAATTAAGATTAGACCGGAAATATGATATATTCGTCGAATTTGGATTGTCGGTGTTATTTAAGGGCGTATTTGGAATTATATAAATCGAAGTCGGATAGTCAGAAAATAATATTAAGAATAATATTACTTATAAGTCGGAATTATTATATTGAAGGAATTATTATTATAAGTGATATTTTGTTTATTGAGTTATATCTCTTATTGGGCCTAAATTGATTTTGGAGGATATTAAATAAATAAGAGTTGTTAACCACTAAGCCCAAATTGGATTTTAAATTAGGGTTTTAGAGATGAGAAAGAGTAGTTGTCATCTTTGGAGAAAACAAGAATAGAAGAGAAAGAGGCAAGTTTTGGAGAAGATGAACAAAGCTTGAAGATTTCCATCTATGGTGCCCAATCGGAAGTGTGAATCGGAGACCCATTTGAGTTGCTTCAATTGATAAGGTAAGGGTGGGGTTCTCTTCCTATAACGGGGCTTATGAACAATTGTATGTTGGGGATTAGGGGTTTATGTTATTGCAATTGCTTGTGTTAATTGTTACTGGAAAATTGAAAACCTATGAAATTTTATGTTTCTGCGGTTGCTGTTTGTTGATGTGTATGTTAAAGTTTGTATGATTATGTTTGTTACTAGTTGCTGTTATTAAACATGTGTATTGAAATACATAAGAGAAAAAGCTCATGATGGATGGCAAAGAAATGCATGATGGGCGGAACCCACTAGCATAAGTGACAGACGGCTTTGTTCTTCATTATGCTGTTTCATTGTTTTGTTTTCATTCTCCAAATAACTATATACAGTAGCTCATTTATTGGAGATGGCTGCCACATTGTTCATTAATTATTTACTATTTTTTTATGACAAATTGATATGAGATGCCTTGATCTCTCTTCCTTGTGAGACGTGGGTCTCCTTGTAGTATATTGAATATGTAGCCTTTAGTAATTAAATAGAAACAGCAGCAGCTATAATAAAATGCAAAACAGTCTCTTTTGATCAAATAGCCGGATTAAGCGGTATAATTAATTATCCGGAATTGGATGAAAATTTACGTGGTAGCTAAGTTTAATTAGTAGATTAACATGGTAGTGTTATTTTGTTGAAATTGTGATATTTTACGAATCGACTGAAATTGTGTTTGGTTTAAATATTCTTTATAAATAAATTATAATAATTTAATAGAATTGTCAATAGAGTTGTTAGAGTTGTCAATAGAGTTGTTAGAGTCGACAATAAGTTGTCAAAATTGTTTTGAATTATTAAGAGTCATATTTCTATTTGTTTTGAGTAATTCTGACATGTTTAGAGTTGTCAGTATATAACGTCGGTGTTTGTTTTTTTATTGGAACTTTAACAATTCATATCTTTTGAACCGTAACTCCGTTTGAGTCTTTGTTCGAGGCGTTAGAAAGCTAGCGTGATATTCTTTTCAATAAAAATGGTTTTAAGCAATAGAATGCTAGAAATTGGAAATGGAGTAGAAATTGAACTGAATTAAATTAATATAGTTTGATATTAATTGGTTAAATTAATAGTTAAATTAATTGCAATGAGTTTAATTGATTGGAATATACTTGAAGTTAGATCAATTATTCGGTTTGTCGGTAAATTACGGTATTTTGAGGATTCGTCCGTAATTGTGTTTTGGCTTGAATATGTATGTTGAGAATAATATATGTATATGTCATGATGTTGTGCTAATATTGATTCTCTGTGGTTAGTTGGTTAGCATTAAATTAATAATTAATTGCTTGATGTTGAAAGTGTGTGTTTATGTATAATTGGCAAAAATGAGAATTAACACGAGATAGTATGGTTACTAGTGTTAATTGGATTGTGTGAATCGTAATTGATTAATTGACCTCTTATATGTTAATGATGTGTGTGTTGCGAATGTTGTGTACAATTGGTGGATAATTCATAGAGTTGAATTATTGAGATATGCGGAAAGTTAAGATGGTAGAGATGATCTTAATTGCATATATTTGTGATATTGTACATACATTCATATCATAGTGTGCCTTGAAACACATGTGGATTTGCTTTGAAACACAAGCGGGCTTGGATTCTAGAGTGAATCGGAAGTCGTAAACTATATGTTTACAATTGGTGGACTTTGGTCTTGTCCGGATCGGAAGTGTGGCTTAGATTCTAGAGTTATGAATCGGAGGCCGGTGAAACTTAGAATTTCACATTGATACCACATGCATAATGTCACATGTTTCATTGAGTCACATTAGAGTTATGTGATAGTTTATTATGTGCATTATGTTGTGATAAGTGTACGAGTGAAAAATTGATTATGTGCATTGATGATGTGATGCTATGTGTATGAGTTTGGTAATTGATTATGTACACTTGGTGTTGTAGTGATAATTATATTAGTTGATAATTGAGAAGGGGTGATGTTTGAATACGTAATTGGTTAAATGCGAGAATATGTGATAATGATGGATTGTGTTTATATTTGGAATAATAGTATTGAATCCTGTGATTTATAATACGATTGAACTTCGTGCATACTTGAATATGTGAAATTTATTGGATGATACTATTTACATAATTATGACTTGTTGTGCGATGAAAAGTATGAGAGATTAATGAACTGTGGAAGTATGATGTGTATGGTAACTGTTGATACTTGCGATGTAATGATTTTATATGCCTGAATCCTAATATACAATTTATCATGCGCCCACTTATATGATTTGATATCTCACCCTTTTCTCTTGTTTCGCCGTTGCCTTTATATTGGTAACGTGCAGGTATTCAAGTTTGAAGATTTAGTTGCCGTTACTCGAGTCGGTTGTCGCTCTGATACGTAGCACTCTGGGGGGGACGATTTATGCCATTCATGATGTTGTTGTTTAATTGTGTTATCTTGGTTGAACAAAATGATAAGTTAACTGAAGATATTTTATTGAATACTTGTTTAAGTGATTCCGCTGTGTTTTAATAAAATAAGTTATTCTGTTTCAAAGGTGCTATGTATCCGCTAAATGCGATGAAGTGATTTATTGTTGAAGTGAATATGTGACGCCTCATTTGTTTGTCGAGAAATTTTAAAAAAAAACTCTGATATATATATATTTATCGGGTAGAAATGGGGTGTTACAACCCCAATCTCACAGGTATGTATTCTAGACACGGACAGGTGGTCCCTAATGGTCACTAGGGTCTACAGTTCCCATGGGGTACAAAGTGTTTGAGGCAACAAGCGTGCCAGACACAGTGTTCCATGAAAGAACCTCGCCCGGTTGTGGTACCCCATATCGAGCTCGATCATAGCAAGCGCTATGGGAGTCAACATGGGCATCCACGCTAATCCTATGTGTCATTGGCCTGGGTAGTGGGCCTTTTACCTCACAAAAACCCCCCACCTGCAAAACAAAGCAGAAAAATATGTGGCCCCCACGGGGACCCATAATATAGTCCAGATGCATGATATGCAAGCAGAAATAAACATGATATGCAAACATATATACAAGATGTAAACAAACAAGCAAGAAAACACCCAATAAAAGAAACAAACAAAGGCTAGGATCGACTCGCTAGGAATGGACCAACACAGGTCTATCAACGTCTCCAGCAGAGTCGCCAGCTGTCGCTACCGCGAAAAATTGAATCAGAGTCGCCACTAATATATTTATCCCATAAGGGAAAGGAATATCAGCTAACCTAACTCAGAACAAGAACAAGGTCTTTCGACCAGAGAATAGGGCACGGGAGTTGGTTACGCAAGGGGAAGGTGCTAGCACCCCTCACGCCCATCGTACTCGATGGTATCCACCTATGTTTGTTTCTATCTAAAGGGTGTATCTATGTCTAAATCTAAATGCGAATGAATGCAAAAGAAACACGGGGAAAAGAAGGAATTATTTACAAGTGTGCTCGCTTAGGCCCCGCGACCCAATGCCTACGTATCCCTTACCAGGAATCAGAGCGACCGTAGTTCGGCTCAAGATTTTCTATGTTTTTGTGTTTTTTAGTTGAATAGAGGTTAAAGTCGCACTCCACGATGCTCGACCTTTGGAGACTTACACGCCTAATTATGGAATGGATTCAACATGTTCTTAAGAATGCCACGAGGGCGAGAGACAGAAGAGAGTTCGAGAGTTTCGAGGGAATCCCTAAGGCAAGGGAAACTCGAGTTACTCTTTGGTTTGTGTCTTTTAGAACTTGGGAACTTACGCCCGAATGGTTCCCTAAAGCAAGGGAGATCCAAGCACTCGAATGATTCCCTTAAGCAAGGGAGATTCAAGCTTCCATCCCCTGTTTAATGATTTTCACTTTTTTATTAATGTTTTTTAAGCGTTTTCTTTGTATTTTTTAGAGGGATTTTATTTTGAGTATTTATTAAGTGTTTTAATGTTGGAAAAAGAAAAAGAATGAGAATGGGGGAGACTAACCTAATTTCTAAGCCTAGAGTTATCATTCTAATCTACAAGACTAATTCCTAATTAAGGACTAAACTAGCATCTAAGGGGAATACTAAGAAGAGAGTTGTTTAAGTTGACTAAAGTCAACTTTAACAACTAGGAGCATTTTTGGCATTTCTCAAAATATGAAAATAATCACAAAAAGAAAGAATTAAAATCTAAACTAGAGAGGAAAATATTCACAAGCGATTTTTATATTTTTATCATGTTTAAGACTATTTTTATGAATTAAAACTATAAAAAAAAAAACCATGTATTTTATTATTATGTACCAATCACAATTTGAAGAAAATCAACCATTAAATTCTAAAAAGAAAGAAACAGTACTCCTAAAATTCTAATTAGTCAAGAAAACTATTTTTATCAATTTTATTATTTAGGCAAAATCAATTAACAAGCAATAAAAGTAATGAAAAAACACCATTTTTATTTGTTTTTTTATTCAGTCAACAGGGGGGTGAATCAGTAATTAGAAAATGAACTGAAACTTAGTCATTGGTGCGTTGGGGCCCAACTTCAGGAGTGTGAAAAGCATTGCGCCTGGGCCCAGTCCACATAATGGGTGTTGCATCAGTAATGAGGGAGTATATCAACAAAACGTTGAGCCCATACTAATAAGGCTTTCATGGCCCAACAACAAACCAAACCCAAATTCTCCAATTTTATTCCAATTAATTGATTCAGCAAGCCTATGTATTATGCAGTATCGTGACAATAATATACCTCAGATATCTATCAATTGGTCAAATGTGAGTTAAGTGGCTAAAGGACAAAATAAAATCTGAGCCAATAATGATCCGACACCACACCATCCAATCATTTAATAAAAGTCAAAATAAGGTAAAAAAAATGGGAAAGGGACCAATACACACGCGCCACGTGAGCAGGACTGAGTAAAACAACAAAAAACCAGTCAGACGCCGGAGATACCCTCCGGTCATCTTCTCTGTCACGTCCCCGCCACAGGCGGAGGTCCAAACGCCCAGAAACACATGAAATGACCACCTTTCTACTCGAAATTTGGCATAGATTCCGATTATGAACGTAGCTAATCCTAATTCTTCCTCTAATGCATGAACCGAACTCATTTATAAAACCCTAACATCTAAAATTTTCATGAAAACACAAGCTAAGCACAGCACAACGATCTTCATGACATGTACAACTCACATACGCTATTCAATCATCCAAACAGCAAGTAATTCGCATGCACAGAAATCTTAACAAATAGTTGATAAGCTGAGTAGATTCAGAAGCACTTACCTGACGTGAATCTTGACCAATGAACAAGAAACCTCTATGAACTGTTGAGATCCTCTCCTTGTTGCTTTGGTAATGATGATGTATGCTTCAAGATATAGCACAAGAAGGCTGAGAAATAAACTCCGTTTTGAGACGCCTTGATCTTGTTATGAGATTTCGATGAAAAGTGATGAAGCTTGGTGATGCATGAACAGAGACGATGATGATCCACACAAGGGTACTGAAGTTCGGATTATGGAGCTTTGAAGATGACAATGATTATCTCAATGGAGATTTGTTACAAGCTATTAAGACCGGGAAGAGAGTGAGGTTGTTGAATGGAGATGAAGGTTTATGGTGATGGTGAATCGATTATGGTGGTGGTTGAAGGTGATGAAGAGTTTTCAAAGTTTGTTGAGTTTGTTACAAAACGGTTAGAGCTTTTGTTGAAGATGAGAGATGAAGGATGAGAGAGAAAGTGAAGTTGTTGTTATTATGGAGAGAGAGTTTGAAACTGAAAAAAGTGGAGAATGAAGTGTCCGCGAGAGTGAGGGGTGAGGAGTTTATATAGTGTGATGGTACACGGAGATTATGGTGTGTGTTGTTGTAGCAAATAATTTTCCCTTGACTTAGTGAGCAAGTAGTGCATTGTTTGAGTAACCTGCTAATCACCTTTCACGTAACCAGTGCATGCATGGCCTGATGAGGTAAGTAGCAATGTTACTATGTTAAAGCCTGCGCGCTCGTGGCGTTTCTGGCCTGATGCTTTAGCCAACGAGCAGCTTGATAGAGGTGTGAATTTAAGGCTCCATATTTTCACAAACACATGGCCAAAATTAATGATCATTAGTCCAATGGATAAAGAACATAAAGGACTATAGGTTAGCACTTGAATTGGACTTGGAAGGTGCCTCTTAATCTCTAAAACCGAGTTTGATAATGGCACACCACCTGTTTGGTGAAATGCATGCGTATGCCTTAGGAGTCTGGCCTAGCTTGTCATGCAGTGGTGACTTGATGAGGGCACGACTTTAAGGCTTCATAAATGATTCAATACACACCCAATTTGCTTGATTATTGTTTCAATGGATAGAGGGGATGGCAAAGAGTGGAAAGGCCTCAAGAATGTCTTTAAAAGATCTTTATAATTCCCTGAAATTTAATTGGAAAATGGCACACCACGTGTTTGATCAAATGTGTCACGCTGCCCAGAATTTTGCCTTGCCATTATGACTTGATTCAAATGAAAAATCTCAACTTCACATCTTATTAACTCTTCAACCAACCTTCAAATAGAAAAGTGTTCAACTACAAAGTTGTTCTCCTCCATGAGAGGAACAACTTTGATGTTGAAAGTTTTTCCAAAGAACGTCTTTTGCCACGTCTAATCAGGGCTTGAAGTTGACTGTTCATCCAATTCCAAAAGCCTCAAAAATTTTCTAAGTGTTGGAATTTTCTTATTTTTTTTGTAAATTTTGTCAAACTCTCGATTTTATTTATTTCTTTGATTTTCTTTGACCGATCTTCCACCAAAAGTCAACATTTGACAGTTGACTTTGACTTTGGCCAAAAAAAGTCAACTTTTCCTGATTTTTCCGATTCCAGATGAACTTCCCGATTAATCAGTTTCCGCTCTAATTCTCAATCAGTTTTCAACCAAAGATACTCCAGTGAATGATATTTCTTCAAGGCAACCACATTTTCATATCCACCAGTCATCTCTTGATTAAATTTTGACCACAAAGTCAACAGGGTTGACCTTGGTCAAAACCCTAATTTGGAAATCTTGATGAACCTGAGGATTGTGTCTTTTAATCAAAGCTTTGACTTGGAGATGATGAAACCTTGATTTTAAGAGGACTTCAATGGGAAAGGCGCCATACAATCAGACCTCAAACCTTCTCTTTTGAACCAAGAAATTTCACACATAGAAACTCTTTTTCATCAATTTCCTTGAACAGTAACAATGATATGAATGAATCTATTGAGTGAATGACCTACATGAGGTATGCATATGAATGTGATATGAAAGCCAATTGGGTATAAATAAGTGGGCAAATTTTGGGGTGCAACACACCCCAAGCTGGAAAATCTAGTGGACTTGTAGCAATCTAGTTTATGTTATGAACCTTTTGTGTTTCTTTTATGTTATGAACCTTTTAGCACTCTTAAGCAACTATGTTAGTTATGCATTTTGAAACTGATGTAATATCTTTTTGGGCAACTACTGTTAGTTAAGCAATTGTGTTATGTAAGATCTTAAATCTTATGTTAATTATGTAAGATCTTTTTTGACAACTTATGTTGGTGTTAAGCAACAATGTCAAACCTTATGTTAAACCTTATCATTGTTGCAGTTATTAAGCTTGAGATGGAAACATAATGAAAATGTGAAACTCATAATTGAAACACTTAAATTATCCTTTAATTGAAATTGTAAATGATACATCTGTTACAAACTTTTGCTACACAAATCCAATGTGTAGCATCTGACCCAAACTATGTTAAACTGGTTTACCTTATTACAACATCCTAACAACAACAACAACTAAAAGAAAACAAAACAGTCTCTTCCAAAATTTTTCCAGATTCATGCTCTTCTTCAATTGATTTTGTAATTCTGTAATCTTCTTTTTTAAACACTCCACCTCCATTTTTGCAGCACCAATATCCTTGTTCAAGCCTTTCCAACCTACTCTTTTGATTCCTCATAAAGTGATCTTTTTCATCCTCAGTATCATCGTAGAACCATTGAAAGTAGCCACATCTAGGTTGTGCTGCACCCTATGTCGTTCAGAAATAAATTCCAATCAGAACAAACACAACAATGGAATGCGATTAAATACGATTTACCTTATAATTACGACAACCCCAAAATTGTCGCCCATAGTTCCTGACAGTTGAAGCTCTTCGTAGAGTAGCCATGTCTCCACAGCCACATTTAGGTTTCCATCGCAACATCCCTTCTGCACTCCCACCTTTCTTCAAATTAGAATCGTATGTACATTCTCCAGAATTCGTCGAGGAAGAAGACTTCATTTTCCACGTGGACCCTAGAAACTGAGGAAGAAGAATTCGTTGAGGAAGAAGAGGTGATTTAGTTCTGAAAATGTGAACCCTAGAAATTGGAAAATTGGGGACGAAGCTAATTTGGAGAAAGGACAGAAGCAATGACACGTAGAATAAAAAAACATATAAACATTTCCACATCACCTGCCACGTAGGAATATTTAACGTCTGTTACACCTTATTTGACAGAAAAGGACAAACGTGCACCTTTTAGAACAATTAAAGGACCAATTTGGAACTTTTTAAAATTGAGGGACCAAAATGGACCTAAGCGTATACTTACAGGACCAAAAAAGGTATTTAGCCTAAAATAAAAATATGGAAAAATATTCATAAAATCATAAATGATTCAAAGTATTTTTGGTATTTTTTCATAATTTTTGGATTAAAAAGAAAGAGTTCTGAATTTTTGAAGATAAAATGAATTTAAAACAATTTTATAAAACAAAACAAAAAATATAAAATATGAGAGGCGTCAGATCCTTCTGACTTAACGAGCGTGACAAATCCAATGGTCAAGAAGCATGGATACACGATGGAAGTGAGTCAAAGCACGCACATATTACACAAGAAAGTCGGGTAAATCAAAATAAAACAAATGCCTTGCTCTCATTGGTTGAAGAAGACACGTTGGTCGTCTTCAACCTCAAGCTAACGAGAATCTGCAGGTTTTGTGAAATCTCATAGAGGTAATCATAGAAGCTCAGACTTATCTCTTTAGATTCGTCTTCTCATCGCCTTTTCAACCATCTAAACCATTAAAATTTATTTAAAGAGTAGCTCATGAATTTCGAAGAAAACCAGATAAAAATGGTAAACGGTTTTTGAAAATACATGCTCAATTCACAATGAAAATGAAAACCAGAAGAAGCACGAGCTTCAAAGATGAAAGGACTACATCTTAGGAACTTTTTTGAAGTAGTTTGGTTGAGAAATCTACATGAACGAAGTAAGGTGAAAAGCTTCAGAAAATGAACTTCAACAGCTTAATTCAGTGCTCGATTTGCTTAGTTTTTTATGTGAATAGCTTGTATGAAGGTCAATGATGATGAATGAGTTGAGAAATTGGATTTGGAAGCACTCTAAACACAAATTCAAAGTTGCATAATTGAGGGGTGTGGAGTAAGTTTGGCAGAGGTTTTCTGGCTATCCAAGCTTGTGGAAATGAGTGGAGTAAGGTTAGTATTTATAAGAGAGAAGTTTAGAATACTAAGGGAGGGTGGATGATGCAATTTGAAGAGAATACGTGCACACCCTTGGTCATGAAGAAAGTGTGATCTGAAGCTCATTAAAACACGTTCAAATCATGCGTTTTAGTCTTCTAAATGGTTCAGACAACTTTGCTAATCATGTTTAAGTAGAAAAAGCACATCAATTTTGTGATTAGAAGTCACATTAACCAAATTCACTTCTAATTTCAAGTGAAAATCTCTATTTCAAAGTACCTACTTTACAGCCACATTGCAAGTAATGTAGGGAGCTTTATGATCTCATTCTTTTTGCAATGGATAGATGAGGTCACAAACTTTACAATATGACAAGAAAGGTTCCATTTGGATGGTTGAGTCAAAAGTTATTCAAGTTTGAAATCAGAAAAAATCAACTTTTTTTGTACTTATAAAAATTTCAAAGTATAGAGTTTCAAAATGACCTATAATGTCTTGCATAATTCGAATGCCTTCCTCAATGATTTAGCTCTTGGTCCTTGAAGATGATATGGAGTAGACATCAAGAAGAGTTCATAGCAAAAAGAGGCACTAAAAAATATTGAATAATGAACAAGTTATGGTCCTTGGAAGTTTATGAAAGTTTCTTGAAAACTCATAGATGACCTATGTAACATCCCGATTTTTATTTATTAGTTATTTTATTAATTATTATATGGTATAGTAATTAATTAATTGTGTGATTTTGTGAACATATGTGTTATATGTGTGTTGGGTCATTGGGTGTGAGAATAATAGAAATGAGTAATTGGGCCTAATAATAATAATAATAATAATAATAATAATAATAATAATAATAATAATAATAATAATAATAATAATAATAATAATAATAATAATAATAGGATGAGTAAAGGTGGGGTGTGAGTTAGTAAGCCCATTAGTGAGAAAATTATGTAGTAAGGGTTTAACAAAAACAAGAGAATAAAAAGTTAAAAAGAGAAGTGAAGAAAAGAGGAGAAAGAGGAGAAAGGGAAGAATGGAAGAGGAAACCCTAGAAGGAGAACTTCATCTAAGATAAGGGTGAGTTTTCAAGTGATTATGGGATATATAAGGTATGTAATTGGTAGTAACATGTGTTAGGATTTGAGATTTCAAATTCTATGTTTTGTATGCTTAGGTTTTCATTTGAATCCATGAATTGCTTATTTATTATTTTTCTTATGCATATGATGTGGACCCTTGTAATTTTTGCTTTGTTGTGAATTTGAGATGGTTTCGTGGGATCCTATTATTTCCATGTTACTATTAATGCCACCTTTATATTTTTCTTCTATTCTTTCTGTTGTGAAAAACAATGTCAAGAACAAAGTATAATGGGAAATTAGGGAAGACAAGAAGAACAACAAGAATTGATTATAACTGCTATTCTTTTACTTTCTCTTAGAAAACAAGATTACAAGTTTGCAAGAATAACAAATAACCTCTCTCACCCTAAATTAGGATTCGCAGTATGCAATGATGAGAGACTAGTATGCTATTTATAATAAAACCTAACATACTAACTAATGAGCTTTTTCCACAAGGCCCATTACACAAGCTAACTTAATAAACAAGCTAACTTAATAAATTAAGGTTTAAACACTAAAACCTAATTTAACATGCTAATAATCGTAGCATCTTCGACACCAGCATGTGAACAACCTTCGACTTCATGCTTAATCTTGTCGAACCAAGAAGCTACCCTTCAACCATACTAGAGTTTGATCCAATATCTCACAAATATCCACCTTGGACCTAACTCTACAACATCAAGGGTCCAAACTAGCTTTCTTCAGGCAGCTTTATCAACTACATACAGTGGAAAAACTTGCAACTTGGAAATGTTGTAACGCCCGGAAAAATAATTATTTTCTTAATTTAGACATTTGTGATGTTTATTGAAATTTCCGCGTTTTGGGACGATTCAGTCGGTATTAGTTCGGGATAGCGGATCGATATTTAATCGGAGATTTTAACATTTTTAGTATTATAAATATTAATGAGCTAATATTTAGCGTTTTGGGAATTTTCCGAGTAATTAAGATTAGACCGAAAAGATGAGACATTGAGTAATAAGTCGGTATATTAAAATAATCGAATTTTATTTTAATGGAGTTTAAGTGGAAGTATTATTTTTACATTAAGTGTAAAAATTATATTAAGCTTAAATAATGACATCTCGTATTAAGGGATATATTTTGTTAGGCCCATTTGTGTATTAAATAATTAACATAGTCTATTTTTGAAAATAGAAGTAGAAGAGAGGTAGTGGCATCAGTAAAAGAAAAAAAAAAAGAGGAAACCGACGGAGAGAAAGGAAAGAGGGGTTAGGGTTGAAGTGGAGAAGAAGGAGACCTAAAGTGTTGCTCTAAAGTATCATTTTTCTCCAATTTTTCCATTGAAACTTCTTAGAGCTGCACTCAATCCAAGGTAAGGGGGAATTCTTTCTACCTAAATGGGAATTTGATGGATTTTATGTGGATTTAGGGTATAGATTATCATTGGGTTGTTAAATTTTATTTGCTGTCATTGTTTGAAAATGTTGCTGTTCATATAAAAATGGAATTGAAATTGGATTTGACAAATATATTATCACTTTTGCATTTTATGCTATGTGTTGTTTTTGTTCACTTTGTTTTCTAATTCACCCATGTGCCATATACTATTTCTAAGTTTTCATGCTATCATTTAAAATATATATAATGGTCTAATGCAATTAGGATTGAAACCATAAAATATATCTTGCTCTGTTATGTCCATGTTTCATATATATATATATATATATATATATATATATATATATATATATATATATATATATATATATATATATATATATATATATATATATATATATATATATATATATATATATATATATATGTATGTATATGTATATATATATGTATATGTATATATATATATGTATATGTATAAACCATGTTGAATTTGTTTCTTTCTATTCTGTCCATATAATGACCTGTTATGTTGTTTGCTTCAAGTTCCCATATGGGCATTGTTCTGTTCATGTTCCATGCTGTGCATAAAGGATATATATAATGACATATTAAAATTGGATATGAACTTAAATTATGAGAGGAAAAATATTAGAAACATAGGATGTTAAAAAATAAAAAATAAAAAATAAAATGAATAGAAATATAATTGAATTGAAATTAATATAATATGATTATTAATTGGTTGATTTAATCAATAGTAGAATTAATTTCAATAAGTCTATTTAATTAGAAAATACTTAGACTTGAATAAATTATTCAGTTTATCGGTAAATTACGGCACCTCGAGAATTTAACCGTAATTGTGTTTTAGTTGAATAATTAAATTGAGAATAATATATTGCTATGCCAACGATGTTGTTTTGATAATTAACATGATATCTAATTTAGTTAAATGTTAATTGGAAGTTGTTTTGGCTTACTTGGTTTATTGATATATTGCGAATTAACCGAAAATTGTGATTTCGTTTTGGATGCTTTTGTTGCGATTAATGTTTTGATTGCCAATATGATTATTTTGTGCATTGTAATCTGAGTAGTCTCATAGTGTGAATTATAGCAAATTTTGATATTCTGTATATAACGCTATGAATTGATAAGTTGTGTTTTGAGTGTAATACAGTGAACTGACTTTTTATCGAAATGTTGCGGTAAGCAAGAGTCGCCACCGACTTTTATTTTATCCAATTGGAAAGGCTAAAAGAACAGGAAAGACCTTTGAAAGATTTTGAGTTCGGGGGGTAATTAGGCAAAGGGAAGGTGTAAGGCACCCTTTGCATCCATGGTTTTCCATGGGCTCTTAATTGCTTTGCTCTTTGTTTTCAGAAATGTAGAAGAAAAAGAATAGGGACTTTAGCTCGTAAATGAGCGTAGCCCTTTTGAAGGTTTATGAGAAAGAATATAAAAAGTTTAGGGCAAGGCAAAGCAATTAGGGGCAATTACCTTATAGTTTTTGAAAAAGGGTTCTTCTAGCCTTTCAGGGTGAAAGGGTCTATCCTTGCCATAATTGGGCAGGAAGCCTTTCATTTGGAGGTAAACGGGTCATTGCATTATCGTTCGCCATAAGACTGACCCATGCCATAGAGAGGCAGGTAGTCTAAGGGAAGGATCAGAATAGCCTTTTTCGTAGGCAGCCAAAGGATACCTCAACCTTTTCGAAGGCAACTTACGAGGGTCGAGATCATGTATATTGAAGGCAGCACCATTAGGGACCATGATCTTTAATCGAGGCAACATGGCTGAGGTATCCTCGTATTCGAGGGACTGACTATTCTGCAAAAAAACACAAGGCAACAAGCAACAAGGCAACAGGCAAGAGGCAACAGAGAGGTTTACCCAAAAGTATGCGTGTGTGCACCAATCACGTGATAATATTCAATTATATTATCTTGTAAATAGGTGATTCTAATCCAATTAACAAGTTGCACTCCCTAGAATTACTAATCACGCAGTTCAATATAAACAGTAAAAATGGGGGAAGGGAAATTGCAACCAGCGGAGGAGAGGGGAATTGAAACCAGCGGGATAAAATAAGACAAATAGGTTTGAAACAAGTAATAATATAATTGAGATTAGGGTTTAGGGTTACCGATACTCGATACTTTGGCAATTGACAAACCCTGAAAAGGCGGGAAAAATGGCAAACCAAAAAATGGGGTGAGTGCATTATTGGTTCGGAGGCGAACATTGCTAACCCTAATAAAAAAATAAAAGATAAAGAAGTTAAGGACGAATAAATAAAAAGGCACTTAGCTTTGCATTTTGAATTTGATCTGACATGGTTGGCGGTCGGAGGTAGCTTCGAGATTAACCCTAAAAAATGGCAAAGGCAAATAATAGGTGAATGTATGCACAGTTCAAAAAGGGTTAAAAGGGTAAACACTAATTAAAAGGAAACAAAATAGACTTTTTAAAATAAATTAAATACTTAGCTTTGTGAAGGGTGTGGCGCGTAGTCGGAAGGCGTTTGAAAAGCCAACCCTGAAAAGGCACAGAAAAAAAGAAATATTCAGTGTAGGGTTATTCCTCGTAAATCCTATTTAAGATTCAAATTGAATATAATTATAAATTGATTTAATTAATTATTGGTCTTGCGACCTAATTAATTAAATCGGGACAAGAAAATTAAATCGAGTGCAAAAATAATTTTTAAGAATTTTTTGGAATTAAAATAAAATAAATATGAATTTATGTAAATAATTAAATCAATCTATTTTATGAATAATATATATATATATATATTAAATATTATATAAAATAAATAAATAAAAAGTATTTAAAGTTTTTTATAAAGTTTTTATATAGT
Organism: Vicia villosa; assembly: GCF_029867415.1. Classification (NCBI taxonomy): domain Eukaryota; kingdom Viridiplantae; phylum Streptophyta; class Magnoliopsida; order Fabales; family Fabaceae; genus Vicia; species Vicia villosa. Next base: position 509,910 of record NW_026705478.1, read on the forward strand.
TTTTATACATATATATAAAACAAATTTATTTGAAGAGAAATGATATATATTATTAAAACAAAAATAGAAAAGGCTATGTAATTAAAAATAAAAAAATAAAAAATTGCAAAAAACTTAACTTTTGATTCAGTGTGGCATTCGCTGAGGTATACGGTATACCCTCAGGTTCGTGAGCATTGGATTGGATAGTAGCTTGATCAGATGGCTGGAGAATGTGGGTCCATCATGCATACGTAGGCAAGCGCGTACTGGATCGGAAACCATCAGACATAAGAACGCGCGCACATCTGGTTTCAAATCAGCCAATAAGATGGCGACACGTCCTCGCCGTCTTTCCCAAAAGTCTGAAACACACTTTTTACAGCGCTGGTTGCAGGCATGCTGTAAAAGGCTCGTATCTATTACACCTGCGAAATCGTAAACCATCCAAAACGATGCAAAAATTTGGCGCGATACTCTCATTCAAATCGTCCAGATCTCACGATCGTCATGGCACCTGCAATTATGTATAATTTTGCCTAACCAGAGAAACCCCAATCGGAGCTCTCGAACCCTAACTATGGCGCAGCACTCAATTCACCACATAAATGCAATTCAAATACCAGAATCCATCAAAGCAACATACTAAACACATATATGCAATTAAAAGCTATGAATGATGCGTATATTTGTTGAATCAAGTTTAAAGAAAATTGAACAAACCGAGAGCCTTGGGGGTTGATTCTGGAGGTGTTTCTTGCGTGCACCAATTGGAAAAGCTTCAATGAGTTTCAAGGAATGTATTGAGAGCAATGGAAAACCTTGAATCGGCCTGCAACCAAGAATTGGTATTTGAAATTTTCTTGAGTTTTTGTGCTCGGATTTTGTTCTCTTGAGGCTGCAAAAACGTAACCCTAGGGGTCTGGAAGGCTTGTGTTTATATTGTGGAACAGTTTAGGTTAACAAAATAAGAACAAATCCTTTTGAATCCTTGATTGCTTGTTTGAGAAATTTGATTGGAAATATGGTTTTGAAAGTTTCCAATTATGAACAATATTGATTTAATATTTTCCCAATTACCTATGCACGAAATTATATTGATTTTGAAGTATATTTGATGATAAAAATAAATCCAAATCATATCTTTTATAAAATCTTTGATTTTCTTTGAATTTATATGATTTTAATTCTTTTTTAATTGGAATAAAAATCAAAATAAATCAAATTAATCATATATTTTCGTGGCAAAGAGATTTTGGGCTCTTGGATACTTGGTGACCAAGATTGAATCAAAATAACTTAGGCCCATTTGCAAAAATGTTCAAATTCTTCCATATTTTTCCTTCCAAAATAGCTCAACTTTGACAAGGCCTATTTCTCTCAATTTTTGAGATATGGAAGTGTTCTAGGACTTTTTAGAAACCTTAGAGAGTCCTCTAACCAGTGTCTTTGGTCTCATATCAAAATGATTTTCCATGCTCCTTGTGTGTCCTTTTGAAAAAAGTGACTTTTTGTTGACTTTTGAAAAGGACCTGTAATGTTTTGGTCCATATCTCTCAAATGAAGCATTTTTAGACTTGGCATGTGAGAGACAAATTTGTAGAGAATTCAATTTCCTTCAAAACAAGCTTAGGTTGGGAAATTTTTTGATGTTCCATGTGAGAGTTATGGCTGGTCAAAGTTCAGTTGACTTTTCCTATACAAAACCCTAATTTAGAAACTTTTTAATTTGTTGATTTTTTATCTTTCCTTGATGAACCATGATCAATTATTGATCAAATGGTGAATGATACTTCAATATGAGTATCTTGACAAAAAATCAGGAGTTTTGACTTTACTTTGACCATAGTTGACTTTTAGGTTAACCTAGTCGACTGTTGACCTTTTGAACAATTGAGTGATCAATTCTTTGAGATGAGACTTGATATTTGTCATGGATATTATGTGAGATATATTGAGCCATATGAGGTGCCTTGGAGCCATTGATTCACTGATTTTCCTTTGAGTAAACCAAACCCTAGTTTCTGAGCTTTGTATAGGGGAATGTGTCTTGGAGTTTTGTGTATTGATTTGAATTTGAGTAGGAGAAATAGTATAGGCAAATTTTGGGGTATGACAGCTGCCCCTGTTCAATTATCTTAAACCTGAAGATGTAGAGTGGTTTGTATGCCAGTCGGTATCTGAAGGTGGAAGGTGATTGAACACTAGAATACCAAGAAATTTGCCCTAGCTGAAGTAGGGACTTTTGTCGGAGATGGGCTTGAAGATGCCATCCAGTAGTTGTTGGAGTGTTGATTGTTACGGAACCGTCCGAGGTTTCCGCTTTTAGACTTTGAACGTTGATTATTTAAGGAACCGTCTGAGGTATCGACTTAAATTTGGAGTAGATAATTAAGGAACCGTCTAAGGTATCGACTTAAATCTGAAAGTAGATCATTAAGGAACCGTCAAAGGTATCGACTTAAATCTGAAAGTAGATCATTAAGGAACCGTCCAAGGTATCGACTTAAATCTGAAAGTAGATCATTAAGGAACCGTCCAAGGTATCGACTTAAATATGACAGTAGATCATTAAGGAACCGTCCAAGGTATCGACTTAAGTCTGAAAGTAGATCATTAAGGAACCGTCCAAGGTATTGACTTAGATCCAAAGGTAGATCATTAAGAAATCGTCCAAGGTATCGACTTAGATCCAAAGGTAGATCATTAAGGAACCGTCCAAGGTATCGACTTAAATCCAAAGGTAGATCATTAAGGAACCGTCCAAGGTATCGACTTAGATCCAAAGGTAGATCATTAAGGAACCGTCAAAGGTATCGACTTAGATCTGAAAGGTTTTGAAGTTGTTTATTTGACTGCAGCAGTAACCTGAAAAAGGCAAAGCTAGTTTTTTTTATGCCATGTCATGATGCATGTAATGCGTTTATGTGACGGGATTCTCAAAATAAATGAGAACCTTGCACGTTATGTACGCATTTGTCGCGATGCATTATGTATTATATATGAACATGTATGCAATTGTATGATGTATGGTGTAATGAGTCCCTTAAAATGAGAAACTTTGTATGAAATGTATGTGATGTATGAATATGTTTATGATTTATGACGTATGAATATGATTTATGCTATTTGACACATCTTGATTGAGAAGGTGGATCTCCGTGTCATTGTAATTTTGATGTTTGATCCTATCTTGAAGATGCTCAGCTGGGGATTTATGATTTCTGCTTGGGGACGATCAGTAACTTGATGTACCCTGATTGGGGATTAGAGATATTAATACACCATGTTGGAGAAGGGCAAAGTTTTGGAGAACCGGTAGTGTTGAAGATGTAAACTCTGTTGGGGAGTTAAGTCTTCGTTAGGACGAGAACATTTGAAGATATCTTCTTGAGAATTGCTCTGTGGGGATGTGATCTTGTGAACCAGAGTTGTGAGAAGGCATGGATGCCTTGAACATTGCCCCCAGTATTGTAGTAACTACCATTCCTGGATTTGTATTGATTGGGACACACCACTAAGTATTGATCAAGATGTCAAACTGGAGTTGCATAGATTTGCTCCTGCTAGTAGGGACTTTGGAAAGATTCGCCTCGCGAGGACTTTATGAGATGTGTACTATGGGCGACATGCCCCTAGTAATCATAGGCCAAAGACAATACCCCATGTTGGTTGGGAAGTAGCTTCAAATCTATTTGGATGCATGCCCCTGATTGTTTTGGCGCCCTTGAGAGATTCTTCGAATCTTGACTTGATTGCCCCAGATTGATTTGGGCAAAGCGTGCCATGCCCCTTGTATACATAGGAGACATTGCTTCTCGGAGTAATCTTGTCTGTCGGGATAACTTCCAGTCATTAATTGTACCATGCGCAAGTTCTTTCTAATGCTAACATTTGAGATTATGTAGTAGAATATGTTTAATAATGAATTCATGAGATGCAATGCATACGTCTGTCTTGAGTTTTTGAAAACATTAAAACAGGAGATGTAAAAGCGTGATATTCGTAAAAACATGATATTTGTAACAACTTGATGTTTGTAAAAATGAAATGTCAACTCAACATTTTGGTAAACCTTAAGGAGTCAGGATACCTTTTGGTGACAGTATGCTTTTGAACTAACCATGCTTCAATTAGGACTTTCAAGGGTCGTAACGTGGCTTGGTTCACGGTTTAAGAAACGAAAGATAAAGGCTCAAAATTTGATTGTACCCACCCCTCTTCGGGATGACCTTCAGTCCTAAACTCAGTTAATTTCGACTTACGCATTCAGGTTCCAAGAGACTTTTGGATTTGCATCTTTGATAACGATGATGGTTCACAAACAAATAGAACTTTTTGAGATGGCAGTCACTTCTTCCTTTTGGTAGTCACAACATTGTGTTGTTCAGGAATTTATTGACTTCTCTTCTTTCATCTTTTTGATATCCCTAACTTTTGCCTGAGCTGTCTCTTTTGAGCTTACAGTCAGCGGGACGCCTTGATTTTTTTTGCCTAAGTCATCTTTTGATTTTTGACTTAGCAGGCTTTTCTTTGTTTATGTGTTTTTTCATCATTTTTGTTTTTTGAAAGATATTGACTGCCTTGCATAATGATTGATGAACCGTCATTGGCTTTTGATTGACATCTCCAACACTTCTTTGATGTGTGCAGATGAACGCTTGTGATTGAAACCTTTATTGAAAGGCGTACTGAATGATTCTCTTAAAATAGAATGCACAACCAAATTAACTGAGAACTACCCTGCCCCAGGTTATGATCAAGGGTTTTAATTAGTACAAGAAAGAAACTTCTACTTCTTAGGCTCAAAGGGGTTGACGAGGGATTAACAGCCTTATATCTCCACTGTTTAGGAATTGAAACAATGCCTGTACATCGTCAGCATAGTCTGTTTGAAAGCATACTGTATGAGGTTGCGGTATCGTTTTCGTCATCCTCCCTTAAAAGGCTTACAGCTTAGCAGGAGTTGAATATCACAAAACACATGCAAAGTAAAGACATAATTTAGAATGAGTGATAGCGAAATAATTAATTCAAGACAAGCATATGCAATGCACTGATGATGATTATTAAAACAGATAATGTCTATCATAAGTCGAATGTTTAAACAAATAGAAAAAGAAATTGCAACTGAAAGTAAGTTTAATGATTGAAAGTTTATCCTTCTAGACTTTAATCCATCTTATCGTGATTAGGCATGGGAACCGTGATCACTACGGGAGTCTTGGGATGGTTGAATTCAACTTTACCAGCATCGATCAGGTCTTGAATCCTGTTCTTCAGCGCCCAACAACTATTTGTATCGTGACCAGGGCTACCGGAGTGGTATGCACATCTCGCATAGGGATTATAGCCACGAGCGGAAGTACTAGGATTCTTAGGGGGATCCTTTAAAGTAATCAACTCTGACTTTAGCAAGTATTGCAATGCCTGAGCCAGTGGCATATTAATCTTTGTGAACTAGCGTTTAGGTGCCTCTGACTTGCGTCCTTGTTGTGGAACCGGTGTAGAGATCAGAATTGTCCCCACAGATTGGTTGTGTTCATTACGACTTTTCCGATTGTACACAGTATCATCCATACGAGGTTCCTTAGGTGAGTTGAAGTCAATGATCTTGTCATCAATGAGGTCTTGAATCTTGTGCTTTAATTGCTAGCAATCCTCTGTATCATGACCAGGACTATTCGAATGATAAGCACATCTCGCATGGTACTTGTACCCAGGAGTAGGATTAGCAGGAAATGAATATGGAGGCAATAGAGTTATCGAGTTCTGATTGAGCAGTTGTTGCAGAACTTGAGACAGCGCCATGGGTAACAGAGAAAATGATCACTTAGGCTTAGATCTCTGATTATCTTGACCACCTTGATGCTTATGTTGATCCTTCTCCTTCTCGATCAGAAGTGCCTTTAATTCTTCTTGCCCCTTGGCCAAGTGAAAGATTATTTTCTGGAACTGGTTATTCTGAGCCTGAAGATTTTTGACAGATTGTTCGAGATCCATTTTCTTGCTGAAATAAACAGCGGAAAGATGAGGCATTTGTTTTTATGAAACCTGCGATGCGATGTTTATGAATGATATGATTATGCATATGCAACGTTTTCGAGGACCTTGGAATTCAAATTTGTTTAAAACAAAATAGAAGAAACTTTATTAATAATACTTAAGGAAAAGAAATTGCAATTTGTTTTATTAGTATCTTTTACAATAATGAAAGTATAAAACTAAAAATAAAACTAGGAATAAAATAATAAAAGCAAAAGTCTTCAAGTCTCCCATGGACGCTTCCTTTTTGAACCAATGAAGTTGTTGATGCCCTGCTCCGCTTGAAGTAGCTTTGTAAGCTCTAATACTTTCTTTTCTTTAGCGCGAAACTGATCTTCAAAAGTATCTCTTTCTTCCTTTAATTGAATCCAATACCTCTTTAATTCCTCGATGTCAGTTGGCATGTCTGGATGAGCAACAACTTGAGGAACTTTTTCCTTGCAATCAGGTTCCACTATAACAGGTAGGACATATGGATAAGGCATGACGAGACGTTGAGCACGAGTGCGCACCCATCTGAGGTAAGGCCCTAAAGGAATGGAATTTCTTTGCCCCAAGCTCTTGCTATCAATTCTGTTCACCATATCCCACGCTCGTATAAACTTCCGGCGGTGATTCTGAGTATCATCTTCATAATCAAACACAACCCCTTGTATAAGCATCTGATGAGGACCATCTCTTCGAGCGTAACCAAACTGACGTAATGCCAAACAAGGATTATAAGTAATGCCCCCTCGTATGCCAAATAAAGGCACATTAGGATATTGTCCACAGCGGTCGATGATGGTAACACTCTCCTTGGATAAGGAAAGCAAACGGATATCAGAATGAGAAAGTGAAATTATTCTCTTATGCCATTTAAGCCTTTGGTCGTTCCTCATCACTGAGCGAGGAAAGTGCGAAATAAACCACTTAGATAGCAAAGGTATGCAACACATAAGAGTCCCTCGTTTCTTCATAGTACGAGTGTGAAGAGAGTGTAGGATATCTCCAAGCAAGGTAGGAACTGGATTGCGTGTCAGAAATATCTTTATGGCGTACACATCAATGAACTGATCAGGATTAGGGAATAATACCAAACCATAAATGAGTAAAGCTAATATGTCTTCGAAGGCTTGATAACTCATGGACTTCAAAAACATGCGAGCTTTTCCGAATAAGAACTTAGCGAGGAATCCCTTGACTCCACTTCTGGTCTCCCAATGACCATCAATATCAGACTTCTTAAGATGTAAAGCAGAAGCGATAACTTCCAATTTTGGAGTTTCTTCCAAACCAGTGAACGGGATCTGATCTCGGATAGAGAGTCCAAGTATGTCAGCAAACTCCTCCATAGTAGGTACCAACTGATAATCCGGGAAAGTAAAGCAATGATGCTCGGGATCGAAGAATTGAAATAGTACACTCATCATTTCTTCGTCAAAACCTGAAGTAACCAAACTAGGCAAGAGACCATGTCTTTCAGTGAATCGGGAACCTCCAGGAATCTCTAATACCAACTCTTTCAGTTCGGAAGGTATCTTCACAAAGTTAACTCGAATGGTGTTTCTAGTCTCCATGACCTACAAAACAGAACAAAGATGAATTCTTTGGTCCTCGAATGGTTAGTCATGATGTTATGATGCTTATGATGTTTATGATGTCATGATGTCAAGTAGATAACAAACACAAACAAGTCACACAATTTTGCCTTAAGGTTAGGCTTGCATGTAGTCCAGAGGTGCGTACCCTCCCCCTGAAGTTTAGTCGGTTCAAACCTGTCCTATATAAAGATCGGGTTCTAGGGAGCTCATATCATTGACCTTTCTCGAAGGCGCTTATCTCAGTTCGGCAATCGAATCGCCAACCAAAAAGGTCCTGAAAGTCCAGTCCATATGAGTGTAGCTTCGAGTATCAACCAACTTCGGTCGGAACCAAAGCCAGCCATCTCGCTACTTTCTAACAGGCCAAAGTCAAGTTCGACTAAGGTTCTAAGGGCAAATTAGTGCTTAATGACACCACGCGGCAGCCAAGCATTTCTTCAGGCCGGATCCCAAGGAACACCAGGACAAACCAATGTGTCACACTAACGATGGCCATCAGATCAACCACATCAGTATACGCTGTGCAGTCTCATTGATCTCATGCCATTTACCTAAGGTACTCAGATCCGTGTTAGGATCTTTCACACAGCAGAATACCCAAAACAGCCCTGCAAAAGTGAAGCAAACAATAGAAAACATTTAAGTGATTCCTAAACTTTTAAGGTAACCCCTCTTTTATCGAAAATTTCCCCAACAGAGTCGCCAGTTCTGTAATTCGGTGAACTGACTTTTTATCGAAATGTTGCGGTAAGCAAGAGTCGCCACCGACTTTTATTTTATCCAATTGGAAAGGCTAAAAGAACAGGAAAGACCTTTGAAAGATTTTGAGTTCGGGGGGTAATAATGCAATGGGAAGGTGTAAGGCACCCTTTGCATCCATGGTTTTCCATGGGCTCTTAATTGCTTTGCTCTTTGTTTTCAGAAATGTAGAAGAAAAAGAATAGGGACTTTAGCTCGTAAATGAGCGTAGCCCTTTTGAAGGTTTATGAGAAAGAATATAAAAAGTTTAGGGCAAGGCAAAGCAATTAGGGGCAATTTCCTTATAGTTTTTGAAAAAAGGTTCTTCTATCCTTTCAGGGTGAAAGGGTCTATCCTTGCCATAATTGGGCTGGAAGCCTTTCATTTGGAGGTAAACGGGTCATCGCATTATCGTTCGCCATAAGACTGACCCATGCCATAGAGAGGCAGGTAGTCTAAGGGAAGGATCAGAATAGCCTTTTTCGTAGGTAGCCAAAGGATACCTCAACCTTTTCGAAGGCAACTTACGAGGGTCGAGATCATGTATATCGAAGGCAGCATCATTAGGGACCATGATCTTTAATCGAGGCAACATGGCTGAGGTATCCTCGTATTCGAGGGACTGACTATTCTGCAAAAAAACACAAGGCAACAGGCAACAAGGCAACAGGCAACAGGCAACAGAGAGGTTTACCCAAAAGTGTGCGTGTGTGCACCAATCATGTGATTATATTCAATTATATTATCTTGTAAATAGGTGATTCTAATCCAATTAACAAGTTGCACTCCCTAGAATTACTAATCACGCAGTTCAATATAAACAGTAAAAATGGGGGAAGGGAAATTGCAACCAGCGGAGGAGATGGGAATTGAAACCAGCGGGATAAAATAAGACAAATAGGTTTGAAACAAGTAATAATATAATTGAGATTAGGGTTTAGGGTTACCGATACTCGATACTTTGGCAATTGACAAACCCTAAAAAGGCGAGAAAAATGGCAAACCAAAAAATGGGGTGAGTGCATTATTGGTTCGGAGGCGAACATTGCTAACCCTAATAAAAAAAATAAAAGATAAAGAAGTTAAGGACGAATAAATAAAAAGGCACTTAGCTTTGCATTTTGAATTTGATCTGACATGGTTGGCGGTCGGAGGTAGCTTTGAGATTAACCCTAAAAAATGGCAAAGGTAGATAATAGGTGAATGTATGCATAGTTCAAAAAGGGTTAAAAGGGTAAACCCTAATTAAAAGGAAACAAAATAGAATTTTTAAAATAAATTAAATACTTAGCTTTGTGAAGGGTGTGGCGCGTAGTCGGAAGGCGTTTGAAAAGCCAACCCTGAAAAGACACAGAAAAAAAGAAATATTCAGTGTAGGGTTATTCCTCGTAAACCCTATTTAATATTCAAATTGAATATAATGATAAATTGATTTAATTAATTATTGGTCTTGCGACCTAATTAATTAAATCGGGACAAGAAAATTAAATCGAGTGCAAAAATAATTTTTAAGAATTTTTTAGAATTAAAATAAAATAAATATGAATTTATGTAAATAATTAAATCAATCTATTTTATGAATAATATATATATTAAATATTATATAAAATAAATAAATAAAAAGTATTAAAAGTTTTTTATAAAGTTTTTATATAGTTTTTATACATATATATAAAACAAATTTATTTGAAGAGAAATAATATATATTATTAAAACAAAAATAGAAAAGGCTATGTAATTATAAAAAAAATTGCAAAAAACTTAACTTTTGATTCAGTGTGGCATTCGCTGAGGTATACGGTATACCCTCAGGTTCGTGAGCATTGGATTGGATAGTAGCTTGATCAGATGGCTGGAGAATGTGGGTCCATCATGCATACGTAGGCAAGCGCGTACTGGATCGGAAACCATCAGACATAAGAACGCGCGCGCATCTGGTTTCAAATCAGCCAATAAGATGGCGACACGTTCTCGTCGTCTTCCCCAAAAGTCTGAAACACACTTTTTACAGCGCTGGTTGCAGGCATGCTGTAAAAGGCTCGTATCTATTACACCTGCGAAATCGTAAACCATCCAAAACGATGCAAAAATTTGGCGCGATACTCTCATTCAAATCGTCCAGATCTCACGATCGTCATGGCACCTGCAATTATGTATAATTTGGCCTAACAAGAGAAACCCCAATCGGAGCTCTCGAACCCTAACTATGGCGCAGCACTCAATTCACCACATAAATGCAATTCAAATACAAGAATCCATCAAAGCAACATACTAAACACATATATGCAATTAAAAGCTATGAATGATGCGTATATTTGTTGAATCAAGTTTAAAGAAAATTGAACAAACCGAGAGCCTTGGGGGTTGATTCTGGAGGTGTTTCTTGCGTGCACCAATTGGAAAAGCTTCAGTGAGCTTCAAGGAATGTATTGAGAGCAATGGAAAACCTTTAATCGGCCTGCAACCAAGAATTGGTATTTGAAATTTTCTTGAGTTTTTGTGCTCGGATTTTGTTCTCTTGAGGCTGCAAAACGTAACCCTAGGGGTCTGGAAGGCTTGTGTTTATATAGTGGAACAGTTTAGGTTAACAAAATAAGAACAAATCCTTTTGAATCCTTGATTGCTTGTTTGAGAAATTTGATTGGAAATATGGTTTTGAAAGTTTCCAATTATGGCCAATATTGATTCAATCTTTTCCCAATTACCTATGCACGAAAATATATTGATTTTGAAGTATATTTGATGATAAAAATAAATCCAAATCATATCTTTTATAAAATCTTTGATTTTCTTTGAATTTATATGATTTTAATTCTTTTTTAATTGGAATAAAAATCAAAATAAATCAAATTAATCATATATTTTCGTGGCAAAGAGATTTTGGGCTCTTGGATACTTGGGGACCAAGATTGAATCAAAATAACTTAGGCCCATTTGCAAAAATGTTCAAATTCTTCCATATTTTTCCTTCCAAAATAACTCAACTTTGACAGGGCATATTTCTCTCAATTTTTGAGATATGGAAGTGTTCTAGGACTTTTTAGAAACCTTAGAGAGTCCTCTAACCAGTGTCTCTGGTCTCATATCAAAATGATTTTCTATGCTCCTTGTGTGTCCTTTTGAAAAAAGTGACTTTTTGTTGACTTTTGAAAAGGACCTGTAATGTTTTGGTCCATATCTCTCAAATGAAGCATTTTTAGACTTGGCATGTGAGAGATAAATTTGTAGAGAATTCAATTTCCTTCAAAACGAGCTTTGGTGTGGAAATTTTTTGATGTTCCATGTGAGAGTTATGGCTGGTCAAAGTTCAATTGACTTTTCCTATACAAAACCCTAATTTAGAAACTTTTTGATTTGTTGATTTTTTATCTTTCCTTGATGAACCATGATCAATTCTTGATCAAATGGTGAATGATACTTCAATATGAGGATCTTGACAAAAAATCAGGAGTTTTGACTTTACTTTGACCATAGTTGACTTTTAGGTTAACCTAGTCGACTGTTGACCTTTTGAACAATTGAGTGCTCAATTCTTTGAGATGAGACTTGATATTTGTCATGGAGATTATGTGAGATATATTGAGCCATATGAGGTGCCTTGGAGCCATTGATTCACTGATTTTCCTTTGAGTAAACCAAACCCTAGTTTCTGAGCTTTGTATAGGGGAATGTGTCTTGGAGTTTTGTGTATTGATTTGAATTTGAGTAGGAGAAATAGTATAGGCAAATTTTGGGGTATGACAGTGAGCCTTTGGCTAAAATGGAACGGTGTGATGTTGATATGTGACCGTGGTTGTGTTGTTGTTATGTGGTTGTTTCGTTGTCGAATCGTGGTCGTTGTATGTTCCGCATAGCATAGCATAACATAAAGTTGAACGGTGTGATGTTGATATGTGACTGTGTTGAAGGCTTTGCCTTATGCCTCGGAATTACTGGCAATGTTCTAAGTTGGGAGTTTTACTCCAATGGTACCACATGCATATGCATAGTTGAGTCGCATTCGAGTTGTTGTTGGTTGAAGTTGTTGTCTATGCATTGTGATGCTTATGTGTTGATTTGTTGAAGATGCCGATGTGTTGATATCAAGACTATTCTTTGATGATGTTCTTTATGTTGTTTATGTTGATGTTGATGTTGTGTGAAACGGTGATTCATTTATATTCCTTACCTAATATATGATTTATCATAATCCTATTTATATAGTTTGATATCTCACCCTTTTTGTTTGAATGTTGCCTCCACGTGGGTAACGTGCAGGTAATCCAGATGAGTAGATGTTTCCGCTTATAGTCGAGTTTCGGGTGTCATTGCTCTGATATGTAGCACTTGGGAGGAAATGAACACTTGCTTGATGTTGTTATTTGTTTATTGAACCTTATGATGTATTTGAGGAGTTGTTTGTATTGTTGCTTTTTATGATTCAAAAGATGTTATGTCTTAATTGTTGAATCATTGTGAATTTGCTGCATGTTGAACCTAAGTTTGGGTTATGCTATGAATACTATGTTATTCATAAGTTGAGATATATGTTATGAGTTTTGTTCACTCCAATCCTGATAGTGTTATGTATTAGTTTAAAAAGCAAGACAGGTTTATGTTTATGTTGAATGTGTGACATCCTGATTCTGTTGAGAATTTTTATACTCTGGTATTTTCCGCATAAATGCTTGGGGTAGATTTGGGGTGTTACAAATGTCTTGGTGATCATATCAACAGCATTGTCGTCAATCGAAACCTTCAGCACTTGGACTTCTTCATGCTCGATTACTTCTCTGACGAAATGCAGCCTCACATCAATGTGCTTAGTTCTCTCATGATAGGCTGAATTCTTCGACAGGTGTATTGCACTTTGACTATCACATTTATCAGTGATACCTTCACCTCGAAGTTTCAGCTCCTTAGCAAAACCTTTAAGCCACAATTCTTCTTTCACAGCTTCAGTGAGGGCAATATATTCTGCTTCAGTTGTTGATAATGCAACAACCTTCTAAAGAGTTGCTTTCCAACTAATGGTTGTGCCAAACATAGTGAAAACATATCCAGAAATAGATTTTCTAGAATCCATACAACCTGCATAATCAGAGTCGATATATCCTTCGATTACTTTTTTACTATCTTCACCCAAGGATCCACCATAAATTAGGACCCTATTCAGAGACCCATTTATGTACCTTAAAATCCACTTCAATGCTTGCCAGTGAGCCTTTTCAGGATTCGACATGTACCTGCTTACAAGACTTACTGCATATGCTATGTCGGGTCTAGTAGAGACTATAGCATACATCAAAGAGCCAACTATATTAGCATATGAGATGCTATTCATATAGGCTCTTTCGACATCAGTATCGGAACCCTGATCAATACTCAGCTTGAATTGAGGGTTTGTCGGAGTCACAATAAGCTTTGAATTCGACATACCATATTTATCAAGAATCTTCTTTAAGTATGCCTCTTGAGATAAGCATAATCTCGACTGCTTTCTATCTCTCCTGATGTCCATACCAAGAATTCTAGTAGCTTTACCAAGACCCTTCATCTTGAACTCCTTACTGAGTTCAGCCTTGACCCTTAATACTTCTTCGACAATGTCGCTGGCTATGAGGATATCATCCACATATAGCAACAATATCACAAATGAACTACCAGGTCGAAATCTGAAGTAAACACAGTGGTCGAACTGACTTTTGGTGAAACCTATGTGTATCATGAACCTCTCGAACCTCTTATTCCATTGCCTGAGATATTGTTTTAGGCCATACAAAGACTTATTTAATTTGCACACATAATTCTCCTTGCCTTTTTCTTCATACCCTTCAGGTTGCTTCATGAGAATTATTTCATCTAGCTCACCATACAAGAAAGCAGTCTTCACATCCATCTGTTAAAGCTCTAGGTCGAACTTTGCCACCATGGAAAACATCATTCGAATGGATCTGTGATTCACAACAGGTGAGAACACATCATTAAAGTCCACCCTTTCTTTCTAAGTAAACCCCCTTGCGACTAACCATGCCTTGTATCTTTTCGACGCCACTCCTTTGATTCCTTCCTTAACTTTGAAAATCCATTTACAGCTGACTAACCTTGCCCCAACAGGTTTCTTGATCAGTTCCAAGTGTGATTATCATGAAGATATTTCATCTCATCATTCATGACCTTCAGCCATTCAGTCTTATTTCGACTTCTCATAACTTCCTTATAATCTCTAGGTTCATCATCAAGAACCTCACTGGCAGAGATTAATGCATAAGCTATAAGATATGCATACCCAAGTCTCTGAGGTGGCTTGATGACTCTTCTCGACCTATCTCTTGCCAACAGGTAGTCATCGGTAGTTTCCTCAACTTTCTCGGCATCTTCTGCTGCTTCTTTGAATTCATCAGGGATATGTAACTCAGCATCAACTTGCTCCACCTCAATAGGAATCTCTACCTGTTCTAGCTCTTCTGCACTTCGACCATCATCATCATCATCAATTTTCTTGAAATCCATCTCAGCTTCATTGAAAACTACATGTCGACTGGTGATACACCTCCTGTGACCTGGCTCTAGACACCATAGCCTATAAGCTCTGACTCCTTCAGGGTATCCCATGAACATGTATTTCATAGCTCTAGGTTCGACCTTGTCTTGCCTAATGTGAGCATAAACGCAGCCAAATACTCTTAGTTTTTCGAGATCTGGTGGATGTCCCGACCAAACTTATTCAGGTGTCTTCATATCTAACACTATCGAAGGACATCTGTTTATCAGATATGTTGCTGTCGAAACGGCCTCTGCCCAAAAACACCTTCTTTAATCCAACACTAGTCAACATGCATATGACTCTCTCCAAAATAGTTCGATTAAACCTTTCAGCCAAACCATTTTGCCATGGAGTATGTAATGCCCCAGATTGCTTTCAGGATGATCGACTAACCCCACAAACCAACACGGGTCTTTTCAGCATGTTTTGACCTCACTCGCACGCTTTCCGGGAAACTTCCCAGAAGGTCACCCATCCCAATACTACTCCAAGTCAAGCACGCTTAACTGTGAAGTTCTTATTGAACGAGCTCCCGAAAAGAAGATGCATCTTGTTGGTATAGGTAGTACCCATCAATCCTTATAAGCTTTCCTTCAACCATGCAGTCCCATACCTGCACAGCATCAGGATCCCTCTCATTCCAATGTGGCGACCACTATTGCCCTCTTCGGCATCAAGTGTTCCATGCGGTGCAACCACCTCTTGCCTTCTTCGGCCTCGGGTGTTACATGCCCACCAACTTCCGCATGGTTCGTCCTCAAACCACATCGTACTAGGAGAACCAGGCTCTGATACCATTTGTAACGCCCCATATTGCTTTCAGGATGATCGACTAACCCCACAAACCAACACGGGTCTTTTCAGCATGTTTTGACCTCACTCGCACGCTTTCCGGGAAACTTCCCAGAAGGTCACCCATCCCAATACTACTCCAAGTCAAGCACGCTTAACTGTGAAGTTCTTATTGAACGAGCTCCCGAAAAGAAGATGCATCTTGTTGGTATAGGTAGTACCCATCAATCCTTATAAGCTTTCCTTCAACCATGCAGTCCCATACCTGCACAGCATCAGGATCCCTCTCATTCCAATGTGGCGACCACTATTGCCCTCTTCGGCATCAAGTGTTCCACGCGGTGCAACCACCTCTTGCCTTCTTCGGCCTCGGGTGTTACAGAGTACCTGCAGTAGTCATGTACCTTGCAATACCAGAGGCATCGCAAAAACTGTCGAACGCCTCATTGCAAAATTCAAGGCCGTTATCGGTTCTCAACCTCTTGACCTTCCTGCTAGTCTGATTTTCGACTAGAGTCTTCCAACATTTGAAATTATCAAAAGTTTCATCCTTAGTCTTCTGGATGAATACTCATAACTTCCTGGAATAATCATCAACTATGGATAGAAAATACCTTTCTCCTGAATGTGATGGACACCTTGCAGGCCCCCAAAGATCAGCATGGGTGTAATCAAGGGATCCATGTGTTCTTTGTTTGCTTTTGTTGAACTTCACTCTGCAAGATTTTCCAAGTACACAGGGTTCACAAAACTTCAGCTTTTCGACTTTATTTCCTTAATTCAACCAGACCCCTTTCACTGGCATGGCCCATTCTCATATGCCAGATTTCTGTCTTCGACAAAGGTTTCGTGGATGCAACATTTGTCAAACCACTTACAAATTCAGCCTCAAGGGTATACAAGCCTTATTTCTTCACGCCTCTCAAGAATTCCTTCGACCCCTTCATGACTCTTAGGATACTTTTCTCTCCTTGGAACACATATCCTTTCTTGTCAAATTCACCAAGAGAAAGCAGGAACATACCTAACTTCAGTCAACAACCTTATTGACTTATCATGGAGCTTGAATCTCATAAATCCAACACCTGCAATCTTGCAAGCTTTATTGTTTTCCAGCAGTACTGATCCATCATCTTGATCACATAAATCCTTGAACAAGTCTTTGTTTGGAGTCATGTGCCAAGTGCAATCTGAATCCATAATCCACTCCTTCATAGAGTCACTGCTCGAAACCACAAGGACATTAGATGATTCGAAATCATCTTGAACAATGGCTACGTTGCCATTATCCTTACCTCCATGATCTTTCAGGGGTTCAGGGCACACATTTCTTGTGTTACCCTCCTTCTTACAATGATAGCATCGAATACCAGATGCTTCGCCACTATAAGACTTCTGCTGACTTTTGCCTTTCTTCTTGTCGGAATTACCATCCTTTTGCAAGAACTTTTCTTTAAAGGCCAAACCTTCACCAACTGTTTAAGGTTTATACTCCTTTCGTTCATTCAAGTCTTTAGAATACAGGGCTGATTGAACTTCTTCAAAGGTCAGGGACTCCCTTCCATACAAGAGAGTTTTTTTGAAGTGAGCATGTGATTGAGGCAAAACGCACAATAGTAACAGCGCTTGATCTTCATCATCGATCTTCACATCAATATTTTCAAGATAAAGAATCAGCTGTTGAACATATCCAACTACTCTTCCAACACTTTGTCTACAATCATCTTGAATGAATACAAAGCTTGCTTCAGGTAGAGTCGATTTACCAGCGATTTGGTCATATACAAACTTTCAAGTTTCACCCATAACCCTGATGCCGTCGTCTCCTTTGATACCTTTCTGAGAACCCTGTCACCAAGGCTCAATAAAATTGCGTTGTGTGCTTTCTCGATCATAGTCGTCTTCTCTGCTGCAGTTAATATAAAATTCATGGTCGCCTCTCCCATCAACGCTTACAAGCAACCCTGCTGAACCAGTAGGGCTTTCATCTTCAAGCGCCACAGACCGAAATCGTTCATTCCGGTGAACTTTTCAATCTCATAATTTGTTGAAGGCATCTTCTACACGCTCACCACACCAATTTGTTGTGAAAAACGATGTCAAGAACAAAGTATAATGGTAAATTAGGGAAGACAAGAAGAACAACGAGAAATGGTTATAACTCCTATTCTATTACTTTCTCTTAGAAAACAAGATTACAAGTTTACAAGAATAACAAATAACCTCTCTCACCCTAAATTAGGATTTGCAGTATGTAATGATGAAAGACTAGTATGCTATTTATAATAAAACCTAACATACTAACTAATGGGCTTTTTCCACAAGGCCCATTACACAAACTAACTTAATAAACAAGCTAACTTAACAAATTAGGGTTTAAACATTAAAACCTAATTTAACATGCTAACAACCCTAGCATCTTCGACACCATCATGTGAACAACCTTCAACTTCATGATTAATCCTGTTGAACTAAGAAGCTATCATTCGACCATACTAGAGTTTGATCCAATATCTCACACTTTCTAACTTAATGATAAGCAATTAGTCACAGTTTTAATGTCCTAGTAAATACATCATCATCACATAGTTTGTTTACTTTTTGTTCTCTTTTATTATTATAAACTGAAATAAAACTTGAATGAAGGAAAACTATATAAAAAAGTTAGAATAAAGATGACACAAAATTAACTTGTTTTCGTAAATTAGATATGATAAATATTTGATAGTTGATTTTTAGGAATTTAATTTGTAATCTTAATGTTAGTGTTGATGAATTTTATTTATAAAAAATAAAATACAAAAAATACTTTCTTTTCAGTTAGTTAATAAAAAAACACAAAAATATTGTCTCATTTTATTTAATCAATTTATACATAACTTTAATCTATTAGCCGGTACATAATCACTTGTAAATAATTACATGTACATAAATCGCTCAATTAAAAGAAATCAAATATATTTTCTTTTCAAATTAAAATTCAATTAACCAAACAAATCTTTGAGCTTTGATCCGAACTACAATGACTTTGATTTCTTCATCCATTTATGAAAGATACGTAGGCACAAGGTTGCGAAACCAAAGGCGAGTCGACTAACAAAAAACTAACATTTTCCCATTTTACCATCTCTTGTAAATAAATAATTTGTAAATAAAAAGAATGAAGCAAGAAATAGTTAAGCATGCATCCCTTAACAAACACACTTACCCTAGGCTAGAGAAGGTTCCCCTTGAGTAGAAGAGAAGTGAGGGGTGCCTAACACCTTCCCTTCACTTAACCGACTCTGAAACCCATACTCGGTTGTGATGACCGTTTTATCCCCCATTTAGGATTTATCGTTATTTCCCTTGTTCCTTAGGAACAAAGAAAATGTGGTGGCGTCTCTGTGTATTTTGCCGGCCGCGACAACTAGTTCGGTGGTAATTAATTACCACTTATTGGTAATCGATTACCAGCTTAAAAATCAAGTTTTTTGAGTTTTCTGGTGCAGTAATCGATTACCATGTATCACTAATTGATTACTACAGTCTGATAGTAAAATATTTTAAGCAAAACTAAAAATGCCATAACTTTTGAACCGTTAGTCCAAATTGAGAAACGTTCGAAGCATCGGAAAGCTAATGAATAGAGCTATAACAAGTATATATAAGAGAATTGATTTCCCAGTATTGTCATGTCTAATATATTTGGGAAGTCAATTATGTATATGTTATATTAATGAATTGTTGCATTGTTAGCTGCAGGTTGTGAAATTAATTGTGGATAATTAATTGAATACTTGTGTGAGTGCTTGTATAAGTATGTTTTGGTGTGTGACAACATAAATTATGTATGTTTGTGCAATCTTGAGATAATTCAGATGTGATGAATTATGTGATATATGCTTGAATAATTAAGATTTATAGATGGTCTTAATTGCATATAATGGTTGGTATTTTCACATGCATCATTTGTTGTCAAGAGGCAATGTTCGTTAGTTTCGTGGATGCTAGTGACTTGTCTCAAACCTTGGAGATAGGTTTGAAGCTTAGAGGACATGCTTATTTTTTGTGGTTATCTGTCTTGTAGATGGACGCAGTGATACCACTAAGGATAACATTTTGGTACCACATGCATATTGCATAAAGTTGCATTTGAGTCACATGTGTCGATATGAAATGTATTTTGGTGTGCTTATGTGACATTTGTGTGAATGGTACATTGGTGGTAATTGAGATTGATTACTTTGGTATCTTGGATTGTTGAGCTATGTTGTATATGTAAACATGTGAATTGTGTTAAAAGTGTTGAATAAATGAATGTATGGAGTGTGATGAACTCTATTCATGTATGTTCTTTGTCATACCCCAAATTTGTCCTACCCTATTCATGTGGCTTATGGTTCATGTACATACATCACTTAGGTCATAATCCATACCCATGCATTCATATCATAGGTGTTATTCAATGGCCAACAAGAAAAAGCTCCATTACAAAGAAGTGTGATCAAAGAATGAGAAAACTGAGGTATAATCATGTGGCTCTATGTTCATTGAAGTCCTCCTGGATTGGGGTGTCTCTCTGCTTCAAATCAGGGCATTGATTAGAGGGTACAAGCTTGCAAATCATCTGGTTCTTTAAATCAGGGTTTCTTTGACCAAAGTCAACCAGTTGACTTTCTGGTCAACATTTAATCAGAAGTGGCTTCTATGTGTGGAAAACTTCTCATACTGACTGTGGGGATGTGTTTGTTTGACTGGATGTGAGTGGAAGAGATTTAATCGGGAATTTCATCAATACTCGGAAGAATCGGAACAGTTGACTTTTGGGTCAAAATCGGGAAAATTATTCGGATATTGACTTTTGGTGGAAAATTAATCAAGAAAAGTCGAAGAATGGATAAAATCGGGAGTTCGGCAAAAAGTTGGAAAAAAATAGAAAAAAGACATTCCAACACTTAGAAAAATTTTTGATGTCTTAAATCTTGTTGAGCAGTCCACTTCAGCACCAGATTACACGTGGCAAACGACATTTTCCGGAAAAGTTTCCAACATCAAAGTTGTTCCTCTCATGGAGTAGAACAACTTTGTAGTTGGACACTTTTTCATTTGAAGCTTGTATGAAGAGTTAAAGTGGTGTGAAGTTGCTGGAAACTCATTTGAATCAAGTCACATTCCAGGTCACCAGTCAGGTCATGACCTGGCATTTTCACAAACACATGGCATGCCAAATCTCCAGTCATTTTTAGAGCTGTACAGAAGTGATATGAACGCAAACTTGGTATCATTCTCTTCTTTGCCATTTCCTCTATCCATTGAAACAAGAATGGGTACAATTGGACAAATATTGAGTGAGATGCAAGCCTTCAAAGTGGTGCCCCAACCCTGACCAAACTCTGCAGGCAGCCGTGACACAGAATTCTGGGCATGCAACGCATTTCAGCAAACACATGGTGGGCCAAATGTCAAGGCCTATTTCTTCCTCCACAAGTCTCTATCTTAAACAAGCCCAGTTCTAAGCTATTCCTTGCCATGTCCTCTATCCAATGAGACCAGTATCACTGATTTTGGACATGTATTGATCGAGATAGAGAGGCTCAAAGTACCACCCTCACAGAGTCACGTTCTGGCCATACGCATGGGACAGCATCTTGCTGGGCGTGTGCAGTGGTGATTGCATGAGTTCAAGGCTATTTTTCTCATACTTCCAAGCCTTATCTTGAGATATTTTCAACACCAATCTTGTTCTATCCCATTCCCTCTTTGATATGACACCATTCTTGCTTCATTTAACCACCAATGGCTTGAGATATAAGTGTCTAAAGTGAGCACCACGGCATGAAAGAAAAAAGCAAAGCAACACACAATTGCACCATACACATATTAAAGTCCCACATTGAAAAAATGGAAAAAGTTGTGTTGCAAGTCCCACATTGGAAAAATGGAAAAAGATGTGTTGCAAAATATTCCAAGTCCCACATTCAAGGATTATGAATCATGAGCCAATGATTAGCAATATAAATACAAGTCCATGCAAAATCATTTCTCACTTCCACTCTTCACTATATCACTATACTTTCTCCTCTCTCTCTCTACTCTCTTTCTCCTCTCTCTCTCTCTCTCTCTCTCTCTACTCTCTTTCTCCCTCTCTCTCTCTCTCTCTCTCTCTCTCTCTCTCTCTCTCTCTCTCTCTCTCTCTCTCTCTCCTTTCTCCTTTCTCTCACTACTCTCTCTCCTCCCTCACCAAACTAGGTAATAAAAATAGTTTTTTTTTTCTTTTATTCTCTTTGATTGATTAATTGTTTTTTTCTTTTAGATAAAAAAACAACAAAAATAATTTTCCTACCAACTAGTTTTTTTTAAATTTCTTTTAAGTGACTTTTAATTAGTATTTTTGTAGAATTTTAATAAATAGTTTTTCATACAAAAAAAAACCATAAATAGATAATAGTCTTCTTTATTAATTCAAATTAGTTTTTTTTCCTTAAATAAAAATGAAATAGTTCATGAATATATTTTCACAAATAGTT
Organism: Vicia villosa; assembly: GCF_029867415.1. Classification (NCBI taxonomy): domain Eukaryota; kingdom Viridiplantae; phylum Streptophyta; class Magnoliopsida; order Fabales; family Fabaceae; genus Vicia; species Vicia villosa. Next base: position 532,082 of record NW_026705478.1, read on the forward strand.
TAGATTTACTTCTTTTTTCTTTGTGAATATTTTCCATATTGTGAAATGTCTAAAATACCCTTGGTCTTTAATATTGCTTTAATCCGTTTAATTGTTTTTCTTCCCTCATTTTCCTTTTAGAATATCTTACAACATAGAATTAGAAATAGGCTAGTCTCCCCCTTTCATTCTTTTTCTTTTACAACCATAAAACATTAATAAATACTTGAATAAAATCCCCTTAAAAAACACCAACCAAAAACACTTCAAAAAACCTAATAAATGTTCAGACTTAAAACAAAAGTGAGGAAGTGATGCGAGACCTTGTAGTAGGTTCTCGTCATCACGGAATTACCCTAAAAGACACAAACCAATCATTTCTTTTTTCTTTTGCCTGCTTGGCACCTGAGGGCACCGTTATCTCCGCTCCACTGCATCCTAGGTCGATCCCTTATGCAAGAGCGCGAGCGTTAACTCCGCCCAACTAAAAAACACAAAAACAAACAGAAAATCGTGAGCCGAGCTACGGTAACTCTGATTCCTGAAAAGGATACGTAGGCAGCGGGGTAGGGCCCGTGCGAGTACAATTCTTTCTTTTCCCTACATTTTGCATTCATTTCGCATTTAGACATAGACATAGTACACACCCTTTAGATAGAAACAAACATAGGTGGATACCATCGAGTACGATGGGCGTGAGGGGTGCTAATACCTTCCCCTCGCGTAACCGACTCCCGTACCTTGATTCTCTGGTCGCAAGACCCTGTTCCTTCCTTTGTTAGGTTTTCTGATATTCCTTTCCCTTATGGGATAAATATATTGGTGGCGACTCTGTTCATTTTTCGCGAGCGTGCGACAGCTGGCGACTCTGCTGGGGATGTTGCTAGACCTATTGCGGGTCCATTCTTAGCAAGTCGATCCTAGCCTGCATTTGTTTGTTTATTTACTGGGTGTTTACTTGTTTTATGTCTATACCTTGTATATATGTTTGCATGCTTATTCTTTGCCTGCATATCATGTTTATTTCTGTTTGCACATCATGCATATGGATTATATTTTGTGTTCCCTGGGGTCTTCTGTTCTGTTTTGCAGGTGGGGGGTTTGTATGAGGTAAAAGGCCCACTACCCAGGCCAGTGACACATAGGATTAGCGTGGATGCTCATGTTGACTCCCGTAGCTCTTGCTACGATCGAGTTGATGTGGGGTACCACAACTGGGCGAGGTTCTTTCATGGAACACTGTGTCTGGCACGCTTGTTGCCTCAAACACTTTGTACCCCATGGGAACTGTAGACCCTAGTGACCATTAGGGACCACTTGTCCGTGTCTAGACTACATACCCGTGAGATTGGGGTGGGACAGGAAACCTTGACTCCTACATACCATTGCTTCTTCATATTTGAGGTCGGACCTTTATTTGGTCTGTTCTCATGGTGCTTGATATTCTGGTATTCCAAAAAGGCGTCGAACCTTTGATCCTGTGACATTTGGCCTGTACAGAGGTTTCATATCAGTTATTCAGAGGATTGTACAGTGGTTACTAAGATTATATGGACCTTGATCCCATGCTTTGCATTGCATAACATCATTGCTTTATCCACTTCATTTGTGGGGGATCCTAAAGTCTATTTCCAAAAAAAAAAAGGGGGAAAAAATCAGAAAAAAGAAAAGAAAAATACTATATACCGAAAAAAAAAAGAGGTTTTGATTCCAAAAGAGATAAAAAAAAAGAAAAAGGAAAGTTGATGAAAAGACTTTAAGATCCCTTAGAAATGAAACATGCATTCATACTATCATGCATTTCATGGTTCTCTCAGAAGCTTATGGGGCCCTTTCTACTCAAGTTCTGACTTTAGCAACAAAGTTAACTTCTCACCGCTATGTGCCTGAAAGTTATCATTGGAACAACTTCGTGGGGTTTTGATTGAGATGAGAACAATTTAGAAATTGAAGTCTGCAAGTTTCCAAGTATTAAATTGACAAAAGGTTCCACCTCTTGGAGAAAAGATTGAAAGCCATAAAAAGTCGTGACTCCACTGATTCAGATGTTGTTGGTTTGTGCCTAATGCCTGATATCAAGAAATGCAAGGATCATCCACTCTCACTCCTAATGATGGATATTGAAGCCAATTGGTAATCATCTCCTGTACATGTGTGGAAGTTGCTTGGGGCTCCCGATCGAGGGATAAGCAAGACGTACTCTTATCTTGAGCATTGCATCATTTGCATTGCTCGAATCCATAAAAGCGTTACAAATTCCTAGGTGATTTCGTCAAAATCTTCTTCCATGTGGTAATCAAGAGTGTTCTACACAACGCTTCTCATTCACAAGGTCCTGCTTCATATCTCAGTTGCCTTTTGTCAGGATTTCCTTCTCAGTGGCCTTGCTAGTTAACAGAGACAAGAAGAATATGAGAAACAAATTGACGTGATTCTATTGCCTTGTTCCCATTTGCTTCCCTGTTTGTTGGAACTTCAATTGGTTAAGATTCAAGTATTGGGTCTTCTTCACCACAAATAGATCTCCTCAATTTGATGACCATGCAAGGTACTTCCATTTATGATGGCGATTACTGCTCTAGCAACTATGCTTGGGGCTCCCGCACGAGGGATAAGCAAGACGTACTCTTATCTTGAGCATTGCATCACTCGTATTGCTCGAATCCCTAAAGCAAGGCAAAAGTTTACGACTCATGGGTGACTTCGTTGGAGTTCTCTTTTGGAGTAATCTGAAGTATTTGGAAAGGACTGCAAAAAGTATTCAAGATCAACAAGTCCAAACGGAGTCAAGCCTCCTCAACTATGGCAATCATCAATTCATTTTTGCATTTCATTTGTAATTTTCCTTGTTTTGTTAAATGTTTCTTCCATGTAAAACTTGTTTGTTTTTTAATGAAAATAAAAATGCATTGCATATGCTAGTTTCGAATCAATCCATTCGTGTTCACTCATATCTTTCTGTCTATCGATATCAAACTCTGGATTAAGCAAAAATATCAAAAGGAGAATGATGAAAAAATAAAAACGCAAAATCTAAAATTGTGTGCTTTTGAATAAAACCCCGCTGAGGATGTACAGGCATTGTTTCAAATCCCCAAACACTGGAGATATAAGGGAGATAGACCTTCGTTAACCCCTTTGAGCCTTGAAGTTGGAGTTTCTTTTCTATACAAAAAAAAACCCTCACATTTAACCCAGGGGCAGGGTAGCATTCAATTAATCTGGTCGAGCATTCAGAATTCATCAGGAGTATGCATCCAAGGATACAACAATGGTTATCTTTCAAAAAGATTGAGGAAAGTCAATACTACAATGGTAATCCCTCATCAATCAAAGAATGAGGCAGTCACAATCACTCCCACAAGTCAGAGATTCAGGATCACACGACTTATTCAAAAAAGAAAGGATTGAAAAAAAAAAAAAGAGTCCGCTAAGTCAACAACGTGAAAACAAGTGACTTAGGCAAAATTAGGGCATCCCGCTGGACTCCAAAATAAAATTCGAAAGAATTTGTCCAGGCAAAAGTTAGGGAAACAAAAAGAAAGGCAAAGCAGAAGCGAAAAACGAGGATTACAAAATAAAGGTCCTCATCAAAGGAACAAAGTCGGGTGATCAGACACCAAAAAACGAAAGTGAGTGACTGCCATGTCCAAGAAGACTTCATTGGTTCCTCAATTATCTCAAAATCCTCTTGAAGGATGGACGCTCGTATCAGGTTAAGTTGAACTTAGGACTGGAGAACATCACGAAGAATGGGTGGGTTAGGTTAGACTTTGAGCCTTAAATCCTTTCTTTCTAAAACCGTGAACCAGGCCACGTTACAACCCTTAAAAGACCTAATTGAAGCAGGGTTTATTTCAAAAGCAAGTTGTGTAAAACTGACTCCTAGATGTTTGCTTACCATTTATGTTGATATCGATATGACAAATAATTCAAACACTGAATGTCACAACTTTGTTTTAATAACTTTGATCTCGAAGCTAGCATAAGCATTGCATTAAGATTATCATCTTCAAAACAAATATCTTTTACTTGTGAATAAACACTCGACATCAAGGAAGATCAAACAATGAACAACTGCAGAAAAGTTGATCGATTCCATGAGCCATTCACTTTAAAGGCTGATTACTCCAAGGGGCAAGTTGTGTGAAGACTCTGTCAACTGAGGCATCCGTTCAAGTTTCCATCAATCTAGGGCAATCAAGTCGAGGAATCTCTCTTGGGTTCAACCGATCTAGGGCAGTTACGTCGAGATTTGACAAATCTCTCCAAGGATCCTTTGGGGAAAATTCCTCCATAGTCCACGAAGCTTGGGGCACAATCTTCTGAGTTTTATTGCTCCCTCCTCAATCATAGGAGTTTATTTCTCCTGGAACTTCGGTCCCTCCCCAAGCACATGAGTTTATTTCTCATGGGAGTTGTTCCGCTTCCCCAATATGGGCTTCTTATCTGAATTTCTCATTCTCAACATGGTAAATCGAGGGAATCTCCTCAAGCTCACCGTCCCCAAGCAATTCAAGATGTAGGGAAAGTCATATTAAGTCCCTTCATCCCCAGCAAAGCTAAGCTCTAACCCTCAATACATTTGCCAATGATCTTTGGTACTATAAGGTTTCCGACACCAATTCGTATTGGTAGCTCAAGATAACAAGCAACGGACCCCAATAATCATGCTTCTCTATCACACCGACGCCTTTATTTGGCACTTTTGCATATAGAATCCATTGCATATAGCATTGCATCCTCAAAAAGCGTAGCATATCCATTACAATGGATCATCACGCCACAGAAAAATTCAAACATGCATACAAAGAATAAGCCAGATAATACAAATCAACATTCAATCAAGACGATGATACATCCCCACAGAAAAGTTGTCCTTACAAACTCTGATTGATATCTGCTACTACATCACAAATCTCCTCAAACCATGGTGCCAATACCTGGTATTCTCAATCCCAAAAAGAAATCTTATCTTCTCTCTCCTGTCTTTCTTCGTCAGAATCGTTGTCTCCGAGGTTATTTCCCGTGTGCTGCGTGAAGATTAGAGTGTGAGTGAGGGTGGGCATTCAACCTACCTCATTTTTCAATCATTTGAATAACCATACTTGGTGTGTGGCAATTCGAACGATTGCCGCTCTTGAAGAGTTACACCCCGCCTTTGGCCTGAGGGATTAATGTAATTCTTATGCTTCGCCAGCATCAACATCTTCGTGATTATGTCTTTTGATCGAGTCTAGTCGTCACTAGTCTTCGTGGTCCTTTTCCCTCGTACGGGAAAACTTTTATATCCAACCCCTGTGTTGTGTATCCTTTGCCTTCCGTCCTGGCAAACCATTTCAAAACTAATTTACAACCTCAGTGTTGATATTAATTCTTTCTTCCTTCGACCTCAGTGTCGATACCTTTCCTTTTTCAACCTCAGTGTTGACGCTTATCTTTTCCTTGTCCAACCTCTGTGTTGATGCCTATCACTCCTTCACCGACCTCTGTGTCGATGCCAATCGTTATTCACAACCTCAGTGTCGATGCTTATCTTTCCTCGTCCCAACCTCGGTGTTGATGTCCTCGACCTCAGTGTCGACGCCTTTCCTTTCACAACCTCAGTGTTGATGTCCCCCAACCTCAGTGTTGATATGCTCCAACCTCAGCGTTGACGTCCTCCAACCCCAGTGTTGATGTTTATCCTTTCTTTCAATTCTTATGGATCGTAGGTCCGTTGACCTTATCCTCATCTTTTTCATTTCTTGTGGATCGTAGGTCCTTTGACCTTATCCTCATCTTTTTCATTTCTTGTGGATCGTAGGTCCGTTGACCTTATCCTCATCTTTTTCATTCTTATGGATCGTAGGTCCGTTGACTTTATCCTCATCTTTTTCATTTCTTGTGGATCGTAGGTCCGTTGACCTTATCCTCATCTTTTTCATTTCTTGTGGATCGTAGGTCCGTTGACCTTATCCTCATCTTTTCCATTTCTTGTGGATCGTAGGTCCGTTGACCTTATCCTCATCTTTTTCATTTCTTGTGGATCGTAGGTCCGTTGACCTTATCCTCATCTTTTTCATTTCTTGTGGGTCGTAGGTCCGTTGACCTTACCCTAGTTTCGAGTCACGGATCGTAGGTCCTACCTTTCCATCAAACCCATACTTTCCAATCATAGTTTCATACGACAATCATTTCCATTGAGAACCTTGTATTGGCACCTTGGCTACGTTACAAGCTACCCCATTTCAATCCCTTACCATAAACTTTCCCATCAGAAAAAACAAAAATTTCTCTTTCCCCAGCAGATATCAAAACAAAAAATAAGGATAACATTTACACCACCTTCTCTTCAGGACAAATTTCAGGCCTTGGTATTTAATCTTCTTCTATCTCGAGCATTCGAAAGGCTAGCGCCAATCTCACCCTCGAGTATAAGAAGATTAAATAGGGGCAGCTGTCATACCCCAAATTTGTCCTACCCTATTCATGTGGCTTATGGTTCATGTACATACATCACTTAGGTCATAATCCATACCCATGCATTCATATCATAGGTGTTATTTAATGGCCAACAAGAAAAAGCTCCATTACAAAGAAGTGTGATCAAAGAATGAGAAAACTGAGGTATAATCATGTGGCTCTATGTTCATTGAAGTCCTCCTGGATTGGGGTGTCTCTCTGCTTTAAATCAGGGCATTGATTAGAGGGTACAAGCTTGCAAATCATCTGGTTCTTTAAATCAGGGTTTCTTTGACCAAAGTCAACCAGTTGACTTTCTGGTCAACATTTAATCAGAAGTGGCTTCTATGTGTGGAAAACTTCTCATACTGACTGTGGGGATGTGTTTGTTTGACTGGATGTGAGTGGAAGAGATTTAATCGGGAATTTCATCAATACTCGGAAGAATCGGAACAGTTGACTTTTGGGTCAAAATCGGGAAAATTATTCGGATATTGACTTTTGGTGGAAAATTAATCAAGAAAAGTCGAAGAATGGATAAAATCGGGAGTTCGGCAAAAAGTTGGAAAAAAATAGAAAAAAGACATTCCAACACTTAGAAAAATTTTTGATGTCTTAAATCTTGTTGAGCAGTCCACTTCAGCACCAGATTACACGTGGCAAACGATATTTTCCGGAAAAGTTTCCAACATCAAAGTTGTTCCTCTCATGGAGGAGAACAACTTTGTAGTTGGACACTTTTTCATTTGAAGCTTGTATGAAGAGTTAAAGTGGTGTGAAGTTGCTGGAAACTCATTTGAATCAAGTCACATTCCAGGTCACCAGTCAGGTCATGACCTGGCATTTTCACAAACACATGGCATGCCAAATCTCCAGTCATTTTTAGAGCTGTACAGAAGTGATATGAACGCAAACTTGGTATCATTCTCTTCTTTGCCATTTCCTCTATCCATTGAAACAAGAATGGGTACAATTGGACAAATATTGAGTGAGATGCAAGCCTTCAAAGTGGTGCCCCAACCCTGACCAAACTCTGCAGGCAGCCGTGACACAGAATTCTGGGCATGCAACGCATTTCAGCAAACACATGGTGGGCCAAATGTCAAGGCCTATTTCTTCCTCCACAAGTCTCTATCTTAAACAAGCCCAGTTCTAAGCTATTCCTTGCCATGTCCTCTATCCAATGAGACCAGTATCACTGATTTTGGACATGTATTGATCGAGATAGAGAGGCTCAAAGTACCACCCTCACAGAGTCACGTTCTGGCCATACGCATGGGACAGCATCTTGCTGGGCGTGTGCAGTGGTGATTGCATGAGTTCAAGGCTATTTTTCTCATACTTCCAAGCCTTATCTTGAGATATTTTCAACACCAATCTTGTTCTATCCCATTCCCTCTTTGATATGACACCATTCTTGCTTCATTTAACCACCAATGGCTTGAGATATAAGTGTCTAAAGTGAGCACCACGGCATGAAAGAAAAAAGCAAAGCAACACACAATTGCACCATACACATATTAAAGTCCCACATTGAAAAAATGGAAAAAGTTGTGTTGCAAGTCCCACATTGGAAAAATGGAAAAAGATGTGTTGCAAAATATTCCAAGTCCCACATTCAAGGATTATGAATCATGAGCCAATGATTAGCAATATAAATACAAGTCCATGCAAAATCATTTCTCACTTCCACTCTTCACTATATCACTATACTTTCTCCTCTCTCTCTCTACTCTCTTTCTCCTCTCTCTCTCTCTCTCTCTCTACTCTCTTTCTCCTCTCTCTCTCTCTCTCTCTCTCTCTCTCTCTCTCTCTCTCTCTCTCTCTCTCTCCTTTCTCCTTTCTCTCACTACTCTCTCTCCTCCCTCACCAAACTAGGTAATAAAAATAGTTTTTTTTTTTCTTTTATTCTCTTTGATTGATTAATTGTTTTTTTCTTTTAGATAAAAAAACAACAAAAATAATTTTCCTACCAACTAGTTTTTTTTAAATTTCTTTTAAGTGACTTTTAATTAGTATTTTTGTAGAATTTTAATAAATAGTTTTTCATACAAAAAAAAAACCATAAATAGATAATAGTCTTCTTTATTAATTCAAATTAGTTTTTTTTCCTTAAATAAAAATGAAATAGTTCATGAATATATTTTCACAAATAGTTTAGATTTACTTCTTTTTTCTTTGTGAATATTTTCCATATTGTGAAATGTCTAAAATACCCTTGGTCTTTAATATTGCTTTAATCCGTTTAATTGTTTTTCTTCCCTCATTTTCCTTTTAGAATATCTTACAACATAGAATTAGAAATAGGCTAGTCTCCCCCTTTCATTCTTTTTCTTTTACAACCATAAAACATTAATAAATACTTGAATAAAATCCCCTTAAAAAACACCAACCAAAAACACTTCAAAAAACCTAATAAATGTTCAGACTTAAAACAAAAGTGAGGAAGTGATGCGAGACCTTGTAGTAGGTTCTCGTCATCACGGAATTACCCTAAAAGACACAAACCAATCATTTCTTTTTTCTTTTGCCTGCTTGGCACCTGAGGGCACCGTTATCTCCGCTCCACTGCATCCTAGGTCGATCCCTTATGCAAGAGCGCGAGCGTTAACTCCGCCCAACTAAAAAACACAAAAACAAACAGAAAATCGTGAGCCGAGCTACGGTAACTCTGATTCCTGAAAAGGATACGTAGGCAGCGGGGTAGGGCCCGTGCGAGTACAATTCTTTCTTTTCCCTACATTTTGCATTCATTTCGCATTTAGACATAGACATAGTACACACCCTTTAGATAGAAACAAACATAGGTGGATACCATCGAGTACGATGGGCGTGAGGGGTGCTAATACCTTCCCCTCGCGTAACCGACTCCCGTACCTTGATTCTCTGGTCGCAAGACCCTGTTCCTTCCTTTGTTAGGTTTTCTGATATTCCTTTCCCTTATGGGATAAATATATTGGTGGCGACTCTGTTCATTTTTCGCGAGCGTGCGACATTCTTATGCATTACTTATGATTATATATTTATATAATGATATGAATTCTCACCCTTATATTGAAATGATGTTTTATACAACATCGCTCAGGTATCGAGGAGTACTGGTTCTTTGCTAGCAAGGATTAGTCGGAGGAGCTAGTCCTTGTTTATTCCTTAGTTTAGGCAGTGAGTCGTGCTCTGGTTACGTAACATGGGGAAAGGTTTGAACTCATGTTTGTTTTGAGAGATATTTGTTATAATCTATTTTATACTATGATGTATTAAGGTTATGGGATGTTGGCCTTTGGTGCCTAATATTTTAATGCATGACTTTATATTATGAGATTCAATTATTAGTATCATTTTGAAAAGATAATTATTCCGCTGTGATATGCATATGTGTTAGTATATGGAACATGGATCTAAATGCATGTTATGAACATAGCCGGGTGCATTTGTGTTTGTTTTGTTTGGTTTTGAAATACATGTGACACCCTCTTTTGATATCATGCTAAATTACTCTAATTATGCTATATATTTTCTGTGGGGTTTAGAGGGTGTTACAACCTACAATCTTTTACAATATTTCATGACTTTCCATTCAAAATTAGCTCTTGAACCTGAAATATGAAATGAATTAGACTCAATCAAGATTAATTTGCAAAAAGAGTTGGCTCAAAATGATAAAAATTGAGCAAGTTATGATCCTTTGAAGTTGACACAAAATTCTTTGAACTTTTAAAGGAGGACCTATTATGTCTTCACATCTTTGATGGCATTCTTCACAAAATTATCTATTGACTTATAAAGAGAAGTTACTGATGATGTAAAGGAGAATCATTTGTAAAAGTAAGCGATAAAAAATGTTAAAAATTGAGAGAGTTATGCCCTTTTGATTATGGGATCAAGGACTAGCCAAATTAGGTCAAACTTCTTGAACCAAATTTGAATCTCTTGAACTTTTCTTGCATTATAAGGCACGAGTAGGTACATAAGATATTGAAATGATGTTATCTTGAAGCACACTCAATGATGAGGTTCATAACTTGATGAAACTTGTTGATGAAAGCATGGAAATAAACATATAAACCTATGGAGTTTCTTGATGAATCAAGCCTCATGATCTTGAGGTAAACTTGATCAAATGAAGTTGGAATATGCTCAAGACATGAAACTTTGATGATGAGAATGTTCCTTTGAAATTTAAGCCTCTGAGCTTTTATGAATGACTAGTTGATTGAGAGTAGATCCTCTAAACCCTAGTTTCAGAAAGGAGATGAGTGCATTTGGTTCAACACCTACAATGTAAAAAGCCTTGAAATACACAAGATATCTTTTTTGTATTTGGGGTTAAAGATATAAAAGAAAATATTCACAACATAATCAAACTTGGATGCTTGGTGATCCCTCAAAGCTAAGATGAGCATAAAACCAAGGGTCCCTCTCAAGATTGTGACCTTTATGTGTTGTATGAATGCAAAAATGATTGAGGATTCTTAGGGTAAAAATTTGGGTTTGACAAGAACCCTTTCAGGAAAGTACTCCAACACCTCTTCCAGAAGTCCCATTTGCCATTGTCTCAATCATTCTAGGGACCCTAGACCACTAGATACCTATATGATTGACCCCCCACTTTTAGCCCAATTCAAACATATCAACATCGTCAACCAGCATTTGTCTTACCTATCCTTGAGGTTGTACCAGTCCCTAAGAACATTACAGACTCTCCTCCGATGCTCTCTCCATCATCGAATATGATCTTGCAACCTGAGCCCAATCTTCTGACTGCCCTTCGAAAAGGTATACGTCAAACACGAAATCTTTTTCCACATTATATTGATTTATGCTATCATCATCTTTCCCCTTTGCAGTATACTTGTTTGTCTTCTGTTTCTATTCCTAAAACTCCAGGTGAAGCATTATCTCACCCTGAGTTGAGGCAAGCAATGATTGATGAAATGTGTACTCTTCAAAGAAGTGGTACCTAGGAGTTGGTTCCTCTACCCCTGTGAAATATTTAGTAGGTTATAGTTGGCTTTATATAGTGAAAGTTTGTCCAGATGGTAAGATTAAACGATTTAAAGCTCACTTAGTAGCCAAAGGATACACTCAGATTTTTGGGTTGGATTATAGTGATACCTTCTCGCTTGTAGCCAAGATGGCATCTGTTAGACTTCTTCTAGCAATTCAACATTGGCCTCTTCATCAACTTGATATCAAAAATTCATTTTTACATGGAGATCTTGAAGAGGAAGTATATATGGAGAAACCACCTGGGTTTGTTGCTTAGAGGGAGTCATCGAATATGGTTTATAGGCTATACATGTCTCTTTACAGTTGTAACTCGGTTTTTTGAGGCGAACTGACTCCTTGCTCTTTTTTTGTTTTTGATATTTTTTTATTTTTGCAAGAGTCGCCACCGACTTTTATTTTGTCCAATATTTAGGAAAGGCATAAAAGAACAGAAAAAAGACCTTTTGACAGATTTTGGGTTCGGGGGGTTGGTTATACAAAGGGAAGGTTTTAAGCACCCTTTGTATCCATGGTTATCCATGGGCTCTTAATTGCTTAGCTCACTTTTGTTTAAATGCTTTATTGATTTTGAAAATAGAAGAAGTGAAGATGGACAATAGGTCACATAGGTCTCTGAAGAGTTTCACCGGGAATAATGCCCTTCAAATACCAGATGAAAGTTTTGAAAATAGATGAGAAATTTTGAAAATACGTTGTTTGAAAATGAAAGTGTTTGAGCAAGCAATTAGTAATTACCTACTCTCAATTTATAAGATCTTTCCTATGCATTTAATCCTTTTCTTAAATGATGGTATGATTAAAAAAAAGTAATCAGAGGGAAAACCATAGAGGTGCAAGTGTGCAAAGTGCTTTTTTTTTAAAGTTTTATCTTGATTATTAATGTTTTAGCTCAAAGGTAAAAATATGGTCCAAGTGGACAAAAGGAAGATGACGGAAACATAAACAATGCGTCCAAATGGACAAAGAAAAAATATAGCGGAAGCATAAATAATATGTCCAAATGGACAAAGAGAAAATAGCGGAAACATAAATAATATGTCCAAATGGACAAAGAGAAAATAGCGGAAACATAAATAATATGTCCAAATGGACAAAGAGAAAATAGCAGAAATATAAATAATATGTCCAAATGGACAAAGAAAAATAGCAGAAATATAAATAATATGTCCAAATGGACAAAGAAAAAATAGCAGAAATATAAATAATATGTCCAAATGGACAAAGAAAAAATAGCAGAAATATAAATAATATGTCCAAATGGACAAAGAAAAAATAGTAGAAATATAAATAATATGTCCAAATGGACAAAGAGAAAATAACAGAAATATAAATAATATGTCCAAACGGACAAAGAAAAAATAGCAGAAATATAAATAATATGTCCAAATGGACAAAAAGAAAATAACAGAAATATAAATAATATGTTCAAATGGACAAAGAAAAAATAGCAGAAATATAAATAATATGTCCAAATGAACAAAGAAAAAATAACATAAACATAAATATGATGAATGATAAAATAAAGTATAAAGCAAGAAATATAAAGAACAATATAATAAAATGTGGAATTTAAAGTTAATTGTTAGTATGTTAGCACGCGAATCATCTTGAAGCTAGTCAAGTATATCCACAAAGTTAGTAAAGATCGATGGTAAGTAAATGATGATCTCGGATTTAAATTTAATGAAAATTTATCAGAAGCTTGATAGAATCATAGCGACTACACGATAAATTTCCAAAAGTCTTAAATCAACTGCATACAATCTCTGTCATATTTGATCTTTTATTCCAATTCAGGACAAAGAAAAAGATAAGAAATAATATCAAATAATATACAAAAATAAATATAAAACAAATTAAACTTAATTAATTTTTTTGTGATTTTTTGGAATTGATTTTAAGTTAATTAACAAGCTAATTAAACAAATAATTATATAAATAATTAAAATTAATGAGAAAAATAAATATAATTATGTATAAAATTAGTATATAATATATAAACCTAATTTAACAAAATAAAATATTTTTTTTGAATTTTTTTGATAGGTTAGAAATAATTAAAAAAAAGCAAATATATACATAATTACTAATTAATTAAGCAAAATAAATTAATTATAAAAAGAAATAAAATATTTTTATGTTAAAAATTAAATAAACATTTTATCAACTTAAAACTAAAATTAAAACATTTTTTTTGAGAAATTGAAAATATGCATAAATATGGAGTTTTTAATTCATGAACTCCTAACACTACTACATATTAAAAATTACATTGTACTTACTCTATGATGTCCCAAGAGTGGAATAGAGTGATTGAAATTGATTGAAAGTGGCTATTTGAATGAGTCTTGATTTTTACAAGTTTCTTGAAACTTTTGCAAAAATATAAACTTAAGCTATGACTTTGTGGTGATTGTTGTTGTTCTTTGTGTTCCTCCCCCTTTTTTTCCTCTTTGAATGAAGAAAATGAAGCTCTATTTATAGGCAAAGAGATATGATCATAAAGCCTTGCAAGTGGAAATTGTCATGATTGATTTTGTGGAAAAAGAATGGAATATTCTTTTATGCTAGGTTAAAAAACCTAACCATAGTTTAATCACTCAAGTATTATTCTCTTCAATCTTGCAATAATATCTTTAAGCATCTTGAATTGGTCTTGATTGGCAACCATAAGCATCTTTGATAATATCTTTGAATTATCTCACTTTAATTAAACTTTAAATGAATAAAATTTAATTAAAATGAAATAAAAATGTCATGAATCATGGATATGTTGTGAATATCTTTAAACATATGAGAATCAAGATTGAATCACAAAAGAATTGGCCTTTTTGAAAAAAAATCAAATTTTGGTCATTACTTGTTTCATGCATTTTTCCAAAAAAGGTCAACTTCATCAAGGCATATCTCCCTCAATTTTGATCCTATGAAAGTGTTCTTTTACTTTTTGGAAATCCCAAGATGTCCTATACAAGCCACTTTGGAAGCGTTTTTGCATTTGGAGAAGTTATTTTGATGATATGGGCTTTGACAAAAAACTGCTTTTTGTTGACTTTGAAAATGACCTGTAATGTTTTGGCTTATATCTCTTAGGCGGAAGCATTTCTTGACCTTGGTCCCAACATCAAAGTTGTAGAGAATTGAATTTCCTTGAGAATGAGCTTTGGTTGGAATTTTTCTGATAAATTATGAAAGAGTTATGGTCGGTCAAAGTTCAGTTGACTTTTAGGTAAAAAACTCTAATTTTGCAATTTTGAGTTTTGCCGATTTCTGAACTTTTCTTGATGAATTATGATCAACCATTGATCACATGATGAATATTTTGACAAAATATGGATGTTGACAAAAAATTGCATTTTTGACTGTCTGTTGACTTTTTGGTCAAACTGGTCGTCTGTTGACTGTTTGAGCTGTTGACTGTGCGTCCGAGCGAATCGAAGTTTGAAAATTTGTCTGGTGGTACTTTGAGACATATGGAGATCCATGAAATCCATTTGAGGTCTCAAAAACTCGTTCTCCTGAAAAAAAACAAAAACCCTAGTTAGGGACTGTTTGTGTAGGAGACAGTTAGGCGTACCTGATTTTTGTGCAGTGTTGAGTCTCTGTTGATCACGTGATTATCAGAAGACTTCTAGAACAAAATCTTGGAAATTTGAAGTGCGAAAAATTGATTTGACTGATGGTACAAACACGGAGAATTGCGCTGATAGCGGGTTTGACTGGTAACTAGCAGTATAATCTGAAACCCGGACTCCGCGCCTGCAAATTTTAATTCTGTACCAACTGCGTCAGCATTATTTATCTGAAAATAAATCTGAAATAAACAGTGTATGAGGTGATAAACAGTATTTGGCGTTTATGTAAGAATAAATTTAACAGCGAACCAAAATACTGTATAAATATTCTAAAAATTGAGTATTTATAAAATCAGGATATTTATGAAATAAAAATCCAAGATTGTATAAAACTCCAAATTTTTAGACAGAAGTCTGTTGACATCTCTTTGAAAAAAAAGACGCGGGCAAATTTTGGGGTATAACAATAATGATCATAACACTTAGAAAATGATGGGATCTCAGAGGTCAAAAATTGGGGTGCAACAACAGTCTTAAGCAATATCCGAGAGCTTGGTTTGGCAGATTCAATATTATAACACAACAATTTGGTATGGTCTGTAGTGTAGCTGACCATTCTGTGTTTTGTCGTCACTTAGACCAAGGGTGTATTTATCTCATTATGTATGTAAATGATATTTTCATAACAAGTAGTGATCAACAGTGAATACTTCAATTGAAACAACATCTCTCGAATCAATTTCAGACAAAAAATCTTGGTAAACTCCATTATTTCTTGGGTATTGAGGTAGCTCAATCTAAATATGGTTTGGTGATTTCTCAGATGAAATATGCTATGGATATTTTAGAAGAAACAGGTTTGTTGAACGCTAAACCAGCTGATACTTTTATGGATCAATGTGTCAAACTCCTATCCAATCAGGGGGGCTCTATCTGACTTAGGAAGGTATAAGAGATTGGTTTGCAAATAGAATTATCTCACAGTCACTCACCTGACCGAACATTTCCTTTGCAGTTAGTGTGGTAAGCCAATTCTTAAATTCTCCTTGCCAAGAACACATGGATACTGTTGTCTGGATTTTGAGATACAACAAATATGCTCCAAGAAAAGGACTCGTGTATGACGGAAAATGAAATACTTAGATAGTTGGATACTCCGATGTTGATTGAGAAGGGTCATCCGTTGATATATGACCACCTCTATTTGGATATCCTTGAAAAGTAAGAAAAAATGTAGTTGCAAGATCAAACGTCAGGGCAGAGTATAGGGCCTTGGCAATGGCAACATGTGAACTCAATTGGTTAAAACAGTTGCTCAAAGAACTTCAAATTGAAGAAGCAATACCAATGACACCTGTTTGTGATAATCAGGCTGCATTACACATTGCTTCAAATCCAGCCTTCCATGAGAGGACCAAACATATTGAGATAGACTGTCACTTTATCAGAGAGAAAATTGAGTCAAGCGACATTGTCACAAGCTTTGTCAACTTTAATGATCAGCCGAAAGATGTGCTTACAAAATCCATGCGAAGTCCCAATACTAATTAAGCTAAATACCATTTTTGGTCCCTTAAGTTTACCTCGGGGTCCATTCTAGTCCCTTATCTTTAAAAAGTTCCAAAGTGGTCCTTTAATTGTTCAAAAAGATCCACGTTATTTAAGTTCTCTCCATACTCTGATCAACTCTCCATCTTTACTATTGGCCCATTCAACTTTGTCCCGCAGTTCCTACATAGAAAACACAAAAAAAAAAACAATCTTAGAAATGCAAAAATAACAGGTTCACATCTCAAATACTGACATCTGTCTGTCACAAAAAAAATCAGAGTTATTGTGCCCAACATGTGAAAATTTCAACAGATGTCAAACTCTTGAAAACATTAATTTGACATTCCATTTCACAAGTTAAACTATAATTTTTATCCCTAAGTTCTCTCATATAACAATTTAATACACATGATAAAAATTAAAACTTTATTCTTCAATACACAAAAAACATAATCAGAAATCACCATCGACGGTGGTTAGAACTTAGAGCTTAGAATTTACCTTCCATTTGATAAAATATTCTTCCTCTTTCTCAACAAAAACCCATTAAATTTCTCAATCTCCACCTCCAAGAGCCTTAGAAAATCGTCAACCTCTTTGGAAACCTGGCCTTCAATCACACCGTCATCATCCAAACATCTAGACATGACAATAAAACCCAGACCCATGGGTACCCACCCGAACCCGCCCCGAAGTTGACGGGGAAAACCCGCTTTGACTGGGTTTGGGTTCGGGTTTGGGTTTTCCCCGATTAGAAAACATGGCGATGGGTCGGGTAATGGGGACACTAGTACCCACCCCGAACCCGCCCCGTTTATTTCAATATGTACATTATTATTTATATTCATAATTTATATTATTAAATATGTGGCTAATGTTTTAATAATTTGATTTGTATTTATTATTTTAAATATTTGAAATATATGTATGAAATTTTTGAGATTGTTTTATTTTGTTATTTATAATGTAATTTGATTTTTGAAAAAGTAAATATTTTTATTTAAAAAATTGATTTTACGAAAATACATGGTGGCGGGGCGGGGATACCCGAACCCAACCCGAACCCGTTAAAGACGGGTTTGGGTTTTAATTCCCCATCCCCGTTTGGGTTTGGGGCGGGTAACGGGGATTGATTAGAGATTTGGGTTTGGGTTTGGGGGAGGTAAAAACCGTCCCCGACCCGCCCCGTTGTCATGCCTACAAACATCGGCGTTTAGAAGAAGAAGAAGAATCATCTTTAGGAACAATGAGTTTCAACTGCTTCTTGAGATCCTTGTAGGAGAGAAACTTGTAACACCAATCCGGTAACGTTTGTGCGATTTGGTTGTTGAGAATCTTCCAGAACTTCATTTCTTAATAATTGATTATGCGTTTTGCGTTAACGAAACTCGGTTTTGGTTAATGGTTTATGGAACAATAATAATAATAATAATTTGGATTAGAGATTAGGAATTGTTAAGAGGAGAAAATGGAGAAAATATATAAGGACATGTTTGGTTCTGGAATTGGAATGTTCTTGAAGAGAGAATAATATAATGGAATATACTTGCTCTTTCTTATCTACGTATGTTTTTTTTACTTTTGTAGTCAAACAAATATAAATATTTATTTACATGAAGATGAAACTAAATTAATTTACAGAGAACTTAAATACACATGGAGTTGGGTGGCCTAGTGGTAGAGATGATGTGCAGTTGACGGAAAGGACTAACGTGGACCTTTTTGAACAATTAAAGGATCACTTTGGAACTTTTTAAAGATAAGGGACCAGAATGGACCCCGAGGTGCACTTAAGGGACCAAAAAGGGTATTTAGCCTACTAATTATATATGTGGCAAGCTTGGTGCATTTAATTT
This sequence comes from Vicia villosa, assembly GCF_029867415.1. Lineage (NCBI taxonomy): Eukaryota > Viridiplantae > Streptophyta > Magnoliopsida > Fabales > Fabaceae > Vicia > Vicia villosa. The sequence goes on from NW_026705478.1 coordinate 550,497, forward strand.
ATATGCTCATGCTTCAGGGTATATCATGTAATTAGTTGTAATATCTCTATATATAATAAAGTCTCTATAGTGCTTTACAAAACACACAATTTATTCATATGTCTCCCAGTCTCTTGTATTTTAATAGCTGAAATTACTTCATCGGTAATAGTTTATTTTATGTGTTTTGATGTTTTGCCGCATTTTTAGATATTTTCATTTTATTATTTTATCATATTTGATTTCCCTCACAATTATCCCTGATTCTCTCTTAGATTGAAATCATTCACAATGTTTTTTAAAATTGAGCAATTAATCAAAAGTCAACGTTATGTACAAGTTAGAGATTTCAAGCAAGATTTTTATACAAACTTGATTCGAGTTACTACTTTGCTTTACTCAAATAATGACACTAAAAGGCTTATTTGATTCAAGGTCTTGACTGACTCGAATTAAAAGGCACCTTGACTCGAGTCATAATTATGTTTGACCAGAATCATAAATGATCTCAAAATTTTGAAATTTCATTCGGAATATGTGACTTGAGTCATGGATTTTCTTGACTGGAATCACATGATTCAAGTCATCACTCGAAACAAACAAGCTAAATTATGATTTTATCGTCTTGATTCAAGTAACTCTTTCATTTGATTTAAGTCATCATTTTGGATTTTAACTGGAATCACATTGCCAATTTTTCACATTTTTTGTACCTTATCTCTAGTACATATAAAAAGCAAAATTTCTCCTTATCTAGATAATAACTTTGAAAAAATAATTTTATGCATAACTTGCAACAAAGTTTTTAAAATCTCACAATCTTTTAAAAAACAAGAGTGTTTTGTCAACCACACATACTTTATTTCAAATTAACCTTGAAGTAAAACTTCTTTCTTTAGTTGATTTTTTGAGTGTGAACAAATTGTGTGTGAGATTCATAAAAAAAAAATATACATCTTTAACCTTTAGTAAAAAACACCATTGTTGTGGTTACTCAAGTCTAAAAAGAGAGTGTGGGAGGTATAGATGTTGTTGGGTGAGAATATGAGATAGAAACGGTCTAGGGGGAATTTATTTGACCGATTCTCTAAAATAGATTATCAGAGGTTTTTCAAAATTGTGTGTGGAAGGTTTAAAACGAAAAATAGAAAAATTATACTTTTATTGGAATATTGATCACGTTACCACTTATTCAATTCACAAATACCAACGATGGTTTATGATGATACAGAAAAGGTAATCAATTAATTCAGTTGTATATTGCATGAGTTATGTTCATACAACAATTCAATGTTAATGGATTCTAACCTTAATAGTTTTTCATATATCAATCAACACTAAAGCTCGATTAGGCACCAATTCTAACTTATACCATTTTTTAAGTGTCTAATCGATTATATTTATAGGCCAATCAATTAGATGATTCCTAATCAAGTCTCTAATGGACATTGATAGTCTCTTAAAGATTATTATTGGCTCTATATCTAAACTTTCAATTTTGGCATTGGCATTGTCTAACCGATTATCCTAATTGATTAGGTCATTTATTTCGAACACTAGCAATTCCATGTCAGGTTGTTGTGCTTATCTGGAGACAATTTGCTTTTTTGGTCAACAAAATGACAACCAAATATATCTCGTTCTGGTGCTGAAGCAGAATATTGTGGTGTTGCTAACATTGTTTTTGAATTTTGTTGGCTTGTAAATTTACTCTCATAACTTCAGTGTCCTCTCATGAAAGCCACTTTGGTCTAATGTGAAAATGTTAGTGTTGCATACTTATCATGTAATCCCATTCAACACCACTACACGAAACAGATTAAGATGTATATTTTTATACGTGAAAAGGTTGCTCAGGTACTTGTCATACATGTTCATCCCTGTTAGCAAATAACTAACATCTTTGTAATTTTACAAAGGTCTTTCTTCTACAGTTATTTGATGACTTTAAAGATAGTTTTAAAATTCATCAATCTCTAGTTTTAACTGTGAGAACATATTAGAATATCGAATATTTTTTATAATATCCCTATCAAATATCTAGCCAATTAAGAAACAAAGTGATCAAAACCATCAAGCTACTCAAACTAAGGTCTTTAATGCAAATAATGTTTATTGTTAAAGAGTCTCAAGTTGGAAATATGTTCTTAACATATTGGTTATAAGTGGGAGAAATCTTCACCTTACAAATCAATTTTACAAAAATGAGTTAGGCCTAATCCAAATACTAAAATGGTAACAGAGCTATCTAAGGTTCATCGGACCACCTGTTATCTAATTACCTATCATCTATATCCATGCACCAAATTCAATATTATTAAACATGAGATTGTGTGTGTTAAAAAGTCCCACGTTGAAAAATATATAATTTTAACATATATTTATAAGTGTGAGTATTTCTCAACTTATAAACCAATTTTATAAAAATGAGTTAAATTTATCCCAAATCCTAAAATTCATGATAAACGCTTATTGAACATCTTTTGAAGTAATAGTATTAAAATATTTACTATAATTGTCTACAAATATTAAATTAAGAAATCAACCAATTAAAAAAATTTATTGTTTAGAATACCCATTTTAGAGTGACTCTCATAAGTCTCTGTTGTGAAAAACGATACCAATAACAAAGTATAATAGGGAATTAGAGAGGATAAGAAGAACACAAGAATTGGTTATAACTGCTATTCTTTCACTTTCTCTTAAATCAAGATTACAAGTTTACAAGAATAACAAATAACCTCTCTCACCCTAAATTAGGATTTGTAGCTTAGCAATGATGAGAGACTAGTATGCTATTTATAATAAAACCTAACATACTAACTAATGGGCTTTTTCAGCAAGGCCCATTACACAAGCCAACTTAATAAACAAGCTAACTTAACAAATTAGGGTTTAAACACTAAAACCTAATTTAACATGCTAACAACCCTAGCATCTTCGACATCTGCATGCTAGACATAGCTTCGACTACAGCATGCACACTTCGACACCAGCATGTGAACAACCTTCGACTTCATGCTTAACTCTGTCGAACTGTCGAACCAAGAAGCTACCCTTCGGCTATACTAGAGTTCGATCCAATATCTCACAAATCTCCACCTTGGATCTAACTCTACAACATCAAGGGAACAAACTAGCTTTCTTCATGCAGCTTTATCAACTGCATACAGTGGAAAAACTTGCAACTCGGCAATGTCTTGGTGATCATATCAGCAGCATTGTCTTCAGTCGAAACCTTCAGCACTTGGACTTCTCCACGCTCGATTACTCCTCTGACGAAATGCAGCCTCACATCAATGTGCTTAGTTCGCTCATGATAGGCTGAATTCTTCGACAGGTGTATTGCACTTTGACTATCACATTTAACAGTGATACCTTGACCTTGAAGTTTCATCTCCTTTGCAAAACCTTCAAGCCACAATGCTTCTTTCACAGCTTCAGTGAGAGCAATATATTCCGCTTCAGTGGTTGATAGAGCAACAACCTTCTGAAGAGTTGCTTTCCAACTAATTGCTGTGCCAAACATAGTGAAAACATATCCAGAAATAGAATTTCTAGAATCCATACAACCTGCATAATCAGAGTCGACATATCCTTCGATTGCTGCTTTACTATCTTCACCCAAGGCTCCACCATAAATTAAGACTCTGTTTAGAGATCCATTTATGTACCTTAAAATCCACTTCAATGCTTGCCAGTGAGCCTTTCCAGGATTCGCCATGTACCTGCTTACAAGACTTACTGCGTAAGCTATGTCGGGTCTAGTACAGACCATAGCATACATCAAAGAACCAACTATATTAGCATATGGGATGCTATTCATATAGGCTCTTTCGACATCAGTACTGGGACACTGATCAATACTCAGCTTGAATTGAGGGTTTGTTGGAGTCACAACTGGCTTCGAATTCGACATACCAAACTTTTCAAGAATCTTCCGTAGATATGCCTCTTGAGATAGGCATAACTTCGACTTCTTTCTATCTCTTCGAATGTCAATTCCAAGAATCCTGGAAGCAGCTCCCAGATCCTTCATATCGAACTCCTTATTGAGTTCAGCCTTCACCCTCATCACATCTTCGACACTGTTGCTTGCTATGAGAATATCATCCACATAAAGCAACAAAATAACAAATGAATTACCAGGTCGAAATCTGAAGTAAACGCAGTGGTCGAACTGACTTCTAATGAAACTTATGCGTGCCATGAACTTGTCGAATCTCCTATTCCACTGTCGGGGAGATTGTTTCAGCCCATACAAAGATCTCTTTAACTTGCACACATAATCTTCCTTCCCCTTTTCGACATACCCTTCAGGTTGCCTTATCAGGATCGTTTCATCTAAATCACCATACAAGAACGCCGTCTTCACATCCATCTGTTCCAGTTCAAGATCGAACTGTGCCACCATGGCAAGCAACATTCGAATGGACCTATGCTTCACAACAGGAGAAAACACATCATTGAAGTCGACACCTTCTTTCTGAGTGAAACCCCTTGCAACTAACCTTGCCTTATATCTTTTCGACGTCACTCCTTCAATTCCTTCCTTAACTTTGAAAATCCATTTACAGCTGACTAACCTTGCCCCAACAGGTTTCTTGATCAGTTCCCAAGTATGATTATCATGAAGAGATTTCATCTCATCATTCATGGCCTTCAGCCATTCAGTCTTATTTCGACTCCTCATAACTTCCTTATAGTCTCTAGGTTCTTCGCCTAGAACCTCACTTGCAGAGATTAAGGCATAAGCTATAAGATCTGCATATCCAAGTCTCTGAGGTGGCTTGATGACTCTTCTCGACCTATCTCTCGACAATAGGTAGTCATCGTCAGTTTCCTCAACTTCAGCATCTTCTGCTTCTTCTTCGACTTCATCTGGGATATGCAATTCAGCATCAACATGCTCCACCTCAACAGGAATCTCTACCTGTTCCAGCTCTTCGTCAGATGTTTCTGTACTTCGACCAACATCATCAGTTTTCTTAAAAGCCATTTCAGCTTCATTGAAAACTACATCTCGGCTGGTGATACACCTCCTGTGACCTGGCTCTAGGCACCATAGCCTATAAGCTTTGACTCTTTCAGGGTATCCCATGAACATGCATTTTAGAGCTCTAGGTTCGACCTTGTCTTGCCTAATGTGAGCATAGGCTACGCAGCCAAATACTCTCAGTTTGTCGAGATCTGGTGGATGTCCTGATCAAACTTCTTCAGGTGTCTTCATATCTAACGCTATCGAAGGACATCTGTTTATCAGATATGTTGCTGTCGAAACAGCCTCAGCCCAGAACACCTTCTTTAACCCTGCACTAGTCAACATGCATCTGACTCTCTCCAAACTAGTTCGATTAAACCTTTCAGCCAAACCATTTTGCTGTGGAGTACCTGCAGTAGTTCTATGCCTTGCAATACCAGAGGCAGCACAAAAACTGTCGAATGCCTCATTGCAAAATTCAAGGCCATTGTCGGTTCTCAACCTCTTGACCTTTCTGCCAGTCTGATTTTCAACCAGAGTCTTCCAACTTTTGAAATTCTCAAAAGTTTCATCCTTAGTCTTCTGGATGAATACCCATAATTTTCTGGAATAATCATCTACTATGGATAGAAAATACCTTGCTCCTGAATGTGATGGACACCTTGCAGGCCCCCAAAGATCAGCATGGATGTAATCAAGGGATCCATGTGTTCTTTGTTTGCCTTTGTTGAACTTCACTCTGCAAGATTTTCCAAGTACACAGGGTTCACAAAACTTCAGCTTTTCGAATTTGTCTCCACCAAGAAGATTTTGTTTCCCTAATTCGACTAGACCCCTTTCACTGACATGGCCCAATCTCATGTGCCAGATTTCTGTCTTCGACAAAGGCTTCGTGGATACAACATTTGTCGAACCACTTACAACTTCAGCCTCAAGGGTATACAAGCCTTGTTTCTTCACGCCTCTCAAGACTTCCTTCGACCCCTTCATGACTCTTAGGATACTTTTCTCTCCTTGGAAAACATATCCTTTCTTGTCGAATTCACCAAGAGAAAGCAGATTTCTCTTCAAATCAGGAACATACCTGACTTCAGTCAACAACCTTATTGACTCATCATGGAGCTTGAATCTCACAGATCCAACACCTGCAATCTTGCAAGCCTTGTTGTTTCCCAGCAATACTGATCCACCATCTTGATCACATAATTCCTCGAACAAGTCTTTGTTTGGAGTCATGTGCCAAGTGCAACCTGAATCCATAATCCACTCTCTTCTCGAGTCACTGCTTGAAACCACAAGAACATCAGATGATTCGAAATCATCTTGAACAATGGCTGCATTGCCATTATCCTTACCTCCATGATCTTTCAGGCGTCCAGGGCACACCTTTCTTGTGTGACCCTCCTTCTTACAATGATAGCATCGAATGCCAGATGCTTCGCCATTGTAAGACTTCGACTGGCTTTTGCCCTTCTTGTCGAACTTACCATTCTTTCGCAAGAATTTTCCTTTAACGGCCAAACCTTCACCAACAGTCGAAGGTTTATGCTCCTTTCGTTCATTTAAGTCCTTAGAGTACAAGGCTGATTGAACTTCTTCAAACGTCAGGGACTCCCTTCCATACAAGAGAGTTTCTTTGAAGTGAGCATGTGATCGAGGCAAAGAACACAATAGTAACAGCGCTTGATCTTCATCATCGATCTTCACATCAATATTTTCAAGATCAAGAATCAGCTTGTTGAATATATCCAACTGCTCAGCCAACACTTTGTCTTCAATCATCTTGAATGAATACAAAGCTTGCTTCAGGTAGAGTCGATTTACCAGCGATTTGGTCATATACAAACTTTCAAGTTTCACCCATAACCCTGATGCCGTCGTCTCCTTTGATACCTGCCGGAGAACCTTATTACCAAGGCTCAACAGAATTGCACTGTGTGCTTTCTCGATCATAGTTGTCTTCTCCGCTGCCGTTAATGCAGCATTCATGGCTGCCTCTCCCTTCAACGCTTCCAAACAACCCTGCTGAACCAGTAGGGCTTTCATCTTCAAGCGCCACAGACCGAAATCATTCACTCCGGTGAACTTTTCAATCTCATACTTTGTTGAAGGCATCTTCTCCACGCTCACCGCACCAATTTGTTGTGAAAAACGATACCAATAACAAAGTATAATAGGGAATTAGAGAGGATAAGAAGAACACAAGAATTGGTTATAACTGCTATTCTTTCACTTTCTCTTAAATCAAGATTACAAGTTTACAAGAATAACAAATAACCTCTCTCACCCTAAATTAGGATTTGCAGCTTAGCAATGATGAGAGACTAGTATGCTATTTATAATAAAACCTAACATACTAACTAATGGGCTTTTTCAGCAAGGCCCATTACACAAGCCAACTTAATAAAAAAGCTAACTTAACAAATTAGGGTTTAAACACTAAAACCTAATTTAACATGCTAACAACCCTAGCATCTTCGACATCTGCATGCTAGACCCAGCATCGACTACAGCATGCACACTTCGACACCAGCATGTGAACAACCTTCGACTTCATGCTTAACTCTGTCAAACTGTCGAACCAAGAAGCTACCCTTCGGCTATACTAGAGTTCGATCCAATATCTCACAGTCTCAATAATTAATTTTTTCCTTTTTATTTTATTTTTGTTATGAAACTGAATAAAACAATAGAAGAGAGAAAGAGAAGAAGATAATATATTCTATTATTCATATTCTGAGTGTGAGAGATTCTGATACAATATGAGTCCTATTTATAGGACATATGTAATAAATGGAAAATCAACCTGAAATCTCCTAATTGATGGACATCCATAATTATTCCATTTATAACACTCACCCTTGGATGTCCATAAAGAATATGACTCATTAAAATCTTACTAGAAAAAACTCAGTGGAAAAAATTCTAGTAAAGAAAAAATAGTACAACATTATTTGTGAAGGAGCTACCTCGTTACTAATCAATACAGATTATTACAAATAAGAAAGAAAATTATAGGGAGAGACAATAATCTATTATTCATAATAATCCTCCTTGATGTTTGTTCAAGATATGCCTCGTTAAAATCTTACTAGAAAAAACCCACTGGGAAAAAATCTAGTAAAGGAAAAAGAGTACAATATCTTTTTAAGAAAAATTCATTTCTCCCCCTCATCTGAACGAATTCACTTCTCCCCCTCAGCTGAACAATTATTTCTTTGACTATGAAGACCGATCTTTTTGCACTGAAAGATTTGCAAGATTATCACATGAACAAATTTGTTGGAACTTATATCACAACTTTTCTAAAGATCATGAGTGAAAAAGAACTTTGGAGAAATATGTTTTGTTCGATCTCCTTTAATGTAACCATCTTTCAATTAAGTAATGCATGCAGTATTATATTCATATATGGTTATTGTATTTCTTTTTCCACAAGCCATTTGTGTTTGTTGAGTTTGAGATCTCAACCAAACGCATTCTCGACTTGCACCATGTAGTGCTAAGTTCTATATGATTATTTGAAGTTGTTGCAATTGTTTGTTTCACCGATCTTCATGAAATAGTTGTACCACCACATGTAAAAAATAACCTATTTGTGATCTACCATTATAAGGATCTGAAAAGTAAACTGCATCTGCATAACCTATTAATTCGAGTTTGGATACTTTAGTATAAAATAGACCCATGTCTATTTTACCTCAAAGATAACGAAGTACAAGTTTGATTCCGTTCCAATGTCTTAGTGTAAGTGAAGAATTGTATCTTGCGAATAGATTGACAGAAAACTATATATCAGGGCGTGTATAATTAGCAAGGTACATCAGTGCTCCAATCGCATTGATATATGGTACTTCAGGACCAAATAATTTTTCATCCTTTTCTCGAGGCATGAAATTATCTTTCTCTACATCTAATGAACTAACAACCATTGGAGTAGAGAACAGGTGATATTTGTCCATATAAAAGCATTTTAACATGTTTTCTATATAGCATTCTTATTGTACAAATATTTCTTTGTCCAAATGCTAAATTTGTAAACCTAGACATAATTTTTTCTTTCCTAGGTCCTTCATCTCAAATTCTTTGTTTAAACAATTCATAGCTTTTGGAAGCTCTTCAGGAGTTCCAATAATATTTATGTCATTAACATAGACAACTATTATTGCAAATTCTTTTCTTGATCTTTTTATAAAAATACAAGAACAAATGAAGTTATTTGCATATCCCTCTCTAGGCAAATATTCCTTAAAATGGTTATACCACATGCGTCCAGATTGTTTCAACCCATAGAAAGATTTGTTCAATTTATGGAGTAGCTTTCTCGAGATTCAGAATTATGAGTCTTTAATATATTAAACCCTTTAGGGAATTTCATGTAAATGTCACTATCAAGTGAGCCGTATAAATAAGATGTTACAACATCCATCATGTTCATATTAAGTCCTTCATGTACTACAAGGCAAATAAAATATTGGAAAATTAATTGAATCTACTACAGGTGGATAGGTTTCATCAAAACCAATCTTAGATCTTTGTGAAAACCATTAAGCAACAAATAAAATTTTATACCTTTCTTATTTTCTTTTTCACAAAAAACTCATTTATATCCCATTGATTTCAAACCTTGAGGTGTTTGGACTACAGGTCCAAAATCGAGTCACTTGTAAAGTGAGTTTAAATCTTATTGAATTGAATATATTCATTTTGGTCAATTATCACTTTGTCTACAATCTTTAATAAACTTTGACTCATGATCCTCGTTATCACTGATCACTTTTAGCGTTATATTGTATACATAGACATTGTCAATATTGACTTTATTTTAGTTATCTTAATTTCGTTTCCATCGCATTTCATTCATGACATAATTTATCGAGATCTCTTTATTTCATACTTCAAGTACTGGATCAATTCTTCAGGAAATGAACTATAAATTATGTCAAAGTGCTCTTTGAATTTTCATATCCTCACTTGGGTAATCTTTAACTTTAGTTCCTTTTCTAGGTAGAGGACTTTTTGTAGATGTTTTTGATTGGCTGTATTTTTTGGTAAAACAATTAGTGTTTTATCATGTCTAACCTGGTGTCATGACATGCATTGTTTTGAAGGTTTTTTCTCTTAAAGTTGTTTTTGTGCAGGCTTTTATCTGATGTCAAGACCGATGTCATGACATCCGAAGCTGCTGTGTTTTACTATGTTCGCGTTATGGTTATTTGATCTGTCAAGTATTTGCGCGCCTCTTTTGGAAACTTTGGATATTGTTTTGTTTCAGAACAACGTTATGCGATGGATCTCTGCCTTATGGAAATGGTTTTAATTAGGTTTAAAATTTTTATTGGATCCAAGGCCCAGCTGCTGCAAGGTTATATATATCAAATGAAGAAGCTGCTGGTTTATTTTTTTTTAGGGGTTTGTCGTCCAGAAGTTTGTGGTGTTGTTCGTCTGTGTATTAGATTTCTTGTAAGCCAAACAATCATCATGATGATTGTCTTGGTCTAGGTGTTTCTGTTTTGAGTTGTAAAAAGTACTCGAAGCTTTTAAGCAAGAGTACTATTGTACTTGATCAAAGCTTTTAAGCAAGATCAAGTTGTGTTTTTGAAGAGTGTCTTCTATTGCTTTTCGTCTGTTAGTTTTTCATCACTGCTGTGATTGAGGGGGAGTGAGTAGGAACTCTGGTCTAGTTGTTTAGATTGAAGTTGCATTGGGTAGATATTAAGTGAGAGGCGTAATATTGAGTTGTATTACCTTGAATTAATATTACTTATAGTGGACTTCCTCCCTGGCTTGGTAGCCCCCAGATGTAGGTGTGTTTGCACCGAACTGGGTTAACAATTTTCCTGTGTTGTTTACTGTTTACTCTTTGTTCATTTGTTTGAAAACATTTAGATAATGATGTCGTGACATCCTGTAAGACATCGTGTGTCTGAGTCCAGAATTTCATTTGGCATCAGAGCAGGCACCCTGCCTGTTTTCACTGGGTGAGATCTAGGGAAGGTACTTTCTGGTTCGATGGACAAAGAAGGTGGTGGATTTATAATGAGACCACCCATTCTGGATGGTTCTAATTATGATTATTGGAAACCTCTCATGGTGGCTTTTCTGAAATCTGTGAATAGCAAAGCATGGAGAGCTGTGAACAAAGGATGGGAACATCCTGTTATTACTGATAAAGATGGCAACAAAACTCTTAAACCAGAGGAAGAGTGGGACAAAGATGAAGAGGCATTGGCGCTTGGCAACTCTAAAGCTCTAAATGCTTTATTCAATGGAATTGACAAAAATATATTCAGACTGGTGCACCAGTGTGAACTAGCCAAAGATGTCTGGGATATCCTAAAGACTACTCATGAGGGCACCTCCAAAGTGAAGATGTCAAGACTTCAACTGCTAACTACAAAGTTTGAAAATCTAAGGATGAGGGATGATGAAAGTATTAAGGATTTTCATATGAATTTACTCGATATTGCTAATACCTCGGGAGCTTTGGGAGAAAAAATGTCTGATGAAAAGTTGGTAAGGAAAATCCTTAGATCCCTACCTAAGAGATTTGATATGAAAGTTACAGCTATAGAAGAGGCACAGGACATCAGCAAAATGAAGGTAGAAGAGTTAATTGGATCTCTTCAAACCTTTGAGATGGGAATCAGTAAAAATTCTGAAAAGAAGAACAAGAGCATAGCCTTTGTGTCCAACTCTCAAGAGGAAGTTGAGGAAAGTAGAGAAGAGAATCTATCTGAATCTATAGCTATGCTTGGCAAACAATTCAACAAAATTATAAGAAGAATGGATCAAAAGCCAAGACCTAATGTCAAGAACATCTCATCTGACATCAGTAGATCTTATGACTCTGGCAGAGGAGTTAAACCAGAAGAAAAGTACAACCACAACAAAGGGATTCAATGTCATGGATGTGAAGGGTATGGACATATTAGAGCTGAATGCCCTACCTATCTCAAGAAACAAAAGAAAGGATTGTCAGTCTCCTGGTCTGATGAAGATTCAGAGAGTGAGTTTGAAGAAGAATCAGCCAAACATGTCACAGCCCTTACTGGAATTTGCAATTCTAATGAAGATTCTAGGAAAGACGAGCTAACCTTTGAAGAACTGGCAGGTTCCTACAGAAAGCTGTGTATCAAATGTGCAGAAGTGTGTCAACAAGGTGAAAAGCAGAAGAAATACATAGCGCAGTTGGAGGCTGATAACAAAGAGCTTAATGAAACTATATCTGAACTGAATGGTGAAACTATTCTGCTACAATCCAAACTTGATCAGATGTCAAAATCAGTAAAAATGTTGAACAGTAGCACGGATATGTTGGAGGAGATCTTGCAGGTTGGAAAAAGTTCAAGAGATATGTCTGGTATAGGTTTTGGTGGTGCAAAGAAATATGTCCAAGATAGTAGCAGAACTAAACCTGAAGCTGAGATGTTGAAGCCGATGTCTAGACATGTGACTCAACATCACGAGAAAGGTGAAATGAAGAGAAAGTTTCAAAGATGGAGATGTCATTTCTGTGGAAGATTTGGACACATTAAGCCTTTTTGCTTCAGACTACATGGATATCCAGATCAAGCTCCTTCTTACAAGCCTAAGCAGATCATGCCCACCCAGAAGCAACAATGGAAACCTAAAAATATGACCTTAATAGCCCATACATCTCTTAGAGTTTCAGCCAAAGAAGACTGGTATTTTGATAATGGATGTTCCAGACACATGACTGGTCTCAAGAATCTGCTTGTTGATATCAAAAGTCATTCTACTAGTTATGTAACCTTTGGTGATGGAGCTAAAGGAGAAATCAAAGGAGTTGGAAAATTAGACTGTTCAGGAGTGCCAAGTTTAGAAGGTGTTTTGTTGGTCAAGGGCCTGACAGCTAACCTCATAAGCATCAGTCAACTATGTGACCAAGGATACCAAGTCAACTTCACTAAAGCTGAGTGTGTGGTTACTAATAAAGAAAAGGAAGTAGTTATGAGGGGTGTCAGATCCAAAGATAACTGCTACTTGTGGGTGTCTCATGAATCCAGCTACTCTACTGTTTGTTCTAAAGAAGAAGAAGCAAAGCTGTGGCACCAAAAACTTGGTCACCTTCATCTAAGAGGTATGAAAAGAATTATTTCTCTGGAAGCTGTAAGAGGAATTCCTAAGCTACAAATTGATGAAGGAAAAATATGTGGTGAATGTCAGGTAGGAAAACAAACCAGGATGTCACATCCAAAGGTTAAACATTTGACTACTTCCAGAGTTCTTGAACTTATACATATGGACTTGATGGGACCAATGCAAATAGAAAGTCTTGGAGGAAAGAAATATGCTTATGTGGTTGTGGATGACTACTCCAGGTACACTTGGGTGAACTTTATTAGAGAAAAGTCAGATGTGTTTGATGTTTTCAAGGACCTATGTCAAAGAATTCAAAGAGAAAAAGAAAATGGTGTTGTGAGAATTAGAAGTGATCATGGAAAGGAATTTGAGAATCAAAAGTTTGCTGAATTCTGCTCCTCTGAAGGAATACATCATGAATTCTCTTCCCCTATTACTCCACAGCAAAATGGGGTTGTTGAAAGAAAGAATAGAACTATTCAAGAATCAGCAAGAGCTATGATTCATGCTAAGAATCTTCCTATCTACTTCTGGGCTGAAGCCATGAATACTGCTTGTTATGTGCATAATAGAGTTACCTTAAGAAAAGGAACCTCTACCACCCTATATGAGATCTGGAAGGGAAGAAAACCCACTGTCAAATACTTCCATGTGTTTGGTAGTAAGTGTTACATTCTTACTGATAGAGATCACAGGAGGAAGATGGATCCCAAGAGTGATGAAGGAATCTTTCTGGGATACTCTACAAACAGCAGAGCCTATAGAGTATTCAACTCAAGAACCAAAACAATAATGGAATCCATAAATGTTGTGGTTGATGATGTTCACAATCAAGCAGATGTCACAGAAGATGTCGGAACATTCTGGGATCTTACAGCAGAAGGATCTACAAGAGAAGATGATTGCAGTCCCACTATCACAGAGGCTGAGACTGAACCTCCTAACAAGAGTCCCTCTATAAGAATTCAGAAAGATCATCCTAAAGATCTTATTATAGGAGATCTCAACAGTGGAGTTGTTACAAGGTCAAGAGAAGTTGTCTCAAACTCTTGTTTTGTGTCAAAAATTGAACCTAAAAATGTCAAGGAAGCATTAACAGATGAGTTCTGGATTAATGCCATGCAGGAAGAATTAGGTCAGTTTGAAAGAAATGAAGTATGGGAGCTGGTACCAAGACCTAAAGGTACTAATGTCATTGGAACTAAATGGGTTTACAAGAACAAATCAGATGAACAGGGAACTGTTATCAGAAACAAAGCAAGGCTAGTTGCTCAAGGATACACCCAAGTTGAAGGAATTGACTTTGATGAAACCTTTGCCCCTGTTGCCATACTTGAGTCAATTAGGCTATTGTTAGGAATTTCTTGTATTCTGAAATTCAAACTATACCAGATGGATGTGAAGAGTGCTTTCTTGAATGGATATTTGAATGAGGAAGTCTATGTAGAACAACCTAAAGGTTTTGCAGATCCAAACCACCCTGATCATGTATACAAATTAAGAAAAGCTCTTTACGGTCTGAAACAAGCCCCTAGAGCTTGGTATGAGAGACTAACTGAGTTTCTTACTAGCAATGGATACAGGAAAGGAGGGATAGATAAAACTCTTTTTGTTAAAGATGAAGGAGGGAAGATTCTGATAGCTCAAATCTATGTGGATGATATTGTATTTGGTGGGATGTCAGACAAGATGACTAGACATTTTGTTGATCAGATGCAATCTGAATTTGAAATGAGTCTAGTTGGAGAATTAACCTATTTTCTTGGGCTACAAGTCAAACAGATGGAAGACTCAATCTTTCTCTCTCAGAGCAAGTATGCTAGAAATATTGTCAAAAAGTTTGGAATGGAAAATGCTTCTCACAAAAGGACACCAGCACCTACCCATTTGAAGCTGACCAAAGATGAAAAGGGAACCAGTGTTGATCAAAGTCTATACAGAAGCATGATAGGAAGTCTGCTGTATCTTACAGCCAGTAGACCTGATATTGCCTTTGCTGTTGGGGTATGTGCCAGGTATCAAGCAGAACCCAAAACCAGCCATATCAATCAAGTCAAGAGGATCCTGAAATATGTGAATGGTACTTGTGAATATGGAATGCTCTACTCTCATGGGTGTGAACCCATTCTCACTGGATATTGTGATGCAGACTGGGCAGGAAGTGCTGATGACAGAAAAAGTACTTCAGGAGGATGTTTCTTCTTGGGTAATAATCTTATTTCATGGTTCAGCAAGAAACAAAATTGTGTGTCTCTGTCCACTGCAGAGGCAGAATACATTGCAGCAGGAAGTAGTTGCTCTCAGCTTGTTTGGATGAAACAGATGCTATCAGAATACAATGTCACACAAGATGTCATGACATTATATTGTGACAATTTAAGTGCCATTAACATTTCAAAGAATCCTATTCAGCATAGCAGGACCAAGCACATTGATATTAGACATCATTACATTAGAGATCTTGTTGAAAATAAAACAATTGTCTTGGAACATGTTGTTACAACCCTTCAACTAGCTGATATTTTCACAAAAGCCTTGGATGCAAATCAATTTGAAAATCTAAGAAGCAAACTAGGCATTTGTCTTTGTGAAGGATTATAGCAATTAATTGGGTGTGGGATCAGCACTATTTCTTTCTTGACTGTCAAGGATACTCTGCTGATGGTGGTAATGATCATTCTGTTGGTAGTGATGGCTGAGGAGGGTGAGGATGCTCGGACTAGTAGCTTCAATGATGTGGAGATGAGTAAGGATCATGATTCTGAAGTGTAAATCTTCATCTGTTGTTTGGCTTCTTTTGTGGCTAGAAAGGGGGAGAAAGTGATAGATGATGATTTGGTTGCTGATTGGTTCCTTGGTTGTACTATGAGCAAGATGTTGTTGGCTAACAGAATGTATTCTGTTTTTTTTGGTGGATCCTTGTTTCTATTGGCTGCTGCGTGTACTCTGATCTCTGATGGTATCATCTATTGTTGTTTTAGCCAAAAATTCGCCAAAGGGGGAGTTTGTAGATGTTTTTGATTGGCTGTATTTTTTGGTAAAACAATTAGTGTTTTATCATGTCTAACCTGGTGTCATGACATGCATTGTTTTGAAGGTTTTTTCTCTTGAAGTTGTTTTTGTGCAGGCTTTTATCTGATGTCAAGACCGATGTCATGACATCCGAAGCTGCTGTGTTTTACTATGTTCGCGTTATGGTTATTTGATCTGTCAAGTATTTGCGCGCCTCTTTTGGAAACTTTGGATATTGTTTTGTTTCAGAACAACGTTATGCGATGGATCTCTGCCTTATGGAAATGGTTTTAATTAGGTTTAAAATTTTTATTGGATCCAAGGCCCAGCTGCTGCAAGGTTATATATATCAAATGAAGAAGCTGCTGGTTTATTTTTTTTAGGGGTTTGCCGTCCAGAAGTTTGTGGTGTTGTTCGTCTGTGTATTAGATTTCTTGTAAGCCAAACAATCATCATGATGATTGTCTTGGTCTAGGTGTTTCTGTTTTGAGTTGTAAAAAGTACTCGAAGCTTTTAAGCAAGAGTACTATTGTACTTGATCAAAGCTTTTAAGCAAGATCAAGTTGTGTTTTTGAAGAGTGTCTTCTGTTGCTTTTCGTCTGTTAGTTTTTCATCACTGCTGTGATTGAGGGGGAGTGAGTAGGAACTCTGGTCTAGTTGTTTAGATTGAAGTTGCATTGGGTAGATATTAAGTGAGAGGCGTAATATTGAGTTGTATTACCTTGAATTAATATTACTTATAGTGGACTTCCTCCCTGGCTTGGTAGCCCCCAGATGTAGGTGTGTTTGCACCGAACTGGGTTAACAATTTTCCTGTGTTGTTTACTGTTTACTCTTTGTTCATTTGTTTGAAAACATTCAGATAATGATGTCGTGACATCCTGTAAGACATCGTGTGTCTGAGTCCAGAATTTCCCTTTTAACATTGGAACCAATTTTCTACCACGCTTCAGACGCAATTGTAACTCATTTGCTATATTAGATTGTCCAATAGAAGAATCTACTTTGAGTGGAGTTTTAGCAGCTGCTAATTTTCTTTCATAAACTTTGTAAATGAATAGAATCTTTAACTTTGAGGATCAAAATTATAAAATAATATTTTATTTCAAATTATTCATCTAAACTTCTGGTTCACACTTTTTGCTGCTTATTCTCTCTGATGCGTCCGCAAGTGCACGGAAATATTGAAGTAATATAAAAGATTGTCGAACCCACATAGACCAATGTCAACCTACTATAATCTATAGTTGCTTTGTAAATCTAAGGCTAAATAATAATTAATTAAGGGGGAACTAAAGGTGAAACTAAACTAAACTAGAAAAAATAATATTAAAACGAGGCCGGGATATGATTTCCGCGTTCCTGAAGGACTTATAGAAAACGGGTACTAATTATGACAATAACCTAGTTCCATAGAATATACCAACTTAAAGACTCCGCCTCACGCTCTCGCGGTATTAACTAAAGCCATACTTCCTAATCCCAAGATTTTGCTCTCGGTCGCCCGGTAACTAAGAAATATATTTTGAAAGCCAAAAATATCCTAAACGCATCTAAAGAGCTCTTGCTGTATTTAGATTTGTTGCCTAATTTCCACTATCTGGTTTGATCCCCACGCTCTCGCAGTGTCGGCTCTAACCTTAATTGATTTCTCACTCTCGTGACAAAATCATGTTAAATAACCTCTCACTCTCATGACAAAGCTATTTAAATTAGACTTGGAAATTAAAACCAAAACATAATTTTAATCATAAGTTCGCACCTATTATTTTCTACCGTGTCCCGTCGGTAACGACGGTCCTCATACGTTGGACTCTAAACTATTTAGCCGGACATAATGACAGAAACAGATAAACAATTTTGGGGTTTTAAATTAGACAATAACTTAGTAAACGATTTAAAATGATTTAATATAAGGCTAAACATAATTAGGAAATAAATTGAAGACAATAAAATAAACAATAAAAATGGAATCTATAATTAAATCGATACTGGAAACAAATGTTGGACCGAAATCATACCGCCAGGCTTTGAATCAAAATACAGAAGAAAAAAAATGGTATAAGTAAATCCTAAAACTAGTTTGGGAATAGTCCCCCAAAGTGGAGAACTATCCCCTTTTACATAATAGAAACCAGAAAATTAAATAGCTCTGAACTGCTCTGCTCCGTAAAATCTCACGAACCCCCAAATGTTCTTTCGGTTCCTTTTTATAAGTCATCTTCGTAAACTTCCTTGAGAGAATTTAGGGGAGGTGGAACCCGTTTGCCTGAAGAATCGATCAAGCGGAGAGTTCGGTTGAGAGAAAAAAATCTAAAACGGTGCCTGAACGTGGAAATGTTGTTGAGAATGTTTGGAGTTTCTGGAGAAAAAGCCTAAAAGAACGCTTGTGGCGGGGGCCACAAGCACAAGGGACGGACGCCACTTTTTCATTTTTTCTTTCCTGCATATGTGGCTTAGGGGGCGGGGGCCACAAAAGGGAGGGACGGACGTCCCATTTCCTCTTCTTCATCTTAACAGGCACGTGGGGTGGGGGCCCCTTGGCTAAAGGGTGGGCGCCCCCACTTCCTTTCTTTATTTTTTTATTTTTTTCTTCTCCCATTTTCTTTAATAAATAATGGGCTTCCAATCGCGGTCTTTTGCATTTCTTCATCGAATAATCCTTCGAAAATACTTTATTTCTTCTTCTTTTTAATCGAACTCGGAAGAAATTAAATACCTAAAATAAAACGAGAATACCAGCATAATACTAAAATAAAATAATATAATTAATATAAAATAAAGACATAATTTATGTTAATCGAATCAAAATATACAATATAATTTCGTGTTATCAAATTCCCCCACACTTAAACCATTGCTTGTCCTCAAGCAATTAACCAACACGGTAAAAGAAATGATTAAACACGGTTTCTGAAACAAAGGCACGAAACGACTCCTAATCATACGCGGTTGCTAAGCTAATGTTAGATCGATAAGTACTAAACGTCAACACTAAGGACACCGTAATGACACAAAATCACAATACCCGATCAAAAACTCCCACCCTATGCGAACCAGTCCGTATCATTCTATTATAACTCAACCTATTTCTTTTGTTTTATTTAACCCACTTTCATTCAAGCGCAATCACATTAAACCCTTTATCCTTGCACGCACATAGTAGAGTAGTCGGTTTGTGATTCTGATCCTTAGGCACGGGATTCTGGTACATAAGTTTGGTAACCCCTTTTATTTACCCAATTGCAAGTTGTAGGGGATCGGACCATAGTCCGTCCTACCAAGTTCAGCACCAGACACCTCTGAACCAACTGACAACGGGTTCTTTTATTGTATTTTTGTAGGTTCCACAACCATTGGATTAAGTGACCGGGTGAGGGTCACCTAACTTAATTGGTGCATTCCTTATTTTCAATTTTATTAAAGCATGAAATTTGTAAACTTTTGGGATCATTCACTTATATTCATCGACTCCTTATGGAGTTTGTGCTTAAGATGGTGCCGACTGCTAATATAAACTACTCGGGTTAATTTAAAACTCAAACTTAAGGTTTCGGCATAATAGGAACTCAAATTGGTTCACATACTTAGGGGGTTTGGGGTGTCAAAACGGTATCGATTTTATCGAAACTTTCCCAGGTCTCTCTAACATAGCCTCAAGTGACAACCTATATACTTTCAGGGTGTGTGCGCCGTGCATCAAAAAGGAAAATTTTTGTTGGTGGTTAAAATTTTAAAATTTCGGGGAAATTCAATAGCAACTGAAAATCACGTATAAATACTTGATAACACATGCAATACTCTAGAAAATAAATCAAACTAGAAAGCGATGAATAGAAAGAAGTAATGCTCCTCCCCCACACTTAAACCAAACATTGTCCTCAATGTTTTGATAGAAGGTGGATAAAGGAAAGACAGAACCTGTATGGATACTACTGGCGGGCAATCACGGCCAAATCCGTTCCGCGTCCAGAGGAAATACCTTCTCCTATCATACTCATCAACGGTGTCACCACTAGCAGCAACATTCGTAGGAATGTGTGTGGAGACCGGCTCATTCTTGAGATGATCATCTATAGATTTTTCGCCTAGATATGGTCGAGACGTGACAAGTGATCCGTATCTTTATTTTCTGCAAGTTCAAACAATAAAAGGAAAACATTAAATTGAAAGCTCGTGGGTTGCCTCCCACGCAGCGCTTTGTTTAACGTCGATAGCTCGACGGCTTAGGAGTGCAAGCAATCAAGGTGCTTCTTTGGAGAATACCTCCTCAGTTGAACTTTTGATAATCTTCGCTTTCCATGGCCACTTATCAAGCCATCTCACATATCCCTCACCTTTTCTTTTCTTTCTCCCGTGGGGTGGTTCACTCTTTTGAACTTGTGGTGGTGGTTCTGGATCTATCCTGAATATCAGCTTTTCAAGTTTGGGGTTAGTGATTTTATCCACCACCTCGAAGATTAACCTTACACTCTTAACAGTAATGATATCCCTAGTTTCATGGTCCTCTAACTTTCTCTTCTTATGCAAGACTTCAAACAATGGTGCATTAGTATGGATATTTTCCAATACATCCACATATGTTTTGGATTTGGAGTCTACCTTAGCTTCCACAAAACTTTGCGGGAAAGAAATTGGTGGGGTATAGGAAGGAGGAACAACAATATGTGCTTCCTTCTCTACCTCTTCTACAACCTCTATTTCAGATGGTGTTAGTGGATTTTTCTCAATCTCTACTCTTTTCTTGTCACAACTCTCCTTAACCACCTCGTCGCTATCCTCAACCTCATTATCACTCTCCTCGAGATTTTCAATTTGTTTTTCACTATTGGTTGTTACAACATCCACATGCTTCTCAGAGAATGGTCCTAGAGGGTTTTGTTCAAGCTGGGAGATTTGACTCTCCAAGGCCATGTTGTGAGTCGCTAAGGACTCGACCACAATGGTCAGCTGCCTAAGGGTTTCATTAGCATGGGTACTTTGTTTGCTGAACTCTTCATTTTGGATAGTTTGTGTCTCTACAAAGAGCTACATAATAGATTCTAACCTAGAGTGAGTTAGCATCTCATCGGAATCCTCCATTGATGCTTCGAAGTTGAAATTATGGGATTCTTGCGGTTCTTCAAAGTGGGTTAGCGTCGCATTTTGTGTTTCCACAGAGCGCTCCGTAATCATAGATATTTCAAGGTCGGATTTATAGGATTCTTGAGACTCCTCGAAATGTTGGGTGTGGTGTTTGTAGAGGAAATCCGATTGAGGATAAGTTAGTGTCACATTGAAATCCTCAATAAGTGTATCGAGGTTTGAAATATGGGATTCTTGCGTCTCCTCAAAATTTTGGGATTGGTGGTTGAAGAGGTAGTTTGGGTGAGAATCAGGTAGTGACTCAGTGTCATACCCCAAAATTTGCCCACCATATTCTATACTCAAGCTCATTTGAATATCAGAAGCTCAAGCCTCGACTGACTGTACACTCTCCTAAACAACAGCCTCTAAACTAGGGTTTTGTATTTATCAAAGTAAAATCAACTTCTGATACTTCAAGTGGACTTCATGGTCTCTCATATGCTTCAAAGAATACCCATGCAAAATTTCAATCCCTGATTCAAAGGATTGCTCAGTCAATGGCCCAAATGATCAATAATTGACTAGTTGACCTAAAAGTCAAACTATGGTCAAACCACAGTCAAAACTCCTGATTTTTGGTCAACATCTTTATTTTGAAGCATCATCCATCATTTGATCAAGTATTGATCATGATTCATCAAGGAAAGATCAGAAATCAACAAAACCTAAAGTTTCTAAATTAGGGTTTTAAGGAGAAAGTCAACCCAACTTTGACTGACCATATCTCTCTCATACTTCATCAGAAATTCCCCATCCAAAGCCTATTCCCAAGGAAATTTCATTCTATACAACTTTGATGTTGGGCTCAAAGTCAAGAAATGCACCATTTGAGAGATATAAGCCAATACATTACAGGTCCTTCTAGAAACTCGCAAAAAGCAGTTTTTTGTCAGGAGCCATATCTTTAAGATAAAATCCTCAAATTCAAAAAGGCTTTCAAAGTGGCTTGTAAAGGACATCTTGGGATTTCCAAAAAGTCTTAGAACACTTCAATATGATGAAATTTGAATGAGTTATGGCTTGCACAAGTTGGGCAATTTTGAGGAAAAACATAAAAGGCAAAGTGATGAATTTTGAGTTTTTGACTAAATGGGCCTAAGATTTCCATCTCAAACGTGACCATGGCCCATATAACAACCCTTAAACCTATTATTTTATTTTTATGACATTTATTTCTATTTACTTGAATTTTTATTCATTTAAACATTAATAAATCACATAAAATATGAAATAAATAGTTTCAAATCAAAGATTAATTTTTCCAATCAGATTCAATCATCATTTAAGCCATATATTTGAGTGAATTTCGTGCTCCTCAAGTTTGCAAAGATTAAGATCATATTTGGCCAAATTTAGAAAGTTTTAATGCATATTTTCAATCAAATTCCATTCACTCCAAATATATAATTTCTCGCCAAGTCAATTGACCTAATTTTACCTCTTATATATTCCTAACAAGGCCAGCCACAAAGGGGAAGAATTTTGGGAGAGGCAAAGCTAGGGTTTGAAAGATACAAGATTCAAAGAATAGAAAAAATCGTATTCCTCATTCCAGCCATTTGCAGAGCAAACCAATCGTCCAATTCTCTTCCTAAGGTAACATACGGTATGTATGATTGAATACTAAGCTTCCATGATACTTACAGCATGCATACCAATCGTTTCTTGTTCATGCATTCTTTTAATTCTTATACATATGATTAAAGCTATTTAAATGGAATCTAATCATGTGCACAAGTTCATAATGGTATTCAGGACATGTTTGAACCATTGAACCAAAGCTTCGAAGCCTATAACACAATATGCCATTGTTAGGGCAAAACTCTTTTGTTCTTCGTGTTTGCTTTTGCATGAGTATTCAGACGAAGCCAATAGTACCATCGAACTCGCAATGTCAGTTTTAGTGGATTT
Organism: Vicia villosa; assembly: GCF_029867415.1. Taxonomy (NCBI): domain Eukaryota; kingdom Viridiplantae; phylum Streptophyta; class Magnoliopsida; order Fabales; family Fabaceae; genus Vicia; species Vicia villosa. The sequence goes on from NW_026705478.1 coordinate 573,613, forward strand.
GGGCAAGAATGGGATCCATATAGCTTCGTTCAGGGCAGTTGCGAAATCATGGAATTGAAAAAGAAAAACCTGCGGAAAATCCGCAGGTAATTCCATGGGTAAGTTCACAATAATTTCCGCAGGTACCGAGGTAGGAGAAGATGAATAGTACCTTGGAAAGTTGACCAAATGCGCGGCGCTACCATATTCGCCAGTCAATGTCCAGTCTCTCTCATTGCGCGCGTGGAAGCTTCCCATTTGCTAGTCAACAAAAGCAATTCCTCTCCCTTATTTTGATTGGTGCAGCGTACACTCATGGGCCCCACTCTTTGAATAACTTTTGAATCCCCACTAACTCTTATTTTGTGTTTTATTGTTTTGAGGCGGTACTTTAAACAGATAATAAAGGCAGCGTGGGTGGCAAGAGATGATGGTTATTGGGTGGACATACCTGGGTTCGATCCCCAGGATTGACATTATTTTTTCTAACAAAGCAGTTCAATACAGATTCAGTGAGCACCACCAAAGCGAACGCACGATGCACCCTCACATATCAAACAGCTGAGCATCACCTGGGTGAATCCAACGCATCCAGACGTGCTCCCTACCATGTACCCTCATGGAGCAACCACACCTGATCCCAGCTAAGTTTCTTTAATTTTTTTTTATTTTTATTTTCAATTACATAAACCTTTTTCTTTATTTCTTTTTTCTTATTTTTACTTATTTAACTTGTTTTATTTAAACATTTATTATTATTATAATAATTCCATATAGCCTTTTAATTCGTTTAATCGAAAACTCGACTTTCTTTATAACATTAAAATAATTGTTTTTAACAATAAAAATTATTACTTTGGTATATACTTTTAATCAATTAAACATTTGTTAACCTCGAGGCATTTATAAATCCTAATAGCCTTAGGTTTGTTGGTAGGTGTTGAGCGTTAACCCTGGTTAACTTTTGGCCCTTTCAGGGTTTGTTTTTGCTTTACCCTTTTTTGCCTCGATCTCTGTTTTAATTTTTAATCTGCCACGTTATAATTGTTGGAAATTTTAATGCACTAACGCAAATTTCTTTCCTTTATGCCCAAATTTTCAGGGTTAATCAAAGATCTTCCGACTATGCACCATACCAATCGAAAAGCTAAGTTCTAATCCTTTTCTTATTTAAGTGTTATTTTACCTTTTATTTTATTTTAATTTTTGCCTTATAAGTTTAAATTAAGGTTTATTTTTAATACTAAGGAATTCCCCATACACTCACCCTTATTTATTTTTCTCTTAATTTGCAGAGCTGATCAAGAGTTCGAGGATGATCAAGAGTTCGAGGAAGATCAAGGCAGACTCAAGATAAAGATTTTAAAACTAATTATTGAGCCCTCTTATTCTTCCGCCTTTTAAATTCCCCTATCCCCGCAGGTGTTTATTGTAATAGCGTAGGACTTTTAATTTCTGCCTTTACTTTTTGCTTATTTTAAACTGCGTGGTTAGTAATCCTAGGGAGTGATAAACCATGAACTGAACGTAGAATCACTAACTTTACAAGATAAATGTCATCGAAATTAACCACGTGATTGTTGCACCCACACACCTTTAGGGTAATCCCTCTTGTTGCCTTATACTGTTGCCTTATTGTTGCCTGTTGCCTCTAATTGTACTAAATAGTCAAGTCCCTCGATTCCGAGGATACCTAAAGCAAAGGTTGCCTTATTCAGTGATATCACCTAGTCCCTCGAAGTTGCCTCGGTAAAACATGATGATTGTCCCAATTGCTAAGGTATCCTCGCCTGTTGCCTAAAAAATTAATGACTATTCTATCCTTCCCTTAGACTACCTGCCCTCTTTATGGCATGGGACAGTCTTATGGCGAACGATATCTCGATGACCCTTAAACATCCAATTGAAAGACTTCCTGCCCTCTTATGGTATGGATAGACCCTTTCGCCCGAAAGACTAAAAGAACAATTTTTCTAACTTAGGGTAGTTACTATTAATTGCTTGCTCTAAATTCAAAAACATTTCCCACTCCTTTCAAAATCAAATTCAAAAAGACTACGCTTATTTACAAGCTAAAGTTCTTCACTACAACACGGAAGGGCTTTAAAAGCGCTTTTTCTGGGCTTTAAAAGCGCTGTGAAAGGCAGCGCTGGCAAAGGTAACAAAAGCGCTTAAGAAAGCGCTCTGGTAGGCCCCCCCTATAAGAGCGCTTTTCTGGAAAAAGCGCTCTTGTAGGCCCCCCTTTAAGAGCGCTTTTCTGGAAAAAGCGCTCTTGTAGGCCCCCCTTTAAGTGCGCTTTTTCCAGAAAAGCGCTGTGATAGGCCCCCCTGTGAGAGTAAAAAAAAAAAAACGCAACATACTAAAGCGCTTTTGGAAAAGCGCTCTTATAGGGGGGGCTATCAGAGCGCTTTTTCCAGAAAAAGCGCTCTGATAGCCCCCCCTATAAGAGCGTTTTTCCAAAAGCGCTTTAGTATGTTGCTTTTTTTTTATTTTTTTTGCTTTTTTATTAATCTTTGGCAGCGCTTTTACAAAGAAGCGCTTTAGTAGGTGGGCCTTTAAGAGCGCTTTTCAAAAGCGCTTTCGTTGCTAAATGAGGTATTTTAATGTGCAGCCTGTAATTTAATCCTCCCAGTCGACCTGTAATATTTTCGACCTGTAATATGTTTTCAACCTGTAATATTTTCGACCTGTAATTTATTTTCGACGATATTATTTCAGCCATCAGTAAGACAATATATATATATACTAATATAATACCATTATAATATCCAAAATTATATATATACATCATTACAACATCAATAATATTATAGTTCAAATCGACACAAATCCTACATGAAAAAGCGCTTAATATAAAATTGACACAAATCTTCTTTGATTTCTTCCAACTTAAGCTTCGGGTACGCAGCAGCACGGAATTCGTCAAGGTACTACAAAACAAAAACATAATATGAATGATATATTTAGTTAAATGTAATAAATTATATGAAATTATCTTAAGTTATAAATTCATACCGTGAGCGGAATCTCTAATTGATTCGCCTGAAGGATTTCTTTCATATACCTCAAAACAAAGTATCCGCAATCGTAACTGTTTCGCTGTTGCGGACACTACATAGAAAAACAAATAAGATTCTATAGTTGTCTTGTTTTATCAAGTAGCATAAATATATTATAAGCAACATTGTGAAAAATAATGTACCTGCACTTGGATCCAAGTAATGTTGTTAGATTTAGTTCGGGATACCTGTGCGTCCCGTTGACTTCGGAACACTTGTATTGATCTAATTAACAAATATATAAAAGCATATGTTTAGATCAATCCCACAAATAAGTAAATATATAAATATACACGAATATATATTTAGAACGATCCCACTTACAAATCAATGACGTCCTTCATGGCCGGATAATTGGTCCATTCACCATTTACCGAATTCAGATAATACACGACTTCCCTTATAGGGTTGATAGCAAGCAGCAACCAGTGTGCTCTATAAATTAAAACAATAGGTTATATGAAAATTTTGCTATACACAAAAGAAACAGAGATTAGATGAACAAAGAATGAGAAACTAACCCTACTGGTCGGGTATTATACGCCAAAAGATGCAGACTTTCTGTATTGCCGGTGGACATGAATCTATCGACTAAGTGCTGTCTAACTGATTCCGGTTCCGAAGCAATTGCCATTCCGCTGCAATGGGCGGAAGACACGAAACGGAATCTGTTAGACAATGGATTCCCGCGCAACACTCTGTCATACAACAACCTTAAATAAAAACATAATAAACATTAGATTATTTTCATTGAAATGTGTAAATAAATTATATTGTGGGACTAATTAAATAATATATCGGATGAGTGAATATTACCGGATGTATGAGTGCATGTTAGTGACGCCTAGTGGATCATGCCTAAAAATCTCCTCCAAGTTATCAATTGTAATAAGTGACTTGAATTCAATACCGAAGACACTTTCATCCATAACGATTTCACGTAAAGCACCATCCTTCAAATCGGACATATCAACCATTGTTGCGAGCGTCGACCGGTATCGAGGCACAAAAGCACCGCCTTTTTTTCCCGCTGGCTTCGGAGGACCAGTGGGTGGTACGGTACGAACTTGCTGCGTCACTTGTTGTGACTCCCGAGCGGATGCCTAAAAATCATATAAGTATTAGGTAAAATATAAAATCATGCAGATTTAGATTCAGATTAATTATGAACACTTTAAATGTACCTCTTTTAGTGATGCAACAGACTCCTCCTCCTGTAAAATCCCTTTACCCTTAACTGTGGGTTTTATAGGAGCAGTCTAAAATTAAAATGTAAAAAATAATTAATAAACGGTTTAGAATTGACATTCGAAAACTAAATGATTCATAATCGTTTTCAATATACCTCATCACTAATGGTAATGAGCTCCGAGGGCCATGCAACAAATGATCCTATTGCATCTCGCAGCAATGTCGTCTCTGAGACCATGTCAGGTACCGGTAGCATCGCATCATGATCTACTACAACATCCACCGATACTTTCAGGTGTCCATCCGGGAGCGGTCTATGGTGAAGTAAATCTCCCAAAGTGTTGTGCACTTTTCCCTTGCCAACTAGTCGATAATTCGGTTCCGATAAGTATAGTTGGCAAGATGAAATGCCCTAAACCAATAGTAAATATAAAGTCATTATCATTAATAAAATAGAACAATTTAAAAGGAAAAAAAATTATAATTACCTCGGGAAATTTCCTTTGATAGTTGATACTAGCCTTATCACTAGTTTCTTTCACCGATGAAGTGTTGCACTTTTCTCTCATATACACTTCTTTATCTCTTTGCAATTCAGAGACTTGTGCTTACAATTCCGCCAACTTTTGCAACACTTCTTCATTTGAAGGATTTATTCTCCTAGGACTCTTGTAAAAAGAGGTTGGAGTCACACCATGACCCTTACCCCTCACCCGACCGGGATACTCAGGAGCATCTAGTGCTCTACTAAGTACGCTCCCCTCACCGGTGGATGCCGATTGCGACAAGGTCTCCTGTAATTCATTTACATTAAAAAATCATTTATATATTAAAAAACATTTGATTTAATTAAAGACACAGTATTATACTTACACATTCAGTAAAAACTCTCTGAACTTCGGGATCGACAGCTTGACTCTTGCCCACACGAGCTTCCCTCCACAACACATGTACAGGAAGTGAGGTTTCCTCACTTTTAGACTCCTCTAACTATGCATTGACACAAATGATAAAATCGTCAAATAAAACACATTTAGACAATTAATTAAAATGCATTTCTATTTACTTACAAGTTTATCCTCTAAGCGTGCATATCCCATACGCCCTTTTTTGTATGGATACGCGGGTTTGGATGCTCTCGCACTATTCGTGGCACTCCTTTTCCGAAAATCTTCATCTCTTTGATTTACAAACTCAGCCCAATCTTTTTCACCAATGAAGATCTCATACTTTTTTGGCCGTCCCGGTGCCTCTTCAAGAAAGTTTCCATCTTTATCCTTAAGATAGGTGTTTGTCAAAAAGGCTTTCCACCCTCTATATCTTTTGCCGGCCAAACTAAGTATGTAGCATTTACGATCATCTGGTATCTCAAAAGTCCTCTATATCCGAGAAAAGCTTGAAAAACAGATCCAATAATTATAGCCCCCTGAAATTTCTGCAAATTGTAAAATAACTTCAAAACTTATACTTTTATATAAAATTCAGACTACTATAACAACTCCTAATCAAAATAGTTGCATCATACTTGTAAAATAACAGCCACCACTTAACATACATGCATACATAATAAAAATATTTGTATTTCTCTTTTATTTATACATTTTTTTCATCCATGCCAAATTCTCAAATAAACCAGGTTATCAACAAAATTGTAGCTGATGGACAACACATTCAAACGATTTCACAACAGTTTCATGTATAATGTCTCAAAAACATTTGCAATTGAGACTTATTAACAATTGCAGGGATACATGGTTTCATGATGAAAAAAGTTTCAATGCATAATATGATACAAGACTATAATAGATACATGAGAAAACATAATAGATACTTGGTTTCTTTTCATACTTTTTATCATGTCTCCCTACTTTTGCAAACCGGCAATTATTAACATGCTTAAATTATGTATAGTATCTACATTGCTATAACTTTTATTGCCCTGTATTAATATATGTATTACTATTGTACCATGACTCCCAAAGGCACCTTTATGTTTCCCATGTAATACAAGAACCCGATTCAGCAACATCCTCTACCCTAACCTTAACTTCCTCACGACTCCCCAAAACCTTCAAAACAAGAACATCATCCCCAATTCTACCAACGACACTAGCCTTCAATCCAACATCAATTCATAACAGTTCTAACTTCCAATAACTAAAATTCTAAATTATCAAATAAACTCAATTCATAACAGTTTCTAAATTCTAATAATGGTTCAAAGTTCCAAGAATAGAAATTCTAATACTCAATTCATAACAGTTTCTAAATTCTAATCATGTCATACAACTGAAATTATAGCAGAGTGAATAAAATTGAATCTGAGTAACAATAAGCAGAGAGAGAGTGGAAGCTTACAACAATAAGCAGAGAGAGAGTGCCAAAGTAAATTCATACCTCTAATACCCAGATGAAAGAGATTTTGTTTTGCAGAAGAAGAAAATCGAAGCTGTAGGTCAGATTAGGGTTTTTCGAATTCGCTGAAGGGATTTTCGTTAGAGATGGTTTCAATGGTGAACGGCGTTTTTGGCGAGAGGGAGAGAAGGAGATGGTTGTGGACGGAAGGGCGATGAAGGATGATACGGAGGGTTTTTCGGTTGCAGAACAGAAAACGAAAGAGAGAAAGTGAGAAACAGTAATTAGTGAGAAACGTGTTTTTGTTTTTAATTTTTAGTAATAAAGGCTACTAAAGCGCTTCTGAAAAAGCGCTTTCATAGCCTGGTCTATACCAGCGCTTTTTAGCAAAAAGCGCTCTCATTAAACCCCCCTATAGCAGCGCTTTGAAAAGCGCTCTCATACCCCCCCTTACCAAAGCGCTTTTCAAAAGCGCTCTCATACCCCCCTTACCAAAGCGCTTTTTAAAAGCGCTCTCATACACCCCCCCTACCAGAGCGCTTTTTAAAAGCGCTCTCATAACCCCCCCTACCAGAGCGCTTTTTTTCATCATTTTCCCTTTGTTTATTAATTTTGTTTTTAGCGAACCCTACGAGAGCGCTTTTTGATAAAAGCGCTTTAGTAGCTGCGCTGCTACAGCTTAATTTTGGCGTAGTGCTTATTCAAACTTTTTCTCAATCTTTTCAAGCAATTCAAACGAACAAGTGAGCTAAGCAATTAAGAGCCCATGGAAAACCATGGATGCAAAGGGTGCCTTACACCTTCCCTTTGTATAACTTACCCCCCGAACTCAAAATCTTTTTAAAGGTCTTTTCCCGTTCTTTTAGCCTTTCCTAATTGGATAAAATAAAAGTCGGTGGCGACTCTTGCTATCCGCACATTTCAAAGTCAGTTCACCGTATTACACTCAGCATTGAAATTCTCCAAGAGTATTTAGAGGTTGGATTTATGGACTTGTTGCGATTCCTTAAAATATTGCGAGTGGTGATTTGGGTGAGAATGAGTTAGCGTCACGCTGAAATCCCCCATTAGTATTTCGGGATTAGATTTATGGGATTCTTGTGATTCTTCAAAATGTTGGGATTGGTAGTTGTAGAGGTAATTTGGGTGAGAAGGAGTTAGTGACGTATTTAAATTCTCCATTAGTATTTCGAGGTCGGATTTATGAGGTTCTTGAGATTCCTCGAAATACTGGGAGTCGGGGTTGTAGATAAAATTTGGGTAATCCATCTACCTAGGATTATAGGAATATTTTTTAATTAATTTTTTTTAATAATGCCTTAGTCTATACGGTGTAACAACAGAATAACAATATTGACTGTTTGTCCCCGGCAACGGCGCCAAAAACTTGATGCGTCCGCAAGTGCACAAAAATATCGAAGTAATATAAAAGATTGTCGAACCCACAGAGACCAATGTCAACCTACTGTAATCTATCGTTGCTTTCTAAATCTAAGGCTAAAGAATAATTAATTAAGGGGAAACTAAAGGTGAAACTAAACTAGAAAAAAATAATATTAAAACGAGGTCGGGATATGATTTCTGCGTTCCTGTAGGACTTATAGAAAATCGGTACTTATTACGACTATAACTTAGTTCCATAGAATATACCAACTTAAAAACTCCGCCTCACGCTCTCGCGGTATTAACTAAAGTCCTACTTCCTAATCCCAAAATTTTGCTCTCGCTCGCCCGGTAACTAAGAAATATATTTTGAAAGCCAAAAATATCCTAAACGCATCTAAAACGCTCCTGCTGTATTTAGATTTGTTACCTAATTTCCACTATCTGGTTTGATCCCCACGCTCTTGCAGTGTCGGCTCTAACCTTAATTGATTTCTCACTCTCGTGACAAAATCATGTTAAATAACCTCTCACTCTCGTGACAAAGCTATTTAAATTAGACTTGGAAATTAAAACCAAAACATAATTTTAATCATAAGTTCGCACCTATTATTTTCTACCGTGTCCCGTCGATAACGACGGTCCTTATACGCAGGACTCTACACTATTTAGCCGGACATAATAACAGAAACAGATAAACAATTTTGGGGTTTTAAATTAGACAATAACTTATTAAACGATTTAAAATGATTTAATATAAGGCTAAACATAATTAGGAAATAAATTGAAGAGAGTAAAATAAACAATAAAAATGGAACCTGTAATTAAATTGATAGTGGAAACAAATGCTCAACCGAAATCGTAATGTCATGCTTTGAATCAAAATACATAAGAAAAAAATGGTAGAAGTAAATCCTAAAACTAGTTTGGGAATAGTCCCAAAATGTGGAGAACTATCCCGTTTTACATAATAGAAACCGAAAAATTAAATAGCTCTGAACTGCTCTGCTCCGTAAAATCTTCCAAACCCCCAAATGTTCTTCCGATTCCTTTTTATAAGTCATCTTCGTAAACTGCCTTGAGAGAATTTAGGGGAGGTGGAACCCGTTTCCCTGAAGAATCAGTCAAGCTGAGAGTTCGGTTGAGAGAAAAAAAATCTAAAACGGCGCTTGAATGTGGAAATGTTGTTGAGAATGTGTGGAGTTCCTGGAGAAAAAGCCTAAAAGAACGCTTGTGGCGGGGGCCACAAGCATAAGGGACGGGCGGCCCTTTTTCTTTTTTTCTTTCCTGCATATGTGGCTTAGGGGGCGGGGGCCACAAAGGGGAGGGACGGACGCCCCATTTCCTCTTCTTCATCTTAACAGGCACGTGGGGTGGGGGCCCCTTGGCTAGAGGGTGGGTGCCCCCACTTCCTTTCTTTATTTTTTATTTATTTTTTCTTCTCCCATTTTCTTTAATAAATAATGGGCTTCCAATCGCAGTCTTTTGCATTTCTTCATTTCTTCATCGAATAATCCTTCGAAAATACTTTATTTCTTCTTCTTTTTAATCGAACTCGGAAGAAATTAAATACCTGAAATAAAACGAGAATACCAGCATGATACTAAAATAAAATAATATAATTAATATAAAATAAAGACATAATTTATGTTAATCGAATCAAAATATACGATATAATTTCGTGTTATCACTCTCCCCCCTAATATTAAGAAAATTAATTTATCAATTGATAATTAGCCTACTGGGCTTCAAAAAAGTATCTAATTATTGGATCAAGATATATCTTCAAATACATAATTCATATAAAATACATTTTCTCGACATTCTTCAAAACTCATCTTAGTGTACTCTATTGAAGCAATTGAAAAATCACAATACATCCAAAAGTTTACTTAGATGGGACGTATATGGTTATTAATCTAAAATAATTTGTAAGTAAAGGGGAGAATTATCATACGTTAACTTGTTGGCTTAATGCGAATAAATATCTTAATACCATATTTTGGGTGTTTTAAATATATATTTTCGAATTGATGATCTCATAAGTATCAACCACATAATTAACTTTAGACGTCTAAAGAATGGACTTCAGGTTCATTTTCTTTTTATGAACATATATTACATGACATTCAATATCAATTTTAAAAATATATGTGATACTTATACATGAATTTCTAAAAAATCCAGAAAACAAGATCTTAGTCTAATTAGTTGAGAAAAAATTTCACAAACTTCTAGTTGTGAGTAGAGACATATGCATGATCTTTTAGTCGATGCAACAATTAATGTTATAAAAACTCAATTTTTCAAATTTTTCTTTGGATACACACAAATTTTATTGGATTGAAGAAACTTATGGTTCTTCAAAACTAATTCTAGCATCATAACACGTTTGAGATGACCCAACCGATTTTGTCAACAACACACTTAAGTGTGATTTGTAAGCATTCGATTTACAATAATACATATATGTATTTTATTTATTCTAAATTGTTTGAATCAACCATATTATTCTCTATTAAATAAATCTTCATAAACTATACATACATATTTTTATTTGATTTAATTGTTATACATTAAATCTAAATTTATTTCATAATAATATTATTCAGGTCACACACATTTAGCTAAAAGAACTCAATGCAATTCATTTTTATTTTATCATAAAAATTAAATAAATTTCATACAAATATAGAAACCACATTATTACTAATTAAGCGTGATAGTCAATAGGGATGAGTCAAAGTAATAAGATGGTATTCCTTAATAACTATAAGCTATTAATATATAATATAAATTAAAAAAAGTAATAATATCATTAAAATTGTTACACCAAAAGTAGGGGTGGGAATAGGCTGGGCCGAGCTAGGCTTTGCCAAGCCTGAGCCTGGCCTGCTATAATACTCAAAGCCTAAGCCTGGCCTGTAGCCTATCATAGGCTTATTTTTTTGGTCTGGGCCTGGCCTTTTTGAAGGCCTGATTGGCCTATCAGCCTACTTAAAAGCCTATTTCATTTGAACATTTGTAAATAAGTCATTCAACTCGTCTTTATATAGACTAACAAATTAAAAGATCAATGAGATTAAATGTTTGTTTGCATTAGTTTATTTGAGTTTACCTAATAGCATAAATTTTGTGATATTATTTGTTTGAGAGAACTTATCAAAACAACTTATGACATTGTTCATAAGATTCTTTTCATCTTACTTTCATAATTTCTTCAAGATAACTAAAATTTATTTTTATATTTTTAATTCAAAGTAAAAAATATAATATAATAATAATAAAATTATTCATATGTATTTAAATAGGCCGGCCTCTTAGGCTTAAAAGGCTTTTTATGTGGCCTATGGCCTAGCCTTTTTAGCTAAATAGGCTTATAAAAAAGCCTAGGCCTTTTCTATTTATCTAAAAAGTCTGGCCTGACCTAGGCCTATGTAGGCTGGGCCGTAGGCCCCTGTTAGTCGGCCTGGCCTATTCCCACCCCTAACCAAAAGACATTAATTAAGCAATACAAAAACTATCTTAAAATATCAAATACACCTTAATATTTGACAAAAATTTCTTAATTTAGAAATTTAATAACAACAATAAAATATATAACATTGACAAATTGATACATAAATATATTAAGTGATATATAATATATAACGAAATTTCTTTTAGTAAAATATTTTAACACCAAATACATAGAAAATGGCTCAATTATGAAAGACAATAAAAAATTATATAGCTCAACCTTTAATGAAATATATAGATTTATAATCTCAAATATATAACAAATTATATTCTAACAATTTGAAGAAGTTTCTAACACAATCAAATGTTATTAAAAAATTTAGAATATATAAATATTTATAAACAATAATTTAAAATAAATATAATTATTTTTCAGGGATGCGTTAAAATTATTAGTTTATAAATGATGATCTAAAAAAAATATAATCATCCTATTGTGATGCGTTAAAATTATTTGTTATAAACAATGATCTAAAAAATATAACCAATTTTATGAGTATATTACATATTTTTAGATCAATATAACAAAAAATATTTATGAAATTCTTCTGGGGTATTCAATATTATTCTTTCAATCTTTCTCGAATTGAATAATATTATTAATATTGATGTAATCATTTTGCCAATTTTTAACATAATTGAGGCAATTCTTCTAGATTCATTAATATTATAGATGCAATCCTTCTGGGATTATTAATATTATTTTTCAGAGATGCTTTATAAGTTCTTCAAGAACTATATACGGTTATTTTGCTATCATTTGGGGTTGCTTGATAAGTTTTCCAGAAACTTATATAAATATTCTTTTGCTATCCTTCGAAATATTTGATAATCATCATTAATTTTCTTTTCACTAATAAACTAAGAATGAATCAATCAAAGCAAATAAACATTAAATCAATTTCAATCATATGAGATTAGACATGTTTTAATCAAATAAGAAAATTATTACCATGATTATGATTATAATTAATATATAAACATCATTATTATATATAAATCATATTCAAATTTAATGACTTAATGAGAATTATATTATGATACCACTAAAGGAATTTAAGATTTTTTTTTTTAGTTTTTCGGGAACTCAATCACAATTTTTTTTTTTGTAATTCTTTAGAAACTTAATCACAAATATTTTATTAATAAAAATAATAATAATTGCAATCCTTCAGAGATGTTTGATAAATTCTCCATGAACTATATAACAAATTGAATATTATCGTTCACGGATATTTGATAAAATTTCCAGAAACTATATAATAAACTCATTATTATCATTCATAGATATTTGATAAGTTTTTGAGGAACTATATAATAAACTTATTATTATCCTTCAAGGATATTTATTTAGTTCGTCAGGAACTATATATGAAACACATTGTTTTGTAATCGAGATTATTATAATTTAATAAATTATAGTATCAAAATTGAACACGGGTAATGAGAAAATAAATATTACTTCTTTATTATGAATTTGAATAAAACAATAGAAGAAAGAAAGAGAAGAGAGTATATTTTATTATTCATATATTATGAGTGTGAAATTCTGATGTAATATGAATCCTATTTATAGGACATAATATAATAAATAAAAAATTAACCTGAAATCGCTTAATTATGGACATCCCCAATCATACCATTTATAACAATTTTTATTTATTTTCTTTTTTGATATGGATTTATTTTTTTTCTTTAGACTTAATTTGTAATTTAAAATAATATTTAACTTACTCTTTAAAAGAAAGAAATGCAGGAACAGAAAAATAATTACTATAATAAATGACTCACTAACAACTCCAATGATTAAATTAAAATACAATTATTTTATTTATTTATTTATCAACATTATTTGATGTCCCGTTCATGTTAACCAATAATGCAATAAACCCTTGTCACTTGTCAATTCAATTCAAACAGAATTAAATAATTCCAACTGTTATTAAAAATACAATTTCTCTGTGAAACCAAACATAAAATTTTAAAATTGCAAGAACAAAAAGCATTTTTTTCCTTCAAAAAATGAATAAAAATTGAGCACCGACAGATTATATGAAGCAGATATTTTTCAATTCAACAATAAGCCAGCAGGACCCACACACACTCACCTGTTTGTCTTTTATCATTCACAGCTTCTCCTCTGTCGGTCTCATTCATTTTCCCATAATACCCCCAAACACTTTCCAAATCACACATGATAAAAACAGTTATTACATTCAACTTGATGATTATAGTAACTTCATCACAAAACCAACACTCTCTCTCTTTTCCATTCTGGTGCAGATCTTGAACTTCAACTTCAACTTGAGCTTACTTGTCTCTTTCAATCACAAAATCTGCACCAACAAATGGACTCATTCTGGTTATCTACCGTTGGATCTCGTGCTGGATTTGTAGCTTTACTGTTTATGCTATTCTCTTGCTCAACTTTCACTTCCATAGGTTTTCTTTCTTTCTTTCTAGTTCTCATTTTATATTATGTAGGTTAAATCTAGTTTAATAGTGTTTAATTCAGTTGAGAAAGTATGTAGTTAGTATATAGAGCTTGGTTTGGATTTTAGTCCTGATTTGGATGTGATTTTGTTGATTTGCAGAAGCTTATGATCCGTTAGATCCAAATGGGAATATTACACTCAAATGGGATATTATTAGTTGGACTGCAGATGGATATGTTGTAAGTGTTTAGAACTTTCTTAATTTGTGGTAAAGTGTAAGGAAAAATATTTAACATTATGGAATATGATTTGTGATTTGGATGCTTTTATGGAATGTTTAAGAATTATGTAAAATACTGATTGAGTTTACCTGTTAATTACTGTTATGAAGTTCCACTTTGGATTTGATATGGTCTTACAAGCTGGGTTTGTGAGGATGAATTAGCTTTAACCTAAATTTTAAGATGGTATCAAAGTCTATCTGAAATTTGTTGGTTTACCTGTTGTCGGGTTACTCAGGTCATGCTTCAGATGTCTAATTTTGGGCGTGACATTGGATGAAATATGACGTGAAAATGAAATATTGTTTGCTTTTGTTTCTGAACATTTTGGCTACTATATACATGCTTATGTTTGCTTGTGTTTCATAGGCTGTTGTTACGATGTACAACTTTCAACAATATCGCCATATTCAAGATCCGGGATGGACATTAGGGTGGACATGGGCTAAAAAGGAAGTAATTTGGAACATGATGGGAAGCCAAACAACGGAACAAGGAGATTGTTCGAAGTTCAAAGCAGGAATTCCGCATTGTTGTAAGAAGGATCCAACCGTAGTTGATTTGCTACCAGGAACACCTTACAACCAACAGATTGCAAATTGTTGCAAAGGTGGTGTCTTGAATTCGTGGGCTCAGGATCCAAGCAATGCAGTAAGTTCTTTTCAGGTTAGCGTTGGTTCTGCTGGAACAACTAATAAAACAGTTAAGCTTCCGAGAAATTTCACCCTCAGAGCTCCTGGTCCTGGTTATACTTGCGGTCCTGCAAAAATTGTCAAACCGACTCAATTTATTACCAGTGACAAGAGAAGAGTCACACAAGCCTTGAGTAAGTTATCTATGCCTTGTACATTATTCAGAAGAATTATTTATGAGTATGGAAACCAAATTTGAGGTTCTCTATAACATGTCATGTATATTTTTTATGGCAGTGACATGGAATGTTACCTGCACTTATTCTCAGTTCTTGGCTCAAAAGACACCAACTTGTTGCGTTTCACTCTCATCCTTCTATAACGACACAATAGTAGATTGCCCAACCTGCACCTGTGGCTGCCAAAACAAAACACAACCTGACAGTTGTGTAAAGTAAGTCTCCAATTTATATTTCGATTCATTGTGGAATTTGTCATCATTTTCCCCTCTCATGATTTCTTTCTTTCTGAATTTTTGGTACAGTCGAAACTCTCCGCATTTATCGTCAGTTGTATCAGCATCAGGAAAACCTTTAAATACACCTCTAGTCCAATGCACAAGTCACATGTGTCCGATTCGAGTGCATTGGCATGTGAAGCTAAATTATAAAGAGTACTGGCGGATCAAGATCACAATTACAAATTTCAATTACAGAATGAACTACTCACAATGGAATCTTGTGGTGCAGCACCCCAATTTTGATAATCTTACTCAGCTTTTCAGCTTTAAGTACAAGTCCCTAAATCCCTACGAGGGCTTAAGTAAGTTCTATACTCTCATAACTCATAAGCCTTTAAAAGACTATGTTACAGGGGGACCGAAAACATATTTCTAATGTTGTTATTCCGACATGGTTTTACAGATGATACTGGAATGCTTTGGGGAGTGAAATTCTACAACGATTTTCTTTCGTCAGCCGGATCATTAGGTAATGTGCAATCAGAAATCTTATTCAGAAAGGACAAATCAACCTTCACATTCGATAAGGGATGGGCCTTTCCTCGAAGAATTTATTTCAACGGTGATAATTGTGTTATGCCTCCTCCAGATGCTTATCCTTGGTCACCGAACGCATCTTCAAAATTAGTTTTCTCTTTACTTACTACACTCATAGCCACTTTAGCTTCTTTGTTAATCTTATTGAGTTGATCATAGAGAGTTTTTCTCTATAGAGACGTAAACGTGCCATATACAATTCCATTCTGCATCAAATTATTAAAGACAATCGATGTCAACTCCGTTGCGGAAAGTGCACAAGAAGCTGCCATTGAAGCAATAAAAAGAAATGCAGATGGATGAATAGTTGCCACAAGAATTCTTTCCTTTTATTTATTTTAAGGGTTGGTTTTTTTTACCTTCATTTATGTAACATATTTTTGTATCTTTTGTATTGTATAACTATTTTAAGTTACTTGCTTGGATATGATTATTTTTTCCTATTAGAGAATATCAAAATTTCATGTTGCATATTTCCAATCAAATCAAACACTCTCATAAGCTTCATATACTAACTTATCTTATACATCACAAAAGAATCACAAATACATGAAAAATGATGCAAAAATGACATAGACTGTTATGGATATAATTGGCAGCCTATAAGCAGAATTTGGCAAGAAAGGGTATGAATCAGGTGGTGGCAGCATACATTCATCACCATTGAAGTATACTCTTCTAGGAAAAGCCCATCCTTGTTGTAATGTAAATGTGTTCTTGTCCTTTTTCATAAGTACCTCAGATTGTACATTCCCTTTAGCACCAGCTTCCATCAATAGATCATTGTAGAATTTCAAACCATAGAACATTCCTGTGTCATCTGCACACACAATTCAATCATGCACAAAGTCAAATAGTTTTCTTCAATGAAACTTTAATGTACTACAAGAAAAACTCAGAGAACTTACTTATGGCTTCATAGGGAAGAAGTGGCATGTATTCAAAGCTATAAACTTGTGTAACATTATTGAGATTAGGGTGTTGCACAACAAGACCCCATTGTGTGTAGTTCAGTCTATAGTTGAAGTTGATGATTGCAATCTTCACACGCCAATAATCCTTATAGTTGTCTTTTATATGCCAATGAACACGAATAGGACAAAGGTGGCGTGTGCATTGCAACAATGGTTTTGGTGTGATATCACTCTTCCTAGTCTTGTTATTTCCATCAACTTCTTTTAGGATCTTTGATTCTTTCCTGCATTTCAATAGTCACAAGTCAAAATTATCATTATCTGAATGTGTTTTCCTCGGTGTTAAGGATCGTGATGCAACCTCGACTGTAATTTAAAACGTTACTGATATTGTGAAAGTAGAAAAGCGGCTTACGTGACGCAGGTAGCATTGTTCTGACAGCCACAAGCACAGGTAGGGCAGGCTGTGACTTGGTCATTGTAGAAAGTTGATAAAGATACACAACAACTTGGGTTCTTGTATGCAAGGAATTGTGAATAAGTGCATGTCACATTCCAGGACACTGCATAGGAAAAAAAATGAGAACATTAACCAATGTTTTAAACAGAAGTGACAATCCATCGCGCTCGCAATCTTTGATGTCGCAACTGCAATACAGTTGAAACTGAGGCTGCATAAGCCGCATTTTTTACCATGATTCTCCACAATATCGAAGATCGCAATTCGCAACATACTACATATGCAGATGTAAGTTTAGTAACGGGAATTAATTAGCATACATACTCAAAGCTTGAGCTTTTCTTCTACGATCATCGGTAAGAATAACAGTTGAAGGGACTCTCCTAGCAGGACCACACGAATATCCTGGTCCCGGTCCAAGCAGTTTAAAATCCGTAGGCAGTTTAACCGTCTTATTAGATCTTCCTGAGAGTCCTACACCCATCTGAAATGCAGCCACTGCACCTGAAGGGTCCTGTCCCCAAGATGTCAACACACCACCTTTGCAGCAGTTTGTGTATTGCATATTGAAAGAAGCACCAGGCAATAAATCAACAACTTGAGGACTTCTTTTGCAGCTATGAGGAATCTTTATCTTGAACTTTGCACAGTCTCCTTGTTCTGTAGCTTGTGCTCCCATCATAGCCCATATGATTTCCTTCTTGGCCCATGTCCATCCTAATGTCCATCCCGGGTTCATAATGTTTCGGTATAGTTGAAAGTTAAATAATGTTACAGTTGCCTGCAAAATTTTCACATCATAGTATTTTGATTAGTTCGAGGATAGCTAGAGCATTGCAGAGACTAATCACTCGAGATAACTGAGATCCGTTGAAGTGAATTACCATATAACCATCTGATGTCCAAGACATGATATCCCATCTTATCGTTACATTCCCGGTTGGATCCAATGGATCAAAGGCCTCTATAAGCACAAAATAAAGCAAAGTTAAAACCATATGACATGAGCAATTATATTAGTTTCCTATGTTTTGCATGTAAATGAAAGGTAATTTACCAGCAGGAGAGATTAGAACGAGGCATAGAGCAACAAATGCAACCAACTTCAGGTCTCGAAATTTTCCGCTTTGACGCTGTTTACCATTATCAAATTCCATGTTTGAAGTTGAAGTTCAAAAAATCACAAGTTCTATAATGTGTTAACACAGTTTGAGAGTGTGTAGATATGCAAATGAGCTAGTGTGTTTTATAACAAAAAAGTTATGACAATGTGATTGAAGTATGTTATCATTTAGTAGTTGAAAAGTCACTTTGATATCATGATATCACATTCATATGAAATCTTCTGTTTGTTTCAGGACACATCAAGTGTTAATCTGTTACTACCTATAAAATAGTTGTATATCTAGATTTAGTTTTTGTGTGTGGGGTTATACTGAATACATCAACATCTATGAATATGAATGTTTAGATTTACAGAGAAAATAGATAAATCATGTGTTATTTGATATGGCAATCAAGCCATGAAGTGGTGTAGAGTTGCTATCTTGGGATGGATTGGAAACTAGTAGTGTAATGTTGCAACGCATTTAAAACTAACTCATTCATTGAACAAATTCAATTGATGATGGGTCTTAAGTCTCGGTTTAAGTAATGGGCTTTAATGTTGTTGGACCTTCATCTTGAGATTTTGAGGTTTCTTCCTGCTACCCCAAATTTTATTTGACACCCCGACACCCCCATGTTTTTACTATTAAATTTTATTTCACAAAATGTACTGGAGAAATTCGAATTTTTACTAAAGTTTTGTAATTTTTTGGACTTTTCATAGACACTACCGGATATTTGCTATTGATGACAAGTATGATTTTTACCGCATTTTAAAGATTTTTACAGCATTTTTAATGATTTTTTACCACATCTTTGAAAAAATTCGATAAAAATGCTTTTTTAAAAATTCATACATTCAATTGGATTTTTCAAAATATCCGATAAAAATGCAGACCTTTTATCAGATATTTTGAAAAATACGGTAAATCTGCATAAATGTTTTCGTATTTTTCAAAAAAATATAGTAAAATTGCATACGTTCAACCGAATATTTCAAAAAATCTGAAAAAGGTATGCATTTTTACCGTATCTTTTAAAAAATCTAGAAAAAGTATGCTTCGTTACCCCATATTTTGAAAAATTCAAAAAGTTAATAATTTCAGATTTTTTGAAAAAACTGGTAGGTTAAAAAAACTTGTTTTATTTGCTTTTGGATGGATGAATATGATGAAGATGAGCCAGTTGATGTCCAGCCACTAGTTCAGGATGACGTACAAATGGTGGCAGAGGCAGATGTGCCATATCCGACAGAAATATAAGTTCCTCATACTTCTGAGATGGTAGAGGTGCCCCATCTTTCTAAGGAAAATGCAACAACTACAATAGAGGTTATTCCAGAGACAATTATTGAGGCGCCTAATGTAACACCCCATACTGCTTTCAGAATTACCAACTGACCTCACAAACCAACACAGATTTTCAGCATGATTTGTCCTCACTCACACGTTTTCTGAGAAACTTCCTAGAAGGTCACACATCCAAATACTACTCCAAGTCAAGCACACTTAACCATGAAGTTCTTATCTGTTAGGTTACCAAAATATGTTTTATTCAAGAATATAAGAATATTGAAGTTTTTTCCATCTTGCAATCTACCCCAAAAGAATGATGCATACGAGTTTAGGGCAGCTACATATAAGTTAGCTTTAGGGTAAAATATATGTAACAGGTGTTTTTATAGGAAAATCTGATTTATTTTATCCTTCAGTTATTTAGGAAACCGAAGGGATATATCATTTAGTTTACACTTATAAAGAAATAAAAATATAAACTGCAATAGCTAGAATTTGAAGCGTGTCCTGAATTGTTTTTCCTCTCGGTTATTTTAAAAACCAAGGGAATATGTTGTTTTTATTTTTAAAGAAAAATATGACGTGCCTTGGCATTATACCTCATTTTTGTTTTTGGATGAGGTGAAAGCTTTGTCATGAAATATATTATTTGTAATAGTGAATGATAACCAAACTTCTAGGAACATTCAATTAATGTGGATACCATGGGAGAAACCAGAGACTCTTCTAACAACTGGATCAACTACACTGCCCTCAAAGAGATGAAGGTTTTCATCAAGCATGGAGAATTGAAGGACGACCCAATAGTCAAAGAAGAAGATATAGAAGAATCGGAAGACACAAGAATTAATTAAGTCTTGGGGAGATGTCAAAATTTAGCCTAAAATATGAAAGAGATCAAGAAAATTATCTTAAGGGGTGATGATTCTTCTGGAAATGAATATTCTTACTTGTGTGTCTAAGTGTGTTTGCTTTCTTGTTACTTCTTTTTCCAAAATTTCCTATTCTATGCATTACTCTTTAAATTATGCAATTTCCCGCTTTAGGTACTTTGAAATTCAGCATATTTGAATTAATAAAAGTGTGATCTTTCCTTTTCCTAAATGCTATTGTGCTTATGTTTTCATATTTAAAATTTTTGCAATACATTCTTTTACCCATCTTTTTTATTTTGACAAAGAGGGAAAAATATACTCTCAGAGGGACTAGAGTATGCTCTCTACTTAATTGAGGTGAAGTTTAACCACTCCAAATATATCTATTTATTTCTTTTATCACCTCCCTGAGATATGTGTTGTCATTATCAAAAAGTGGGAGAATATGGAACCATGTTTTACATAATAAGTAATCAAGGAAGCTCTCGATAACATGATCTTAATGATGGATGTACTTTTGATGATGGAAACTAATAAGAGTCATTGATAATGAAACCTGTGAGGATTCAAGCATAGAAAATGATCAAAGATCCAAGAATACAAGTTAGGGTTTGATGATCATTGTAAACATCCTCTGATGATGATACTCAATTAGAATATCAAGCATCATCTTCAAGAAAAATTCAAGAAATTGTCTATATGACTGGTTTACCTGTCGAGTCTTGAAGCTTCAAATTATTAAAGAGAGGAAGTGTGAAAGCTTGCCCCGTCGCACCAGAGTGAACATTATGTTGAAAAAGCACAAGGACTTATTCGTAAAGTTATACGGCTAAATCACACACACACACACACAAATATGTTTTTAAGCCTATTATTCTTAAAGAATTATTCATAAAAATGTTTTAAAGTCGTTCCAGTTGAAGCAGCAATTGTCGAAATGATTTTGGATGAAATTTGTATTATCCAATCGATTAGCATTCATACCGAATCGATTAGGTTAATGCAAAAACTGCCCCTAAACGTTTCAGACGATGTCTTAATGAATAATAAAGACTATATATCTCTTCCTTCCTTTTTAAACATCCTAAACGTTTATTTTGAGGTCATTGAGTCAATTATACTGTTCAAAAGCTTACATTGGTTTGAGACTAGTCCGGTTAAAAGTATCTACTTGGTTTGTGGTTATCCTGGTAAAAACCTTTGTTTGATTTGTAAGCCTAGCCCAATGAAAAGCTTACTTTGGTATGAGATAAACCTGGTTTAAAATCTTAGTGGTTCATGGTCAGTCTGGTCAAAACCTCACTTTGGTTCATGAGTTCAGCCCGGTTCGAAAGCTCACCTTGGTTTGAGATAATCTAGTGGAAAATCTCGGTTTAGCTTGGAACTACCCGCTTCAAGTTGCTATTTGAAAAGAAGACTAATCTCTTCAATCTGCTGTTTAAAAGGAAAACTAATCGCTTCTTTTAAGTGTTCGCTGTTTGGTTGGAAGTTATCCTGAAACTTCAATTTTCCTTGTATAAGGGGGGTCGAGAGTTCAACCTACTAAAAGCTCTTAAGAATTATTGGATATTCTCAAGATATGCTCTTAGTTTTTTGATTATTTATTTTTCCGCTTCTAATTTCTTAAAAGGTTTTCAAAAATTTTTTAAACTCTGAAAATAATTGTAAAAGTTTCAAACTACCACTTTTCTGAAACACATAATTCACACCCTATTGTGTGTGGAGTCACATGTCCACAGGTATTAGTTATACTATAGACCCATGCGAGTATATATTTCAACAATAAAGTTATACTATACACTCGTGCAGGTATACATAATTCATTGAAAGAGTCATACTATACACTTGAATGGGAATATAGTTTCGTTAGTTACTTAGTTAGGTTGATTGCTTAACCAACAAGCTATATAAATGTTCTAGATTCTAATTTGAGAATGAATTAAATATATACCTTCATTTGTTTCAACTGTAATTAATTACTTTTGCTGCACAAGAAACCTCACTACACTTCTAGTTTACATCGATACTCTAGTTCTGTTAAAGGGAAACATGAGAGAATTGTGAGGGTACCATTGAATTGGGAAACACTTAGTGAGGTGTGTGATTTTTTTCAAGTTTTATTTCAGCAATCATGAATACAAATGACGGATTTCCTTATAACATCTTCTTTCTTTATGGATGTAATTGGAAAAGATGGAATACCTTAATGAATTCATTGTTTGAAGCTCAAGGTGTGCTTGAGATTATGAAAAACAACTATGAATAACTAGGAGTAAGACCTAAAAATATATAAAGACTCTCATTCAAGGATTCGAAGAAGAAAGATTGCACGACTCTGTTCTATATTCAACAGAATATGGATTCTCATAATTTTGAAAATATTTCAAAGGTGTCAAAATAAAACAAGGAATGAGATATCCCATAGAAGTAAAATGGTGGTGGAGAAAAAGTGAAGCAAGTGAAGCTTCAATCTTTAAGGAGGAAGATAATTAAAAGATAGTTGATTACTTTTCTAAATTGCTTGCAACCTTGAATCAAATGAAGACCTGTAGTAAGGCTATCATTGATCAACAAGTGGCCGAGAAAGTGATGATGTCTCTAACATGAAAATTTGATTTCATAATGGTGGAAATTCAACAATTCAAAGATTTTAAAACCATGAAGATAGAAGAAACGCAAAGTTCATTGGAGGATCATGAACTCATGGTGATTGATAGAGGAATTGAGAGTTCAATTCAAGAAGCCTTGCAAGCTCAAGTGATTAAGAAATATGGTCATGAAAAGAAGTTTAGGAAGAAAGGAAAATAAAGCTTCGAAATGCAAACTAGTCTAACAATGAAAGATCAAAGATTGATGACAAAGCTGAATCCTTCAAGAAAAGATAAGGCTTTGTCTCCAACCAATCAAAGAGTAAATAATTTTATAAAAGTAAGGTGAAATGCTACAATTATGAAAAGTTTGGCCACTTTAATGATGGGTATTGGCACAAAAAGGGTTTGAAGAAGAATCAAATAAGTGATGAAGATGCCTCGTATAGCTCATGATGATGACAATGATTTAGAAATTTTTATGTTAATGGCCATAAGTTGTGAATGAAACCAAATGTGTGAGTTATGGTATCTTGCTCAAGGTGTTTAAATCAAATGATTGAACACAATAAATGGCCCACAAGTTTTGACTCAAGTAAGAAAACCAATGTTATACTTGCAAATAACAATGACCTTGTAGCAGAAGGTGTAACTCCCCAAATTTTAGAATTATTTAATTATTCGGTTATTCGTGAATTATTGGTGAATTTGGGTGAAGTATGATGTATGACGTGTGTGGGATAGTAGTGGGATAAGGTGAGTTAGAATTATCTTGATTTAAATAATTGAGTGGCATTATTTAGATTAATAATAATAATAAAATAATAAAGGGGAGTTGAGTAAGGGCATAATAGGAAGAACATAAAAAGAGTCCTTAGGGTAACTAAGTAAAAAGGAGAAAAGAGAAAGAGATCATTTTGTACGATCGTGAAAGTTGGAGAAATTGTGAAGTGAGAGCTAGGGCACAGAGAACCAAAGAGGATTTCGCTAGAACGCGAAGGAAGAGATCAATTTTCTAGGAGATTCGAGGGAAGGGGTAATTCTGGCTTATTATGATTGATAGAGGATTAAGGTAGATGTAGGTGTTTATCTTACATGATGAAATTATTAATGGAGATATTTGTATGCTACGACTGTGTTCAATATGATGTGATGATGTCAATTGATGTTAAAATATCATGAATTAATGCCTATGATGAATGCTATAATACGTTTTGATGTTATGATGTGATATATATGTGAATTACTATGTGTTTTTGGACCGAACTGAGATTGAAATCGCAAGTGGAATGGGGCTGGATAGAAGCTAAAACGCGATTGCAAAGTTGCAGAATTCGCAATTTTGCCGAGAAAGCTAGCCGCGAGCTCGTGGCGAGCAGAGTGCTGTAGCTTTGTCGGGCGAGCTCGAGGCGAGAAGATCCCCTAGAAAATGTATGGGGGAAGGGCAAATGAAGCATCGAGACCCCAAAATCGCTCATTTCTCCAAGTGAGCACCAGGCGACCAGGAAGCGAGCAGAGCGCTCATAGGGCGCCGGGCGAGCTTGAGACGAGCAACTTGCATCATTTTCTTTAAAATGTCGTAACTTGAGTTTCAGAACTCTATTTGATGCGATGTTCAAAGTGTTTGGAAGCTGATGCGTAGTCCTTCAATATAATTGAGTCATATGAATTATTTGATGCATGATTCTAGTACCTATGTGTTTGTATGATTTAATTGTTGTATATTGTGATGCCATGATGTTTTAATTTTAATGAATGTTATTTTACTATGATGTTGTCGTGACGTTAATAATGGTATTGTGATGATGTTTTAGTGATGTGTATGTGAGGTATATATATGCCATGTGATGATTTTGTGAATGATGATGCACTTGACTAGCTGTGGTCAGAGTTTTATATGACGTTATTGTGTACCATGCATTCATAGTATTATTTTGGATGATGGTCTGCCTGTGATGTGCCTCAATCTCATTGTGTGGATTGAGTGTGTTTTATGAAGTGCTCCGATTCCAAGAGGAGATCGATCCTATGGTGGGGATCTTTGGATGGTGATGATCAGGTGTTCATCAAAGATTTTGGTACCACATGCATAGAGTCAGTTGTTGCATTAACATTCTATGTGACATTGCATGAATTTTGTTGATGACTTGTGAGGTGTTGATAACTGTGAAGTATGTGAATATATGGCGTTCTGATGATAAAAGATGTTTGTATATTATTATGAAGTATTAGTGAGTATGATGCATTGACAAATGCGATGTGTTATATGATGTTGTTTGTATACTCTTCTTTTCCTTATATCTTTTATAATGAATTGTGATTGCTCACCCTTTATGTTTGAAAGTTACCTCCACGTGGGTAACACACAGGTGATGAGGAGTAGTTTCTTAGAGACTTTGAAGATAGCTTCGGAGTATTTTATTTAGTTTCGTTATTAGAAGGTGTCTTTCTCTGATATGTAACATCGGGTTGGGAACGCTAAGTTTTGCGAACGATTATATCCTTTTGGCGTTGTTATAATTTATGACGGTTTTGATTGATTGGTGTTAATAATTGAGGAGACCAACGTATGAGTTCTTGTGAACTTAATTATGATGTTATGATTGTGAACCCGCTCCAATGTCTTTGTTGAATTATTATCTGATGTTTTATAAGGATATAATTTTTGTTATGGAGCAAGAATTGTTACTATTATGTTTTATATGAAGTGTGACACCCTTGAGTGGTGATTTTTATTTGATTTATTTTCGTAAATGATATGCGAAATAGTTGTGGAATTAGAAGGGTGTTACATAAGCCATGTGTGAAATTGTGATCAATATAAAGGATGAGAATAATGCACTTATTGAGAAGGTAATCTATGTAATTTGGATAATGTAAAACCTATTGAGTATATGACAGCTAGTATAAAAGTGTTTTTAAGTAACCATGAGCGGCGACACACTCCAATTGTTTGATTCACATAAGAGGTTGATATTAAAGTCAAAATTTTAGATGACTTCAAAATGAAAAGGAGGTGGGCATGTAAAGCATTTAGGGACATGAGTGGTTATGGAATATGAGGTATGGTCATATGAAATTTAGATGCCTAAGTGAATTAAGATATAATAATTTAGTGTATGGTTGTTTAAACTGAGTTTAAACACAATGACATGTGAAACCTCTTTAAGAGAAAAACGAAGCAGATTTACTTTTGCATCATCCATACTCAAGAGATCAAATGATGTACTAGAGGTTAGATATTCTGATATTTGTGGCCCATTTGAATTATCATCACTAGGTGGAAGCAAGTATTTCATCACTTTGTTGATGAATATTCAGGAATGTTGTGGCCATATACCATTAAATTCAAAAGTGAAACACTTGAAGTGTTTAATTCTTTCAAAATATTGATTGAGAAGTAGAGTGTGAAAGAAATAAAGGTTTTAAGGAAAAATGGTAGTGGAAAGTAAATTGCAAAGGAGATTGATTCATTTTGCATCGGTGAATGCATAAGACATGAGTTTAACTAACCTATACTCCTCAGTATAATGGTCTAGTAGAGAGAAGAAAGTCGAGCCTCATAGATATTGACAAAAGTATACTAAAGCACAAGAACATGCCTCATATGTTTTGGGAAGAAGCTAGCAACACAACCACATATATACTAAATAAATGCTCCACCAAGAAGCTGAAGATGAAAGTGTCTAACTAAGCTTGAAGTGGAAGAAATCCAAGTGTGAAGCTTCTTAAAGCATTTGAATCAAAGTGTTTCAAGAATATACGTGATCAATGAAGAAGTAAGATTTATGACAAAAGTGAAAGCATGATATTCATATGATATCATTTTACAAGTGCCTATAAGTTGTACATTCCCGTAGATAAAGGAGTTTGAGATGTGATTTTTAATGAATCAGAGGCATGGAAATGACATGGCACACTAGATAAAGGAAGTGATACGAATCATGTTTTTTGCAAAACTTGTTAGAAGTGAAGGATTAGATGAAAAAATTGATGATGAAGGCACTGACGTTGATTTGGAAGGTGTTGTTAATGATGAAGTGGGTGAATCAGTTAAGAAAAACAAAATTCATGTCAATGATAATAGAGTCAGTGATAATATCA
Source organism: Vicia villosa (assembly GCF_029867415.1). Lineage (NCBI taxonomy): Eukaryota > Viridiplantae > Streptophyta > Magnoliopsida > Fabales > Fabaceae > Vicia > Vicia villosa. The sequence continues at coordinate 600,847 of NW_026705478.1, forward strand.
TTGTCGAGGAATGTGTCATTTAAGATAGTAAAAATAATTTAGAGAAGGTATCAATTGAGTCTATCTCTGATACTGTTGTTGAAAATTGTTTTACTGTGGTTGAGGTAAGCGAATGCACTGAGGGGAATGTGATTTCCGAATATATCGGTGAATTGATGATGATTGTTGAGATATGAGAACCTCAAGTGGTTCTTCAAAGAAAAGATTTAGCATATTTAATCAAGGCATAAACTTCTGATGAATTCATTGATGAAGAAAAGGTAAAAGCAAGCATGTACAAGAAGATTGATGGATCATTGAGGTCCTTATGTAATAGTAATGCTTACATTAGCTATGTTGTAAGTATGATCAGCAAATTCATAGGTGAGCATATGGAGTCACATCTACAAGATGCAAAAAAAATACCCAGGTACCTAAAGGGAATCGTGAGATTTGACATGTTATTTTTAATTGTTGTGAAAAAGAAGAATACATGATTGATAAGTTATTCAGATTCTGATTGGTGTGGTGACAGAGCTCATAGAAGAAACGACCCAATCTATGTTTTCATGTTCAATGAGACAATGATTTTTTGGCGTACAAGAAACAATAGTTGCTGGTAATGATCATGATGATTGGATTTAAAATGAGATGCTTGAAGAGAAAATGAAAAATACATGTTTTGTATTACTATGTGTATTTGAACGAACAACTAGGATTGATGTATATTTAGTCTTATGAAAAAATGTTGTTTGATAATTCATAAACATAGCATTTTCATTCACCCTATAAATTCGTTGTCAAGAATTCTTGGCTTGATACTTTTCTCATTATTATTTCTCGTATATAGAAAGGTTACAGGGATATATTGGTAATTACACTAAATAAATACATTTAAACTAATTCCTATTCACACCCCCCTCAAATTGATGCTGCTTGTCAATGAGCATCAATTTGCTAACAAGAAACTGATGACGTGGACGCGGAACAACCTTGGTAAGAATATCTGTAATCTGCAACTGAGTACTGACATGAGGAAGTGATATTATTCTGTCATCATAAGCGTCGCGGATTGAGTGACAATCAACTTCAATATGTTTGGTGCGTTCATGAAAAATAGGATTCACAACAATTTGGATGGCACTTGTATTGTCAGCATAAAGTGAAGTTGGCTCTATTTGAGGAAATCCAAGTTCAGCCAAAAGACCACGAAGCCAAATTATTTCAGAACAAGCAACAGACATGGCACGATACTCAGATTCAGTAGAAGATTTAGAGACTCTCGCTTGTTTCTTACTTTTCCATGAGATCAATGAAGAGCCAAGAAACATGCACCAACCAGTGACAGATCGTCGAGTATCAGGGCACCCTGCCCAATCGGCATCACTATAAGCACTCAATTTAGGAGGAACTCCAGTAGGAAAGAATAAACCACGATGAGAGCTTCCCTTCAAGTAACGAATTATACGTCGAACTGCTGCCAAGTGAAGGTGGCGAGGAGAGTGCATGAATTGACTTACTTTTTGAACAGCAAATGATATGTCAGGGCGAGTAATAGTCAAGTAATTAAGGTTACCCACGAGTTGACGATACAATAAGGGATCATGCAACAGATCACCATCATCACAATGATATTTAACATTAACCTCAAGAGGAGTATCTACTGGATTAACCGATTGTAGACCAGCCATAGAAATTAAATCTGTGGCATACTTGTGTCGATGGAGGAATATGCCCTTGGATGTAGAATGAACCTCAAGACCAAGAAAATAATGCAAATTACCAAGATCTTTCATATGAAACGCTGCTTGTAACTGCTGTTTAAGGCTTTGAATGGAAGCATGATCAGAACCAGTAATAATCATATCATCAACATACAGAAGAAGTAGGACAATTCCAGTAGATGTTCTATGAATAAATAGAGAAGAATCATACTGACTCTGAGTAAAGGAAAACCCAAGTAGAGTGGAGCGAAATTTTTCATACCATGCTCTAGGCGCTTGTTTCAAACCGTATAAGGAGCGTTTGAGCTTGCACACACCCTTAGATGACGGAAATAAACCTTGAGGAGGAGTCATTTAAATATCTTCCGCCAGGTCACCATGAAGAAAAGCATTTTTCACATCTAATTGATGAAGAGCCCACCCGTTAGAAGCAGCTATAGAGAGTACCGTACGAACATATGTCATTTTGGCAACCGGTGCAAATGTCTCATCATAATCAATTCCATATTCCTGCTTATTTCCTAAGGCAACCAAGCGAGCCTTGAAACGGTTGAGGGACCCATCAGAATTCAATTTCACAGAATACACCCATTTGCAGCCAATGGGTTTAACATCAGGATGACAAGAGACAATATCCCATGTGAAATTCTCTTGAAGAGCTTGAAGTTCCTCATTCATTGCTTTTATCCAACGTACATCTTTAACAACCTATGAATAGCAAGTAGGAATAGATATGCTAGAGAGTGTGGCAGTCAGAGAAGTATGTGAGGAATCATACCTGTCTGGTGAATATCTATCTGGTGCTCGAGATATTCGACCAGAACGTCGTGGTTCAACCGTTACAGGATCAGGTGACAGTTCAACGTCGGGAAGGGGTGTGGGAACCTGCTGTTTGTGTTTTCTGACATATACATGACCTGGTTTATAGCGTTCTATAGATTGAGTCATAGTAGAAAACTTAGGAAGAGTAACAATATCATTCATGACAGGAGAAACACATGGAAACATAAACTGATTATCAAAAAATGTCACATTCCTAGAAATACGAAAACGATGGTTAGTGACATCATAACACACAAATCCCTTATGAGAGTGATTATACCCCATAAACGCACATTGAACAGACTGCAGTCCAAGCTTATGCCTTTCAAATGGAGGTAAGTGAACAAAACAAACACATCCAAAAGTATGTAAATCATTATAATTAGGCTGAACTTTAAAAAGACGAAAAAAAGGAGAATCGAGATCAATAACCGTAGAAGGAAGATGATTGATCAAGAAGACAGCTGTGGAAAGCGCCTCCACCCAAAATCGGGGTGGTACAGAAGCTTGAAGAAGTAAAGTGCGTGTCACATCAAGCAAATGACGATTCTTGCGTTCTGCCATCCCATTTTGTTGGAGGGTATTGGGACAAGATCGTTGAGACAAAATGCCTTTTTGTTGAAGAAATTCTTGAAACTCACGAGACATGTACTCACCACCAGAATCAGAGCGAAAAATTTTAACACTTTCATGAAATTGAGTTTCAACATATGTCAGAAATTTCTTAAACATAGAAAACACTTCAGATTTAGACCGAAGAAAATATATCCAAGTAAAACGACTATAATCCTCAATAAATGTGACAAAATATTTATAGCGAGCATGAGAAACTACAGGAGACATACCCCATACATCACTATGAATCATTTCAAAACAAGAGGAAGCCCGATAAGCACCAGACGGAAAAGGAAGTATTTTACTTTTAGCTAATTTGCAAACAGAACATGAAATAGAGGCATTAGAAACAACATTTCTATTTCCCAACAAACCATTTTTAAATAAATGAGATAAAACAGCAGAGTTAGGATGACCCAATTTTCTATGCCAATCCTCATAAGAATTCAAGACACTATTACAAGCAAGAGATAAATGCCTAGAAATAAACTGAAGTGGAAACAGTCTTCCCACTTTAGGCCCTTTCGCAACCACCTTCCCCGACACCTGTTCCTGCACAAGGCAACCATCACGAAAAAAATTTACATTACAATTATTATCAACCAATTGACCAACAAATAATAAATTGGAAGCAAGTCCAGGTGATACAAAGACATCCCGAAAATCAGAGTTGAGGTCACCAACATTAGTGATAGAGAGAGCATTACCATCCACAATTTGAATTTTCTGATTACCATGGTAAGAATGTAAATTGTGCAAGTATTCAGAAGAGGCTGTCATGTGATTGGATGCACCAGAATCAAGAAACCACGGGCAGGAAACATTCGAAGACTTACCCTGAATTCCCAAGGTTGAAAGAGCGGAAAGTACCATCTGTTGGATTATTTCAGGTTGGAGAGCACCACCATTAGATGGATTGGTGATGGAAGGACCAACTGCAGAGCTTGTACTAGTAGGAAATGCTTGCACCGAACGTTGTGCTGATCGTGGAGGACGGGTGGGACAATCAGAGATAATATGGCCCCGCTGCTTGCAATAATTACAAAACTTCTTACTGCAACTCTGAGCAAAATGTCCAAATTGTTTGCAAGAGAAACATTGGACATGTCCAATATCACGACCTTTACCTCTTCTCTGAGGAGCATATGCAAACATAGCAGACTCAGAAATGACAACATCATGAGACATGGATCCTTGAGTAGCAAGACGTTGTTCCTCTCTGAGAAGTTCACCAACAAATGTATCTGAAGAAGGAACAGGATTCCTATTCAGCAAAGCACCTCTGACAACCTCAAATTCTGCACGAAGCTTCATGAGAAATTGATCTCGCATACTAGTATTGTAGACCTCTTGGACATCCGCGAGAGAACTCTTGGGAACCTCAACATGTATAATCGCAGAGTGTTCTGTCCATAAATTCAAAAAACCAGAATAATATTCTTGAACAGACAGATTGCCTTATTTGTAATTGGCAATGTCTAGCTCCAACTGAAAACGTTTGGCTGCATTGTCTAGGTTATAGATATGCTTCAAGTAGTTCCACATTTCTTTGGCAGTGGAAAAAGATCGCAAATTATTAATCATGTGAGGATCAATAGTACCGAGAATCCAAGTGATAATCTGAGCATCTTCTATTTCCCATGCATCTAAGTCAGTTGTCTCTAACGGTGCCAAAGAGACATCGTCCAAGTGACTCCATAATCCTTTCCCTTTGACATACATCCGAAACTGAAATTCTCAAACAAGATAATTCTTTCCTGTAAAACGAACACAAAAATGATCTATCTCTTCTTCGGAAGCCATAATGTCAGAGATGACTTAAGAACAATTTTGTTAACGTAACAATTTTGTTAACGTGAAACAAGAAACACCAACAGAACACTGAAGAAAATACTTGCCGACACCAAATCAACACCCCAATTCAGGATACTTGCCGACACCAAATCAAAACCCTAATTCAGAATACTTGTCGACACCGATACGATAACACGATCAAAGCAAACACGATTTGCAAACAAGGAGGAATAACAAAATTGTAACTTATGAGCACTACCAGAAACATGATTGTAAGCATCCGAGATTAGAATCACAATCTTGGAAGAGATTACCGAGAACCGAGATGATTTCAATTACCGAGAAACGAGATCTACCGAGACGATTTCAAGAGCGACCCAGTGGGGTGTCGCTGAATAAAGCCAAGATTAACTTAAAACTCACAAGTTTGATCGAAAACCTACTGATACCATGTCAAGAATTCTTGGCTTGATACTTTTCTCATTATTATTTCTCGTATATATAAAGGTTACAGGGTTATATCGGTAATTACACTAAATAAATACATTTAAACTAATTCTTATTCACATTCGTGTGGGTATATTGTTCAACCCATTCACACTATACACCTGTGCAAATATATAGTTCATTGAAGTGATTATACTATACACTTGTGTTGATATATAGTTAAGGGAAGGAGTTGTATACACCCGTGTAAGTTTAGAGTTTTCTTAGCTAGTTTGTAACTAAGTCTTTTTTAGTAGTTTAAACTAACTAACATATACTTAGTTAGTTAGACTCATTGTTTAACCAACAAACTATATAAATGCAATAAATTATATTGAGAATGAAAGACATATACCACAATTTATTACAATTTTAACTAGTTACTTTTGTTGTACAAAAAACTTGTAGCGTTCACGGCGACTGAATTAAAATAAAACAATTTTTTATGTCTTTTAAATTATTTTATCAAAACTAAAAAATTATAATTTTAATATTTCTTATCGGTGTATTTTGAGTCGAGAATCTTTTAATTAAAATTCACCACAGTCCATAGCTGAACAACAATCGCAACCGCAATTTAAAATTACGAAAGTAAGTTGCTTTGGAAAAAAACCAAAAACTGATTTTGTTCACAATCCTTGCACGTATATGTGTGCATTGTTAACAACTTCTTAGGACCACATTCTGTGATCGAGTGTTGGAATGGAAACTGCAGTGTCATGAATATTCCCCCACAAACGGTTAAAAAACCATGTAGAACTTGCAGCAGTCCTATTTAACCAATCAAAACAAGACAAAATTCCTTGACTGGAATCATGCCTAACAAAGTAACATTGATGTTTATGCAAAGTACTGTGCGTGACGTATTGCCTGAAATGTTCTCCTTAGTATTGGTTGTGTTCGGACAAAACAACAATATTCCCAAACCTCCAATGAATGACTATTCTGTGTGCATTTGGAGCGAACTAACAAACAGAAAATGACAGATGATAAATGTTTGGCACCATTCCTCATAAACGTTGACGCTACTATATACAACTAACCTTTGGCGATGACTTCAAAGTTCACATAATCTTCCTTCTACAAAACCCCCAACACAACAACACATTCCAACAACAATAAACCTTGTCTTTCTTCTCTCTCTTAACCATGTCATCTTCATCATCCGTAACACCGATTTTGAAAGATGAACTGGACATAGTGATTCCAACAATAAGGAACCTCGATTTCTTGGAACAGTGGAGACCATTCTTCCAACCATATCATCTCATCATCATACAAGATGGTGACCCTTCTAAAGTCATCAAAGTCCCTCAAGGCTTTGATTATGAACTCTATAACCGTAACGATATTAACCGTATTTTGGGTCCTAAGGCTTCATGTATTTCATTCAAAGACTCGGCTTGTCGTTGCTTCGGTTTCGCCATCTCCAAAAAGAAATACATCTTTACTATTGACGATGACTGCTTTGTATGTCTTCTTCACCTCACTTTCTTAAATCTTTGATTTCTATGTTTGTCTTTTGTCAGCTTTACTTTGTTTTTTCTTCAGGTTGCCAAAGATCCATCTGGCAAAGAAATTAATGCTTTGCAGCAGCACATTAAGAACTTGCTGACTCCATCAACCCCGTTTTTCTTCAACACTCTGTATGATCCATATAGAGAAGGTGCAGACTTTGTCCGCGGATATCCGTTCAGTCTCCGTGAAGGTGTTCCAACAGCAGTCTCTCATGGACTCTGGCTTAATGTTCCTGATTATGATGCTCCTACTCAGCTTGTCAAGCCTCTAGAAAGAAACACTAGGTATTTGTTTTGGTATCTCTGAGTCTACGTGTCTGTATTGTGTTTGGTGTCTATGATTGGGCAATTGCTTCATAGGTGATATACTGATAGGTTATTTTACATTATTGTTTTTCTTCTTAGGTATGTAGATGCTGTTTTGACAATACCAAAGGGAACTCTCTTTCCCATGTGTGGTATGAATTTGGCATTCAACCGTGATTTGATCGGCCCTGCATTGTACTTTGGACTCATGGGTGATGGCCAACCTATCGGTCGCTACGATGACATGTGGGCTGGCTGGTGCGCCAAGGTATTCCAAATTTCTATTCTTGTAAATCAATCATGTTATACATTGTATTAGACTTTGTGCTCACCACTAGACCCTTTGTAGGTGATAAGTGACCATTTGGGACTAGGAGTGAAGACAGGTTTGCCATATCTGTGGCACAGCAAAGCTAGCAACCCATTTGTGAATCTTAAGAAAGAGTACAAAGGAATATACTGGCAGGAAGAACTGATACCATTTTTCCAATCTGTTTCTCTTCCAAAGGAATGCACAACTCCTCAGAAATGCTACATTGAACTCTCCAAAAAAGTTAAGGCGAAACTCGGATTGGTTGATGACTATTTTAACAAGCTTGCTGATGCTATGGTTACTTGGATTGAAGTCTGGGACGAGCTTAACTCTTCTGAGGAAAAAACTCTTGCATTGCCTAATGGATTGGAAAAGTAGATTCTTGATATGAGGCTCTAGGAATAAGTTGTTATGCAGGGCAGAGGATATGGCTATATTTATCAATTTACTTTCTTTTTTTTTTCTTTCTTTTATTAGAACACTAATGATGTTTGAATGTGTCTTTATTTGTATTGTTTTATATATCATTTCTTCAGATTATTAGACTACTGTTAAATTTCAAATTTAATAGTGAGATTATTGCTTTGGGAGTGTTTTGCCAAGTTTGAAGTTTTTACCTTTGATTGTTAATGTATTGATCTTCCATCCCCACCTTCTTACATATTATTTTCACCATGTTAACTCTCTTTACTAAAGGAGCAGTGGAAGAACTCAAGTTTCAATTGTTCAATCAAACATTCAACATGCTTACATCTGAATACTCTAGTTTCACACAACTCCGAACACAAAGGGCACATGCATCAGTAATTAGTAAACGGTCACCTTCTTCATTTCTTTGAAAACTAGACCGCTATCCGCGCGATGTCTGAATTAGTTTTATTAAATTGTTATCGATAAATATATTTGTATTGATATTTTATTTTGAGTTTATTTTTTAATCATGTTCAATACAATCAATTTAAAAAAGTGAGTAAAAATCTTTAATATAATATAATATATTATAAACATATTTAATACTATGAATTTAATATGGTAATATAACTTTTTATTCATTAAATTGATTTACATCATATCAACATTTTCATGAGTCGTTGTCATTTTTTCAATTGAATTTAAATTAATAATAAATTCAATCACATATTATCAACAAAATATATAATATTATTTAATTATAAATCCAATATAAATTAACAAAAAAAAAAAGAAAATTACAATTATGGGCTTAATACTAATATGTGTAGATATGCACTTCAACTATTTATCTATTGAATCCATATTTATAAATTTGTATCACAGCAATTTTTTAACTACTATTTTATTTATTTTATAACTATTTAATTTTAAACTTTAATTAATAATTTGATTTAAAAACATTTTTCAAAGGTAATTCGTTAAATGAATGCCAATAAGATAAAAATATTTTAAAATACTTTTTTATTCATTAACATTGTATTATGTATCGTCATCATTATAATCATTATAATGTGTATTAGTTATAATTTCAATGACTATTAAAATGTTAATGAAAGAAAATAAAATTTTTAAATGGTAAGAATTAAATTTTAAAGAATAAGGAAATTTATGAAATGAACAGTTCAATTTATAGTTAAGTAAAAAATTCAATACTTTATAGTCAATTAAGAAATAGAAGAGATATTATTCTCTCACATGATATATTGTATTTTACTTTTTATTTGAGAGATGTTTTTTGATGAGGTATAAAGAAATATAAATTTTATATTATAATATTTAAATTTAAATATAAAAATTATAACATAAATGTATTATAAGTTTATAAGAGTATTTGGTGTATTATAAGTTTATAAGGGTATTTGATGTAATTATAACATAACTGATAATGAAAGAGAAAAAAATTAATATGTTTTATGTTAAAAGACATTAAAATATTGACCTATTTAAATGATAAATAAAAGTGAGAATTATAGAAAAATGAGATTATAAAAAGTGAAAATTTAAAGGTTAAAATTAAATTTTAAAATCAAGTAAATAAATGAAGGCACAATTTTTTTATAAATTAAAATAAGAACTATTAAGATGAGAATTAAATATTTCATTAAAAAAATTAATAATTAAAAGTTATAAAAGTTAATAAAAAATGTTTTCAAAAAGTAGATATTTTTTATAATCACAATCTTAGTAGATAAGATTTTATATCGTCATTTTGTTAATTTTTATTATATAATAAAATAATACATAAAATCCATTAAAATTAGTCATATTAGTATATTAGTATATATATTTAATGAAAAACATAAAATTTTAAATCATATACTCTAATAAAAATAACACATTTTTGCTGTTTCTCTAAAGTTGACATGCATTTTGTTAAAACAAACTCAGCAGGATCATGTTGAAGAGAATGCAGTTTACTAATTTCAACATGTCGAACAAGATGTCTCAACATGTCTGGTTTGACATCTTAACTGCAGGAGCTGATATTTCAAGTGGACCGCGTTTTAATTGCTACAGTATCTTATGTTCAGCTACAAAATATTCTGGGATAATCAATTAGCTGATGTGTTATCCAAGATTACCTCAAATCAAGAGATTTCCACACTTTCTATAATTGGAGATAATTTAGGAAAGTTTGGATTGAAGACCTAGTTTCTTGGAGAACAAGTAGCAAATTTTAGGCAGCCTCTTGCTGCATTTTTGAATCCCAGTCCAGTCGAGTTTAATCTTATAAATAGAAGGGTTGTAACCTATTTTTATTTGGAACTGGTATTTGTATTGGGAAAATACCCTTTTTCGTCCCTTAACTTTGCTTCAGAGTCCATTATGGTCCCTTAACTTTTAAAAAGTTCGAATCAATCCCTTAAGTTTTAAAAACGGAGCACATTAGTCCTTTCCCTTAAGTTCAACATTACCTGAAGACAAGTTGAGGAATTTCGCCGCACCATTCGTGAAGACGTGAGAGGTGATAGGTGATGTTGAAGTTGTTTTATTGTTCACATGATAAGGGGGAGATGAGAGGGATTGGGATAGGGGACGGTGTTTCGCGGTGGTGGCGTACTCGAGCTCGGCGGAGGAGATGATAGGGAAGACGCTATTTTGTTGTTCATAAGAGGGAAGAAGATGTTCAGATTTCAATAGCCACAAAGTAAAACCATAATCCCCTAATTCCTTTTATGTTATTCTTTTCTTTTAATTGATATTGTTAATGGGATTTTTCTGATTTTTTTATGGGAAGATTTTTCTGAATTTAATCATGTGTTAATGGGATTTTTCTGAATTTTAGATTTAAAACAATGGGAAAAAGCCATGTCATCTGCCACGTCTGTAGACCTAAAAGTCCGCTTGCAGTAAATAGACGGAAAGGACTAACATGCTCTGTTTTTAAGAATTAAGGGATTGATTCGAACTTTTTAAAAGTTAAGGGACCATAATGGACCCCGAGGCAAAGTTAAAGGACGAAAAAGGGTATTTTCCTATTTTGTATTTTTAGGGTTCTAGGAATCCTTGTTTGGGTTGTAAGTTCTGTTTTTCATTCACAAACCTATAGGTGTTGAATGTTTGATCTCCGAAGCTTTTAAGCAAGGGGAGTATGTGCCAATTCTCATAAGCTGTGAAGTATTGAGAGTTGTGTGTCTTGGAAGAGTATCTTCCGTGTTTTGTTTATTGTGTAGTTTGTCACACGGGTTTTGTGATTAAAGGGATTTGAGGAGGGCCTCATACCTAGGGGGCTCTTAGGTAGAAGTCATAGGAAGGGTAGTGATTAAATGATAAGTGTAAACAGGGAGTTTGACTTCGAATTGATACTATCGAATATTGGTTTCATCCCTGGCTTGGTAGCCCCCAGAGTAGGAAGGTTGTTTCCAAACTGGGTCAACATATCGCGGTGTTCTTTACTTTTTGCACTATTTTAAATGCTGTCATATACTTGTTCATAACTGTTATAGTGCTTAGATATTATGTCATGACATCTCATTCGACATCTTATATCTGATACTAGAATTTCAATTGGTATCAGAGCAGGCATCATGTTCTATATCTGGGTGAGATCTAGGGAAGATACTTTCTGGTAAGATGAACAAAGTTGAAAGCATAATTTGTTCAGCACCTCTCCTGAACAAAACCAACTACAAGTGATGGAGGGCTCGCATGGAGATCTAACTCAAAGTGTTGGGTCACCAAGTCTGGAGGAATATTATCAATGGATGGGATCCTCCTAGAATCATAGCTACCGATGGCACTGCTACTGATGCTCTCAAGGACGAAGGAGATTGGGATGATGAGGAAATTCTATTAGCTCAAGCAAACTACAAGGCACTAGATTCTATATTCAGAAAGGTCGATGAGGATACCTTCAAGTTGATCTGTCGATGTGAGCAGGCCAAATCCGCATGGGAAATTCTAAGAGAAACCTATGAAAGAGCTGGCCAGAATGAAGGTAAGATCTATGCCTCAATCTCTAAAAACTGTAAGATCAGAGAAGATATATGTTGTGAAAGTCTTTCCAATGATTTAGCTCTGTTGAGAAAGCAGTTCAATAAAATATCGAGAGAGCTTAGATTGAGACATGGTAGAGATAAACAATCCAAACGGATCATATATCTCAGGAAGCATTTTCAGGACTCATCTACGTCATGGTCAGGGGAAGAGTTCAAAAGAAGAAACAGAGAGAGATCAGTCAGTCACTAGAACATCATGTCTAAGGCTAGTAAATCTGATGAGGAAACAAATGAGTCTAATACAGATTCATATGTTGGAGAACTCACTGTATGTGAACTTGCAGTAGGGTTCTCAGAGACATGTTTGGAGAATGAAAAACTCCTCAAGAGAGTGATAGAGCACAGAAATATTGCTGCTCTGCAGCAGGAAGAGAAAGAGAAACTTATGTCTACTATTGATAGGCTTGAAGGAGAGATTGTCAGGTTTAACTTAAAACTTCAAAATATGGTTCTATTGATGAGGAGGTCAAGTGCTGGAGCCAATATGACAAATAAGACATCTCAACATGAAGAAGTCACCAAGAAAACCAGAGGGTCTGGTAGCAAACTGTGACAAAGAAACTCTCAAGAACCAAGAAGACTTCTCAAAGGCAAAATCACAAGATGTCAATACTTATGTCTCAACATTCGAGAGGATATGATAAACCTCTGAGATGTGATTTTTGTGACAAGTTTGGTCATCTAAATTCTTCCTGTTATATGTTGATTAGATTTCCCAACCGGGAAAAAATTCCTAATGCGAAGACAAAGAAAGTTCCTCTTCATGGGATGGGGGTAAAAGTTGTGGATTGTGACATAAGTCATACCAAGCATGAGAAAAAATCCAAGATTTTGAAGGCTGCAGTTTCTAGAGGAAAGAAACATTCAGGTAAAGCAAATGATAATCTTTCCAGGATCAAGGGTGTGAATTCTGGAAGAAAGAATTCTGAGAAGTCCAAAACCAAATGTTGCAGGGGCCGAGCAGAAGAGATCTGTGACTCAACCATGTCAAAGGGGATGATAATCTCCACAGATATGGTTAGCAGTGACTCTACCAGCAAAGAAAACACTGTTGAAACAACTGCAGCCCCAGTTGTTGTGAATGATGTTGAATATGACTCAACAGCAAAGTTGGACATTGAAGACTCAAGTGCAAATGCTGAAGTCGAAGAAACTCCGTTAGTTGTCGAAGAATCAGATGATAACTCTCTAGAAGAAAGGATAGAAGATCTTAGTCAAGAAGCTATCACCAAATCAAGGAAAACTTTGTCAACCAAAGTTACGTTACAAATCATGTGGATAAAGTTGTGACTGGTAAACTCAAGATTAATGATCTGGAAGCTGAATTGAGTCAGCACGAGAGGGTTGAGGCTGGAATCAGACTCCAGAGTATGATGAGATGCATGTCATAAGCAACCAAGAAATTTCATCAAAGAATAAGGGAAGTCTTGTTGTAGTGGAGAATCCTCATGAAGAAGGACTTGATTTTGGTGAGAACCAAGGTCTGATGGTCTGTGATATAATGTTGACTGAACCGCAAGTCAATCATGAACATAGAGAGAAGGGAGTCGAAAAGATGTTAGAAGGAATGATCCAACATCTTGTGAAACAAGTGCAGATAGGTTATGATATGAGTTTTGTGAAAGGAGTAGCTCACTCTCCAGAAGAGCAAGATGAACAGATAGAAAACTCAACTCCTTTTTGCCAAAGGAGATATGCAAAAGATGTTGTGTGGAGACTATGTATGGAAAACAAGAGCCATCAAGAAATTTATATCCTCATTTTCCGGAAGTTCCCTAAAGATGAAGAAGGAAGAAGTGTCTATTAGAGTCTCTGCCACAGTATGTCTAAAAGGTATCCATATCTCTCTGTAAACAGATCAAATATGTTCTCAACAATATGTGGCTGTGTTAAAAGTCCAGAAGAAAAGCAGATGTATCACCTGAATCAAGTTAAAGGCGGTCTGAAGACAGTACTAAGTTTAGAAAAAGTACTATGTTCAGGGTCAACTCTGGTAGAATTTCATGGTGAAAATTAGACTGGAAGTGCTGCTGATATAAGTCACACCTCCTGGTTCAGTGAAGAGCTAGACTGTGACTCCATGAATAAAGGTGCTTGTATTCAACAGGTGGTGTCTAGTAAGAATGTCCCATCAAATATTGTGACATTGCCATTTGACAACTCAAGTTATTTTAATAATTCCAAGAATCCTATTCAATCTAGGGTGATCAAGCACATGAATAAAGGACATCAACTCATCATTGGAACTGAGAAGGTCAGGCTGGAAACACTGGAAGATGATACTTTAACAGAGGGTAATACTGCAAGAGAGCTTGCTGATGGTCTTCCTAATGCTCATCTCAAGGGAGAACCTGGGGTCTGCATCCCCGAAGAATTATATCAATTACTCCGGGATATGCATATACTACTGAAGAAGCTAAAGATGTTGCTCAACAGGGTACAGTCTCTGCTGGTACCGTTCAAGAAGATGGAGTGTTTTTTGTTGGTGCTGGTACATGACTGATGGTCGTGTAATTTTGTTTGGATCGACTCTATGATCCTTTTTATTTGTGTTTACGATTTTATAAGGGTTAAATGCCTAAGACATTTTATTTTTTGTTGCTTTGGGTCTTAGGTCCCTATTCCTTTATTCCTTTGTCACTTTGTGGCTAAAAAGGGGGAGTAGTAGTAGTAGTTAGTTTCAGTTCATTTTTTTATTGTATGGTCGTGGCCTTAGGTGTTTGGTTTTGGGTTGTGTCTTTCTTTTAGGTAGTTTTTGGACTGTGTCTTTCTTTTAGGTAGTTTTTGGATTGCTAGAGTCATCATTTCTTTTATGGGTTGGGTAGTTAGTTGCATAGTTTAAGTTAGTGTCGTGTCAAGGGGGAGAAGTCCTTGTTGTTCTCTCTTCTGTGTCCTTGTGTGTCGTGTCGTGTCGTGTTGAGGGGGAATTGTTCTCTCTTTCTAGTGTGCGTGTGTTGGCAACTTTTGAGGGGGAGCTATTCTAAAAGTACTTTCTATGCTAACCCCTAGTGCTTGGTTTTCCTCTGTTGTATTTCTGATGATAGGTTTATTGGTTGTTTTAGCCAAAATCTGCCAAAGGGGGAGATTGTTGTTTCTCTAAAGTTGGCATGCATTTTGTTAAAACAAACTCAGCAGGATCATGTTGAAGAGAATGGAGTTTATTGATTTCATCATGTCGAACAAGATGTCTCAACATGTCTGGTTTGACATCTTAACTGCAGGAGCTGATATTTCAAGTGGATCGTGTTCTAATTGCTACAGTATCTTATGTTCAACTACAAAATATTCTGGAATAATCAATTAGCTGATGTGTTATCCAAGATTGACTCAAATCAAGATTTCCACACTTTCTATAATTGGAGATAATTTAGGAAAGTTTGGATTGAAGACCTAGTTTCTTGGAGAATAAGTAGCAGATTTTAGGCAGCCTCTTTGCTGCGTTTTTGAAGCCCAGTCCAGTCGAGTTTAATCCTATAAATAGAAGGGTTGTAACCTAGTTTTATTTGGAACTAGTATTTGTATTTTTAGGGTTCTAGGAATCCTTATTTTGGTTCTAAGTTTCGTTTTTCATTCACAAACATGTAGGTGTTGAATGTTTGATCTCCGAAGCTTTTAAGCAAGGGGAGTATGTGCTAATTCTCATAAGCTGTGAAGTATTGAGAGTTGTGTGGCTTGGAAGAGTGTCTTCCGTGTTTTGTTTATTGTGCAGTTTGTCACAGGGGTTTTGTGATTAAAGGGATTTGAGGAGGGCCTCATACCTAGGGGTCTTAGGTAGAAGTCATAGGAAGGGTAGTGATTAAGTGAGAAGTGTAAATGAGGAGTTTGACTTCGAATTGATACTATCGAATATTTGTTTCATCCTTGGCTTGGTAGCCCCCATAGTAGGAAGGTTGTTTCCGAACTAGGTCAACATATCGCCGTGTTCTTTACTTTCCTTGGCTTTGTAATCAAGAATTTCATTGGTTTGTTTTAATTAGTTTTATGTTTTAATATGTTTTTATAATTTATTTTATTTTTGCACTTGTTTAATTTTCGCACTTTATTTTTCAGCTTTAGCAGTCTGCACGGAAACAATCATAACTGGAGTTCTGGGAGTCCGATTGAGGCGTTCTAATAATCTCCGGAAAGCTAAGAGAGAGAGCTACGACTTTCATGTTGGATTTGAAGTCATATTCGGAGCCTATAATTCCCAGATTTGCGTTTGAAGCTGCAGCACTTTATATTTTCAGTTTCGGGTCGCTAGTAGTGGGTCTGGGTTTTGTTTTTGACCTAGTTGGGTTGTAAACCGGTTGGGTTGTTTTTACTTTAGACCCTAGCATCCGAAAACACTTTTCATCATTTTTAGTATTCATGTTTTTTTCACTATTCACGAATTGGAGAGCTTGTACGAATTCATGGAGAACTAAACATCCAAGGTCGTTCTATTGTAATCGCGTTTCTAATGCTTTGAGGTTTTTCCTTTACCAATTAAATTTGTTTCTCTTTCAATCATGTTGCTTGAATTTTACTTTCTTAATCTAATATTCATTGTAACAGTTTTGATTAAATTCGTTGATTACATCCTAATCTTTGATCGCTTTTGACGTAGCTTTTTCGTTATATCGCGTATGCAAAATCGTGTCTGCTTAATTCATGATTGTTTATAATCCGTTTGCTTTATTCGGATATTAGGTGTATTAATCTATATTATATATTTTGTGCTTGTTGATCAATATAGTGATCGAATAGAGAACGAAGCCGCTTAGGGAATTGGTGAGGTAGAACCCAATGATTAGCCGAAACGTGGAACAGTAGTTCGACTTATTTTCATAAACAGCTTATTTTTAGAATCACTTATTTTAAGCACTTTTTGTTAATCAGAAACCAAACAAACCCCCCTAATTCGATTTTAGTTAGTAATAAATAAGAATCCTTGAGAGACGATATTCGAGTTAAATTATCGCTGTACTACGTTTTTGCAAAACTACTCGTTTTTGATCCGCGCGCGACACCGGATCACTGTCATATACTTGTTGATAATTGTTATAGTGCTCAGATATTGTGTTGTGACATCTCATTCGGCATCTTATATCTTATACTAAAATCTCAATTTTCATGAAACAACAACAAATGGAGACTTCCATCCTCTTCTAGATTTATGCGACTCTAACCTTCAAGTTAATTACAAGCCACTCAAAACCTCAGATACTCTGGAGTTGTCTTGGAAGGGATACCTAAAAACAACAAAATAACATCATATCATAATTTTAATACTAAAAATATAAGATATTGTATATTGATATGTTTTCGTTACTAACCATTGTTAGGCATTTTTAGCTAATTCAAGTAATTTAATTGTTTATAAAATAATCTGTGTGACGAGATGACTAAATACTGATAATGAAGAAAGTATTTATAAATAATAACAAAAATATTACTATAAAGGAAAATTAATATAAATAACGGTTACTTTTGATGTTTTTGAACCTTTAATGTGTTAGAATTAACTGTGTATTTTAAAGTTTAATCTATTAAAATTATTGAAAGCATAATTGTTACATTATCATATTTTTAAAATTTTTAAAAATTTATATAAAGACGCATTTAGAATACTCAGATCACAACATATAAACGTTTTAACTTTTCTCTCTTTTCATTCTTCCATTGTAGGGGGTGGTTTTTGGCCATTTTTGGCTAAAAATCACCCCTCAACACCGTTTTTATTTTTCTTTTTATTTAAATAAGCGGTTATCCATATAAGTTTGCTTCTTCTTTTGTGTGTTTTTTAGTTTTCAACGTCTTGTGCCGTGTTTGTTAGTTTTTCCGTCTTAGTACGATGTTTGTTGGTTTTCCCGTCTTAGTACGGTGTTTGTTGGTTCAGATTGACACATTTACTTCAAATCATTGCAAATCTGAGGAAGACTTAAGGGGTCAATGTTGCATATCCAGAAGTATGAATATTCTGGTGACTTTTATTTTGTCATATTTGTAGGCATTTTCATGTTGCCGTTGTATGCTATTAACCTAGGTGCTGCAAGATTGTTTGCAGATTCATCTTTTTCAGTTTTTAGCGATCTTAAATTTGTAATGATCGATGTATTTTTCAATTTGAATGAATGAATATCTTTTTATTAAAAAAAATTATATAAAGAGTATCTAATAAAGACTCAAATATGTATTATGAGAGTTAGACTATATTAATTAATATAAATATGGGAATTAATATAAATAGTGGTTACTTTTGACTTTTTGAACCTTTAATGCGTTAGAATTAATTATGTATTTTAAAGTTTAATTCATTAAAATTATTGAAAATGTAATTGTTACATTATGATGTTTTTAATTTTTTTTTATATAAAGAGTATCTAATAAAAACTCATACGTATTTATAGTATAATATGATATATATTTTAAAGTAAATTAGAAACTGCATTAGAATTTGAACCACTTAATTTTGAAGTTAATTTTATTTTTATTTATATTTCTATGAGTATATATTTCTATGACTATTTTTTTGAGTTTTGAATTTGGAGAAAGTAACTGTTACTTTCTGACTCAAATAATAAAATATCAATAAATATTATTAATGGAATGATATGAAATTTATAAGAGTGGTATAATAATATTAGGGCTTGGGTTGTGTCCAAGGTTGTTATCATGACAATCTTGAATTTAGATTAAGTAGATAGATAATTTATATTGCCAATATATCTATTTTTATGTTCCCACTTATAGACAAGAGTCAGTAGAATTGAATGATTGTTCATCATGATCTAATTATAGTGGTAAATAACCACGTGAAGGATTGTGTGCAACTTTATGTATATGAGAGACGAATAAAACATTTCATTACCACTTTAACTCCATGACGAATTAATGTTGTTGCACTTGTTGGGTAAAAACTTCGATCACAAGAACAATGGTGAATAATGGAGAGATGGAGAGAATGAGAGAATTAGGATGAAAATATAGTATATTGATGGATAAAAAACTTTACAAACATGTGTTACATCCTTTATATAGGATCTTACTACTAACTAAGTTACTTTTAGTTAGTAATCACATGCTAATCAACATTAACCATATGATGAACTATCAGTAATCACATGTTGAGCTATCAATAACCACTTACTGAACTATCAGTAACCACATGCTAAACTATCAGTAACCAAATGATGAACTATCCATAACCACTTATTGAACAATCAAAAACCACATGCTAAATGTCCAGTAACAACTTATTGAACTATCAATAACCACATGACCACTTGAATTACTATTTTCTCAACACACCACCTTAATTCAAGTCTTGCAAGTCTTCCATACTCATGTTGTGAGATATTAGATCGAACTCTAGTATGGTCGAAGGGTAACTTCTTGGTTCGACAATTTGACAGGATCTTAGCATGCCATTGAAGTCTGTTCATATGTTGTAGTCGAAGTATGCTCAAGTATGCAATAGCCGAAATGCTAGGATTGTTAGCATGTCGAATTGGGACTGCTTGTTAAGTTCAATTGTTTAAGTTAGCTTGTTCCCTAAGTTAGCTTGTGTAATGGGTCGGTGTGTAAAAAAAGCCGATTAGTTTAATGTTGTATTTTTATTATAAATAGCATACTAGTCTCTCATCATTGCACATTGCAAATCCTAATTAGGGTGAGAGACGTTATTTGTTATTATGTAACACTTGTAAGATTGTTTCAAAGAGAAAGTAAAGAATAGCAGTTTATAACTAATTTCATTGTGTTCCTCTTGCTTCCATTTTTCCTACCCTTGTGGGTTTCTTGCCAAGAAAAAAAAATCGATTATACTCTGTTCTTGACATCATTTTTCACAACAAATTGGTGTAGTGATAATGGAGAAGATGTCGTCATCAAAGTATGAGGTTGAAAAATTCACCGGCGTAATCTCACAGAGTAATCATGCATAAGGAAAAAGGGTGCCACATGTTGATTTCCACAAAATGAAAATCCAAATTAACTTACATACAACGTCCATAATATGCAATGATCATATTGTAACACAAATGTAAATCTCATGCTTTCATACATTATACATAGAATAATGCTAAATACAGCGAAAAAAACATCAACGAATCTAGTGAATGACGTGTACCATATTTTTAGTTTCTCTCTCCATTGAAAATGAAAACAAGCCATGTCATCTTCTGTCTAGGAGTTCCATGACTACCTCAGTGTAAACGAATCCAAAATTTTGCTTTTATGGATCTCTATTTCATTTTTAATCCCGTCAATTTTTTCGGAATCTCTTTTATTCCATCCTTCACACCACTTTTCTCATTCATTGAATAGCTTAATGCTCTTGAATGTCAACAATAATTTACAGTCTGGGCTGGAAATATTTCAAATTGCGATATCTTTGTAACGTCTATGGCTACGCTTGTCGCTTCCATCCATATAGCTACCCCTTGCGATGAATCTATGGGCACTGCTCCAAAAATGAATATATTCTTACAGTTACTCAAAATCAGACATGTGTTTTCTCTTCTTTTTTTTTAAGTTGGAGTCAACTCAATTGAAAATGATGCATTGGCTACAAATGGAGTGAAGCATTAAAGGTGTTTGATGAAATGATTTAAAGATAATGAAACCCACCCTTATTACATTTTCATATTGAAATCTGCATTATCAAGTTTAGTCATTATCTAAGCATGTGTCTTCTTACTTAGTTGAGAGTATGTTGAACATGTTTGACAATAGAAGTATAAAATGGATTTACTTGTGTCTAGCCAAATGAATAAAGACTAGAGAGTAGCTTTTGATAAAATGCATGGTAAAACAAATGGATTTGAAATCCAATCACATTTTTTATATTCAAACAATTGTGAAAGTTATAGCAATATTTATAGTATTAGTTCTTAAATAATTGAAAAGTTGAAACTACACATAATGTACATGAAAGCATGTTCTGTTGGATAAGTTACTTTTAGGACTGCATATCTTATAACTTTGTTCTTAAAAACTAATGTTCTTCATGTGATTAGAAATGTTAATCATATGGTTAGGCACTTTATTTGTCAAAGACTTTTTCCTTGCCTTTAAATATAAGACATCTTGATATAATACTTCTATTTTTTTCATCTAAATTTGAAATTTTCTACATTCAACAAGTAGAAACATCTACACTGATAAATAGCAAGAGTTATTTATTTATGTTCTTCATATCAGCATCTCTTACTTTTAACAAGTAGTAGATAAATATAAAAGTATTAAATTTAAAAGCAATTATACTTTAAAAAGCATGAAGTTATTAGTTTAAAAGAAATCATCTTCATCTAGATAGTATCAAAATGACTAATCATTTGCTTCATGTCTACATGATTCACTTGTTATTGATGAAGATAGATCATTCACATTGTGTTGTGCCTGAAAAAAGAACAGTGACAAAATTGATGACTTTATGTAATAAAATTGATAATTTTATTTTTAAAAAAATTGTTACTAAAAATATCTAGTACCTGTAATACTTTGAAATAGGTAGCATTCTGATTCATGACTTGAGAATAAAATGGAACCTAAATAATATGAAACATACTTGTTAGGTTCCACATTATAAATATACAAAGAAACTAATTAAGTAGAACTTGATTTTATGTTTGCACCTGGTTGACTTTGCCCACAAATACTGGGTTTGGATTGAAGGGAACTGATACATTCATAGTGCCTTGTCTATTCATCCCAAAACTATTTTGTTTGCACTAAAAACATATGTGTCAACGTGAAAAATAAGTGTCTAATGTCATATTAATTGTTTAAAACAAAAGATGATAATGAAAGCTATGTATTTTACTTACATGAATGTGCTCTTGTGCTCCAATTTGATCAATTAATTGAACACTCTCTTGCATTGTAGATGCACACAAGTTCTGTCACAAAATAAGGAAAATTATACATTTTCAAAACTATTATTCTAGATGAATATAGATCTTAAAATTACCTCTTTTTGAACTTGATAACTATCACACTTCTGATTTCTTTTTGGGTTAATGAACTTTTTCGTCCCTTTAAATATTTCAAATTTTGTTTTTAGTCCCTCCAAAATTTTGCTTCAAGAAATCGTCCCTTCAAAAATTTTCTTCTGAACTATTGGTCCTTAACGTCAAATTTCGTAGCTAATCGGTGGCTAAATTCGTAGCTAATCTCTAGCAAATTTGACGGTAGGGACCAATAGTTTAGACAAAAAATTTTGAAGGGACGATTTCTTAAAGGAAAATTTTAGAGGGACTAAAAACGAAATCTGTAATATTTAGAGGGACCAAAAAGTTCATTAACCCTTTCTTTTTTGAGTCTTCTTTTTTGCAAGTTTATCCATAATTTGATCAGCTTTTGATGATTTTCTTTTGGAAGGAGGGCGTCCTTTACTTCGAGCCACTATAGGATCATTAATTTTAATCACTTGATTTCTCACGGGATCATTTTCTTCTATAATTCTAGCAGGTGTTTCTGTTGATGTAAACTCATTTTTTATCTCCTTAATCCAGCTCATCACTTTTAGTAAATCATGATCACTATTTATCACCATAGAAGCCATTTCATAAAAGGCAGCACAAGCTTTATCAACTCTTTGTAATTCAACATTTCCAACTAAATGATCAAAACCACATTTAATAAGTGTATGTCTTCGTCTTATATCCTTCCTCCATTGTGAAAAAATATAATAAGACGGCAATGACTCAGTTTTTCCTACTAGCTTAAGAACACAAAGGATGTGTCTACATAAAATACCTTTGAATTGAAATAAACAACATGTACATTGCAATTCAAAGTCTTTTTTCATTGTAGGATACCTTTAACATTACGTCCTTAATTTTGTCAAATTTTTTCACAGTTTCTATAACAGAATATATGGAGTTCATTCCCTCCAATCTTTCAAAGCAAGTATGACAATACATCATTGATGCAACCTCCACTTGAAACTCTTTGAATTTTGCATTAGTGAATGCTTTTCGAAATTGGGACTCAAATCCAAAAAGACTTACACAAGCTATAACTGTATTAAATGAACCAAAATCAGCCATGCTTTCCTTTTCAATTTTATCTCTCAATGCATTGTCATATTGTTCGACAAATTGCTTCAATGTTGTCTTTGCATTTACATAGCCATCAAAAAACGAATTCATACTTTCACTTCTTTGTGTCGTTGACATTCCTGCCCAAAATGTTTCTCTTACATATGCAGGAACCCAACGATTTCTCTCATTAAATATCCCTTTCAGCCATTCATTATTTTGAAGTCCAAAATCTTCAATCATTTTTTCCCACCTTTGCATGAAATCACTTTTACTCAAAGAATCATATACAGCATCATGCAAGAGTGCTTTGATAGATTCATAATCATAGTGCCTACCTAACTTTTCTGGAACTTTTTTCATTAAATGCCACAAGCACCACCGATGACGAGCGTTTGGAAAAACAACCTCAATTGCATTTTTCATGGCTTTGTCTTGATCAGTAATTATGGCATTTGGAGTACGTCCATGCATGCATTCTAACCAAGTTGTGAACAACCAAATAAAGGTCTTAGTATCCTCGTTCGATAATAAAGCACAACCCAACAACATAGATTGACCATGATGATTTACTCCAACAAAAGGGGCAAAAGGCATGTCATATTTATTTGTTAAGTAAGTGGTGTCAAATGTTACAGCTTCGCCAAAATATTCATATGCAGCCCTACTTCTTACATCTGCCCAAAATACATTTCGTAAACGACTTTTATCATCAATATCTATCACATGATAGAATTGACTATTTTTCTTTTGCATTTTAACAAAATAGTTTTGAATTGCCTCAGCATCTCCTACCCCAAGTCGTAGTCTCCTTACTTTATCAATATAGTTTCTACAATCTTTTTCACCAAATGTTAGATTCTCATACCCATTCGCTTCAACAACCAAAGATCGAAAATTTCTACTTACGTTAATTCAAGCTTGATCATTGAGTTCTAACCTCCTTTTTAAATGAGGTTCCAAATTCTTACTACTTCTAAAATAACGTGCTTTAGTAGGACTTATATCATGATTATGTTCAAGAACAATTCTTGAAATAGTAACAGTTCCATCTAAGCAAATACATGCATTCAATCTAGCCTTGCATTGTGATTTTGTTATAGGGTTTGGCTTTAAAATATTCTTTGATTTGCTCACATACTTTGTTCCACGACTACATGCTAGAGTAAAATATTTTTTCCCATCATTTCCATTTTTACTACTAAGTTTAGTAATTCCAAAACCCATAAACTGACCATAACTCTTGTAATAGTCTATAAGTTCATCTTTAGATTTAAATATCATTCCAACACGAGGTTTTTCATCATCATGAAAAATATTTGCTTCTAAACTATCACCGCATTTATCATTTGCTTCATTGACTTCCTCTTTGTCGGAGGACACACATATTTCTTCCACTAATAAAATAAATTAAAAACATATATTAATGAAAGTGATATAGGATGAAGAAATTCGTTTTAAATTAAAAACTAGTCTAATTGATACAAGTTTGAATACCAAAGTTTAAAACTACACTTGAATATCAATAACCTTTAAATAAAAATTAAAATAGTATTAGTCCATTGAATAAATTTAATTTGATGAAAATGAATAGTGAGTGATTATGTATGAGTGAAGAACAAATTTAAGAGATAAGAATCTTACTTGATAACTGTTTTCTGAAGCAGCTGTTGACTCCCTTAAAATCAGTGTTGCTTTGTTTCTATCTAGAGGCTAAATTCCATAGTTATTCCTATGACTTATGAGTGCTATGAATAAAAAAAGGTTAAGAAATAGTATTTGTCTACGGCACTGTACGATATAGGGGTTAAGAAAGAATTGTTTTAGGTTAATAATTATTGGTGCGCAACTGAACATTTGCGCGGTAAATTGGCAAGTTGGCGGCACCTGTATTTTCTTGTTTTGGTTATGTGTAATTATTATAGAAGGGAAAGATTTCGTGAAATTTCAAGAATAAATTGTCGCTACATATAGCAATGCTCTTATACATAATATGCTTGTGGAAAAACAATTGAACTGCTATTAAAAGTTTCAATAAATATATCCCATACTATATTCATCTATCGAATTCAAATTGACATTAATATCCAAATATGCTAAATTGAGGATCCACAATCTAGGCTACATAGCCTTAAAACAACATATCCAAAATCTCAAACCAATACATCCGAATATCCAATAAGGCATAGGAAATAGCAATATCCAAAATTTGCACAAGTCTAAAATAATAAACCCCCAAAGTGTTACATGATCAGAGCATATGACTCGCTACCTAATCAATCAACAAAACACAGAGCTCTTCGGCTAAGCCACGAACAAGCAACTACTCGTCTGAACCTGCACGTTACTAACCAAGGGTAACATTCAAACAGAAGAGCGAGAATTCAAATTATTGTAGAAAACATAATAATGGGAAATGCAACATAAACAAGCATACATTTCACAATTCATCACACTTCTCAATTAGGCAATTCACATCTCATATACCAATCATCACACCAAAATAAATCACAAGTATACAAGACAATCACATAGCACACAATGTGACTCGAAGGTAACAAATGTGACTCAATGCATGTACAATTATCTCAACATATATGCAATTAAGATTATCTACACGAATCTCAATATATTGCATACCTTAATAATTCACACATAGAATTATCCACCAATTGTACAAGATTCACATACCAAAATAACAATTGCATCAAATTATAACATCCATCACATATCCAATCACAAACATCATGAATATATCTCACCAAAGTATTTCAACAATTATTATTCATCATATATCTAGAACATAAGCACATAAGACACTTACATGTTATTTCACATAACAACATCATAATTATTCAATCAAGTGCAAATCAATCCTACACTCTCATATAGAACATTAAAATAGCTTCCTAACACTTCAAACGACGCATAAAAAGGAGTTACGAATCAAAAGATACATCATTTCAAAGTTTGGAAAAATTGCAGACAGCAAGGTCCGCTCAGCGACCGCCAAGCGCACTTATGCAATTAAAATTCAATAACCCCGATTCAAGCGGTCCATTCCAGAAGCGAATTACAAAAGAGGCTCCACTTAGTGGGCTGGGTCCGCTTAGCAAGCTTCCTTTATTTTTGAAAAACAAACAGTATCCGCTTAGCGGGCTGTGTTCGCTTAGCGGACATGCGATTTTGCAAAAATAAATCCAGAGAACACAACACTGCGAAATCACACCCACCACTCAAAATCACTTCCAGTCATAAATAGACAGCGATTACAACAAGTATTAATCATTATTAATCCATAACACTCATCAAAATCATGTTTAATCATGTGAATCCATAGAAATTAGCACAAAAGTTAGGGTTTTCACATTTTCATGGAATTGCAAAGATGAAGAGAATACATACACAACAAATATTACCAAATCATATAATCTATATTAACTTGTATTCTAACTCTTACATTTAGCTTCAATCCACCCTCTTCAAGAAAATCTACAAATCCCCTCTTTTGCTCTTCTCTAGCTTCTTTCTATCTTTTCTCCCTTTTTCTATTGTAATTTGTAACACCCGTATATTTTAATTTTTAATTTAATTGGAAATTGAAATAATAAATAGAATTATTTTGGTTTTATGAAATAATTGGAAAATGATGGATTATGGCATTGGGCCAAATGTGGTGTTAGTAAGAAGGGGGTGTTATGTTAGGAAGCCCATTACTAATTATAATGTTATTTTTAATAAAATAATAAGGAATTAGAGAAGGAAGTTCAAAAAGTGAAAGAAGAGCTCAGAAGTTAGGAACTCAAGGAACGTGAAAGAGCGACAGAAGAGGAAGAGAGGTAAGGGGGATTCTTCCGGTTAGCATCTCTTATCATGTTATAGATGATAGGACTGATTAGATGTATTGTTTAGGTCAATTGGATAATAGGTTAGCTAGGGGTTTGGGGGAATGGTTTCATGAAAATAGTATGATTTGATAAATTTTGCATGACTTGATGATGTTATGATGATAGTGTCATACCCCAAAATTTACCCGACATAATGTGCATCTGTTAATTTATTAAGGGCGTTAAAAATTAGGAGCCATAGGGTTTAATATACCTATTATTAAACTCGCTCTCCTATAAAATTCCCGTATAAATTGGTTTAAAATAAGTAGAGGTGTGAATAGCAAATGTTTAAGGTCCAATTTATTTTGGGCCCATTTGTTTCTCGTCATTTACTCACTTTTATTATCATTTTTCATTTTTACTAAATAACATTATTATTATTAATTGCTACTTTGATTATTACTGGTAGGATTATTATATAATGTTGTTTCTAAATAAACAGGAGTTAAATTATATTTAATATCACTATTAAGATTAATCATTTTTATTAGGGTTTTTGTTGATTTTAATATTATTAGTGTTGTTAATGGGTGTCAATTATATCATTAGTTAGCATTTTATTGGGTTATTATTAGAAGAGTATTATTAGTTAATTAGTTTATTTTTACTGATTAATTAATTAATTAAATTAAGCAAATCAATGGAAGTTAATTGTGATTTTTGATGTTGTCGTTTTTGTTGTCTTTTGGGCCACAAAGCAATAGCAGAAAAAAAGTCAATGGGCCTATCTTGCTGGATTATGTTTGGACCAGGAAGTGGACCGGGTCAAACCGACCCGGCCACTATTCATCATCCCCCTCACCCACCTTTGCGCAACCACTGCAACACCATACTCAAACCCTAGATCTGAATTCTCCCAGGCCCAAGCTCAATCAAAGAATGACAATCAATCACAACAAAATCAAATCTGAAATCAAAACGCAAATGAATCTAATATTAACAAAAAAACAAAATCATAACTTAATAAAAGATTTTATTGAATCAAATATCAATTACAAATCGGAATCGAATCAAGTCCTAAAAACTAATTGAATCCTAAAATCTAATCTTCCTAAAAATTAAAAACCCTAAGTCTATAAAAGAAATAGAAGAAGACAGAAAAAGGGTCGGGAAAAAAAATTGTTGCGAGGAAGAACTCTTGCGCCGCCGCTTGCGTTTTCGTACCTGCAATCAAACATAAGGAAAGAGAGATCAGGAGCGGGAGCATACACGTTCCAGAATACAAGACAAAAGGTAACCGAATTCGTCACTTAGATTAAGATTCCTCGTGATTTGCATGCTTGTGTGTTGTTTTTCTTGATTGCATCGATTGCATGTTGAATTTGTGGGTTATTGTATGAATCTGGTTTTTTAATTTGGGATTAGGGTTCGTAATTTAGAATTAGGGCTCATATGTTGTTGGGTTTCTGGGTTGAGGTTGAAGATTTCTAGGTAGGATATGAAGGGTACTGGGTTCGCATATGAAGGTTTGGGGTGGGGACGATGAAGATTCATCGGAATCTTCATCGGGGTTCTGGGTTTGGGGTGATTCACGGTGGTCTTGAGGGTGGGTTAGGGTGTTCGGTGGTGGTTTCTGGGTTTGTGTCAAGAACAGAATAGAGAAGAAAGAGGTTAAGAGATAGAGAGAGTTTAGAGAGAGAAAGAAGAAAACAAAATGAAGGGGAGAGTGGAGAGAATGAGGGGATAATCCTCCCCGGAGCGCTGGATCTCCGCCATGTGGCTTCACGATAGCCACATGGTTTGCATAATGGACTTGATCCAATGCAGATCCCTTAGTGTGCACCCTCATACCAAACACATGTAGGCCTTTACATATCAATGCGCAAGATCCAACGAGTGAGAGCTTGAGAGCGCACCATAACAAATATACCCACGCACACTGATCGGAAAAATAGCAAGTGTACTATTTTTGCCTCTGTAGTAATAATAGGGGAAATTCCCCGAATGTCGATCTCAAGGACTGCGTAGGAAATACAGATTCGTAAAATATGATTCAATTGAACAAAAGATTAATGTTTTGGTTTTGGTGGATGAAATCCTTGCAAAGAAAAAATGATGAGAAAATAAATTGATTTTTGTTATTAAATATATGAGATGCTAGGGTGAGTGGTTGATTTGGCATGTAACACTTCAGAATTAAGATCTCTTCAACAAGTTCATAACATTCAGTTACCACATCCTTAGGGTGTTTCCTCCTAAGTCCTTAGTGAGAAAACCTTTGATCTTCCAACCTAAATCCTAAGTCCTTAGGAACCTAAATTGAAACCAAGCTTTTATATAATCAAGATTATGTGGTAATTATAGGATATCCCTAGTCCTAGGTGATATCTACTATAATCAAATTATGCACAAACCCTAACAACTACAGTCCTGTATTTGTTAGCCATAGATTAATCCTTATTTGACCGATAAAGAAAACAAGAAGAACATTGCATAACTTAACTGAATAATATAAACCAATGTATTGACGAAATCACAAATTCATCGTTATTACAAAAACCAAATCAGGACCACCCCCCTAGCATTGGGGGGTTTAGCCTCTCATAATATTCAAGAAAGACATAATAAAGAATGTAGACATTACTAAAAAGTAATGGTGACTTTGATCTTCAATGGTGGAAACCCTTGAATCTCTCCGTCTCCAAAACTCTTGATGAAGCTATCTTCTCTCCTCTGTGATTTTCTATCGTATGATGCAAAAGTCCCAAAATAATTCTCTCAAACTCAAATAAATAGTCTAGGTACAAATCTCAGCCAAATGAAATGTCTAAAGTGCCCTCAAGGTGGAGATTTAATGAAAAGCCCTAAAATTGGAAGTTTTCACGCTCTCAGCAGCACTGGCCGTGCTTGGACGCACGGGCGGCCGTGCTGCTCTTTATTTTTATTTTTGCTCCCAGCCATCCTGACACGGGCCGTGCGTGGAAGCACGGGCGGCCGTGTGTCGCCCCTGGATTTTGTATGGAGGAGAGTTGATCATCTGACACGGGCCGTGCGTGGAAGCACGGGCGGCCGTGTTTGACCCCAGAACCTTGAATTTTCAGCTTTCTCTTGCTTCTCCTTCCTTCATGGTTGCTTCGACATTTAAGATGACTTGTTCAAAGCTGAAACTTGTACACAACTAACCAAACGGCATCAAAAGCATCTAAATAACTTAAATTAAAACATAATTCAAAGTAAACATAAAAACGATGAAACATGAAATACTTAAACAAAAGCAATAAAACATTGATCAAAGTGTTACCGAATCGTCAAATTTAGACCAAATACATGACAGGAATTAGGTAGAAATGGTGACCGATCACAACCCCAAACTTATCTCATTGCTTGTCCTCAAGTGATGCAAGAGACCAAACAGAGGTCACCCTTGATTTTTCTTTCCACAACACTGCCGATGTTATTCGCAACTTGCGTCTACCTTTCTAATAGAATCTCTGGCTTGCCGAACCAAACTTTCTACCACACTTCCACATCAGAGTACCTTTTTACCTGCAAGCTTTTTCACACTTCTCACCAAATCTCTCAGGGTTAAAGTGTTTTGCACTCACAAAATAAAGGTATGCAATATCAACTCTTAATTTTGAATAAATTCTACCTTCACTACACTAACAAAGTTCACACACTTTTCGAGGTCTTCTGGGTTGTAATGGGGTTTAGGTACGGTGGGATACACAAGGAAATGGATAAACAAATGGTTTTGGGTTCGACATTTATGTTGTGTTTCTCGTAATTGTGCTCAACTTGTTACACTGGGAATTTATTCAACTTAGACTCTTTTGCTTCATTCAATTCTTCTGTGAGTGCTTAATGGAACTGAGTTTTTCATTCGGGCAAGTTTTTCTCTTTTTTTTTGTGGGACATACATTCATATGTCCAAAAAATTTATTTTCATTTTTTTTACTTGCTCTCTTCTTTGATGATTACTACCCCAAACTTAGATTTTAGCACAACTCTGAAAACCACAACATTTATGCCGAGCAAGGGTTGGAAGTGTTTGGCTGCGGGTTACAGATATGGTTATAACAAACAAAAGGATATGGCTCAACTAGGGTAACAACGGATAAACATATAATTTAGGATGGCTAGAAAGGCTCATGTGGTAAAACAAACAAATGCCTCAGAGTGTGTCCTCATATTATGCTGTGTCAGTAGAACATACGCAAAATCAGAATGATAAAGTCATACCTGAATGAACTCTCATGACGATAAACTGTTGTGTTTGGCTTTTTATAACCTCACAATGTTGGGTAAGCTTACAGGTTCCATAGCACTCCTCGTGTCATGTGGCTCTTTTCTGGCGCAGGTATACCATACAATCCTCTTAGTCCAGTATCAGCAAGTCGCGTCCAACAATTACTTTTCTTTCGGCTGCATCAACTTCCAGGGTGCCTCGGGGGAATAGGTTCAGGTTGCACCTTTCATCCACTAAATACCATTCATCATTCATTCGGCATCCATAAGTCAATCTATAACACAATGTCAACATAACACACAAACAAAAACAAAAAATGGAAAAGAACTAAAAGAAAATGAAAAGAACCCCTCCCACACTTGAACTAAACATTGTCCTCAATGTTTTAGAACCAGCCTTGGAGAGGTTGCTTATAGAGGTATTGCATTCCAATGATCACTTCCTAGCTTCCACTAGAGATGCTCTCTTTTATTTCCTGAAAATAAAACAAACAAACAAATTATTTATTAAAACCGTGGGTTGCCTCCCACGAAGCGCTTCATTTAACGTCGCATGGCTCGACGGTCCATTACCCTTTATTATGGAGGGTATTTCCTTTTCCAAACCTTGTTGCTTTTCACTTCCGCAACCACGAACTCATGAAGATGAAAAGCATGGATAAATTTTCTCTTCAATTTACTTCCCGAATTCTTCTTGACTTCCTTAGCTTTCTTAGGACTTTTGACAGCTACATAAGTTGGTTCCACCCGAGAGGCTATGCTTGAAACGTTTTCTTGGAGCTGTTTAGGCTTTTTGTATTTTTCCTCACTTTCTGTCATACCACCAGAAGTTTGATCATTTACAACCGCCTTATGTTTCTTAACTCCTAACATCTTCAAGGTTACTTCTTCATCAAAAGATCTCAGTGTTAGTGTCCCTTTTTCAATGTCGAGGTTGCAGCGGCCTGTCGACAAAAATGGTCTCCCAAGAAGGATAGGAGTTTCTTCGTCTTCCGGAATGTCCATGATGTGGAAGTCAACAGGGAATACAAACTTATCAACTTCCACTAGTACATCTTCAGCTACCCCATATGATTTCTTAACGGTGTGATCGGCGAACCTTAATTGTGTCTTACTTTCACTAATCTTTTCCAATTCAAGCTTTTTGAAAATGGACAACGGCATTAAACTCACACTAGAACCAGAATCGAGGAGTACCTTTTTAAATGTTATATTCTTGATAGTGCATGGTATCGCCACCGCTCCAGGATCTTTCCTCTTTATTGGGATCTTTCTTGCTGACGAGACTATTCCACACTTCTCAGTTTCAATTTTTGATTCTCCTCCCAGTGATCTCTTTTTCGCCAACACCTCCTTCATAAATTTTTTATACAAGGGTGTCATACCCTAAAATTTGCCCGCATATATTTGTGTATGTCATTTCATTTTGAATGGTTGACATAGCCCGGTCAGTAAGGAAGTAAGGTTTGCAAATACGGGGTCCCGGGTCTGAAGCCCAGTTCTAACATTTTTCCCTTTTACTTAGTCCTAACTTTTTTTACTTATTTCTAACTTTATTTTATTAATCTTTTATTAAAAATTAAAATCACAAAAATAATATTTTTATCATTTTATTATTAATTTTCGTATTTAATATTTAGGTATTTTTTAAAAATATTTATTTTTTACTTTTCTTCATTTTATGCCTTTTTAGTCCAAAAGTCCTAAAAAAAGAAAATTTTAAAATTTGATTTGTTATTCCAAGCATCTTTTTAGACAATCAAGCAATTTTATTGTGATTAATCAAATATGGTAAGAAATCAAAATCAAATTATATTTGATTTAATTTTTGATTATATTTGATTAATTACTTTATTTACTTGACCTAATTTTTGTGTGTATAAATAGGTCCTCATTCTAACACTTAAAAAAGGAACCTTTTTTTTTTTTCGTCACGTACAATAGAAACCTTGTAACTACACAATTCACACATCCTAATCCTCCTCATTCACAAACAGAAAACCCTTACACAACCTTTTCTCAGTTTTTGTTTTTGCAGGAAGGAAAATAGGAGAAACTATAATTCCTATCGATTAACACTCATGCATAAAAACTCTTTCAATTTCATTAGCTTTTTATGTGTTGTCTCTTGTTTATAAATTTTAGCATGATGATTGATTGTATTGTTCTATGAATTTTTAACATAAGCATCAATGTCATCAAATTCAATCCATAACCATACGCTCAAATGCAACCATACAATATCAGTTTCTTGTGCAATTTTTGTGTGTGTTGTTTTGCAGAAGCAAAAAACAAGTGGTTCATAGGAAGGTAAAGAGAACTCAGTATAAATCCTTGTCACGCCGCAGCAACCTTCTCGCGACGCGCACCGACAACAACTCCAATAACTCATCAACGCCATCACCTACACTGCAAGACGCTCATCGGTTTCGAGTCAGGTACAACGATAATTGAGAGTCATTGAAAAATCAAGAGGAAGAAACCAGAGGAATAATTCATGAATGGATCGGTCAAAACACAATCGCAGAAACCTCATAAATTAATACCTCGCTTCAATACGGCATCACAACAATCCGCCAACGATTCAATGAACTCAGCCACGATTCTGAATTGCAACAACTTCATGGCCGTTCACTGCAACAACATCTACATCTCAGCGCACAAACAGACGCGGCAACCAAATACTCAAACTCACAATCCTCATCGAATCACCTCATCACGCAACACCGACACAACGAATGTCCATCGAAGCTACGCATCAGATGCGATTCTCTACCAACCATCATCATAGGCGGAGAACAAAGCTCCGACACGAAGCGGCGCTCCAATACCACTGACCTCCGATCTAACCGCTGAAGCATTCGTCCTTCACGCTAACACCGGATCCCGCTCTCATGTGAATCGCACCCGCCGTCATCATTAGCTCCTCTACAAATCATCGTAAATTCCGGCCAACGTCTTGGCCATGGAGGTTAGGTTTCATTCTATTTCCTTTTGTTTTCATTTGTTTTCAAATTGATGCGGGTTATTGGAGTATTGAGTGGTGTTGCTTTGATGTTGCGTTTTGTTTGTATCATTCATGGAGAATTTGAGACGAGGGATTACTGTTGATTTCACTTTCTGTAAAGTCTTTTTGTGTTTTGTTTGTGTCTAAGAAAAGATGGGAGTAATGGGTGGTTCACGTTTCTGTTTCTACTCAGAAGAAAAATAAAATAAAATAAAACTCATTCCTTTAATTTAAATAAGCTTTTTA
This sequence comes from Vicia villosa, assembly GCF_029867415.1. Lineage (NCBI taxonomy): Eukaryota > Viridiplantae > Streptophyta > Magnoliopsida > Fabales > Fabaceae > Vicia > Vicia villosa. Next base: position 635,212 of record NW_026705478.1, read on the forward strand.
CAAAGTTATTTTAAGTGTGTTAGATTTTTATTTAATTAGTTGGTTGATTAGTTTTTTAGTTAGGCTTTTAAAATAATTTAGTTATTAAGAAGAACAATAAGAATAAAAAACGTTAGAATTAGCTCGTAGAAGTAGATTTTTAGAATTAGATGTTTCTTATCAAAAATTCAAAAAGAAGTTAGAATTAGATTTTATTTTATTTTATATATACTAAAAAAATGATTTCTTTTTATAATTTCTATTTTAATCAATTTTAAGTTCACATTTTTACTTCATTATTCCATTTTTTTTCTAACATTTTCTTGTTTATTGCGAGGTACATTCGAGCTGTTTAACCATTCTCGTGGATATTCGCAAATTCATCCTCACTCACTCCAGCAAGCCAGATCTAACACCCCTTTATTTTTGTTTTCTATTTTTCCCACCTTTTCAGGGTTAACCTATTATTGACTACGAACCATATCAGATCAAATCAAAAAGTTAAGTCCTTTTCATGTTTATTTTATTTATTATTTCCTTTTGCCTTTTTTTATTTAATTAGAGTTAACCCTAATTATCATTTGAACCGATAATGCACTCACCCTTCTTTGTTTATTCTTTTTTTTTTCCAAATCTTCAGGGTTTGTCAATTGTCGAAGCTACAGTATTGGTAACCCTAAACCCTAACTTTAATATTTTCTGTTTTATTTTTTAATTATATCCCGCTGGTTTCAATTCCCCCTTCCTCCGCTGGTTACAATTTCCCTTCCCCGTATTGTTTTAATTATTTGTTTATATTGCTGTGGTTAGTAATTCTAGGGAGTGACAACTTTGAATTGAATCTAGCATCACTAATTACAAGATAATATAACTGAACATAATCACGTGATTGGTGCACCCACGCACACTTTTGGGTAACCCTCTCTGTTGCCTGTTGCCTTGTTGTCTGTTGCCTTGTGTTTTTTGCAGAATAGCCAGTCCCTCGAATATGAGGATACCTCAGCCATGTTGCCTCGATTAAAGATCATGGTCCCTAATGATGCTACCTTCGTGGTCCCTAATGATGCTGCCTTCGATAAGCATGATCTTGACCCTCGGAAGTTGCCTACGAAAAGGCTGAGGTATTCTCTAGTTGCCTACGAAAAAGGCTATTCTGATCCTTCCCTTTAGACTACCTGCCTTCTCTATGGCATGGGTCAGTCTTAAGGCGAATGATAACTCGATGACCCTTCAACCTCCAAATGAAAGGCTTCATGCCCTCTATGGCATGGATAGACCCTTTCACCCTGAAAGGCTAAAAGAACTCTTTTTTCAAATTATAAGGTAATTGCCCCTAATTGCCTTGCTCTGGCTAAAATGTCTTTTATCAAATTTTTCTTTTCTAAACACTTTCAAGGCTACGCTCATTTACGAGCTAAAGTCCTTGTTTCTTCTTCTTCTATACATTTCTAAACTTTTGGTTTCGAAAACGAGCAAAGCAATTAAGAGCCCATGGAAAACCATGGATGCAAAGGGTGCCTTACACCTTCCCTTTACATAATTACCCCCCGAACTCAAAATTTCTTAAAAAGGTTTTTTTCTGTTCTTTTAGCCTTTCTGATATTTGGATAAAATAAAAGTCGGTGGCGACTCATGCTTAACCGTACATTTTTCGATTATAAAAGTCAGTTCACCGTATTACAGAACTGGCGACTCTGCTGGGGATAAATTTCGATAAAAGAGGGGTTACCTTAAAAGTTTAGGATTCACCTTAAATGTTTTCTATTGTTTGCTTTGTTTGCTTTAATTTTGCAGGGCTGTTTTGGGTATTTTGCTGTGTGAAAGATCCTAACTCGGATCTGAGTACCCTAGGTATATGGCATGAGATCAAGGAGACTGCACAGCGTATACTGATGTGGTTGATCTGATGGCCATCGTTAGTGTGACACATTGGTTTGTCCTGGTGTTCCTTGGGATCCGACCTGAGGAAATGCTTGGCTGCCGCGTGGTGTCATTAAGCACTAATTCGCCCTTAGAACCATAGTTGAACTCGGCCTTGGCCTATAGAAAGTAGCGAGATAGCTGGCTTTGGTTCCGACTGAAGTTGGTTGATACTCGAAGCTACACTCATATGGACTGGACTTTCAGGACCTTTTCGGTTGGCAATTCGATTGCCGAACTGAGATAAGCGCCTTCGAGAAAGGTCAATGATATGAGCTCCCTAGAACCCGATCTTTATATAGGACAGGTTTGAACCAACTAAACTTCAGGGGGAGGGTACATACCTCTGGACCACGTGCAAGCCTAACCTTAAGGCAAAAATGTGTGACTTGTGTGACTTACTTGTGTGTGCTACTAACCCTTCTATTTCCTTGCAGGATTTGCTTGTAGGACTTTTAGTCCTTATTACCTTATGCCTTACTTAATGCATCACATGTGCATGACATCATGACATCATAAGCATAACATGATTTAACTAACCCTTTCAAGGATCCTAGGAATTTAGGGCGCACGATTTCAGGTACTCTTATCAAGGACTAAATTCCTATCAAGGGGCAAGAGGATTTATTTTCCTCTAGCCACATACATTCCAATTCAAAGACACAAGTGCCTATCAAGGGGTAAGAGGATTTATTTTCCTCTAGCCATGTACCTTCAAACTAAGAAGTATCCCGAATCGGAGGCTATGACCCACTGGATATGGTGAGCTTGATTCCCATCCAAAAATCAGAGCTCTCCAAACAAAGAAGCGACCAAATCATTTTTTGACGTTGCTAACTAAATTTCCAGAGATCCTTGAAAACATTTCATTTGCATTCATGACATTGCATATTTCTAACTTTGTTTTCAGGTTCCGCCTCGGCAATCATTCCTCTCAGACATAATCGAGCTAGAGATTCATTCTGACAAGCCTTTACATTCCAAAACTTCGTCAAATAATTCATCGACTCTAACGAACAAGCATTCTCTATCAGATATGGTCTAATATATGACCCGTTCCGGTATTTCTCAATCAGATATGGTCTAATGTATGATCCATTCCGGTATCTTCAGTCAGATATGGTCTAATGTATGACTCGTTCTGGCATTATTCATCAGATATGGTTTAATGTATGACCCGTTCTGGTATTCTTGTTATACCCCAAAATTTGCCCACTTCTTTTTTCAGGAAAGTTTCAATATGAAAATTAAGAGTCTCATATAAACATGGATTTTTTCAAAATATCCTGACATATGAAGAACTTGGTTTTCAGAATTTTTCTTACACAGTAACTTGGCTTACAGTGGAATTTATTCTTACGCAAACGCCAAATACTGTTCTTTACTTCACAAATACTATTTATTTATTTTACAGATAAATAGTACTAACACAGTTCATGCAGGGTTAAATCTTTTTGCAGGCGCAAAAGCAGGAAACTCACACTGTACTGGTAACAATTGTTTTTGTTTTCCCACTAACTTTTGTGCTATATTCCATTATTTTCAAAATCTTTTCAAATCTATCCTTTCAAATTCAAATCTCAACTTTATTCTATCCATCTCTCTTTTCCCAACAATACCTTACACTTTCTTTCAAATCTCACTACCACTCAAATTTCCTTTTGTACGGAATCACATCATTCCCCAACGTCTCTATCATCTTTCCATTCTATAAATACCTCTCATTCTTCCCACAAATCTCACATCAAATTCTAAATCATCTTTCAAATTCCTACCTCATAATCCATCATTTCTTCTTCCCTAGCAAAAATGGCAAAATGGATAGAAACACTGCTTCTTACAGTCGTCACCATTGCTACGGTGATCACAACTTTCTTCTGCCTGCACAGTCCTGAGGAGTGTGGACCTGCAATGGTTATGCTCCCAATCATCTACATGTTATTGTTCATAGCATGGGTCATTAATCGTCATTCTTAAAATTTGCCGTATTTCTTATTTCTTAAATGTACCGTTTATTCGTCGTACTGTTCAATATAGTATGTGATATTTGTACTGTCAGTATTAAATGTTGTACTATTTGTCATAATATTGCTTAGTTACTAAGATAATATTTTGTGTGTTTTCTGCCAGTCAAATATTCCTATTTCTGTGCATTAAATGATTTTCAGGGTTATTATCGGTAATTTTGCCCGCATACCGTAAATATTAGTTATTTATTATGTCTGTGTTTTTCTAACAAGTCATGTAAATAAACTTTCATTTTTCACATAAAACAAAAACAAAAAAACAACAAAAAAAAGAAAATTAACTTTGACTGTTGATTTTTCACTCTAACTGCTGCATCAATACCTGGACAGTCAGTTGACAGCCAAACTGCTGGCAGTACAATTCTCAGTGTTTTGTACCATCAATCAAATCAATCTTTCACAATTCAAATTTCCAAGATTTTTGTGTTAGAAGTCTTCTGAATATCACGCGATTAGCAGAGACTCAACACTGCACAAAAATCAGGTACGCTTAACTGCCTCCTATACAGACAGTCCCTAATCAGGGTTTTTCTTGTTTTAACAGGAGCAACAAGTTTTGAGAGCTCAAATGGATTTCATATACATCCATACATCTCAAAGTACCATCATACAAATTTTCAAACTTCAATTCACTCAGACGCACCGTCAGCAGCTCAAACAGTCAACAGACGACCCGTTTGACCAAAAAAGTCAACTGACAGTCAAAAATGAAATTTTTTGTCAAAGTCCATATTTTGTCAAAGGATTCAACATTTGATCATTGGATGATCACAATTCATCAAGGAAAGATCAAAAATCAACAAAACCCTAAGATTCAAAATTAGGGTTTTTGCCTGAAAAGTCAACTCAACTTTGACTGATCATAACTCTCTCATCCTTCATCCAAAAAATGTCAACCAAAGCTCATTTTGAAGGAAATTCAATTATCTTTCAAATGCAATTGATCCCATGGTCATAGCATTCACCATTTGAAAAATATGGCCAAAGACATTACAGGTCATTTTCAAAGTCAACAAAAAGACACTTTTTTCAAATGGACACACAAGGAGAACCAAAAATCATTTTGATATGAGACCAAAGACATTGGTTAGAGGACTCTTTGAGGTTTCCAAAAAGTGCAAGATCTCCTTCATATGACAAAAATTGAAGGATTTACACCTTGTTGAAGTTGGCTAAATTTTGGGAAAATGCATGAAATCAACATTGCTCAAAAATGTTTTTTTTCCAAATGAGTCCAAGTTTTTATGGTCCAAACATCTTTGCCATGTTACTATGGGCCTCCCACGACCAAGACAAAGCCCACATCTTTATTGGCCATTTTTTGCATAATTTTATCTTACTTTAAGATTAAAATTAAAAGGAAAATGCATGGATAATGGTTGCTTGGCCTCCAAGTATGACTCACTTCAAGGAATCTTCATTTTTTCTGCAAGAATTGAAGAGCAAGACAAGAGCATTGAATGGAGTCAAGCTTGGTCAACAATTCAAAGATTTTTAATATTTTAAAAAATCAAACTTTCAACAAAGACAACAAAGCTTCTTAGCTTGAGTTCCAAGCAACTTTGGGCTATAAAAGAAGCATCATACTTCAGCAAAAGAGGGACACACGAAATAGGGCAAGAGTATAGCAAGAAATATCACAAAAATTCTCAAAATTTGCATATACTTTGTAATTTTCAAATTCAAATTTCCAATCAATATCAATACCAATAAACACTTCTAATCATCTCCTCAAACATTATAGAGTAAGATTGAGCTCTAAATATAGACATATGAGAGTCGTATAAAGCACTTAAAGCTCTTCATGTACATATGAGTTTTATTTTCGTTTTTGTATATGCAACTAATTTCACTGCAAACTAACCACCCTAACATCATTATGGGGACCTATATGTGTGATCTGGGCCTTAGCATGAGTGTTCCAACGTGAGGATCAGGCTCCACCATTAAAACGAGTCCATGAGTGTTTAAGCTTCATCTTCTTCGTATCCATAGCTAGGAGCTTCAAACCTTAAAACAAATGACATATTTGGATTCAGGACACTCTAATTAGTGGATCTGGGTCACTTGTTTCTATTTCTAACTCGTATTTTTTGCAGGTTCATAGGTTGTTAAAAAACTGGAATTTTAACGTCCAAATAGGGGAGGTTAAAAACCCCCGCTATTTGAAGCTGAAAACCTCACTTCTGGAGGTTGAAGACGACCACGCGTCCAAGCGTGGTTCGTCTGACTTTTCAGCGCGCCAAGGTGGCCCTTCCCTCAAATCTTATTCGCTGGTCAAATCCAGCGTGGGCCCCTGCAAAGACTTTGAATCCCCTTGGATTCAGTGTACACCATCATACCATGCACCTACAAATCTGTGCCCTTGGATCAATCTCAAAGCCAATCCAACGCCTCACACATGCAAGCTCACCATGCTCCTTCATTAATTGCCACACCAGATCAGTATCCTTACATTTTTAATTTTATTTTCTATTTTTATTTTAGTTTCTTTGATAAATTAATTAAAAATAGTTAAAAACTTCCAAAAATTCCACAAAAAATATTTTAAACTTCTAAAATAATATATTATTTTATGAAACAAAAATATTTTATTTTTCTTCAAAATTTCAATATTTTTCATAATTAATTAGTATGTATTTGTATATTTGCTTATTAATTATTTTAATTAGTCAAAAAATCATAAAAAAAAAAATTGTTCTTTGTGTTAAATATTGTTTATATATCATAAACTAATTTTGTACATATTTAGGATAATTTTCTCTTTAAGTTTTAATTATTTGTGTAATTATTTGCATAATTATGTTTTGATTAACTTAAAATATCCAAAAACAAATTTCAAAAATTCCAAAAAAAATTAGTTTTGTTCTAAAATCAATTAAAAAACATTTTGTACATATTTTTAAACTTATTTGCTAGGTTTAATCATATTTCCATCTTTTCTTTATTTTAAATTAATTAATAATGCATTAATTATATTTAAAATAAATCACAAAAATACAAAAATATGCCTTTTATTTCTTGCAATTTAAAATTCCTAGATAAATGTATAGGATGTCAAATTCATGTAAATAGGCTAGTTTACATTTCCCGCACAATCGATGTAATAGCGTAGATTTACTTTCTGCACTTTACATTTCCGCATTTTAATTTCCAGCACCCATATAAACTGCGTGTATGTCAAAGATAAAACTGAACCGTCAGATCACTAACTTCAAAGATAAATATCTGAATTCAATCACAATCACATTTGCACCTCCTAGGGTAACCCCTTTTCACTCTTTTCAAAATCAAAGTTACATTTCTACTGTTTCGAGTACAAAATCGAACCTTTTGTTTATATCCGACGAATGGATAGATTTTTAAAGGGAACAAGGATAAAGACCTCCTAACTCAGGGTAGACCTCCTAGTTTGCTTGCTCAAAATCAAAACAAACAAAATTCTCATACACTGTTGTTTTTTTAAAACGAATTTTCCAAAAGACAATATTTTGTATACATCCAAACACGGATCATTACAAAATTAACGATCTTTTCAAAACATCTTTCGAAAGATAAACAAACATTTGTATATATCCGCACAAGGATCATTACAAATTCTATTTGCAAAGGTATTTCAAAAACACAGGTAAAGCATTCCGAATCAATTGAAAAGTAAAGCAAATGAGCTAAGCAAACTAAAGAGCCCATGGATAACCATGGATACAAAGGGTGCTAACACCTTCCCTTTGTATAACCTACCCCCTTACCCAGAATCTCTCAAAGGTCTTTTTTCTGTTTCTTTTATAAACCTTTCCTTCATTGGATAAAATAAAAGGTCGGTGGCGACTCTGTAAACTTTTTCAAAAGTGACGCGAAAGCGTCCGATCGACAAAAAAAAAAAGAGTCGGTTCACGTATCCCACCCACGGAGGGGTATGGCCCGAAAGGACGGTCCACAGAACTGGCGACTCTGCTGGGGAATACAAATTCAAAATGTTTTCAAAAGGGGTTACCTTTAGAGTATAGATCATTTCGATGTTTTCAATTGTTTGATCTGATTGCTTTACTTTTCGCAGGTTTGCTTGGGTACTTTGCTTGTGTGAAAGATTCTAACCCGAATCTCGAGATACCTTAAGTATATGACAATAGACCAAGGAAACTGTACGGCATGTACCGATACGGTTGATCTGGTAGTCATCGTTAGTGTGATACTTTGGTTTATACTGATGTCCCTTGAAAGCGATCAAGGAGTATATTAGGCTTCCGAAGTGTCATTAACACTAATTTGTCTTAGAACCTTTTAGTTGAACTTGACTTGTGGCCTATTAAGTGGCTAGCTTTGAAATTGATCGAAGCTAGTTATCCTCGAGGAATATTCTTGATCGGCCGTCCGAGCGCCGTATTGAGATGTTGTCTCCAAGGATCATAGAACCCGAATACTATTCTAGGACAGGTTTTCAACCAACTCAACTTCAGAGGGGAGGGTATCACCTATCAACCTCATGCAAGCCTTTAAACCTAAGGCTATTGTTTGATTTGTTTTTGTGTGCCACATGTTTGCATCATAAACACATCATTTTTCACTACACATTTCAAGGATCAAAGAGTTTACTTTTGTTTTTGCAGGTAATGGCTCCCGCCACCAGAGATTACATCCGAATCAATATCTCAACGGTGCCATCTGAACTCAAAGTCTTGGTAGCAGAATTCCCCAGGAATGCTCAATTCACTGAAAAGCATGGTCACCTACTCCATTTGGTTACCTCAAAGTTTGAAGAAGACATGATATGGGTCCTGTTCCAGTTCTTCGACCCTGAACATCATTGCTTCACATTTCCTGATTACCAGTTGGTACCCACTTTGGAAGAATTCTCTGAATTAATTGGATTACCAATCCGAGATCAATTACCTTTCACTGGTTTAGAAAGAAAACCAAAACCTGAAGTCATTGCTGCTGCTTTACATTTGCAAAAGTCAGAAATCAAATCCAATTGGGAAACAAAGAGTGGAGTTGAGGGTTTGCTTGCCAAATTCTTACTGGAAAAGGCTCGACTACTGCTAGAAAACAAAAGTTATCCAGCTTTTGAAGAAGTTATGGCTCTTTTGATCTATGGGTTGGTTTTGTTCCCTAATTCCGACCAGTTCATAAGTGTACACATCATCAACCTTTTCCTAATTCGCAACCCGGTACCAACATTGCTGGGAGACATCCTACACTCTCTACACACTCGTACCACGAAGAAGCGAGGAACTCTCATGTGCTGTATACCACTGCTGGCTAGGTGGTTTACATGTCATCTTCCCCGATCAGTACTGAGAAATGAACAAAGAGCACAATGGTCTTACAGAATCATGTCTTTATCTCATTCAGATATCCGATGGAACAACTTCTTTCAAAGAGACATTACTATCATTGATCATTGTGGAGAATACCCTAACGTGCCACTCCTTGGCATTAAAGGAGGTATCACTTACAATCCCTCTCTAGCTCTACGCCAATTCGGATATGCAAGAAGCAACGGTCCTCATGACATGATTATCCGTGGCATTGTGTTTGATTACGAGAATGATTCTCACAGACACCGACGAAGATTCATACAGGCTTGGGACAGTGTCTATAGAATAGAAAGCAAAACTCGGGGGCAATGGAATTCTATTCCTATGGAACTTTACCTCAGATGGGTGCGTACTCATGCTCAAAAACTCATGATGCCCTATCCCGCTGTTCTACCTATGACTATCGAATCAGAAGTCGAAGGTTACGAACCTCAAATTATTCTACACCCGGATATGCCAACTGACTTGGAAGAGTTGCAAAAATCCTGGGTTCAACTCAAAGAGGAAAGAGACACCTTCAAAGAACACTGTCAGGACTATGAGAGAAGGCTATTCGAGCTCACCAGACAGCTTCAAGAAGAACAAAGAATCAACGCATTCCTGGGGACAAAGAAAAAGCGCCCACGGGAGACCTGAAAGATCATTTATTTTATTTTCTGTCTTGTAAGCCCAAATGAGGCAAAGAAAAAAGAATAAATTGATTAACTAACGTTTGTTGCTTCTTTAACAAATCTAGACTCTATGATCCTTGAAAACATTGCACACATGCATTCACATGCATTGCATACACATTGCATTTCATACATTGCATTTCATACATTGCATTCATATACATTGCATACACATTGCATACATGGCATCCAGTCATACACATTTCATAACAGGTTCTCATGACGGGTTTCTCATCTCTTCGCTGTTTATTTCAGTCAGAAGAGATGGAATCTGAGGCAAGCATCAAGAATCTCGAAGTACAGAATGCCCAAGTTCAAGTGGCAATTCTGGAACTGGCAAAGGGGCAACAAGAGCTGAAAGCCCTGATACTCAAGAAGAAGAAGCCCAAAGAATCTGCAGGCTTGAGTTACCTGAGAAGGAAGATCAAGATCCCTGTCAAAAAGATCAAAAAGCCACCAATCCCTGAAATAGTCGGTGATGGTGAACAAGAAGATAATCAAAGCAACCAGGGTTCTGCTAAACCCTCTCTCTCTTCAAATGAAGAAGAAGGTCATTCTGGAGACGAACAGGATGATGACAAATACCAACAGTTGGAGGATCGTATGAAAGCTATGGAAATACAAAAAATACCTGGCTTAGATTTCAATGATCTGGGACTCGTGTCGGATGTTGTCATCCCTCCAAAATTCAAAGTTCCAACCTTTGCAAAGTATGATGGAGTTTCTTGTCCAAAACTACATTTGAGATCTTATGTGAGGAAGATACAACCTCATACAACAGATAACAAATTGTGGATTCACTTTTTCCAAGAAAGTCTGTCAGGTACACAACTCGAATGGTACTACCAGCTAGAAAATACCAAGGTTCATACTTGGGAAGAATTAGCTGCTGCTTTTTACAAACAGTACCAATACAATGCTGATCTTACACCCACTCGTACTCAATTGCGAGGCATGTCTATGGGACCAAAAGAAAGTTTCAAAGAGTATGCACAAAAGTGGAGAGATATGGCTGGAAGGGTTCAACCACCCTTATCTGATCGCGAACTAGTCGACATGTTCATGGGCACTTTAACTGGCCCATTCTATAGCCATTTGCTGGGAAGTTCATCATCAGGTTTCACTGACCTAATACTGACCGGAGAACGTGTCGAAAGTGGCATTCGAAATGGAAAAATTCAAGTAGGATCCTCCTCTGGTACTACAAAAAGGCCCATCAGAAATGAGGTCAATACAACGCAAATTCAAACAAGTCACAAAAGTGATCAGCATCAATCTGTAGGGGCAGTTATGATCTCCGCATCTGCACCTCAAAAAGATCAACAGCCAAAATATACGCATCGACCAGATGCACCAAGAAGAACTTTCACCAAAATCAACATGCCAATCTCTCAGGCATTGCAGCACTTGCTTAAAGCGGATCTGATCACATTAAGGGGTCCTCCGAAGAATGTCAATACTTCTTCTCTGAATTATCGCCCTGATGCAACATGTGCCTATCATTCAAACTGTCCAGGACATGACGCAGATCACTGCTGGGCCCTGAAAAATAAAATCCAAGACATGATAGATGCTGGAGAAATTGAGTTCGATCCTCCAGAAACTCCAAATGTCATCACAGCACCTATGCCAAAGCATGACAAAACCGTTAATGCTATCATAGACACAGTTTACATTTATGATGTGAACGAAGTATCAATTCCGCTCCTCGAAGTCAAAAGGAAGTTCATCCAAGCTGGTTACTTTCCAGGTTGTGATCCTGACTGCTTTTATTGCTCACGCCAACCCAATGGGAATTCAAAAATACATGGATCGCCGTATCATTATGTTTGAGAGGCTCCCTTCTATGGACATGTTGGGCAAAGTCTTTGCCAACGGGATAAGAATGGAAGACGTCTCAGTGATCTCCAGCTTACCATTCAGAATCTCTACCAAGGCTCCATTCAAACTTTCTGCTACACTCAAAGTGGCATCAGTAGTCATTGCTAGACCAACTCCATTTCCATACTCCTCAGACAAAGCTGTCCCATGGGGATATGACACTAATGTTTACATTCATGGAGTTAAGCAGGATCCCTCGACTAAAGAGGACGCAACACTAACTACTTCAGCTGTAAGTAACATTGCAGGCACTAGCAAGATCACGAGAAGTGGAAGAATCTTTTCACCAGAAATTTCTCCAAATATTGCTGCTAGTCCAATCCAGGTTCCAATTCCTATTCCAGATATCAACACTCGAGGCAAAGAGCCACTGATCGAACCAGTTCAAAATCCGGTAGAGATCACTGCTGAGGATCCATCAAAGCAAGAAATGGACGAAATATTGAAAATCATCTGCAAAAGTGATTACAATATCGTCGAACAACTGGGGCATACTGCTTCAAAAATCTCAATGCTATCTCTGCTAAAGTATTCAGAAGCTCATGCTAAAGCTCTGATGAAGTTCCTTCAAGCTGCGCATGTGCCTCAAGAAATCCCAATCGACCAATTTGAGAATTGTGTCGCCAGTCTTACAGTGCCCAATGGTCTTGGTTTCTCTGATGTGGATCTAACTCCTGCTGGAAGAAATCACAACAAGGCCCTGCACATCTCTATCGAATGCAACGGCACCACTCTGTCTCATGTGCTAATAGACAATGGTTCCTCTCTAAACGTGTTACCAAAGGTAATACTGGAAAAACTTGACTTCAAAGGAGTTGTGCTACAACCAAGTGATGTGGTTGTAAGAGCCTTCGATGGGTCAACAAGAACGGTGTACGGAGAAGTTAAGCTCCCAATCAGAGTGGGCTCTCAAACTTTCGATGTTATCTTTTCCGTAATAGACGTTCTTCCAACATACTCCTGTTTACTAGGACGCCCTTGGATACATGGGGCAAACGCTGTAACTTCTACCCTGCATCAGAAGTTAAAATACCCAGTAAAAGGAAAGGTTGTCACAGTCTATGGCGAAGAAGAATATATGGTCAGTCACTTGAGCAACGACAAGTATGTTGAGATGGAGGGCGAATCCATCGAAACTCCGTATCAAGCTTTTGAGGTTGTATCTCCAGATATCTCTACCACCAAGCATATTCCTGCTACTCCAGCTACAACTATGGCTTCTCTCAAAGATGCCAAAGCCATGATTGAACAGGGTGATCGCACAGTATGGGGACAACTCCCTGATATACCCTACAAGTCCGACAAGCTAGGTCTGGGCTATAATGGTGAAAATCAAAAGAATGATCAAAATCCTCGCTCTGAAGGGTTAATATCACACTTCGCCAGCCAAGAAGTAAACGCCATTGATGATGAAGGGACATACTTGAACCACATCATTCAGCCATATCCAGACGAAATTCCACCCATTACCATGGGAATGTGGGATGCTGTGGGAGGACCAAATGACGGTTACAACTACCAGTATATCACACCTCAGAATTCTTACATTGCTCTGGAAGATCTTACTCCAACAGAAGAGGGTAATCAAAATGACGGAAGTATCACAAGTCCCGTCACTCAGCAATATCAAAATCCACCCAAAGAAGTATGGGACACGCTAGGAGAACCCAGCGGCAAATACGACTATATGGTGAAATATTCCGCTCCTCCGAGCTTTTCAACTCCCATCAAAGACATTGTCCCGACTGGATGGGACGAACAGTACGACGACAACTTCGCTCTTGAAGAAGCCAGGAAGATGCCAAACAACGAAGGTTATTTTCTGTCACAGTACACTCCTTATCAGGATGCACAAGTCTCTATTCAAAACATCATTCCTACTGCATGGGACGGCCTTATCGAGCATCTCGCTCAGCCAATAAAGGGACCTCCACCTGGATTCTCATATCCAACAAATCATCCAACTTATCCTGAGGAATTACCTACGCATTTTCCCACTAGCGGAATCAATGCTACGGAAGACGAAAAGAACAACTGCAACTGGAACAGCTGGGTGCTCCCTGCTAACAACGGTGGATTGAACAACTGGAAAGCAGAGGATGTGATCTCCTTTGATCAGGAGTAAATGCCATTTCCTGTTTTCTTTGTGTATATTGTGCAAAGATAAAAGTGGTTCCTGAACAATCGAACCATGAGCTTGAAAGCCGTGTGCCTTAGCACAACGGTCCTTCTATAAAAAGGGTTTGTCATATCATGATTATGTGCATTCAATGAAATCATGGGATGCTTGCATGTTCAAAATTTTGTGATCCTTTTTCTTTCTTTATTCGCTTTCAAATAGCTATGTTTTTCTCTTCATACACACTCACATATCTACCATGCAGATTCACATACACGCTGGATCCAGTCAATAACGACTCTGCTATTGCCCGTCATGACTTTGAAAATCCGATCTACCAAACTGAGGACGAAAGTGAGGAAGATTGTGAAGTGCCAAGAGAAATTGCAAGACTTCTAGAACAAGAAGAAAAAGCCATACAGCCTCATGAGGAGCCGATTGAGGTCATCAACTTGGGCAGTGACGAAGAAAAGAAAGAGGTCAGAATTGGGGCTGACTTAGAAAACAGTGTCAAGCAAAGACTGATTCAATTGTTGCAAGACTACGCCGAGATATTCGCCTGGTCTTATCAAGATATGCCTGGCCTTGACACGGACATTGTAGTTCATCGCCTGCCAATCAAAGAAGGAAGCACTCCGGTCAAACAGAGACTGCGAAGGAGTAAGCCTGATATGTCAAAAAAGATCAAAGACGAGGTTGAAAAACAATTCAATGCCGGATTCCTAAAAGTTGTAAGTTATCCTCCTTGGATAGCTAACATCGTGCCTGTACCCAAAAAAGACGGGAAAGTCAGAATGTGTGTAGACTACAGAGATCTGAACCGGGCAAGCCCTAAAGATGATTTCCCTTTACCGCACATCGATGTACTAGTTGACAATACCGCACAATGCAAGGTATTCTCCTTTATGGACGGATTCTCAGGGTACAATCAAATCAAGATGGCACCCGAAGACATGGAAAAAACAACCTTCACAACTCCCTGGGGAACCTTTTGTTACAAAGTAATGCCCTTTGGTCTAAAAAATGCTGGAGCTACCTACCAACGAGCAATGGTAACACTATTTCATGATATGATTCATCAGGAAATAGAGGTGTATGTCGATGACATGATCGCAAAATCCAACACCGAAGAAGAACATTTGAGTCATTTACACAAGCTGTTTGACAGACTCAAGAAATACAGATTGCGACTGAACCCGAACAAGTGTACCTTTGGAGTAAGATCCGGTAAACTCTTAGGTTTCATCGTCAGCAGTAAAGGTATTGAGGTTGATCCTGCCAAGGTCAAAGCCATTCGAGAAATGCCTATACCCCGTACCGAGAAACAAGTCAGAGGATTCTTGGGACGTCTAAACTACATAGCCAGATTCATTGCCCATATGACTCCTACTTGTGTGCCAATCTTCAAATTACTGAAGAAAGATCAAGTGGAAAGATGGAATGACAAATGCCAGTTAGCCTTTGATAAAATCAAAGAATACCTTCAAAAACCGCCAATCTTGTTACCTCCTGTGGAAGGCAGACCTCTGATAATGTACCTAACTGTGTTAGAAGATTCAATAGGGTGTGTACTCGGACAACATGACGATTCCGGTCGAAAGGAGCACGCAATCTACTATCTTAGCAAAAAGTTTACCGATTGTGAAACAAGATACTCACTACTCGAAAAAACTTGCTGTGCCTTAGCATGGGCGGCTCGCCGACTAAGACAGTATATGCTAAATCACACCACTTTCCTGATCTCCAAGATGGATCCAATCAAATACGTGTTCGAAAAACCTGCTCTCTCTGGAAGGATTGCAAGATGGCAAATGATCCTAACAGAATATGACATTCAATACACTTCGCAAAAAGCAATCAAAGGAAGTGTGGTAGCTGATCATTTAGCTCATCAAGCAGTAGATGATTATCAGGCATTGAACTTTGACTTCCCAGACGAAGACATTATGCTAGTCAATGACTACTGTTATACCCCAAAATTTGCCCACATCTTTTTTAAGAAAACTTCAATCTGAAAATTAAGAGTTTCATATAAACATGGATTTTTATTTCAAATATCCTAAACATATGAAGTGCTTAAATTTCAGAATTTCTCTTACACAGTAACTTGGCTAACAGTGGAATTTATTCTTACGCAAACGCCAAATGCTGTTCATTACACCACAAATACTATTTATTTATTTTACAGATAAATAGTACTAACACAGTTCATGCAGGGTTAAATCTTTTTTGCAGGCGCAAAAGCAGGAAACTCACACTGTACTGGTAACAATTGTTTTTGGTTTCCCACTAACTTTTGTACTATATTCCATTATTTTCAAAATCTTTTCAAATCTCTCCTTTCAAATTCAAATCTCAACTTTATTCTCCATCTCTCTTTTTCCAACAATACCTTACACTTTCTTTCAAATCTCACTTCCACTCAAATTTCCATTTGTACGGAATCACATCATTCCCCAACGTCTCTATCATCTTTCCCTTCTATAAATACCTCTCATCCTTTTCACAAATCTCACATCAAATTCTAAATCATCTTTCAAATTTCTACTTCATCATCCATTTTCTTTCTTCTTTCCTAGCAAGAATGGCAAAATGGATAGAGACACTGTTTCTTACAGTCATCACCATTGCTACGGTGATCGCAACTTTCTTCTGCCTGCACAGTCCTGAGGAGTGTGGACCTGCAATGGTTATGCTCCCAATCATCTACATGTTATTGTTCATAGCATGGGTCATTAATCGTCATTCTTAAAATTTGCCGTATTTCTTATTTCTTAAATGTACCGTTTATTCGTCGTACTGTTCAATATAGTATGTGATATTTGTACTGTCAGTATTAAATGTTGTGCTATTTGTCATAATATTGCTTAATTACTAAGATAATATTTTGTGTGTTTCTGCCCAGTCAAATATTTCTATTTCTGTGCATTTAACAATTTTCAGGTTATTATCGGTAATTTTGCCCGCATACCGTAAATATCAGTTATTTATTATGTTTCTGTTTTCTAACAAGTCATGTAAATAAATTTTCATGCTTCACACAAAACAAAGACAAAAATAACAACAAAAAAAAGAAAAGAAAATTAACTTTGACAATTGACTTTTTCACTTTAACTGCTGCTTCAGTACACGAACAGTCGGTTGACAGACAAACTGCAGACAGTACAATTCACAGTGATTTGTACAATCAATCAAATCAATCATTCACAATTCAAATTTCCAAGATTTTTGTGTTAGAAGTCTTCTGAATATCACATGATTAGCAGAAACTCAACACTGCACAAAAATCAGGTACGCTTAACTGCCTCCTATACAGACAGTCCCTAATCAGGGTTTTTCTTGTTTTAACAGGAGCAGCAAGTTTTGAGAGCTCAAATGGATTTCATATACATCCATACATCTCAAAGTACCATCATACAAATTTTCAAACTTCAATTCACTCAGACGCACCGTCAGCAGCTCAAACAGTCAACAGACGACCCGTTTGACCAAAAAAGTCAACTGACAGTCAAAAATGAAATTTTTTGTCAAAGTCCATATTTTGTCAAAGGATTCAACATTTGATCATTGGATGATCACAATTCATCAAGGAAAGATCAAAAATCAACAAAACCCTAAGATTCAAAATTAGGGTTTTTGCCTGAAAAGTCAACTCAACTTTGACTGATCATAACTCTCTCATCCTTCATCCAAAAAATGTCAACCAAAGCTCATTTTGAAGGAAATTCAATTATCTTTCAAATGCAATTGATCCCATGGTCATAGCATTCACCATTTGAAAAATATGGCCAAAGACATTACAGGTCATTTTCAAAGTCAACAAAAAGACACTTTTTTCAAATGGACACACAAGGAGAACCAAAAATCATTTTGATATGAGACCAAAGACATTGGTTAGAGGACTCTTTGAGGTTTCCAAAAAGTGCAAGATCTCCTTCATATGACAAAAATTGAAGGATTTACACCTTGTTGAAGTTGGCTAAATTTTGGGAAAATGCATGAAATCAACATTGCTCAAAAATGTTTTTTTTCCAAAAGATGCCAAGTTTTTATGGTCCAAACATCTTTGCCATGATACTATGGGCCTCCCACGACCAAGACAAAGCCCACATCTATATTATCCATTTTTGACATGATTTTATCTTATTTTAAGATTAAAATCAAAGGAAAATTGCATGGATAATTGGTGACTTGGTCTCCAAGTATGACTCACCTCCAAAATCTTCAATTTTCTGCAGAAGATTGATGCCCAAGGCAAGAGCATTGAATGGAGTCAAGGCTTGGTCAAAAATTCAAAGTTTTTTAATATTAAAGAACCAAACTTTCAACAAAGGCAACTATAGCTTCTTGCTTCACTTCCAAGCAGCCTTTGGGCTATAAAAGGAGTAGCATACTTCAGCAACAAA